>NC_046186.1:40333469-40970969 GCF_011004875.1 Balearica regulorum gibbericeps
AAATCCCCTTTCTTGTGGCATTCAGAGTGGGAAAGTTAAGCAATCCAAAGGTAAGAGCAACCTACAGTGAATTGTTTGAAAATTTAAGTGAACGCGTGTAAATATACTTACACCACTGCTATCCCATATGATGTATGTTCTAAGTATCTATTTTAAGCCGAAAGGTGGCTAAATGCCACAAAGACAAATATGATTACTATACTACTTGACCTTTAGTATAAAAAGCTGGTTTTCCCAAACAGATTCTAAAAAACCTTTCAAGTTAAAAGTTTCCTTTAGCCTCTTACACTCCTCCTCCGGTTTTAAAATCTGCAAAGGACCTTGCAAACCCAAGTTTATGCTAACACAGCGGTTTGAGGTAACAGGCAAGAGGGGAAATCAGGGTATCACAGTGATCTGGGTTCTCCATTTATCAAACACACTCTCTGCATGAAAGGCAGCTCTCCTCACAAAGAACACAGGAGAGGAAAAAAGACAGTATCTAGCTAGCTACCTACAAGAAAACCATGATTCAGAAAGGAACAAGGAAAATATCTGAGATCCAAACATTCAGTTAAGTCACTTGAAAGAGGTTATTCAATTGAGATTTATTACAGAATTTCCAGTTACATTTCCATTGACTTCACTAGTTTGTAAGAATGAGTATCACTTTACTGTACAAACTTGAGAAAAAGATATAATCATTCCATCAGCAGAAAAACGTAACTGGCCTTCTATGTAAGGATTTTCTAAATTCTTTTGGCAGCCTCTCTTTCTAAATTCCCTTATACTGCTGAAAATTTATTATTGGCTTGATATGTGGGATGCAGTAACATGACCTTTCTAATACCTCTTCTGGTGACCACCATCGTAAGAACAAGTAAACCTAACTCATCTCACTGTAAACCATAACCCTCCAAACAGAAACCATCCTCCTCCCTTCCACCCAAAAATCATTCCCCTTGGAACTGACGGAGCACATGTAAGCAACTTGCCAGAGGGGTTCTTGCTGTAAAGAACTACAAGTTTGTAGTCAGAAAGCGTCTGGATTAAATGTAAGTATATCTGGTCTTCAAATGATTATTATGACTGCTAAATGAAATGCATTTAAGAGAACGCAAGAAATGACCCAATTCCTAACATATATAAATTAGAAGAAAAAAAGCTCTACAAAGTCCTAATTCAGTCTGAAGCAGGTTAAAAAGAACAATTCAGAAATGGAATATTAGGCCCAAAGCAACAGAAGCATTTAGGGCTCTAGTTATAGTTGTAAATAGATTTAAGGAGGACTTAGTAATTTCTTGCATAGTAATAGCAGATCAGCAAGCACAGAACAGAGGCTCAGGTGCAGAGACAATACTGTCCCAGGCAACCCAAAAGCCTGACACAAGTCTGGTGGCTTTCGACATGGATCTGCCTGTAGAAGGTTTTATTCCCACATCTGAAGAGATTTGCAAACTTTTATTCTGATGTGTTTTCAGGTGGGAAGCAGAACAGCCATGGGTATTCAAAAGCAAGTTTGCTTCCGAAGAACGCACTCAGATGTTTGCTGTCGTCACAATAAATACTAAATTAGACACCAAATCATACTGTGAAGACACCTACCTCTGAATGCAACAGAATTTAGGTGCTCAAATGCTAGCAAGATGCTTAGAAGTAGAGAACTCCAACCACTAAAGAAAGGCTGTATTTACAATGCTGACATTAACATGATTCTTATGAAAAGGTAAGTTGGCATCAGACACCAAAAATAACAGCCTAATGATGCGAAATACAGTAATTCAACACAGAGCATCAGAAATGCAGCTAAACTACCGCCACTCAGGCAGATAACAAACACCGCTGGCAGCAGTGTAATGCTAAGTACTGAGAAGAGAAAGGGAAATCTTAGGTACTGTCATCTTGCCAAATTCCAGAAAAAGGAAGTCGGTTCCCAAGCGGGGGGGGGGGAGGAAAAAAAAAAAAAAAAAAAAAAGTCCTTCACAAAGAGCTCTTAAGCAGTAGAACAGAAAGTCTTTCTGGCAAAAAAATGAGGAGGAAATGATCAATTCAAACATGATAGCAAGAGAAAATTCTATCTGAAATAAAACTACTTCTTACATTGATTAGTAATACCCAGGAGTCATAGATTCTATCCAAGGCAGCATAGAAGAACAAAAACCTATCAAAGAGACTACACAACATTTTTTCTGTCCTGTATGCAATCTCATTCCTTAATCAGATTACGTCAGAAGAAACAGCATAACACAAAAATGAGTAAAAGTTTTAAGCTTTTGAACTCATCCTAACACATCATTTTGAACTATAATATACCTGCAAGTTTTGTGGTCAAAATTTCTTCATACTCTTCACGGATTTTCTCTTCACGTTCTTTCAGCAAACGTTCACAGATCATTCCAACTTGTCTGAGAGTAAACAGGGGCTGTTCTTTTTTCAATGGTGATGATGCTGCAGATGAAGTACCTAAGATTAAATATTTGGGCATACCAATTTACACTTACAAATAGTTCAGAACCATTTTTTAGAATCAGTTTTCTTCACATTTTTTACATTAAAGAAACTTCACAGAACATTTGGAGAAGTCTTTCTCTGCCATTTGAACACTTCTAATTACTATCGAAGTAAAACTAGACACTCAAAAGGAAGACATCTACAATGGACAATATGCACAGCTATCAAAACACCAAGCGTGTCACACTGTAAGCACCATTGAAACGGCAGTTGCCATTTACAAATTTAAGCTTCTATTTCATGTAAAAATTACAGTACAGTATATCTTTGCAAAGACAGCCACTTTGCAAAAGCTTATTACAGTATCAGTGTCAGGGTACGGAGGATGGTCTTTTGAAAACAATGCAAGCTTTGTGTCGTACTGATTCTTAAAATGAGAAGCTAATCTTCTAGACCAATGCTAGTATTACCAAAACCAGCAACAGTAACTGGTGAGAAGGTGCCATAAACCACCAGAAAACTAGGGAAAATTATTTACGCAAACAGAGTCTAAGACATAACAAAATGACACAGAACTTTCTGGGTACCTGGCAAAGCTGGTCCAGTAAGGAGAAATGCATGTGGCTGTGCATCAGTAGAACAACAAGGATCTGTCTGCTGGAAGCTATTTTCTAAGTGTCTCCTCTTCTGCATACGTTTGTACTCCTGTTTTATGTTGTACAGAATTTGTTCTAAAACAAAAACAGTAAGAAAATTAAACATAAAATAATTACATTTCACACTTCCACTTAACTATTCCCAAACACTGTAGATAATTAACAGATTATAAAAGCTAGACTATTAAAATATGGCCTGCGAAACCCACCATGTTTTACCTAAGATACATACAATGAAACTGAAAGAAAGGTAACTCCAGACTGTTTTCACCAGAAGAACACAAGCAAAAATTTATTAGTTAAGGTTGGGTATTGGTACCAGAGTACTGCTAACAAAATAAACAGTGTAAGGTTAAAATTTAGGAACCATCAACTATAGAATATACATGTATAAAAATTAGGCTACAGAACTTCTACTGGTATTCATCATCTTCCCTTCACACATTTAATTTGCAATCATCTTTCTCCCACAGACAGCGTTTGTCATTCATACAGTTAAGCGTAACAAAAGACTCCAGGATAAAACATGTACATGAAATACCATTCTTCTCTGAACAGCTACTGGCATACAAGCAGCAAAGTGGAGAGAAAAACAATTTAAACAGAATATGCATAAAGCAAGTACTGCTTAAAATCTCAAAGAATTGGAAACTGACAGACAAAATACGAAAGCCTTCCACAACATTTTTGACAGCCGCAGATCTAACCAAATAAACACAATGGACAGATCAATAGTCTCTTTTGGCAATATGTAGTTCAGAATTTGATTGCACTGAATAAAATACAGCAAGTGCTTTTAATAATCTCATCACCATTCCAGGATTACAAGGAAAAAAGTAATCCTTGCAATGAAACTACCAATCCTGTGTCCCTCCTCTCTGAAATTCCATGTACCTAAAGGCTCTCAGGTACATCAGTGCCCTAACTGCATATCCTCTAGCAATGTAAAATTTTAAAGAAAAAAAAAAAAGCCATTTTCTATTTTCACAGGAAGAGACTTCCAAAGACTCAAGCTTTATGAGAATTCTTACTTTAAAATGCTCAAATGCATTTAAAAAATTCCCTACAGTATCGGCTTCCACTGAGACTTTTAGACTTTTGGCAAAGGCAGCTTTCCAAAACTCAGATACATACAAATCAATGTGATCATGTCAGAGTTGCAAAGGACTCCACTCAGTACCTTCCTACTTCTATTCAGCATTTTGCCAATACAGTATCATGAAAACTTCTCAACTAATTTTCAGGTTTGTAAACAGTACGTTATTGAGGCTCCTTATTTGAATATTTTCTAGTAAGCAACCATGTGAAGCAAAAACTTCAGCTATCAGCTTATTGAGTCAGTGGCTGAAGCCTATGCTAGACCAAGCAGAAGCAAACATTTGCCAATTCCCAGTTCAGAAGTTTAACTATTGCAGTGGTTCTTTAATTCTATAAGTTGGTCTGGGGGCTTCCAACTCATAAAAAGAGAGGGAAATAATTTCCAGTCAACAGGAATACCAGCATTTCCAGCAAAGGAGCTTCTTGTTTGCATTTTGTCCATTGATGAAGGCCTCGCAGTTTATACCTTTTCAGTCCTGTGCCTACAGTGCTCATATAATTTTCAGCTCCCTAAAGGGGGATCAATAACTTGGATCAAAGCAGTAGCAAATGTAGAAGACATAATAAAGAAGCACAGCAGGGAAATGAAGAGAAGGAAACGACGAGAAAGTAGGAAAAAAAGTACTCGAGGGTGACTGGAGGATTCATACTTTTTGTAGGACAAGACACATACTATACTCCAGCATGGTACAGAAATACATACATCAGGTTAACCGAAATGCAGTCAGGCTTCCAAAATTAAATAGAATCCCATGCAGAATTTGTCACGTGCATACACACTGCATCAGTCGGAGAAAGGCCCTGCGACATTTTTACTCAACAGCATTATGATGGTAAAACAATACTTTTCCTCAGAATCAAGTGTTGTTGTGGCTACAGCAATACTGCATAATTTCAAGTGGGAACCAAATTAGCTCATAAGATAACATCTGTTCTAAAGCATGTCTACAGTATGAGAAACGTGACCGCAAACATTCACACTGTATTTACATTAACTGAAGACTGTAAAAGATCACGTGCATCCTTCACTACGACTACTTCATCTTAGGCATACTTTCCAAATTCCGTATGAGCTGCAAAAACATCAGCCCAATTTCAAGTGTAACAACTTTGATAAAAATCTTCTCTACAGCTCTCCTTTATATTATCTTTTTGCAGAAAGATTCTCAAACCACATTAACCACCAAAATCATTTAAAGAAAACCCCAACAAAACAGTCTCTGGTCAATGGATAAAACTACAAGAGTTAAACAATAATCATCAGCTAAGTTTCTTCCAGCCCTAACAACCCCTGCAAATTAAACAGGGAATAATTCTGAGAAAATGTTAAAATACCAGTCAGAACAGAAGGAGCAAAAGTAGTATATGAGGGGGTGGGGGCAGAGAAATCAGGTACTGACTTTGGAAAAACAGTAACAACCGGAATAGAAAACTGAGATCTGTGCACCAAAGATACATGATTCTATTCCAAATTACGTTGAATTGTGGACACAGAAGTCTCAATAGCAACCTTCCAGTACCTCAAGGGGGCTTACAAGAAAGCTGGAGAGGAACTGTTTACAAGGGCATGTAGGGATAGGATGAGGGGTAATGGTTTTAAACTGCAAGAGGGTAGATTTAGATTAGGTATGAGGAGGACATTCTTCACTGTGAGGGTGGTGAGGCACTGGAACAGGTTGCCCAGAGAAGCTGTGGATGCCCCTCCCTGGAAGTGTTCAAGGCCAGGCTGGATGGGGCTTCGGGCAACGTGGTCTAGTGGAGGGTGTCCCTGCCCATAGCAGGGGGGTTGGAACTAGATGATCTTTAAGGTCTCTTCCAACCCAAACCATTCTATGATTCTATGATATTACAGTATTTTCATCTACTTCTAATCTGGCAACAGTTTTTAACTTGCCATCTTCAAATCCTGCTCTGAAAAAAAAAAAATCTCAGGAAACATCATTGATGGATATATATTGGGAGATCCCCGTCCTGACAAAGCCACTTTGCATTACTGTAACTTCAGGTAAAGGTATAAAGCTAAGCAAAGTGGGGTGGAGGAGGGGACTACTTAAACATGACAATAGACTGCCTACATTGCAAACAGCCACCAGGAGAAAAAAGCCTGAAGTCCTACCTGAACACTTGTCGAGTATGTACATAACCTGGTTTGGTAAATGGTATTCCTTATTTAGTCTAACTTAGAAGATTTAAGGCATTATTGCTCAGCACAGAGAACTGGACTACAAGCTCTACTCAGTACCATGCTGCTAGTAGGCAAGATAACTGTGAGAATGACTCATCTCATACTTCCCAATCTCCACCATTTGTAAAATGGAGATTAGCAATCAAAAAACACAAGTTTAACATAGCATCAAACTGTTCAATGACTTCTCACACGAATGATCAGACTAGTAATGCTTCAAATTAAGCAGGCACATTTCTACACCAGCAAAGACTTGGTAGACATTTTTATTAACATACAGTGGCATAAAATCTATACCTTTAAACAAAACTATTTCACTGTGAACTGAAATGTAAGCTTGCAAATGTTTATGACCAATTTTAAATGAAAATCTCAATGCAAATTGAATTATTTTGTCTTTTGTTACTCTTCTAGATTGTTAAAAAAGTTGTTTAAATGCACCAAGTTACTTCTGGCATTTACAGTTTTGCTTAAGAAATCCACAAAAATATATCTGATGAACAAGCATATTCTGTTCAAAACAGTTTTAACAGCATCTCAGCACTTGAAAGAAGCCATGAAATATTAAGACAGTGCAAACCAGACTACTCTTGAACACCACCTATATTGCCGAGATCTAACTGTAAAGCCCTTTAAAACTCTGGCCCAGTTAAACACAGCTTAGAGTTAGCAGATCTCGTTCTCCAACCTATTTTTGATTCCAGAAAACCTTCCTGCCTTTTCAAGTTCAGTTTCTTAACTTCCTTTACGTCCAATTAGCTCTGACTATTCTCTCTGCAGTTGACAACTGAACTAAAATTTGCATTTAACTGGTGTCAAACACAGGACAGGGTTTTTTTTATGTGTTCCTCAATGTAGAGGCCCAAATTGTCTTTTACAACAATGACATGCATTTTAATTAACAAATTATTTTATATATAAAAATTTAGAATCTGAAAGTGCACTCATTAAAGAAAACTTAATGTAAGTGAGCTTCTCTAAGACTATAAAACTGAAGTGAGAACTTGAATCATATATATTAGAACTCATTACATATTTTAAATAAAGACTTGCATCCATCTTATAGGTCCTGAAGTT
Source organism: Balearica regulorum gibbericeps (assembly GCF_011004875.1). NCBI lineage: Eukaryota > Metazoa > Chordata > Aves > Gruiformes > Gruidae > Balearica > Balearica regulorum. The sequence continues at coordinate 40,340,916 of NC_046186.1, forward strand.
CAAATCAGACATTTTAAGTCAGGCAATAATTTATGAGACACCAAAAGGAATGTATTTAATATGATCAAATGCATCACTGTGGCCTATCCTCAGTTTCTTTTTAATTTCTCTTTATCTCCTGTGCTCAGTGTTTCCTACTGGTTAGAGGTACCTCTGAAGGCACAGAGCTAGCTAATAGGAAACACCAGGTGAAAATTAGGCCTGCTGGATCTAGGGTAGTAGCAAGAAAAAGCCACACTGCTAACACACTGAAATGAATTAGTATATCATAAATGACATTCAAATTCAAGATGACCATGAATCTGGGCCAGTTACACAAGACTGTATTATACACCCCTTCTCCTCCTTCAGGTTCAAGGCTAAGATAAAGAATGACAAACAAAGATTGCTACTATCACGTCAAGACCACTAAAGGCATAGGAGATTCAGTTAAATACACCTGAATGTAATGAAATGTATAGATATTCTTTTTTTATCTAGAGCTCCGTGTACTAAGAGCATAAAGTTGAGTACATACATTCATATAATATTGCATTAAGATGAAGGACAGCATTCACGTCAGTCTTCTTTCAGAATCTGAGATATGATTCGGGGAACCAAAATTTCACATTTCAGCTGCTGTCACATCCAATGAAGAGTGGATGAAACAGGAAGGGGGCAATTCAGAGTTCACATTTGACATATGAAATATGATCTGTCACACTAATGGATTACAAAGCCAAATACTCATTTCCAAGGAGTGATGTCGTCTTACTTCCTTTAATTCGTGATAAAAAGGCAAGTTATTCTTTTACAAAGTTCTGTCATCTAATGACTTCATCCTGACCTGTAATTACCCAGAAATTATGTACAAGGGAAAGAGCAGTTCAACTTGAAAAAGTAACAAGGCAAACAATTATTTTCTCCATTTTAATAACCACTTATCAACTATGAAGGTGCTGATTGTTTCCCCTGAAGGATTTTTTTCTTCCTTTTTTTTGGGAGGGGTGGGGGGGTGCAGGCAGGGGGGCTGGCAGGGGGAGGAGGTACTTGATTTTTAAACTAACAATCTCTCATCTCAGTTCCTGGCTTCTCTCATTTAGCTGAAGGAAACATTGGCAAAACACGTAGGAAGGTGACTCAATAGGCTGAAATCAGAGTAGCAGTTTTCCTGGCCTGAAATGGAACCTAAAGCTCAGGTTTCAGTTTGCAATGTCACCATTCAACATATGCATTCAAACCTGAACCATGCCTGAGATTTCCTCTAAGTGAATCAATCAAATGCTATCCTGATGTCAACAGCACACTTCTTCAGGGATTTCAGCTCCTGTTAAAGCAAAACTGCTTCGCTGTCCTGGTTCAGATTTGCAACATTTCCATTAGGCCATGACCTTTATTCAACATCTAGTTGATGCTACCACATTCCCAATTTTGGTTTCCCCACCAGACTACTGACACACAGTGTTAGTTTTAAGCAGCTAGCTTCCCCTACGAGCAGCACTGCAGCAGGGCAATGGGTAACAGTATTCTTCACTTTTTATGTCTACTTAACCAGGTAATCCAAAGGCATAGACAAATTAAAATAGTCCAGATATTCCTCTTACTCTCTTGCTTTGGTCACAGACATCAAATCAACCGTTACATTTATAATTAGGCATGGTCTGTGAGACTTCAGTAATAGAACGTGTACTTGTGGAACTCGTGCTCACCTCAGAGGAGCGTGCTCTAAGCACCAGAGAGAACACTGATAAGGGGGGGACACTGATGCTTCACAGCCGGTGACTACAGCTACTGAACAGACACAAGCAGCTTGCAATGGACTCTGTGGCACAGAGCTGGCCACCTCATGAGATCCAACTACTCAAGGTCTCAGGCTGACAACGGTCCTGGTTCTCCCACAAGAAGTCAGATGCTCACATATGTGTTAACTCATTCTGTAAATGTGTTATTTCAGGAAATCCCAGGTCTCCTGATCAAGGGGTTGAGGAATGAAAAATAAATCAAGCAAAGCAAAATGTATTAGACACAGCAATTAGATCTTTCTCTTCACATAAAAAAATGTCACATTGCATTTATCAGACTTGCCACTGAAACAAAAAACTGCTTCAACATTTTATGACATCTACGACCAAGGGTATTTAACATTTATAGTCACCACAGGCATCTATACAGAAATTTCTCATATAAATTAAATTATCAAGTCCACATGCAGCCATTATGTGTCTTTTTTTTTTTTTTTTAAGGGGTGGGAATGTTTTGGTTTTTCAAATCCTAATGACTTCTGCAATACTGGAGCACAATGAGAAACTTGGCATCTCGCCAAGATAATTTAGCAATAAATACACATGTGGATAAATGTTAACAAAACAGAAATTAAGCAGAAGGAGATGCAGCACTACTAATACATCACATTCCAAAGCCACTAGATCTGTTCATTTAAATGCCAAACCTGTACTTGGCCGCTGTCTGACCAAGTTTCAGGCAGAAGCAGTTAAGTTTGCTCAAGAGGGCAAGGGAAAGGTCATAGGAGGACAGCCTATACGGAAGACTAACAGTTCTTCCTACTCAAAAAGGTCAAAGTCTTTTTCTTGCATTAACTTTGAAAATTTGTGTTAATTAGATTCCTTTTTTTTCCCAGATTATTCTGTGAAAGAAAAAGGTATACATTAAAAACATATTTATCTACCTTTTGTTTGTAATGAGAGTGGGACTCTTACAGCCAACTCCATTTGCTGCCTTTAACTAGAGACATTTGCCATACAACTGCTGCTAAAGCAGCAAATACCAATTACGCATACTCATTACTAAATACTGCATAAATTCAATAGTTTCCATATCTCTGCTTGGATTTCAACCAGTGACCTGAGTTGAAGGACTGTTCTCAACTCCACCCACTACAATTTTTGGTTGATGCAGATGAGTATTTCAGATGGAGGAAAAATTGCATGTGCAAATGCAAAAGTTTGCAGATTTTTAAGTGATTTCACAAACATTTTAAATACAATGCTCTTTTTGATTCTACAAAGTTGCATTCTAGCTACAAATTAAATCTCTGATTTTGGGTGAGTATGGAAGAAAGCTACTGATCTCAGTTTGTCTTCTCAGTTAACTATGTATCATGGATTAGGAGACTATATCCTGAAGGTCAACATTATCTCTCTCTTTCCTCCACCCCTCAATTTCTTTGGAATGTATTTCCCACTATAGCTTCAGTCTCAGAAATATCCAGACGTACGCTTTCTAACACCAACCTGTCTTTGAATTTAAAAAACAAGAGTATTTTTTCCCTTCTCCCACCACCCCCAAACATAATCTTTTATCAGAGTAAAACTGCAAATAATGGTTCTAAAACATCCAGCAGAGAACAGAAAAAAATACATTGCCACTGCTTCCTCCTTCCACCCTCTACAATTCCTTTAACAGCTTTGAAACGTGACAGCACCCTTAGGACTTCAGAGGAAACCGAACATGTACAATGCATTACGCACAGGCATCCAGACCCAAGTGCAGTTATTGTGATCATACATGGCAGTGTCCTTTATAGCTAGAACTTACACGAAAATAAAACTCATCTGTAGTATTCAAGCAGAAGAAAACTTCTTACAGGAGCCACTCTTTCAAAACTGAATCCCTGTTATGCCAGGCAGGTATGTTCTGCATCACTTCTAGCAAACACAGTTTTAAAACATAGTTTTAGATGCAAACAATGGTATCCAAAAATTAGCAAACATAGAGTATGCTCAAGCCAGTAAGCACAATTCCACAGAAAGTATAGACGGTAAAGCCACAATTACAGTTTGGCTGCCAAATTCAATGACAAACTGGAAGTGACCTAACAGCTGTTCAAATAACCACAAAATATTAAAACACTCTTGTGAGAGATAAATTTCATCTTGAATAAGCCCACCCTCTCTCAAACACACATACCGTTTATTTGTCTATGACCACTCTATAAAGACAGCTGGTTTCTCATCTGACTACCACACTGTTTTCTTAGTTCTCAGCACTCTCCTCAATCAATCTGTATTCTGCTTCCAGATAATTCATTTTTTTTAAATGATTAACCATGTGGTAAGAAGTTCTGGTGCTGATATGGTCTCCATTGGGTGAAGTTAAACACTACCAGAACAGAGTATCAGACAGAAGAAAAATGCTTAAGCATGAACTTAAAAGTATCAGCATCAGGTTTTACATCCAGAACTCTGATTTCATATGACCATTAATTTTCATTAAAGAAAATCCAGACAGACACTTTAAGTGCTGGAAACCTAAGCATTATAGTATCACGCTGAGAAAACCACAAGTGAAGTCAAATGAATTCTGGTTATTGTTACTAAATTTCCCAACATAAAAATGGAACAAAATGGTGACTCAGTTGGGAACATGTTTAAAATCAGACTGGAATTCTTTTCACACAGAGCAAGGTTTATCTGACCCAAATGTAGACATCTACATCAGAAATGGTCATGTAAATTAATTTTACAGTTGATGGAAAGTAATACATACTTCTACAGCACACTTTGCCTCATCCTAAGTCAGAGCTCTAGAATAACCATCTGTTTCCTCCAACTGCCTATCAAGAAAACCACAAATTATTAGGTCAGATGTACACTTACAAAATTAGATGAGATGAATCCCACACAATCTTTCAAGTGGCCCCTTTAAAATGATAAGCTCTATTTCGCTCGCTGGTCAAAATGAAATATATACAATGTCATAACACCCCTAAATTCAACTGGAAGAAAAAACTAAGCAAGCTGCTTAACAGTCACATTTACACTAACAAATACAGATTTTTTTCCTTGTAACAGAAACAATAGAGGGAGCTTTTAAGCAAAACCCATGTAAACGTGCACAATTTATAAATGCTTCAAGTCTTGCTCCAGAGCATTCAAGTGCTCTAAAAGACATTTTGACTCATCATCCTCCACTTTTCATTATATTATACAAATGGCTTACATAAAACATACCCTTGTCAGTACAGAATCACCTTTTAATACGGATTACCACCTGCACCTCTGATTTTCTCAAAAGATGATGAGGCCTGTATTGGCTCAACTTCAGTAACATTTTAGTTTTTAAAAGCTTCAGAATCATAAAGATAGGAGTTTAAGTATTACCTCAAATACTGCTGTAGGTTATCTCTGCTGAAAATTTTATTGATTTGTCTCCTTTTAGCAATACACATTTACTGGCCAGACAATATTTATATTAAACATTCATAACCTAAGCTCTACAAATCCCAAAGAAACAAGGCAAAATAAATCCTTGCAATGAAGCAACACCTATCTTCTAAAAATAATCAAATGAATTCTGATTGTAAACATCTATCTCAAAGTATATGTAATGCCTCACTGTACCAGGGAGTGCTATCCATCACAACTCTCAGCCCAGACCGCTGACTCATTCAAGATCTTTTCCTAGAGGTGCAAAAAAAAATATCAAGGCACTGATGCCAAGTATAAGTACTTTGCATGCCCTCTATATATTTCCTCCATAGCATTTTTTTTAAATTTGATTAAAACCTACGAAAAAATATATTCTACTGTACAGTTTTCAAAACTAAGAATATTGAAACAAGGCATTGTCCTACACGGAGGAGATGGTAATTTGAAAACACATTCAAACTTACTGCTCGATAATCCTAGCAGTAATCCGGGGCCAACTTTTGTATAAAAGGGAGAACCCAACGCAACAGCAGAAGGAATTCAGCTGCAACAACTGCAGAGGGCTTTTTTCCTGCACACAAAGGACATAGATCCATACCTCGGCGCTACAGCCACTCATGGCTGCAAGCTTAACCGTTCTTAAGTGCATTACTGGAACCTACCCACTAGACTAACCGTAGCAAGGGCCAATCAATCCTGCGTGCCAGCCAAGATTCATTCCTTTCTCTCCCCCTCCTCGCTGCTAAAACGAACTCGGTTGATTTTTAATTGACAACAATTACACAAGCAGACCTGAAGCTTTTAGGGCCACCGGTTGACTCATCTCTCACACGTTAAGAATGTAAAAGGGGTTCACTCTCGCCCAACGTCTCCGAGACGAGAAGACTGCCCGATTCCATTTTATCTGCCTTAAAGGCAACTCTCACCCTTGCACACAATCGCTTTCATCGCTCGGTTTTCCTATGAAACTTTAAGGATGCCACAGAATGGGTCATCCGGGACGGTGGCACGCATTAAGGGACTGGAAGCGGAATTACCCCTTTGTTTTATCTGCTTTTGCCTTTTCCCACTGGCGTTTTGCGGGTGATTGATGACAGGCCGCGCTCCCCGCCCTCCCCCCCCCCCCCCCCCCCCCCGCGATGTCTGAGCAACGGGAGGAGGTGCCGCCGCCTCGTCTCGGGCAACGCTCGACCCACCGATAATGGCTGCAAGGGATCGATGGGGGCCCCACCGAGAGGGACTCCGGGCGCAGGCTGGGAGCGAGCCTCAGCCCCATTCCCCACCCCCCGTAGACCCCACGGTCGCCCACGCCACCCCCCCCGCCATCCGCCACCCCCAGCGTTTCCGCAGCTTGACTCGCCCCTGCGGCTCTCCTTGCCACATCCAGGCACCCGTGGAAGAGGGGAAAAAAAAAAAAAATCCTCCGTGCCCGTACCCGACGCGAGGAAAGCCGGCCTCACTCTTTCCTCCGCACCGGATCAAACCTCCCCCAACGCCCCCCCCCTTCCCCCGCTCGGGTCCCTTTCTCCAGTCTCTTCCCCCCCACCCCCGACCCCTTTCCTATGGCCACCCGCCCGCATCGGCTCAACCCGCCCCCCCCTTCCTCCCCGTCCCTCCTCCCCCTCTCCTGCTGCAAACGGCCATTTCTATTGTGTCTCCGCCGCGGCGGTGCCAAGCCAAGCAGGGATCGCCCCGGCCCCCGCCGGTGCCAGCCACACAGCCCAACAGAAAACGGCTAGAGGGGGACACGAGACCCACCCAACCCTCCCCACTTCTTCCTCATACCCCCCTCCCCGGTCGCCTTCCCGGCCCCCTGCCCTGCGTACCCGCCGCCCCCCTTCCCGCCGAGGTCCCCCTTGCCGCCGCCCCGCTCCCCCCATACCCACCACCCCCCCCGGCCGCCACCACCCCGGGGGGCTGCCGGGCACGGCGGGGCCGCCTCCCTCACCTGTGGTGAGCCGGGACGACACCTCTCCGAAGGGCGAGGGCTCCATGCGCAGGTATTTCTGCGGGGAGGCGGCGGCGAAGGAGGAGGAGGCGGCGGCCGAGGCCGGGGCTGACAATGGCGCACATCGCCTCCGCTTCGGGGACGCCGGGCTCAGCAGCGGGTCGAAATCCAGAGTCCTTTTCAAAGTGGCGCCGCAAGCCATGGCGCGGGGCGGCGGCGGGGCGGAGGAAGGGGGCTAGGAGCGAGGGGCAGGGGAGACGGCGGCGGCAGTGGTGGTGGTGGCAGCAGCCGGCCCTGCCCAGAGGCGTCTTCCCCGCTGTCTGAGGCGGGCTGGGGGAGAAGGAAGGGAGGGCGGCAAGGAAAGGAGGGGGCAGCTGCGTCAGGGCCTCCGCCGCCTCCCTGTCGGCCTCTCTCTGGGGAGCGGCCCCGGCCCCCCCAGCGGCTCCGGCTCGGCCGGCTGGATCCCCACTCTCGCCGCCCGCCCTGCCCTGGCCGGGCCAATTCCGCCCGCGGCCGGTGGCGGGGCGGGAGCTGGGCCGAGGGGCGCGGGGCCGGGCCCGGCTACCCGGTCTGGGGCCGCCGATGACGAGCGATGGCGGCGGGGCCCGGGCGGCGGCGGCGGCAGCACTTCCCTCTGTGACTCCCACACCAGCAATATGGCGTCAATAACAACGCCGCGGATTCAAAAACCAGCCCGTCGCACTGCGCCTGCGTTCCTGGGGCGGTGGCGGCCGCAGAGGCTCAGGGGACTCGTGGTTTCCCCGCCCCGGCCCCGCGGCTCAACGGCGGGGCGCCCACAGGAGCAGTTGGACTACAAGTCCCGCCGTGCCCCGCCCCGGCCGCCCCGGCTTCCGGGTTCTGATTTAAATCCCCCCTCAGAGGCTGCGGTCTGGGGTGTGGGTTAGGGGATGGGGGTGTGGGACGGGGTGGCGGCGCTGCCCGTAGGAAGCGGGACTCAGGGCTCGGCCTTAGGGGTGGCTGCCGGGTGCTCTCACGCCCCGGGGGAGCGGTGCGGCCCTGGGGAGGGGAGGGGGGGGCGGCCTCCCGTCAGATCCCGGAGGCACAAAGGGGGGCAAGAGCTCTGCTGCCTGTGCTAGGCCCGGCAGCCTGGCAGGCGGTGGCCGGGGGCCTCCTGTTACCGCGGGTGCCGAGTGGGTCTGACAGCGGCTCTGTGTCCGCAGGACACTTGTCTGTATGTGAAAGAAGGGCAAAAAGCGTTTAGTGGCTTCCACGATGAGGGCAGAGCAGGGAGCATGCAGGAGTCAGAGGTATGAAGCGGGTGGAGGTGACAGCTAAGGGCATGCCTGAGAAGGCCTCGCAGTGTTGGGAGTTGTATCTCGGTGTAACCAACTGATTTCTTTCGAGTTGTGTAAAGGGCTTTCTTGCTTAAGGAGGGTGGTGAGGGAAGAGGTTCAAAGAATTGCTTGTGGGAAGAGCAGAGCTCTTTCCTGTTCAGCTTCCTAGTTGAAATAAACTGTGTCATGGTTCACTCCTGTGAAAAAGCTAACAGAGGTTGATAGGCCTCAAAATATATGTAACCTTCAGCTTTTCTGTATCTAATCCTGTTAATTTAACTATAAGCATAAAGGTGGGTTGTCTTTGGAAGGTAAAATGAGAAATATGCTTTCATAAAATTTTAACACTTTGGTGTTTTTTGATTGTCTTGTGAAATATAAACTAGCCTTTCTCTAATGACATTTAAAAAATAACCAAAATAAACCTTACTATCATTTGGAAGCAAGTTTTTGCTTTACATGTACAATGTGTGCCCTATATTGTTAATTAAGCCATAACAGCACCTAGTCAGTCTAAACATAAATCTGATGTCTGTGTTAGCAGTATGGTTGTGCTGCTCTTAGCGTCACTGAGGTTTCAGGTGGTGGGGTGACCTAGTAGAGCCTTTCTGCCCAATGAAAATAGAAATAGTAATTAATAATTTGCTTCCTGTGATAGATAGCTCATGACAATGTTGGAGCAATTACGTGAAATGCACCCTAGGTTTGCCTGGCTTGCCTTGTCCTAAAACTAATTACAGAAAATAGCAAAATGATTGCTCTGCTGTTACCTTTTCTTCTGTAGAGGAAGTACTTGGAGTACTTCCTTGGTAAGGAGGGTGCTGACAAGCCTTTCTAAAACTAAGAGAAGTTCTGGTTCTCCATAACAAGGCTCAGGAAATGCACTGATGTTATTACAGTGTTATAATTGTCCTACTATTACTATACCGGTATAACTCCTTCTGTGGACAGTCTTCTTTGGAATAATGATGGCTGGGTTTCTATTCATTTAATTCTTCATTTCCATTACATTTCCCTAAGAAGGTACGTTTCCATGTGTTCCTGCAACAATCTTAAGTATTCTTACCAAGCACTTCACCCAGGAAGACTGAGGCAAAGTTGTTCTTGCAGGCTTTGAATTAAGGAAACCCTAGGTGTCTCTCAGCATGTGCATGATGCTCTTGTTTAGTTTGGAATGTCCTGTGCCCACACAGAATGGAGACAGCCGCTTCTGCCTTCATCTGTGTGCGGAGAAGTGCCTGTGTTTGGATGCAATATTGAAAAAAAAAATTAGAATAACCATTGCTTTCCCACTGAAATGAATATTTGTCCCACTGAACTTAATATTTTATAAATCTATTCTGCATTCAGCAGCAGAAAAGATTTGGTTACATGAACTCATGTGACACCAGATCCTAAGGACCATTCAGGCACAATTTAAGTCAATTAAAACAGTCTGAGGAATCAGGCAAAACTTTATCAAGATAAGCAAGCTTTTGCTAGTGCAGTTAGCACTATAATTGTAAGCAATTGATTAGAACTATGATTGTCCTAATCAACAGAGTTACTCAGGCTTTATCTGACCTTTAATTTGTTGAGCTAAACTGAAGTAAGATTGATTTAAGTCAAAATAAGAATTCACACAGCCCTTTGCAGCAAATTAAACCCAGCTAAACCAATGTAGTTTTGCATGTAGACAAGCCCTAAGGCAGCAAAATGTCCAACAGCAGTGACAAAGTGCTTGATGGTTTTCAGGGAACATGTGTTTTTACTTTCATTGTGGCAGGAAACACCATAGGGTCAAGGCTGCAAACCACTGTTTATATTGTTCTTTCTTCTACTTACTTATTATATAACCAATTTGCAGTGTCCCATTATGTGCTACACGGGGTGCCTTTAAAATTATATATTATAAGCATATTTTTAAAATAAATAGTACCCACAAATTTTACTAATACTGGGAATGGGAGAGCTTATTTATAACTGCTGTTGTGCTAGATTTTATTGGATCTGCACTTCAAGCATGACACCTGTTAAAAAGACGGGCCCAGACGCATGACAACATTTTGACCTTTGTACAGCTCTGAATGGGTGGGAAAGTAACCCTTTCGGTGTACTGCTTTGGGACTGTGATGGAAATGTCATAGTTGACCAAATGTTAGTCTTTATGCATTCTCTTTTCTTCCCCTTCCTCTGCCATTGCTCCATTCCCCCATTGTTTTAATGTTCTTGGGGTTTTTTTTTTTCTGTCTTCCTCTCATTCTCTTTATAAACCATCTTGACTCTGCTTCCTCTTCTTTTGCCTTGAGACATCCTATTTATTTGATGCAGGGTCCACATCACAGTCCTTATATTTTCTTTTATGTCAACTAACCGTGTTCTTCCCACTTCACACAGTGGCTCATTTCTCATTGGCCAGTCATGCTTGCAAACACAGGACCACCAGTTAGCTGAGCTGTTTCTAGGGCTAGTTCCATCTCACCCCCAGTGAACAAAAATCCCTTTAAGCAGTGTCATTCCACTTGAATTTGGCCATGCACATGGAAGGTTTCTTACCGATGTATCAGGCACACATTGTGGTTGCAGATTTTGTAGACAAAATGCAGTGGAAGTTATCTGTCAGGACTTCACTGAAGTGTTTGTGTGGTGCCAAGTGAAAAAGGATTAGTGCAGTTGAAAAAATGGGGATTAGTGCAGGAATTGTAAGGTGGGAAAAACAGCCAAAAGAAAAATGGAATAAATTTCTCAGTCTGCTTTGCTCTGCAGTCACACAGATAGTGCTGGCAAAAAGGAAAAGACACACAGGAACAGGAATGAAAGGCAGAGGTCAGTGAAGGTCAGCTCTGCTGCTTTAGGCAATACTTTAGACTTATGCTGGTAAACTGTACCAAAAAATACGATCTGAACCTGCAACATGCAGTGACCTTCAATAGGACAAATATGTTTCTTAGACCTAAGCTACTAAGGTATTTAACATCTTTGTCCGTGACATGGACAGCGGGATCAAGTGCACCCTCAGCAAGTTTGCCCGCAACACAAGCTGTGTGGTGTGGTCAATGTGCTGGAGGGAACGGGTGCCATCCAGAGGGACTTTGACAGCCTTGAGAGGTGGGCCTGTGCGAACCCATGAAGTTCAACAAGGCCAAGTGCAAGGTCCTGCACGTGGGTCAGGGCAATCCCAAGCACAACTACAGGCTGGGCAGGGAATGGATTGAAAGCAGCCCTGAGGAGAAGGATTTGGGAGTGCTGATGGATGAAAAGATCAACAAGACAGCAATGCATGCTTGCAGCCCAGAAAGCCAACTGTATCCTGGGCTGCATCAAAAGAAGCATGGCCAGTAGGTTGAGGGAGGTGATTCTGCCCCTCTACTCCACTCCTGTGAGACCCCACCTGGAGTACTGTGTCCAGCTCTGGGGGTCCCAGTACAAGACAGACGTGGAGCTGTTGGAGTGAGTCCAGAGGAGGGCCACGAAGATGATCAGAGGGCTGGAGCACCTCTGCTATGAAGACAGGCTGAGAGAGTTGGGATTGTTCAGCCTGGAGAAGAGAAGGCTCCGGGGAGACCTTATAGCAGCCTTCCAGTACCTGAAGGGGACCTACAGGAAAGCTGGGGAGGGACTGTTTAATGAGGGCATGTAGGGATAGGACAAGGGGTGATGGCTTTAAACTAAAAGAGGGTAGATTTAGATTAGGTATAAGGAATAAATTCCTGTGAGGGTGGTGAGGCACTCGAACAAGTTGCCCAGGGAAGTTGTGGATGCCCCCTCCCTGGAAGTGTTCAAGGCCAGGTTGGATGAGGCTTTGGGCAATATGGTCTAGTGGAGGGTGTCCCTGCCCATGGCAGGGGGGTTGGAACTAGATGATCTTTGAGGTCCCTTCCAACCCAAACCATTCTATGATTCCATGATTCCCAGCAGAAGTACAGAAGTATATTTGTCAATATTTGACATTCAAAACACCTGTTTCCTCTAAAATACTATGTATGCTTCCACTTGTACATATTCAGAAAATATTAAGTAAAACCAGAACTTATCCAGAAAAAGGTGACTGAGCTGATTAGGAGAACATTGCAAGAAGTTATTGGATTGTTAGTTAAAGGTTATTGGCCCAACCAAATAACTGTTGAAGTCTATAATTTTTCTCTGAAAGCACGGAGATAAGTTCAGCAGATTTTTAAGATCTTTTTTAGTGATGTGGACTGTGTTGATACAGGAACTGTCAGTTACCTCACCCAAACTGGAAATAAGAGGAAGATTTATAACTGCCAGCAGAATGAGTTTCCAGAGCATTCTTCCAATACCAGTAGAATGGGTGAAAATAAACAAAATCTTTAGATGAGGCTTAGATTGTCTTTAGATAAGGCTTAATAGTTTAAGGAAAGGGATTGTATGGTATGGTGGCTTCCAGTGGCATGAGACTATTGTGAATGACCCAGGAAGTCCTTGCAGTCAAGGTCAAGCCACCTTGCATATAAGGTGGCGACAACGAAGTCACAGTGAAACTAAACTTTTTACTTGCAAAGAGGTGAAGCAGTAATAACCCATTTGAGTCAGTTCACCTATATTCAGGATAATACATCAAGGCTATAAAAGGAAAATTACTAAACTCACTGGTGTATATGCATGAATTGTGCTAACGGACCTGGATATAGAATAATTAGGAAGCAGTGAGTAATATTTTGCAGCTCTGACTGCTGCAATTACCTTGACAATTTCAGGAAGGTGTCAACACTAGGGAAGTGTGGATAAGTGCACTTTTCCATTCGTTGTCAATCACAACCTTGAGTAGGTTCACCAAAACTAATGGGCTATAGGGAGGGCAGTGTTGTGAGGTACTAGAAATGTTACTGCAACCTAAAGAAAATCTTACATCCCCATGTCCTGCACACTCTTACGCTCCACTGTCAAACGTGTTAATACACAAATGTTTACATTATGCCTATCTCTTTTCTTCCTCCCTTTTTCTCCTGTAAAGAATTAACATTTTTAAACTTCATATATAATGTTCCCTGCCTGAAGTTTTTGAGAAACACTGCACCAAACTAAACTCTGCTTTGCTCTTGATCTTAAAAATACTGCCACAGTGCTTTAGCAGAAAGGAAAACTACAGCTTTTATACTAAGATTTTTTCCAAAATGTTCTGTTACATATTTGTAGGGCAATTAATTTTTTGTAAGTGATTATAAGGGTAAAAGAGCGGCATGGTATTACATATTAACAGGGGACTAGAACCGAGTCAACCAAAAATTCATTGAACTGGAATGGTGAAAAAATTACAGGCCAAATACCATGTGAGCAATAATGAACATGTGAATTAAGAGCCACTGAAGTCAAACACAGAGTTGTGAACGTCTCAACTGTTGGGTGGACTGAAGCCTAGGTCCTCCACAAGCTTACACAACTGTGTCAGGCTGAGATGCGGTGAAGGTCAGGCTTTTCTTCTGCGCCAGTATGTTAGTGAACAAACCAGCGTAGGACCCAGTGACAACTGAGACATATTAACTATTTCCTACTAATTTCCTGAGGTCTAGGAGGAGGTTTGAGACACCATCTGTTCTGTTCACTCGCAACACGTAGGCCTGTAGTTTGATTCATACATATTGAAGAAATGGTCATGAACTTTTCATTGCAGACTTGTTGCTGCTTTGGAAATTTTGCATGGAAACTCAGTGGAAGCCCGCTGAAAATTTCGCTTTTATTAAACTCAGTTTTCTACAAAGAACAATGAAGAACTGAGGACTTGAATTAAAACATTTATTTTCCCAGATAATTTACTAAGGGTTCAACTCTCTGTCACTATCTTACCTGTCTTTTCCATCCTTCTCTTTTTTTCAGATAGTATCTGGCTACATTTTGTTCTCAGAAACCTCCTCCCTCTCTCTGCAGCTGACCTCTGGGGTGCTCCCCAGTTTCACAGGGAGGCGGTATATATATGCACCATACCATCTATACACACCTACTGCTTAACCTGCCTCTCCACCTCTGACTGATCCACCCCTCCACTTCCCCATTTCTGCTCCCCTCTGCTAATCCCATGCCCTACCTCTCACCTTAGCGTACCTTTTCTAGTCACAAAACAGAAGACGACGACCATCTTCTGCTGGAAAATCCCTTCTTAGTCCTTTTTCCACTACCATGGCTAATTCTGTCATCCTCTGAGCTCATTTACTCCCTTTTCTCCCCCATATGGATGCTGGGTTTAGGCCATGCTTGTTCTTCTGTGAAGTATTTCCAACAACCTGTTTCCCCACCTCAGACCTTGTTTCTGAAATTCTTCCCCAGACTTAGGTTATCTCTAGCCTGAAGACACTCATAAATTACCAGCTTTCTAGAAGTTTCTCCCCGGGAATCTTTAGCTTCTCCTTTCCACTCAGTTCAGGGTCTCTCTATTCCCCATTCCAGCAGATAAAGTTTTCATTACCCTCCTCCCCCTTTTTCCTCACTGAGCAGCAGCATCTTGCCACCGTTGTGCCCATTCTTGGGCCTTCTTGGGTTGTTCATCCCTTCGGTTTCAGGCCTCACCTTCGGGGACCACTGTTGTTCTGCTGCTGCCTTAATTCAGATTTGTGTCTTTGCTCCCACACGTTCTGGTCCAGCCCAGCTTTCCTCTAATCACTTCCTTCCTTTCCTCCTGCTTTTCTCTGAGGGCTTTCATTCATTGAACAACTGCACCCATCTTGTGAACCAAATTCACTCCATCTTCATTCAGATTGCCTCATAAAATGTACTTCTGCCATAAAGCCTGTCCAGCTCGGATTCTTCTGCTGAAATGTATCCCATTCCTCTATAACAAAAACAAATCCTGTTTCATAACAAAACAAAAAGAACTGAGAGACTGACTATGCAATTAATTTTTGCCAGTTGCTTTCTGCCAAGAGCAACATGCTTGTTCTTATCCCGCTCCTGAGGATTGTCCTCCCCATGTGCCTCCTGTTTGTCCTTTTGTTTTGTTAGCGGCTTTCGAGTCCTTCCTGAGGGCTCCTGGCCTGATGCTGTGCTCACATTGGTGTGAAGCGAGGAGTAACTCCACTGCAGTGAACAGAGCTTTGCCAAGGTGAAATTTCTGTGGAAGGCGAATCAGCCCTTTGTTTTAGTATTAGCTAATAAAGCCTGTGCACAGCCCCAGCACAGCACTCTGGTTTTAATTAATAAGAATTAGCATCCATATCTACCTACATTCTTTTTTTTCCCTTTGCGGGCTCAGCTACTTTGAAGAAAACCTCTCTGTCTGTCTTCCTGGTTATTCTATATCTTGATATTAAAAAACCCCAAATGAATAAAAACCGAAACCCCAAGTAACATCAAACTCCCACGCAAACAAAAGGCTTAGCTGCTGCCGGTGGCGGGGAGCGCTGGGAGCAGCCCTTCCCGCCTGCTGAGAGGAGCCAGTTTCCAGCCCGCGCTCCCTGCTGCTGGGGAGCCGTCCAATTCCCAGCCCGCTGTCCCTTCCTCTGCCTTTGCACAATCCCACTGCAGCGACTTCCCAGTCCTAATTGGAGCCTCTGGGCATTATTGTATTATTATTTAATAAACAACCACATAAAACACTGGTTGGCATTTAAATAAGAGTAAAGAAAGGAAAGCTCTGGCTCTGAGACTGTTTTGTTTTCCTGTTGACTTGGGTGGAAGCAGGAACAGGTTTTCTATACCATACCCACGCTTGCTCGACACATGCTCACCTTTACTGGTTTAGGAAAGACACTGCTAACATGGGCCCAGTGCAGATGAGAGGGCCAGACCTACTGCAGCTGTCAGTCCCTGTTGCAACATAAACTGTAAACATAGAGACATAACCTGGACGTCCCCAAATAAAACAGCTTTTCTTGCCTGAGCTACAGTGAGCAAGGATTCAGCATCATTTTCTGCATTGTTACCCCCAGCATGTCCTTTCGAGTGGTTATCTGAAACACGCAGCCATCAGGATGCTATTAAGAAGAATAAATGGAAGAGAGTGTTTTGGTTTTTCATTTGATTGTAAGTTTGAGATGTTACAGAGTGAGAGTTATCATGACAAAAGAAAACATGGTGTCCTTGAAGTGAACGCAGAGGAGCACAACTCATTCAATAAGGTTTTGAAAGAAAACAAAGAGCTGAAGGCCAGAACTGACTTCTTTAGAAACGAGTATAAAACGAGACAGGATTCAAAATGCTTAAAATACTTTGGTGACAAGCAACAAAAAAGCGTCTGTTACTAGAATTGATTCAGTTAAGGAAAGGGAGAGAAAATCTTGAGAACTTTTTAAGAAGTAGAGGTTTGATGTGTAGGGAGTATAAGAACAAAATTCTCCTGAGCCACAACCGGAGCCCTGAATCAGCATAACTCTTTTCCTTGAAGAAAGCGACAACTAGACAAGGGTGAGTATGTACACCCTTATTATCCTTTTTCATTGTGGATCAAAGAGGAGGAATTCTTGGGGCTGCCAGCTCTCCACTTTCCCGCAGTGAGTCTGGAGTGCAGGCTGGGTTGATTTCTCTCAGTTAGGCAATGCGTCTCTAATACTCTAAATGATCAGGTCCTATAATGGACTTCTTGTGAGATTGGAATCTAACTGGTTTGTGTGTGGTATAAATGTTTTTAAAGTATTCAGTAGGAGTGAAACATTCTTGCCTTTTATAAAAATTATATACATATATGCTTTAATTCTAGGGAGTTCACCCCTCATTCTTCCCACCATTTCATTACATGTTTGCTCTCCTGTATTATATATTAAAAGCTTCATGCAGTGGCTCACTTGCATTTACATATGTGGACTGTAATAATTCTGTGATGTTGCTTGGAACTTCTGTATGAACATGTTATATAGAGTCAATGTGGGCATGACGAATGTATTGCAGATTTTTCGTAGATTAACACAGTCAGTGAATGCAAATACAAATGAATTTGTGTGCGAGTTTTAATATCTAAGCAGAGCTTATAAGTGCATAATACCTGTAACCACAACTGTCAGTGCAAACAGGGAAACTAGTTTTAAAGCATTTGCACTAATTTAAAATTGCTGGACTTCGAAATACTTCAGCTGACATGGTAGAGATGTGTTCATCCTCTGGCAGGTATGTAATGCATAAACTCTGTTATTAAAGAATACAAACTTTATTAGCAGCTGATACCAAAGTCCTTGCGAAAACAAGTACCAGAATGGTGAGGACTGCCTTACAAAGCAACTTGTGGCTTTTAAAGACATTATGGAAATCTTACTGTGAAATGGATTAAAAAGTGCTGGTTAGTGATCCTAGGGAGATGGGTGTTAAGCATGGAGAATTTTTTTGGAAGGCAAAATGAGAACATACCGTCAAGGTGCTGTATTTGCATGAGTTGCCATGTAGCCAGTACTAGGTTTGGTCTGGAAGCAGGGAGTTTGCTTAGGAGAGGCACTGCAGAGGCATATAACTTAAGGCTAAAACAGAGTCTGCTTGAATATGGGGTGGAGTAATCTTCCCCTGAAGGGAGACCAAATGACTGCTTTTTTGTGAGAGTACTGAGACAAGAACATATTAAATTGTTATTGAAGATGTAGAGAAGAAGTATGTTCTGTAAAGTTTTCTGGTGCATTTTATCAAAACTATTCACGTGACAAAAAGAAAGAGATAGATGCAAGTCCAAGGCTTTAATCAACAAAAGGGCAAAATAAACCTCTTCCAGTCTTTTCTTTATTCATGAATATAAATATTTGCTTATTTCTGTATTTGGTGGAGGTAAAGTTGTCCTGAATTGGCCTGCAAAATATTTCCTAGATAAAGAGTTCAGGTTCAACATGTGAAGGGAATTTGTTCTGAATTCACTGGAAGTCTACCTGTTCATTCTAAATAACACCATATTAAGTAGCTATTTAACTGTTATAAGAAAAGTTATGTTTTGCAGAGTGAGGACACGAAATTGTCTTTGTATTTGCATTTCTTTAGAGCTCAGGCCAAGTGGTTTATTCATGGAAAATCAAAAGAAGACAGTCTTCAAAATGGCCAGTAGACTGAAGAAGGTGGACTGGGAGCATCTGTATCTTCCCATTTGAAACCATTGCCTGTTGCTTGCTCCTACAGAGTACCTGGAAACACTGGTAAAAAACAAATTACGTTAGTCCTATGTTACTTGAGAAGCTCTTTTCTCTGTATAACATTAGGATGATGTCAGAGGTTGATTATATGTTAGGTTGTTCCAATATGAACAATTAATTTGGGGGGCAAAAGCCAGTGAGGACCCTGTCAGACACTGAACAATGTTTTTGGTTTTCATGCACTGAATCATCAGTGTTTATAGGCCTCCAACATGTAAATCACCCTGAGGTAATCTGGAAGGGAAGGATATGAATAAGCCAATTAAATTGGCAAAGAGCCTAAGGAACACCCTGTTTAGGGATAAAATCACATGCCTGTCCTAGTGCCAGTAGTTTTGGAGAAGAAAATAGAGTTAAAATCTTTGTAGTTCATTTCTTTGCAGAGAGATATGATTTAGAAGACTTTGGTCTTCTTTTATGTGTGAGCTCAGGTGACTGAGATTAGTAAGTTTTCTGCACATAAGTTTGATGACACAGAAGGATGTCATACAGGTTGCAGAGGGTGTAGGAACTAGTTGCCTCATTTATGGTAATTATTTCATGTTCAGTTTTATGATATGAGCATTCAAAGGACTGAATTGCCCTTTATCTTTCCAAGTACCTCTTTTTTTTTTTTTTTTTGAAAGGGAGGCACAATTTTCTATCAGGAAGCCTTCTCCACCCAACTTAGCAGTTACTAGCATACTTTAAGGTGCTCTATATCTAAATAATAACAAAAACAAGTGCTCTCTTCCTATCATCTGCCAGGGCTATGCCTTAAAAGGTATGATGTAACGGGGAAAAAAGGCAGAGGTGAAGGAAACTTTTCATTGAAAGTTGTGTAGAGGACAAAGCATTTCCATTCTTAGTTTACTTACTTCTTCACAGTATCAATGGGTTCTTTTTGTGTTTTTAAGAAGCTTGCTGTATTTGCTGGAAGACTACTATGTATTTCTGCCATCCCACCCAGGTCTTTGAACTTGTAGGCCAATTCCAACCAGGAAAGTAGCTGACTTTCTAGAAGAGACATACCCTGTATATGCCTTCACTGGAGAAAAGGCCCGGGTAGAACTCATGGCTGTCACCAGAAACTTTACATGGGAGTGGATCATTATGACCTCTCCAAATGCAGAAGCTGTAATTGGCATTTGTATGTTACTAAGCATCAGAGACTTTAACCATAAACAGACATCCGTAGGAAATGAGGAGTCACCAATTACACTGCTCACAGAATTACTTGTTTAAGGGCAGCTTTTGGGCATTTTTCAGACACCATTAAGAGCGGGGGAGATGTAGCCTTCCCTTTTTTTCCTCCCTATAGCCCATCATCTTTGGACTTCTATAATTGTGTTCCTAGTTGAAGGAAGTAACTTCCTGAGAACAAAACCAGCCAGAAAGCAACAGAGATGTTGGGTCCTTGGAGGCACCACATAACAGCCTCTGGATGCCTTGGAGGTAACAGCATCAGGACATCCTAGATACAAATAAACAGACTGGCAAAAAACTCAGATAAACATAGTTGTTCAAGATAGTTTCTATGCCTCTCACCTAACCCCAGCCATCTGATATGGGGGGTATCTGTCCCACACCAGTCTTTACTCCCGATGGAGACAAAGAGGCACCTTCCAGGAACAATTCTTTCTAGTCCAAAGTAGGAATGCATTGTGTGTGATGAACCCTTCTTTTCCTGTCTGTCTGCATTGTGTGCTGAGGAGGCCTAGATGACCATCTGAATTTTTTAGACGGCTAATGTTCAGTGACGTGAATCCCAGCCTCAGTGTTCAGCTCCTGTGCAGTCTGACCGTGCCTTGCTGGCAGCACAGCAAACTCCCATTACTAGATGAGGGCTAGAAATTTTGCACCAGAGGGTTAGTCCAAGGATCCTATTTGTTTTGAGCTGGAACTGGAGGTTCACTTAGCCTCTTGGACATGTCTCTGGCTCTTAGTCACTTTCAAGCATTCAGGCCAGAGACATGCTCAGAGACATGGAAAGAAACAGAAATAGTTGCTTTCGCTTCTCTTCTTGGTGTATGGGCCCTGCAGAGAAACAGGAACCAAAGCAAGGTTAAGCAGGGTTTAAAGGAACAAGATAATGTTTGGTAGAGGAAGGGAAAAACACATAAGCTGGCCAGGTCTTTAACTTCAGAGCAGTGTACATAAACTGTTGCCATGTCCCCAGGAAAACAAGGGATTCGGGAAATAGTCTAAGGCTAGGCTGCATGAAATACAGAGCACATGACACAGCGTGAGTCCATTTGTCTCGATAGACAGCACTCTAGAATCGTTATGACCTTACTCCTCCTGCCCTTGTTAGTCTGAAATATGTAGCACAGCTGCAGGACATAGTTCATCATTTATCAAGGGTAAATACAGTTCTGGATGGGAACATGGAGGTGAAAAGTGTTCTGCACACAGCGTTCGCTTGCGTGTTGTAACTTGCTGCTTGGAAAAAAACAGAACGCTTTGTCTTCTTGTAACACTGGTGAGCGACTCCTTATCGTAACCTTGTAAGAGGTTTCAAGTGTGTTCATGAATAGGAAGATGATTAAGATGACACATCAAGGTTTTCTGAATACTTATTGCTATTCAGCCACATCCTCATATTTTTCTTAGGTTTCATTCCAAAACAAGGTGTTTCTAATCTCCAATGTGATTGGTAGACCACATTCTTTCTTTCTTGGTGGCCCAGCTTGCTGTGAAACGCAAGCAGAACAGCAAGAAAGTGAGTTTAAATGAGGGGCTGTCAGAGCTAAAGCAGGTAATTTAGCTGAAAGGCCCTGCGATGACCTCTGCAAAGGAGGCCTCTATTGCTCTGAACCAGTTACTGTGACAAAACCCAAGGCTAACAATGGAGCAACCTGACTAAAATGTTTAGTGGGAAAGAAGCTAAATGGGGGAATTAGAGGATCTAGTTTGTAGGGGAGAAAGAGGAAGATGGCTGTGTAGCTGGGGAACAGTTGAAAGTCTTGCTCTGAACACATCCATAAATCATCATGCCAGGTAGGGTATTTTCTCTTCCCCCAAGTATTTCCCAGGCTGGGAGTCTGCTTTGGCCACAGCTGCTTCTCTTCAACAGTCCATTAGAGCCCCGAGACTGGGTTTTGAGCAGGCTGTGTAGGAAGGATGTAATACTTCTCTCTGTTATGCAGCTGAAGAGTTAGGTCTGTAGCCTGACTGATGTGCCTTTTTTGAGGAGAGGACTCATATTAATTACCCTACATCTAAGGAAATCTAATTTCAGAGCACAAGGACACAGAGGGAAAAAGGAAGCCTGATTTTTCCAGTGTTCAAATGATCGTATCAGTGCAGAGATTTGTGTCACTGGGAGTGCCTCTGGGCCTTCTTGCCACGGGGGTTGTTAGCAGAGGGCAGGAAAATGACTGAGACCAATGGCTTCAGTGACAGACATCGGGGGAGTGCAGACGGTATCTTTGGCATTAGGCTGAGGGGGCTGGAAAAAACACTGCAAGGGCTGAAAGGATTACCCGCTGTCTCATTGCTTCTAGGGCTGTAGAGTGCTGACGATACAGAGCAACAGCACAAGTTTCACCACACTTGCAAAGTGACGTAGCTCTGGTGGTTCCATTTTCTTCAAAGTGTTTTGCACTTTCTGCAAAGCCACGTTTGGGGTATGCATGGTACAGGCATGCCCAGTTCAAAGGAGGTAGAGGTACTAGAGGAGGTGGGTTATATTTACATTGTAACCTCATTTCCTTAATTTGACGGGGCAGAGAGAGAACTCCCAGAAGCCGTGTATCTTGAGATTTACTTGAAGTCGGTTAGAAAGAGCAAATAAAAAAATAGGTATGCTTCTCCACATCACCACCCTGACCCTCATGACATATAGTCCTTCCTGTCTAGTTTTCCAGCTTGCCCCTTCTGTTCCTACTCCCTCAGCTCTGTAGCCTCAAGGACTCAGTTAACACCTGCTCCTTGCTGTCTGGTGCCCTCTGGTGCTGCAAATACCTGTCCAGGCTACATCCCATCACACCCTTATGCAGTTGTGGGATCCAGCCTGTACCCCAATGGGGGACTTGTGAACTGGTATCTGCTTTTTCCCCACTGCATCCTGGCTGTGGCAAGAGCCCACCAATATGCCATGGCACAGGTGAGACTGGCCTGGGAGGTAGGAAGAGCTAGTGCTAGCTGCTCTAGTCCTGTTTCAGTCCATAAAGGAGGAGAGTGGGAAACGGACAGGCTCTCACTGGTCCCCCCTCCAAGTATCTCTCCCTTGCTTTACTCCCTCCCCTTCTCTAGCTTTAGACCTCTAACTTCTGTCATCCGTACTCTTTTATTACTGTTATCTTCACACAGTTGCCTGGTCTCACTGCAGAAAGCCCTTCTTCCTCCTCCAAGATACAGCTCCTCTTCCCCTAAGATGCTATTCCTACCACACACAGAGTCTCTGTTCCTGCTCCAGAAACCTCATTGCAGGACCTATGGCTCAGGAACGCTTGGAGCTTACACATGCTCATCCATTGTTCAGAAAACAGGATTACAGTATCTTCACTGTCCTTCAGCTCCCCTCTAATTAATCCATGCTAATTGATTGATTGATGGTGGCTCTCTGGTGTAACAATCTCCCAAGTCCCAGAAGCAGGCACATGCCTATCATTCTCATATATCTGCCCAGAGCATACGGAATGTATTAACATCCAGAAATTAGTCAGAGCCTCTTCTAAATTAGTTTGTTCAAATTGTCAGGGCTCATTTCTCTGGACTAAAAGAAAACTGATGACAGAGGCAGATAGCAATGACAGGCTCACAGGTTGTTCTCTTGGTTTTGATGCAAGTAGATTTCACCCTCATGGGGAATGAGTGGATCACTCGGTGAGCACAAACTGCACACTGATGGTAGGTTGTTGCCTGCAAGCCTGCTTCCCCATGCCTGATGCCTGTGCCCTGTTCAGTTTAGCACTCCTTTCCTGAGATGGCCAAACCCTGTTGATGATGATGTTGTCGTAGTGCTGCACAAAGAGGCAGTAGGTGCCATAGGATAGCAGGGATTAGTTTAGAGGGGCTGAGACTGACCAGTCCCTGTTGGTCCCCAGTCCACTCTGTCTCTGCATGAAACCCTGAGTGACCGAGCCCTTCTCCTCTGCTCCAGCACTCAGCTCAGATTCTTCAGCCTAGTTACTGGGCTCTCTGAGTTGTAGGTAGATGACAGTGCTTCCATGCTGTCAGTGCAGCTGGGAGTAGCTGCAGTAAGGAAGGACCAGATTCACCTACTGTGTGGGCTAAAGTACAAGAAGTTTGTAATCTGATTAGCACCAGCAGTCCATTTGGCATGGACTTTTGTGGCAGATGCATGACCTGAGGACTGTCAGCCTGACAAATTTCAGTTCCCTGCCACAGGAAGAAAGCTACCACTTTTTTTTTTTTTTTTTTTGACAAATCTCTCTTGAAACAGCTGAACTGGTTAAACAGAAAGCAAGCTATCTGCCCCAAACTCAACCAAACCAAACCCCCAAGCCCAACAAACAGGCAATAAGCTGTAGGCAGGCAATAAAGTGATAAAGGGTTGGCAGAGCTGTAAGCAAACTGAAAATGGGACCTTATAAAGAGAAGTTGGGCAATCTTTTAAAAAGTGGTGCTACCAGTCCTGTCAATGAATACTTAGATATGGCCCTTGCAGATTGCAGGTCCCTTGATGCAATGCTCACTGGTGAGTCATTTGGAAGATCACTAATTGAAGGATAGAAAATGGCCTGCTGTGGCCTACAGCCATTATGAGCTGCACATTTTTTTAAGGGATGTTTGTTGCAATCCCCTCTATTTTCTGCAGATGGGGTGTGGCTCTCCCACTCCTGGCAAAGTGGCTGGTGCAGCCTTTGGTTGGGAAAATATGGTTGCTGTTGTATGACAAGCTAGGCTTCCCCTGGGGGGGAAGACACCTTCTTCTTCTCCAGCACAGCATCAGGGGTGTGACAATTCCCTAAAGCACAACAGAACCGCACAGAAATCTGGCAGCTTTATCCAGTTTGTAGTTATATGGATCTGGCTCATAAAAACATCTGAATCACGTTTCATACTACCTACCTAGCTACATAAACACAACCTGATCCTCTTCTTAGGATCTGAGCCTTATATTCTCAGACTATACCTCCTTTTCCTTTTAATATCAGAGGTCTTGTGACCCTCACTCCTTGCATCATTATTTGGGCTTGCATGAAAGCTGCTGTGTTGAAATTCCTCAGCCTGCAATCAGAAGCGGCACTGTTGCTCTTTGTTCACATTTAAACACAGGCACCCAAAGTTTCTTTGGCTGTGACGCATGAGGCAACTGATTCTTCATGCAGGATGGGAGGGACGCTGCGCTTAGCCCCATGGATGACAGAGCATGGATAGGCAGCAATCCTGCAGCTGTGCCTGTGGTAGGTGAGACAACCCCTACAACTCCTCGTCTATTTGCCTTTCCACCACTCTGCCTTCCCGGATCCACTTGCTTTGCCAGCTGAAGACTGCCTGGTCAGCTCTGCAGGAAGCCTGGGGTCATGGAGCGGGAGACAGACTGTGGCACTGCGCTGCAAGTATGGGAAACGTGGACTTAGTTCTGTGGAAGCTGCAAGGAGGGAGCAGTCCGGGAGTATTCGCACGGACACTGCGTCCAGTCTGGCAGGCAGAAGAAGAAATGCACCCTCCTTGTTTATAGGAAGCTGGAGTTGCATGCTAGGCCAAGCCAACTAAGTCTGGTGTCCTGCTTCAGACAACAATGAGCACTGGCTGCTAGAGGGGATGTAAGAAATGCTGTAGTAAACCAAAGATGAAATCAGTCACTGTGGACATTTCTCACTGTCCTACTGATATCTAGGTCACTAGTTAACCATGTCAACAACTAGTGACCAGCATGAGGTGGGAAGGATGAAGGCTTTACACTGAACTATTCTATTTGATGTCCTACATCATTCCTCTCCCTTGGTTGAAACAAAAATGAAGAAAGAATGATACCCTCCTCATCCTGTTCCTTCTGAAACATATGACAAACCCTGTATTGTTATCAAAGGTGCAGGATCAAACCTGTCATTATCTCACACAGCGTGCAATAAATATGACTAAGAGTTAACAGTGCGTCAAAAATTATCATCTCTAAGTTTTGTTGGCAAGCTTTATGTGAACTGAATCAGGTTGTCAGCTGCCTCCTTCAATGACAATGCAATAACTACTCTGTATAGTCATTTTCTGTCACTGTATACTACAGGTGAAAAATATAGGTGAACATTATTTTACACGCACAGATATGTAACTGATTATATTGCAAAAAGAACTGCAAGAACAAAGCATTTATTTTTCACTTTTAGGAATTTGAATGAGGAGATCTCATTACCCAGAATCAAGATGCATCTTGCTTGGTGAATACAATAACAAATGGGTTCTTCAAATCCCTAATTCACAAGCATTTTAGAAAGAGACAGTTTAACAGCACAAGATGTACTATTCCTAGAAATCTCCTGACTCAACTCCTGTCCTGTATCTGTCAGTGATTCAGTAGCATGGCAGTTATAACTGAGCACAAACATACTTCTGTTAGCAAACAGGAAGAAGCTGGGCAGAAGCACCAAGATGGAAATGGGCTATGTGGGTGCCAAGGTAGGTTGTCACACCTGGTCAGGGCTGTGAGATTCATGATATGGATAAGGTGATCAGGCTTGCAAAGGGAAAATCTGAGTTGCCTGTGACTGTCTGGTGATAAGAAAGGAGGATGCGCAAGGCGGATGATAATCTTGATGGGCACTTAACAAGGCAAAAAAGAGAGATAACAGTGCTTCACTTCTATTTCTTTAAGTAGTAATTAGCTTACCTTTTCCTTTAGGTGGAATACTTTGCATAAGAAAGCACTGGCTGCAGCACTTAGACATGGTGTGTAGATTTCTGTAGATTTACAGACATTGTGTGACATGGTTGGAGAGAGGATGGATTATCAGCACGTAGCCAGCAGCCTGGGGTGAGGTTCTTGAGATCTGTGTGCTTCCATGTGCATCTCCTTAACTCCACCCGATCTGCTGGAGATTTGGAAAAAAAACAAACCCAGAACTGTGCTCTATTTATGAAAGCGATAGTGACATCAGGACAAAAATACATGATCCATGTAGTTCCTGAAGCTAGAGATTACTCACAGGATATTGCTAGGGCATCAGATAAAGATTTTAACAAGTGGGTGTAAACATTTCATCACAGGTCTGTCTTTAGGAACCCAAGGAACTGCTCCTATTTTCAGAAGTGCGGAATCTCTGGCAACTTCATCTGCTCTCTTCTTTCTGCTCTTTTTTTGTGAATGGAATAGGGCACAGTCATTCAGGCTTTGTGGGAGTCATTCTACTTGCCTGAATTGGTTGTATGCATAACAAACTGGTAGGACGGGTCAGGTACTTTTCCTTTTATTTGAAGTTCTTTAAAATGATCAAATCTCTACAAATGCATAAGCCATAGAAATAGAAATAAATGGAAATGAAAATCTTCTGTTAAATGCCTCCTTCTTCCCTGCTTGAACCCTGGTTGGAGGTTCCTTCCTATCAGTTGGCTCCCTGCACCAACCAGTGTGTGGACACATCCCTCCTGCCTACCAGTGGCTCCTTGAGGAGAGAAGAATCTGCTCAGATTATCCGAAAGAGAGATTATGGTTTCACTGATTAAACTCCTTGGGGTAGTGATGTGTCCAACAAGGCTGATGACTGCAAGTGATGTTGGTTTCAAGCATAGTTCCAAGGGCAAAAAAAGGATCCTCCTTTCAAATTTGTTTAGTTTTCCCGGTTGAAATGTTTTTTGATGTCTTGCATGTCTGAATAGGTCTTGTTGGTAAGCTACCTTTGTCAATCATCTCAGTTACATTGGTCTTATTGCCCACTTCTGTTGACAGCCTTTTGGAGGGAGGAGAGGATGTCATGAATGCAGAAGTGCATCTTCATTAGGCCTCTTTCTTTTTCCCGGCACATGAATCTAAAATGGCCCCGCTGTCTTGTTGCTGTAACTTAATTGCATGGATCAGAATTTAATTGACATTAATTTTCTGTCCCTAAATGTTTGAAGTCCAGAGCTATTCCAGAGAATATTTTTATTCTGGGGTGCATCAAGCACAGCATTGCTAGCTGGTCTAGGGAAGTGATTGTCCCACTCTACACTGCGCTGGTGCAGCCTCACCTCAAGTACTGTGTGCAGTTTTGGGTGCTGCAGTACAAGAAGGACATAAAACTATTGGAGAGTGTCCAAAGGAAGGCAACAAAGGTGGTGAAGGGTCTAGAGGGGAAGACATATGAGGAGAGGCTGAAGTCCCTTGGTTTGTTCAGCCTAGAGAAGAGGAGACTGAGGGGAGACCTCATCACGGCCTACAGCTTCCTCACGAGGGGGAGCGAAGGGGCAGGCGCTGATCTCCTCCTTCTGGTGACCAGTGATAGAACCCGAGGGAACAGAATGAAGCTGCGATAGGGGAGGTTTAGGTTGGATATTAGGAAAAGGTTCTTCACTGAGAGGGTGGTCGGGCACTGGAACAGGCTCCCCAGGGAAGCGGTCACAGCACCGAGCTTGACTGAGTTCAAGAAGCGTCGGGACAACGCTCTCAGTCATATGCTCTGATTCGGCTGGTCCTGTGTGGGGCCAGGAGTTGGACTCGATGATCCTTATGGGTCCCTTCCAACTCAGGAGGTCCTATGATCCTATGATCCTATTTCATAACAGCCTCATTTTCCCCACTGGTTCATACTCTCCATGTCATGAATTTTTCCTGATCATCCCTATTACAACCATTTAGAGGTACATTCCTGAGCTATTCTTTGGGTAGTAAAATGGTTTCTGGCAGTCGGTGCTTGGAGACTGTTGGAATAAGACCATTTGTAGCACAGAAACATCAAGAAGATTGGGAGCCCATCAGGGACCTGATTGCAAGACAGTGTTGTCCTGATTCTTTCATTTTGTAATGTGGGGAGATCCAGCTGCTTGACAACCCCAAACACTCTTGGGCAGTATAACCAATTTCCTGGTGTGCTCAGGCTGATCAGTGTCCTGGACCAGACAAAAAGAAAAAGAAAAGCCAGGACATGGCTTTTCTCCCTGTCTGTGCTTTGTAGGGGTCTGGGCTTCAGGGAGCTCCTTTATTACTGGAAGAACTGACTTTATGTTCAGTAAGTTCAAAAGAGGACCTCAGCTTGCAGCCAGATGTGCTGATCTGTTGGGCACATCTGGGTGTACGTGGTATGACCACTGAGCAGAGGCTGTCGTCTATGGGCCTGTGTTTGGAAAAGAGTTGTAGGAGTGCAACCAACAAGCGGCTGTTGGGGACAGCCGTGTCCGTGCAGTGCTCTTGGGTGTACGTCCACTCCCGCTTAAGCAACTGAGCAAGCGCCCAGAAAGACAGACAGATGCTGCGTTGGGTACATCACTTCCTAAACATTGCCGTGTCTCTAATCTGCAGCTGCTGTGGGCTTTCCTTTCAGCATAAGGTCGCTTCGTCTGAATAAGCAACAACAGCATCTAAAGAAGCAATAGATTTTGAAGCGGAGACAACTGGAGCAATCATACTTTGATCTCTGGCAAAGCCCAGGGGCTTGATCATTATCCAGTGGAGGGAGCTGAGATAAATGAGTTTTCAGGAGTAGGGAACTCAAAGAGTTCAGGTTGGAGGTGCATTAGAGTGAAGGGTGAGGGGGTGCCCCCTCCTCCCAGGATAACAAGGTCAGTCATCAGCGAGCCACAGGTGCTCTTGGAGCCTGGCACTTTGCAGGGCTCACATGCATTTCCTAGGAACAGGCAGGAATGTTTCTTTCCATAGACCTCTGCCACCTTCTTGGAAGCTGATCAATCCCATTTTATTAAAAACCACCGTTTGACTTCTAATGTTTTTATACTGATTAAGAGCATTGACTTGGCTGACTGAACAAGGGAACCGATTGTAGCTCAGCTGCTTCATGCTGGAAAAGCTTTGATTGGACTGAGTGGGAGTTTATATTTAAGGTACTCTATAAAATGAATTTTGGTGATAAGCTTATAAACTGAATTTGAACCTTGCACAGCCTCCGGAGAGAAGGAATAAACAGCTCAATTTATATTCTCTACAGATATGCACCAAGATGTCCCTTTAACCTTCGGTTATTTTGCCTAGGAGGTCAAACTGTTTCTTAAACTGTTTGAAATTATGTGTCCAGATTAGCTGTCCATGCTGAAGATTGAGAGATTTCAGGGTGGTTCCCAAGAGCCCTGAAGCCAACTATAATGAATGAGTTTGGTGTTTTACTTGGAGGAAAAAAAGCTGAATGAGTTACAGAGCTGCCAAATAGCCCCAGTTCATTCACACAAACTTGAGGATAATGTGCTTCTCTTGATCCCGACGTGGTATCATTAGAATAGCTTATTTCAAGGGCATTCGTGTCTGACATCTTCCCTCCCTCATTACTTATCAGTCTCTATAGTTATACACAGCAGTGAATTGCAATTAGAAGACACCAACACCTGACAGGAAATCTGTGGACCATGTAGGGTTCATCTCCCCTTTCCGATGAAGCTGGTGACCAAACTTGCAGGGGATCAAGTGGAAGCAAGGTCAGGTGATCATCCTGTGAAATCCTCCAGTCTGATACATCTGGGGAGGGTACACATATCAAAGTCAGTCTGAAGTGTTTGGTAACTGGTCAAGTAATTTCTCATCACCAGTGATGGATCCCAGCACAGCATCATGGAGAGTCCAAGGCTGCCACAAATCCCAGGCACAAAAGAATCGCTCATCATGGCAGTGATGGGGTCTTTGCCTGGGAGAGGTTTTAGACGGTGAGGTTGTGATCTGTCTGAACAGATGTCTAAATATTTTATCAGAGGAGTCATCCAGCTGATGTGCAAGTCTCACAGCCGTAGGAAAAGAGAGACTTTTGTTCATGTTTTCTCAAGGAAGAGGGCTGGAAGTGAGAAACCCGAGGTCTAGCTCTGTGATGGCCTTCTGCATGCCTGCGGGCAAGTTACTCCTGTCATCATGCTGCTCCTGCAGTCTCCCCACATCTGCTTTAAAAGGTAATTGTCAAGACTCAGCAGCACCCTAAGCTTCCGCAGTCATTCTCCCTTCTCAGCTTCAAAACAAATCCACCTCATTTGTCTTATTATGGGAAACATTTTTTACAACCTAGCTGACAGTTCATGTCCTGTGTATGTGCATCTACCTCCTTATCCCTCACAATTACTTCTACCCTGATGCCCAACTCCAGCTAAGTGTAGAGGCCTCAGCAATATCAAAGTTACATTAAACTTCCAGAAAAATGGGAGAGTGAATAATTCAAATATCACCTCTGCTGAGAGAGAAGCCTTACCAGATATCAGAGGATCCCAGTGAGGAAGGGGAAAGAGGGATAGAGAGAGAGAGATAAGAAACGAGGCTTCATTTGCTCATTCTGTTGCACACGCTTATTTTGTTCTGGGTTTTCTGTTCATTTTCTCATAACTCCTTGTTATCTAGTAGTATAAGTTAGTATACTAGCAACCAAAAGTTCCTCCCATTAGCCCTCAGTTGCTCTCAGCAGGGTATCCAGAGTGGACTAGAGCTCACTCGATGTTGACTCACCACCCCTGACAGGGGTAAAATATAAGCAGCAAGGACACTGAAAATGCCCAGGGAACAGGTCTGCTAGGAGCTGGAGCAGGCCCATTCATCAACGAGTTTCACCATATTCTGAGGGAATGCAATAATATACATCTAAATTGGAGACAAATTGCAAAGACTAAATTGTGAACTGGAGCCTCATTCATTGGAATAAAGGTCTTTTGCTTCAAAACTATCCCCACTGGCTTTGCCTGTATAGAAATAACTATGGGAAAAGACATCACAAACAATCAGGTTCTGCAAGCCTTCTGAGGGCACTATTGACTTCTTCACATGCTCCCATTCAGGAATCATAGACTCCCTGAACACTCAGTTTCCATCTGAATAGCTTTACTCTCAACCTACTCTCTTCATCATTATTTTATTCATCTGCCCTGAAATAACAAGGTTTGATTGGCAATCTGGCTCTGATTTACTAATATCTCCTTGTGCATGGAAGGAGACCTCAAATTCTATGCATTCATTCTCAATCAATGTCAGCATGGTATTAACTCAATGTTATTACATTATTGATCTTATTCATCCCAGGAGCTACATCAATTTATCATGGAATTTACACTTCTTTAGCAACCAACACAAATCAAGAACATTTGTTGGGCTTGCGATGTAGACTTGAAGCTTTTTGGAATCTGATCCTCATTTTCCTTTACATTTGTTTAGATTTCCAGTTAATCTGAATTCCTATCTTGCCCCTTTGAACTTTCAACCAACTGTAAATACTTTTGATAAATTTCTGTGCTAAAAACTATATTGCAACATAGTTCTGAAAAAAAAAACACAAAACCCACCCAAAACCAAAAACCAACTGCAAAATACCCAGTGTCTTCTGATGTATTGATATAACTGGTTTGGGGAAATAAATGGTCGGGTGCTTTATATTACACAGTGACCACATGTAAACAATAAAATCTGTTTGTAACCTCAGTCATGCATTTGGTTCTGCTATACAGTATAACCATTTGTAGTTTTAACTCATGTCTTGAAGGTGTGTAGCAAATTAAAAACATAGCAAAGAGTTTGTCTTTTCACATTGCATTTTGCAGGCTGACTTATTTGCAACAGATGAAGAAATTCTGGGAAAGTTCATTGTCTGCTTCTGCATTTGTTCAGTCTTCCTCTCTGACTGCACTCCGTGATGGCTGGAGAGATACTGAAAAGCTCATGTCAGAAGAGTGGGAAGTGAAAGCTGAAGACAGTTTTAGTCAGATGCTTTGAAATGTTGACTTTTTTAAAAAAAAAAGGTTAATGTCTACGTAGCTGAAATGCTGACTTAGTATTTGGGAGAAAGGATGTGGGACACCAGAGCAGTCACATCACTGGCTGGTGTTAACAGAGGTACTTTCTGGAGGGCTAAAGCACCTTTACTATCTTCCTTCACACCAAAGAGAAACCCACCACTGGCTGGAGTGCAAGATGCAATTGTAAATTTGCTAGTCTGTATAGTAATTTTACCACCACTTCTGTATGTTGAGCCTGTTGCTTGTGTCTGTTACCTATGTATAGAAAAATAAAACTTTACGAATATACTGTTGCTTAGTAATAAGAGAATAGGGACCAGTCAGAAACACAGAAATGGACTTTACTGAAAGTAGGACTAATTCAGCTGCATTTAACTTAAAGTGCATGAATAAGCTAGAAAAGGGAGGATTGCAAAATCTGTGTGTCCATGGCAATGCCACCCATCAGTGTTACCTAATACAGTTGGGATTACATCATCAGAACAAACTTTCATCAGTTCACCACAGTTTGGTTTTGTGACACTGTTTTGAGCTCAGCATAGAAGTGATGCTTTTATGCAAATTTGTCCCCTCCGGAGTATTGCAAACACTGTCGGAAACTGCATCCAGCCATAGCTTGCCACAAAGTGCCTTGGGAGAGAAGGCCACAGCACCCAAAAATATCAAATGAAAAATTCAGGAGCTAGAGGATTTGTGCAGACTTTCTCTTTGAAGTCACCAAAGCAGGCCTTTCTTGGCCATGTTGCTCCAAAGAGTTTCAGGAACATATAGTACCAGTAGTTCCCACATCAACATCCTTCTATTTTGGGTCTCATTGTTTCACATGGTGGTGAAAGACGGATACCTATTTACCTGAGTGCTTGTGAAGTTTGAAATGGAGGCATGCAGGAGGTAGGAAAGAGAAGACCAAGAACTTCCTTTGCATTTGCCTGGATAGACAAATGTTTCTATTATGTTTTTACTACTCTGATAGCACAGCCAGCTTACATCTGTGCCAGAAGCCTTACACGTGGGCTGTTTGCCTACTGGCAGCTGTGATGGTCAAAGGGTTGTAGTGAGATGTAACGTCTCTTCTCAGGCTGAGTGATACAGCGGGAACCCTCCTCCAGGTCTGACCTGGGATCACTGAAAGGCTAGGGAAGCCACAAACCAGGGCAGCGGCTGTGGCTGGGGGCAGCGGGAGGAAATAGAGTGACTGTGAAAGGCATCATCTGCTCCTGACGTTCCCCCCTCTCCTGGCCGGGGGCAGGGCCCGAGCAAGAAACTGTGGCGGAGCTGTGGCAAAAGGCTCAGCACTCTTCACAGAGACTGTATGTGGTTTGACAAGAGTCGAGACTGTACCCCAGCTGCAGCTTCAAGGGGCACGGAGGGGCGGCAATTTACCCCTGAGTGTTCCCTCACACACTGGCCAGGTGCGCAGTGGCCGGCTCTGGCCTCTGCCAGCTTCTCACACCAAGCCATGGGAAGCACCAAGCACTTGTATAAACCCGTGCTGCAGTTCCGCAGGTGCTGGGCAAGAGCAGGCACACGACCGCACTGCTATCAGATTATGCTGACTTTATGATGCCTTTACACCGCTCGTGGGAGTACGCAATGAAGGAGAGAGGCAGAGTGGCACGGGCAAGCGGCGCCTCATCCAGCACCCAGCACCCTCATACAAGGTTAACCCACCAAGGATTTTAAACAAGTGTGAGTAGCCAGAGCTAATTTATCAAAGCTTTGCACTGTGTGGCATTTGGCTTGGCGCTAGGCACCCTAATGCGTTGCTGGATCTGTTGCTCTGAGCTGTGGCTTGGCAAGGATGTTTGGATGGGTTGGTAGAGGTGCTTGGCCTTGTGGTGGAGGTTTTGGCAAGTTCACCTTCGCTGCCAGCACTGCAGCAGTGTGTGGGCTCCAGCTGCTGCGGCTACAAATCACCGAGCCTCCCAGGCCAAACCCTTGGGCTCCGCAGGGGTGTCTGACTTGCAGCAGCTGCGCCATGCAACCTTGAACATTAAAATATCTTTGCTTGTTGCTCAGATTCCCTTGTTTCCTTGGCTCTGCGCAGCTTAATGCCATCTCAGGAGTCTGTCTCAGCAAAGGTCGCCCAAGTCAGGTTTCCACAAACAGGGAACATATTCTCACCCTACACCGTAACCATGGTGATTTGTTTTCTTTTAAATTCCTTTCCCTTAGGTTCAATGCTATCTTTAGATGTCATCTGTTTTGACAAATGTCCGTGTAGTTCCTGATACTATCAGGGAACTGTGGCATGACAAGGACTGGCTTAAGTAACAGCTGCATAACTGTGTCAGGAATGAATGATGCGGCTGGTGCCCTTTCTGGAAACAGTCCTGTTTTCGGTGATTCTTCCTCCAGTGCAGCATCCAGCAGCCAGTCATGGCCCAGCTTGCCCAGGTTTTTGCCTTTCCTGTTCCCTCAACTTTGTGCAAGCACGTCGTCGGGATGTACGAGGCTGGCGGGGCAGGTAAATGGGAATGGTAAATGGGAACTGAAGCCTGAAATGGTTAACCCTGCTGAGAGCTGGGCTCTGTCCCAAGGGCATGTGTTTCCCTGAGGATGATGGGCTGGAATATGGGCTAGAAATGTTCTTCCTGACTCGCAGCGTGGGTCAGTTGTGTTCTGGATGCTGGTGAAATGAGCTTCCAAGCACAGGCTGTGGAGACCAAGGGCAAGTGATATCCCCTGAAATTTTGTGGCTTGTGCATGGTTTATGTATCTTTAATCTTTAAAAAATAATTACTGCCTCTGCTTTGTGCTAATATTATGCACAACCTGGGAAATGCGAATTCTAAAGGGTTTTTTTGTCTTTTTTATTCAAAGAGAACTTTAAATGTGTGATACTGAAGCGATGAAAATATTTTTGGGTTTTTTTGTTTCTTACATCATATAGTGTTAAACCACTGATGCTCTGGATATAGTCGCCTGTCTCTCTGCAGGTGTGTGTTTGCCAAGTGTAACTGTACCACACTGCCTTTGGTCATTTAAAGCCACAGTTTTCTTGTTTTTTCCTTGGCGGCGTGGGTGCGAGCAGCAGACACACCTATTCTCAGGCTTTCTATCATCTGTTGCTCAGTTCTTGCCTGGGTGAGGCTGTCGTGTGCACCCAGCCGTTACCCATGCAAATACAGCAGATGCCACCCTGAAAAGCTGTTTTGCCAGCTAGAGGAGGTACACGGGGCAGCAGAGGGGCAGTGAAGCTGTGAGCCTCTCCTCTGGCATCTCTGGCTATCTCAGCACCCTATGCTTAAGGGTGCTCAGAAGTCTGACCATTCAAGTTCATACTTCAGAGTCATCAAATGAAAATATTATTGGAAATCTGGCCTAAATTATAGACTATACAGTCTGACATCACCTTCAGCTAAATCATAAGATGACATTTCTTTCTATAATGGACTGTATAAACCTCAGCTTAAAATGCCAAATAAAATTATCCCATCATTACCCAGCTGATTTAATGCCAGTGAGCATTCCAAAGCACAGAAGTGATCTTTAGCATCACACATGAACTTTATGTTTCTTTAATTAACTGCATCATACTGCATGTTGGCAAGAAGCCGTAATGATACTTCATCCTTCCATCGACCGATCAGCAGAAAGTTACAGGGCTAATACTGTCAAGAGACAAGCTAAGTCTTGATTTAAGAACTACTTTAAATGCCACAAAACAAAAGCCTTTTTAATAGTTCAATATTACGTACTCAAAATACTTATGCTGTGTGCATAAGAGTTCCTTAGTATAAACAGTTGGGACCAAAATCAGGGCTATAGCTGCGTCAAACATAGCCTTCTGAACAACTTTTTTGAGGTGGGAGCCTCAAGCACTGTGCAGGTTGTTGTAGGAGGTGCAAAGCACAAAAAAGCTAGGTCAGTTGTGTTGACTTACACAAACATACTTGGCTTTTCCTAAGACACAGTGAGGGTTCAGGATGTGTCAAGCTTCCTCTCCAGGGATTGCCCACATGACGATTCTCAGCTTTTTTTCTGTCTGGCAATGCTTGGTACCTGCCTGGGTCCAGTTCTTTGCCCCGTCCCCAGCCCTCCTCCTGCCTCTTTTGCTGCCCTTCGCTCAACCCCAAGAGCCCTGCTGCTCTCTCCTTATGTATGTCCCAACCCTGGCTTGATGCCGGGCCAGGCTCAGGAGCCCAGCTTGTCCCCTAAGCCCTTGGATATCCGTGCAGGTGTTCCCCTGGGCTCCAGCAAGGCAGTGCTGAGGCAGCCCAGGCTGGCTCTGCGCAGGGGCAGCACCGGTCTGACAGATTTCCGTGCCTCGGTCCCCGCTTACATCTCAGGATGTAAGATGGAGATGTAACCCATGTTCCAGGGGCTGAGTTCTCCTGGTCTGCCCTCAAGTACCAGGCATTAGGCAAGGCTGGTGTGGTGGCAGTGCAGCCAAGGGCTCCAAAAGTGGAGTCTGAGGTACAGCTGTTGACTATGATCTCCTTGAAAATAAGCTGACAAAAGGTCTCTGCTGATGGAGTTGCTGTGTGCACACCCAAATTTGCCTGGAATAGCTCTGTGGGCTGGGAAACTTGATTTTTTTTTCTCACCTTGAGCCAGCACAGCTATTCAGGCAGTTACATTCATTTTCTTATCTGAATCCAAAAGGTCTGTCCCCCTGCTCCTTCCCCTGTGCTCAAGGCAATGTGCAGGGTGCATCCTTTCAGTAGGAAGCTCTGGGGGCCCCAGTACAGGGGAGTCATCGAGCTGTTGGAGCAAGTCCAGAGGGGGGCCATGAAGCTGATCAGAGGGCTGGAGCACCTCTCCTATGAGGACAGGCTGAGAGAGTTGGGATTGTTCAGCCCGGAGAAAAGGCGGCTCCGGGGAGATCTAATTGCGGCCTTCCAGTACCTGAGGGGGGCCTACAGGAAAGATGGGGAGGGACTGTTTATCAGGGAGTGTAGTGACAGGACAAGGGGTAATGGGTTCAAGCTGAAGGAGGGTCAATTTAGATTAGATGTTAGAAAGAAATTCTTTCCTGTGAGGGTGGTGAGACACTGGAACAGGTTGCCCAGAGAGGTTGTGGAGGCCCCATCCCTGAAAGTGTTTAAGACCAGGTTGGATGAGGCTTTGGGCAACTTGGTCTAGTGGAGGGTGTCCCTGCCCATGGCAGGGGGGCTGGAACTAGATGATCTTTGAGGTCCCTTCCAACCCAAACCATTCTGATTCTGTGAAGCCAGGACCAGAAATTCCCCCACCACCCCTGCCCCTGGCAGCTCATTCCCCACACCCAGCCCTAGGCTGATGCCCCGGGAGTGAGCATCACCAGCCAAGGGCATGGGAAGGGAGTCTCACCCTCCCAGAAAACGCCTAGGCAACTCCACCCTCAGCCCATCTCCTCTGCCCAGAATTTAGAACAGCTTCATGTGTTTGCTTTTGTTTTGGGTTTAAGTATGTACTTCGCTATCTCTCAGAGCTATCTCAAATGCAGGGGTGCGGTGAGACTGCCTAATTTAACCCAGCCTGTGACATCTGCAGACGGATGGCCTATCTAATTAAAGCTGTTTTATCTTTTTCATTTAGATTGGTTTAAAAGCTGATCATTTAAATCCTTTGTCGCTACTCTTCCTTTGGCTTAATGAGATGTAGTCTAAGTTTCCTGGCAATTGAGACAGATGAAGTAAACCCTCTCAGAAACAGAAAAGGCCCCTGCAGAATTTTGAACCGTTTTGAGAGCCTGTCTTTCAAAACACCACTTCAGTTGTCTTCCCAGGAGGGATCTGGTTGCACACTGGGTCATGCTTTTAGGAAAAGGAGAAGAAATGGCAGGATGTTCTGGGTGCTCATGTGAGGGCCCAGTTCCTCCCTAAACTTTCATCACCCCCCCCTCATTTTTTCCCACCCTGGGGTTCTGCAAAGCCCAATGGCCAGGCTCAGTGCCTGCCACGCCAGCCACCTCCTTCACATGTCAGCGGAAACATTCTGGCACGGAACATGAGGAGCTGCATCCCCAGCCCACTGGAGTCACTGGAAGAACGCCCTTGGCTTTCACAGGGTTAGGGTTTCAGCCTAACCAGGGCTCTCTAGTTGAAAAGCTATAGGCCAAACACACCCACGGGATCCACAACATACCTCTCTAGCAATATGTTCTGATTTTAATGTATTTGCATATAATCTTCTTGATGAGGGTTTTCCCACTAAACTCTTGCTCTGACATGATGAGGAATGTTTAAGACAGCAAAATGGAAAACACGGCAGGGAGATAGGAATGTCTGAACAGAGATGAGGAGGGCAAGCGTGGTTACCTTTTTGTCTACCCTGCTTTCCCTCCTGCTGGCCCCATCACCATGGGGTTTGGCTTCCAGAGTTACTCCAAGGTGGCCCCAAAGGGAACATCTGTGGCAAGTCTGCAGCAGCATCCTGCTCCTCATGTTTGTTCTTACTTGTACATTGTGATGTGCTGCGTGTCAGACACCAGCCCATCGGGTCTGCACAGAGCTTGTATGCAAATTGCTGGCTGAGTGCTCCGGGGCTATATTTTTCTCCAAGACAAGGTGGATCTTGAGATCTCCAGAAGGGGGGATCCCATTCAAGTGAACTGCTTGCTGCCAGGGACTTACAAAGTGCAAGGGGAGAGATGTGTTGTCTGTTAGGAACAGAAGGCAGGAGGGTAATTACAGTGCTGTCCTTTTTGACAACACTGAGCAGTATGTCACTGACAATATGATTTTAGTCCTCAAGAAGATGATATTTCCATGTCTCAGTCTTTTATGAATTTACCCCCCTGTGAAATTGTGCTGGTTTTGGCTGAGATAGAGTTAATTTTCTTCATAGTATGGGGCTATGTTTTAGGTTTGTGCTGGAAACAGTGTTGATAACACAAGGATGTTTTAGCTGTTGCTGAGCAGTGCTTACAGAGAGCCAAGGCCTTTTCTGCTTCTCACCCCACCCCACCAGCAAGGAGGCTGGGGGGGCACAAGGAGTTGGGTGAGGACACAGCTGGGACAGATGACCCCAACTGACCAAAGGGTTATTCCATACCATATGACGTCACGCTCAGCTTATAAAGCTGGGGAAGAAGAGGAAAGGGAGGGACATTTGGGATGATGGCATTTGTCTTGCCAGATCACCGTTACACATGATGGAGCCCTGCTTTCCTGGAGATGGCTGAACACCTGCCTGCCCATGGGAAGTGGTGAATGAATTCCTTGCTTTGCTTGCTTGTGCGTGCGGCTTTTCCTTTACCTATTAAACTGTCTTTATCTCAGCCCACAAGTTTTCTCACTTTTACTCCTACAATTCTCTCCTGTATCCCACTGGGCGGGAGTGAGTGAATGGCTGTGTGGGCTTAGTTGCTGGCTGGGGTTAAACCGTGACAGAGATAGAGAGGTGCTATTACTCAGTTCTCACGGGGTAAGGTTGTAGAGCATGTGAAAACTGAGAAACTGAGCTCTAGGTTAATGGTATAAACATGAGTCTAACCATCCCCCTTCAGTATTGGGCTCCTTCTTGGGAAGAGGAAAGGAGATGGGCCTCCTTCCTCAAGTGCAGTCAATCCCACCAAGCCAATGGCAGCTGCACACTTTTCTTTCCATCTCCGTTATTTTTCTAAGGATATATTCAGTTCACTCCTGAGAAACAAGGGACCTGGCAACATTATGTCAGTCCATGGCAGGCAGTTGTGTTGTGGGTCCTGTATGGGGTTCAGATCCTCTTCAAGGTGCTTTGTGAGCACCACAAGTGCCTCTGTGGGCCCACCACAAGTGCCTCTCCTTACTCACAGGATTGCCAAGTCCCTGAAATGTTTTCTAGATGTGTGTCAAGTCTGGTCTGGAAGAACCAGCTCTAGATGGGAATAAACTTCAAGGACCAGCTGCACACAACAATACTGATTAATGCCTTTTATTTTTTCCCAGATACAGCCTCGTCCAAGATGGACTAGACACAGACCACCAGTAATACAGACTGTCCATTCATTATATCTTTTTTTTTTTTTCCCCAGAAGCTATTAATTTGGGATGTATTTCAACTTGTGACCTCGACTGGAAAAGTACCAGATCCCGTGCTATGTATCTTGGGGGTACCCCCATCTCATTAATAAGTACCTTCATTTCAGAGTATTGTCTGTTTATTTTGGAAGGTTTACCTCCCCTCCCTGAAAAAACAGAGATGAATTGGGATAAATACAGGCAGGAAATGGTTTCCCTGGCAACACTAAGAATACATAAGAACAACCTCATCATTCACTTTTATTCCTTAGATACACTTTTAAAAGAAGTTTGAACTACATTAAAAGACAACTCCTGTTCACAGTACAGCACCCAAGTCAACAGAATTAATCAGCCCTGATTTCACTGTCAGCGAGACGAGAACCAAGTCCCTTTAAAAACCAGGGACATAAGGTCTTAGATTCCAGGGAATGAAAGCTGAGTCAAAAGAGGAGTTCATTCAGATTCAACACTGGTCAAAAAAGAGCTGCTTTATGAAACATTCAGCTTTGCTGAAGTGTAACTTTTATACTAACAAACTTCCAGCGTGTCCTGCTCAGAGAGCCTTAGGTTTTGGTGAAGCCTGAGTCAGATTGTCCATAAGCAAAATCTAATCTAGTTGTGTGACAGTGCTGGAAAGGAAATCAGAAAAACTGTTTCTGAGAGGTTATTAGGGGAAACACCAAAGCTTGGTGCAATGTAATTTCTACTCCCATCACGTTGCACTAACCGCCCCCCCCCAATCTGCTTGCCATTCCTGCCAGCCTCACCACACACTGTAAGGTGCGGGAGAGACATTTCAGCAACTTGGATGACTTCACCTTCCATCTGGAACAGTGTGTCAAGCCTCAGAAGCCAGGGGAGACCTCAATGGGCACGTCGTCCTCACCCAGTATGGTCCACGGTCTGTAGGCAGGAGGGGTTGTTCCTGAGGGGAAGCCATTTGGGAAGCAGGGTTTCAGGCTTAGCCCTGCCAGATTTCATTTTCCAGGGCAGGCAAGATCTGCCCTTTCTCCTCATTAAAGAGAGATCAGATTGGCCAGCAAAAGTCATGGCATCCCAAGGACCTGGTGTTCAATCTGCTTCCTTGTCTCATGTCCTTTCTGGGATCACTGCTTCCCAGACAAGATCCTCTGTCCTGTATGTAAGACCTACTTTATTAGTTCTGATCTGCCTAAGCAGTGCTAGATTTGTCTTCAATATATGGTGCTTCCCCATTCTGGAAGGGTGCTGGTATTTGCAGGAGAGTGCTGATAGTGATACACATTTTCTTTTTCCTCAGGCCTGTTTGAAGTGAAGACCCCCAAGAAGGAGAATGTCTTGTTTTACCAGTCCCACTGGCATAGCTCTGGTTTGTGTGGTCTCACCATCAAACTAACTCTGTTCTCAGTATATTATTGCTGCTTTATATCAGAGGAAGGGGTTGATGGTCCCTTCTGGGATGGATTAATAGCGTCTTTCTCTGAAGTAGCTCTGTGTAGTCCAGCTGATGGTGCGCAGAGAGCACACCATGGCAGCTGGTGCTGGAGGAAGTTGGAAGAGGATGATGGTTACTGGGGATTTGCAAAGAGCCCCAAAACCTAAGTCTCGTTCCCACTGATGTTGTGCCACTCTGGACTAGCTCATAATAGGAAATGATGCTGTAGCCAAAGACAGCCCTAGAAACTAACATAGTCACTTCCTCATCTCCAGGGGTCTGATTAAACTCAGAAATTATTTCTAAAGCTGGTTCTGCATTTTTCATCTACTGTATTACTAACCTCAAACTTAAAAAAAAAATCCAAAGTGCTGCAATGCCATAATGATGAAATATGCCTGAGGTGTGGATGGTTTTGTTCTGCAAATGAGTATGCATTATTTGTTTCAGGATTAAAATTCATCAGTTGTATCCAATAATACTCTGCTCTGCTCTGTGAGGTGAGATTCTGCCATGCACAGCACTCAGAGATAGGCTTTTTTTGTCACCCCACTCTCCTTCTCACACAAAAGCCATTTGTCAAAGCTATACCTTTGTTCAAGAAGGACTTGGTCCTGGGAGGCCCAATGAACCAGGTCACGGTGATCTGATCGGATAACCAGAGTACTGTCTTTCTGGTTTTAAGCTGCAAAAGAGGATTTCCTGAACACGAGGAGCAGGACAGCTAACAGAGGTAGTCTGGCATCATGGCCAAACGCCTAGACCCATCTTCCTGGAAGGAACAATGGGAAGAAAAGAGAAGGACCGCCCCAGTGGAGTGCTGGACCTGTGCTCCACAAAGGGCTCCTCGGTGCAGCGTGTGAGCCGGCAGCGGGCCAGGAGCAAGAGCAGGAGAAGCAATGAGGCATGGCTCAAACTTGCATGATCCCCGGTGACAAAACACGTGGGGCTCCTCTTTTGGGAATGAGATCCCTAAGGGCCTGGCTGTGCCCCTGCCTGCCCCAGGTGTGTGGAAGGAGGAGGTGGTGTAGGTGCTCGGCTGGGCTAAGATAGATCAGGATTTGGCTGGAGGATCGCTAGTGCCTCTGCGCCTGCCCTAGCTCTGCTCCTGCCCTGGATTAGCTCCCTGGCAAAACCCTCCCTGATTTCAGCAAGTGTTGCCTGAGCCCCTCTCTCCATGCTTCTGTGCTTCTCTGCCACGTCTAGCAATTAAGCAAAAGCCCCAGACATTCCCTTGCTCATACAATGCTTTAATTATAAAGTAGTTTGCTTCTGATTGGCAATTATGCTGCCTGGGAATGGGCCTCGCAAGCGGGTGGGCCTTCGAGACCTGGCTGTCGCTTTCATCTGCCTCATCCTCTTCTCCATCTGGCTGCTGACGCGTAAGGTCTCGCAGGTTTTTCCATGAAATAACAGCACTAAAAAAATTAAGAAGTGGATGGGCTTGGCCTTCACTGAGGCTGTAGCTTCGGTTGGTTTCTTTGTTTTTTTCCCTTTCCCTCTTAGTTGTTAGTAGGAAACGTCTGATTCATTACCGTTGCTGGGCTAATCCCATTACACTGTGGCACCCGGCTCCTCCGGCCAGACGTGCTGTAAGCAGAGAAATGAGATAGTGGTAGCACACAGACAACCTGCCGCTGACCTTTTTCTAAAGGCAGTGGGGCTACTCTGGGAAAAGCACTTCTCAGAAGTT
The DNA here is from genome assembly GCF_011004875.1 of Balearica regulorum gibbericeps. Classification (NCBI taxonomy): domain Eukaryota; kingdom Metazoa; phylum Chordata; class Aves; order Gruiformes; family Gruidae; genus Balearica; species Balearica regulorum. The sequence goes on from NC_046186.1 coordinate 40,384,160, forward strand.
CCCAATCCCAGACACTGGGGTCTACATGGGGTCTGAGGGGTTGCGATAGGGTCTCTGCAATGGGAAACAGGGGGGCAGGGACTGAGTATAGGGAGCAGACTAGATCTTCTTGCTCTGAAATCCCTGAGGCTAAAGAGCAGGGACAGAAGTTCAAATGTGCAGAAATGTGGGTCTCCTCTGTATCCTGACATGGACTGTGCAGCTTTGCAAGGTGCCCTGGGGTCGGGGACAGGTGTGGGAGCCTGGGCAGTGTCTGTGGTCCTCCTCCTGGCCTGGGGAAAGCTGCTGCTCTCTCCTGACCTTGGCTACCCCCAGTCTTGTGCTCTCCCATCCCATGACATCCTGGCTGGTGGCACAAGCCAGTCCCAGCTCAAAAATACCATGATGGATGGAAGAAGTGCTGTAGTGCAGGGTTGGCCTGATGTGGTCAAAGGCCACATGCCACCAGCAGGAATCACCCACTGCCACAGTGGTCTCCTCGTAAGCTTTCTATGGCCCGTGACAACTGGGTTGTGCAGCGTGCTCTCACATACCAGTTCACCCTTCAGATCTCATCCTAGCCCCTTTCCACACCAGGAAAAATGGAGAAACAGAAGTAATTTCCTTTTCCAACCAGAAACTCCATGGGATTAGATCTTAATGCCACACACTTTGGTTTTCCTTAGTACAATCACACCGGTCATAGGTAGTTGTTCAATAATGGCAAAGAGCAAATATTTAGTGGCACAAAGATTAGGAAATGATCATGTTTTGGATGAAAGTCTCCCTTTCTTCAGCAGCCTGTGTTTTTTTGAGCTATTTAAATTCAGCCACTAGAGAGCAAACTTCTTCTTTTTATCAAATGGCAGTTTATATATTTCTTTAAAAAAAGAATTGTACAGTTCTTCAGGCTAAAAGACATAAAAATTGAAAACAGAACTTTAAGTTTACAGAAGAGAAAAGAAGCTTGCTTGCCTTTTCTTTTTTTTCTCTCTTTCCTTCTTTCTCTCTCTCTCTTTTTTTTTTTCCCCTTTCTCTCTTCCCAAGCAGTGTTTCAGGAAGGGAGAAGAATGGAGGAATGTGTTTTTTTGCAGTGAAGGCCTCTGCTAATGACTGCTGAAGCTCTCTTCCTTCGTGTCAATCACCAGCGGTAATTGTCCATCCTGACGTTTGGCAGGCTGTGTGAGGAGCATCTCAAAAGGAGGCCTTGGGATAGGAATAGTCACTGCAGCGCTGTGTGTGCAATTGTGCAAGAGTTAGAGAGGAGGAGATCTGCAAACCGGCTGGATTATACCCATTAATATTGGACACTGCCTCTTTCTGGAGTAGCGCTGCAGCAGCTGCACTTCTTAGACCATGTGGTTTAAATGACCTTGAGATTTTAATGCAAACAGGTTGGAGAAGTCAAAACTTTCCAGAGAGGAGCCCCCAACCATGGGCTTTCCTTTGCTTCTTGGTCTTTCACAGCTCAGAGGTGCCCCTGCTCTGATCGTTCCTGTGCAGCTGTGCTGGGGGAGCGGGGTCAGGGCGGTGAAGGAGACCCTTTTGATGTGGTGGCTTGGGAAGAAGAGCTCATCTCACCTATTCTTTTAGTGAGCAAAGGTTGTATGTGCAGATAGATAGGAATAATTGTGAAGAATCTAAAAGCAATTAAAAAAGGGCAATGGCATTTTACTAACTTACTTCATTGTTTCAGGAAAAAGCCCATACGTGGTGCTTCTGGGCTACAAGGACTGTGGGGCCGAGCTGCAACTATATGTCCTTGACAAGGTAATGGCTCATGTCAAGGCTGCCTACAAGCTTCCTTTAAGCCAATTCTAATAACAGTAAACCCTGCAGAGGTGCTGAGGTGCACAAAGAGGCTTCCTAACATGATAGTGGTGGCAGAGACAGCTCAGAGCTGGTGGGGACAGCCTGGGAGATACATGGTTTAACAGGAGAGAAGTCCCAGGTATGGGCTGGGATTGTGCTGCGTGTCCCGGGCTTGCCAGCCCAGGTAGCAGCAGCAGCAGGGAACTGACCTTCCTGGAAACCAGCTCCAAATGGCCCAGAGCACAAGTGAAGCAAATGCTGAGTCAGTTGAGATCTGGAAACCCCCATCAGCACCTGATCAAAAGCATCTCTTCTCAGGAAAATGAAAGGGGATTTTGTGAAATACTTAGTATTGTCAGCATTGCGTACACAGCGGGTTATCTCCCTGCCTTTCTTTGTGAACTGGCCAAGGGACCAGTTGTAGATACATGCGCGTTGCCTAATCTTCAATGAGGTGGTCCTTTATGGTGACTCACAGGCGTGATATTAGGACCTATGGCCTGACATGGACCTTTACAGAAGGGGACTCCAATGGGCTGTGGGTGGTATGTGATTTGACTGTTAAGAGGACAACTCCTGCCGTTTAATGTCCCATTGACATTATGAATTGCCCCATGGGGTGATGTGGCCCAGATTTAGTCAGTTTAATCCATTGTACCGACCTGGGAATAGTGTTTTAGAGTCAGACTGCTTTATTATCTTTGTGCTGCATTAGGCATGATAGAGTGGCTATGAAATGAATAAGTTGCACCCCCACAGCATGCTGTGACAGACTTTGCAAGCCAGATGTTTTGCCAGCAAACAGGGACCTTAGGATTTTGGACTCAGAGCAGCTATGAAAGTGACAGTTGGCAAATCTCACCAGGTCAATCTGTTGCAATGTAAGTTTTTTATATTTTGCTGTAAGGCCACTGATCTTGAGACCAAATACAGCTTGGGCAAATGCTGTGCAAATGCAGGCAGCAGGTAATAAAATCCTTTCTCTTCTACCTTGGGAATATCAAGGTGTTGGGGAGTTGATGAGTCAGTTTTGAGAACAGGGTCCCACGATCCCCCTTTTTGATGCAGCTTATCTACAGATGTGACCTCAAAGAGCCATGCCTTTAGGGGCCTGGATATGAATAACTTCACTGTAAGGTCACAGAGACCACAAAGATACAAACCCTGAGAAGTGAGGACATAAACAGGATTGGAGTGTCCTACGCCACCAGGCATCCAGACCACCGCAAAGAGTTGGATATTGACCTGCCTGAGCAGTTGTCAGAGCAGGTGTGACATCTCCTCTGACCCTCTACTAATGCCTGCTTTGGTCTCTTCTGAAAATAACTGATAACCCTTTGTGAAGTGTGGCTTTGGGCAAGCTCACTTCACCAGAGAAGCTCCTAGCTGGTGCATGCTTAGATAAAAAGCAGCCACTGGACAAAAAAAACCAGCTCCCAGGACTTGTTGGCAGTGGCTGCATAGCTCATGTCTTTGCTCTGTGCATGACAGCACAGTCTAGTGTCAGCATAAATTCAGCCCTGGGCAGGTTCAAACCTCTTGTACACTCTCATCTGCCCATCTAGCTTTTAAAACTGTGTCAGAAGCAAAAGCTGATTATCAGCTTAAGTAGCGCTGTCTCTCCTCGTTGGCTGTAAATATTGGCCACAAGCAGGAGGAAAAGCAGCACCTCAAACTTGCTCTAGGAGAGGCTTCTGGATAGAGACTGTTCAAGCAATCATCACCTACTTCATTAGGGTACATTTAAATGTGCTTTGTGCAGCTTCCATATAGGGCCGATGATCGTTGTCTCTCTCTTTTTTTAAAAATACAAGTATAGTCTTGATGATTTTTATTTTGTCCTTGAACATCTATTTTCTGCAAACATTTGTGCCTCTGAAATTAGATCCCATGAACTCTGAATGGGACAGCTCTTGCATACTTTCCCCAGACAACTTTTCTAACTCTCCTTGTAAGCGATTGTTTACAGAAAAGCTCTCTGCTTTTGAGTATCTGCTGGTATTTTCTCTATCCCTTTGGGACAGACTTCATTGCTATTACCACGCTGTAGTTGCTGAGGTCCACACCTGCAACACATGTTGATGCTGAACCACCCTGGCACCTGTATTTTGTGCCTCCCGCGTGTAAGAACCTGTGTGCACAGCTGGGAAGGAGATGCTTGGCTGGCACTGTGGGGGAAGGACCATGTTGCTAAAGCTGTGGCCAGGGAGTGCATCTTCCTATGGACTCTCTGGGTGGCTTTAAACTATGACTTCCACACCCAAGGCCCAGAGCTAAAGTGCTTCTATGTGTTTCTCTTGTCTTTTCAGGCTTGGAAGTTCTTCCTATGGAATATTTAAGGAAATTTCTTCCTAAATCCTATGGAAAATATTCTGCCAAGCCCTGGGTTGTGCTCAGGGACCAGGATTTCATTCTTGGCTTCTGTTCACTTTAAAGAACTCTTTTACCTTCCTTCTTTTCACCCAAGAAATGTATTGATTTTCTTAACTTTTCTCTCTGTCTCTCTGCCTAAAATTAGACAGCTGCTTTCCTTATCTCTGACCAGCTCTGTGGTGCTATACTTTTCCATTTCTTACCTTTTTATTTTTTTTCTTCCCTGTGATTTCTTTCTGGAAAATGTGGCTTGCAGTGACTGTTTACTAATGCTGGGAAGGAAGACAGGGACAAATTAAAACTGGACTCAGTTTTGCTTTTTTTTTACTCTGCATGTTATGAGAACGGTCAGTTATTTGTCCTTCAATCAAACCTGTGAATCTCTTCCAAGGACTTACCTTTGTTTCTTACCCCCGAATGAAAATTAGCATCGGTGGTTTGGGGAGGTGAAAACCAACATGACACTGCCTTCTGAACATGCTCAGGTCAGTCTGGGGTCTGCAGCAGGGTGCTCTGCGTGTGGGCAGGCTGATGACATTTGGTCTCATTCCCGGCTTCAGAAGAGTAAGGCTGGTTGTACCCGACTCCAAGCCTTGCTTAGCAATTCCCTTGTGCGGTTTTAGGCTTAAGCTGGCAATTGATGCTGTTCTCCTTTCAGTGCATCAGCACGCTTGTCATGCAGAGAACATCGCTGGATTGGAGTAGTCCCTGACCTAGCCTGGGGGGAAGCGGAGTGGGGGAAGGAAACGGACGCTGAGGGTGGAGGAGAGAGGCCAATCACCTCTGGCATTTATGAAACTTATGCCCTATAAAATACTGCAATTATATTGTTTTCTAAATCCAGTGGGAACCGTTGTTTTTCAAGCAATAAATATCCTCCTGCAGCGCTGGCAGCTGTAATATGGCAGCTCTGACAACCTGAAAGTGAAACTCATTCCAGTAACATGAAACTGATGTTAGTGACTTTCCATTAGCCAAGCTGAGGGAAACAATCAAAAAAAGGTAAATAAATTGGATGTTTAATTTTTTTTCCCTTTTTCCTTTTAATAACCTCTTTCCAAGTGATAAAGCCCAAGACTTTCAGTAGCAATATGTTTTTGATAACATTTTGATAGCAGACCTTTGAAAGATGCAGAAGGAACCACTAATGACTGATAGACCCAATACAGTTATTTTTGTGAAGATTGATGCTCAATTTTTTTTATAGTTCAAACATTTCAAGGCAAGATGATGTGGGCAATCATTCATTCTTTGAACACCGACAATATTTCCTTTTCCCATCTTTCAGCTGTTTTCGTCTGCGATACACAGGATGTTCTATTGATATTCCTGTAGCAGAAATATAAATGAATAACAAATATATAATAATGGAGAGCAGCATGCCTAGAATTACAGAATTAAACTGAGGTCCTAGTGCAGCAAAGCCTTACTCAACTCTCAGCAGAACAGCCCCAGAGTTAGGTGCTTCTTGCCACAAATGGGTATGAATGTTGAAAGCATTTACTGTAAGCTACTGTACCTAAACCACACGCACCACTGCACTGTTATGATGAAACCGTTTGGTATGAAAACATGTTTATGGATTGATCTGTCATTGGTTGAATGACGAGACCTGTAAGCTAGGTTTTCACATTTATGGAGAAGTGTCCTTGTGCAAAATATCACTTGTCTGGTGCAGCCTTGGACCTTCAGGTAAATCAGGAGGGTCTGTGTGTACAAACAAGCCCATATGTTATACCAGATGGTAAAAATACAATACAAATGTAACTTGCCCCCTAAGGTGACTGTGTTGGGAAAACCAAGTCCTTGGGAAAACCCTTACAATGGTGCAGATCGTGTGAAGAGAGCCGTGATGGAGAGATGTACAGGGCCTCCCTCCTCCTCCGCCACAAATGTTTTCGTCCCCTGGTTTGTTAAACCACCTGGTTAACATATCAAAGACTTTTAATTCTTCTGGCTTGACACTGAGTTGTCATTATGTGCCAGTAAAAGACAAGCCGCCTGTGAAGGGCAGAGGTGTAATTGGTGAGCCCCAGTGCCCTGTGTGGCAAACCTAGGTGGACCCAAGCTGTGAGATCTATGTGCTCACAGCTCTTGGTTGTCATCGCTGCAGTCCCAGCCTGGGCTCTGACACCAAAGACAAGGGTAGACCTAAAGGAATATAACCTCATATTTCCTAGTTAAAAGAGATACATTTTGGTCTCCAAATGGTTTTCCTCTGGCCTTGAACATCAACTGAGTGCTATTGTTACCTGAGCATTTGTGAAATATATCTGTAGTTCTCACACTAAATCTTAGTTGACAAGCCACGTGTTGAAGTAGTTGATCCCGAATTAAATCTTTGGGGTTTGTTCCTCTGTGTCTTACAATGTAGAAGCCACAATTGACTTTAAGATGTGCTTAAATGGAATAAAGTTTGCAGAAAAACCTTCCCTGTTGCAAGAACCTTGCATGTAGATTTGTAACTATTAGCCCATTACTGGATATGTTAGCACAGATGTAATAAAAAGATTTATTTTATTTTCCTGCCAACCCATGTGTATGCCTTAATTATCGAAGATGATAGTCTTAGAATCCTCTCTTTCATGTAAATATACTCATTGGCTAGTAAATATTAATGCTGCTCTCTGGCTCCAGCTGTGAGAAGATTTTATTGTTGTGTTAGAGGTTTTGATTAGCCTCCAAAAGGTTTCACAGCATCTACTCTATTTATCTGAAACATACAGAACTGCTGCAAGCAAGGGTTGCTACAAAGAAAATCATGCACTTTCTCTCATTGTTTTTAATTTAGTCTGTGCAAGTGTAATTATTTCTGCCTGTTTAACACTTCAGAGTCACCCTCTATGAAATTCCAGAAGCAGGGAAGAAGCTGCCTGGTACCTTTTAGTTCCAGTTTTCACCAAACAGTGCTGTAGTAAAGGAAACATATGTCACGTCTTCCCATTATTCTCCCTAATTGTCATGGCAATTTACCTACGAGCTGACATGATAGCCATGGAGGGAAATGGAGCAAAACCTTTTGCATAACTCCAGGCTCCAGGAAATCACGGAGGCAGATGGAAGGGGGTGCTCGGTGTCTGCTGGGCTGTGCCACGGGGGCTCTCCCCTGTGAGATCAGCTGACGAGGTCGGTGGCCTGTCTTGACCTCCCTTCATCCAGCTGAAGGAATGAAATCCTCCTCAGCTGTCCCTACCGTATCCCTTACAGCAGGGTACGTCGCTGCCGCGGAGTTACGCGAGCTGCCGGTGCCAAGCACCTCCCTGGCTGCTGGATGGGTGTCTGTGGGACTGGTGTCCATCCCACGCAGCAACCCTCGTGCTGTTATGCCCATGCCAACGTGGCTCTTGACAGCGCAAGGCACATCTCGTGGTTCCCAGTTTTTGCAATGAGAAGGTTGTCCTGAATTCCCACGTCATGAAGCGTGGGAAAACTTGTGTTGTACCCCTCCTGGCTCTGGAGGGGCTTTCTGGGGGAATGAGCAGCTATGATGTGATGATCATCTCCATTCTCTTGCCTAAGTCACCGCAGCCAAAATACTGTGCTGTCATGAGCTCCGGTCTGCTTTTTCACAGGCCACCTCAGAGGAGAGGGTTTTGCAAGGAGGCATGTCTTTGAGCTGGGGCAATGGCTTACTTTACAAGTCCAGTTAACCTTGCAGTGATGATATGCCTTTCACCCTGTGATTTTACTTTAAAACCTGAATTAAATATGCCCAGCAGGCATTGACTTCTGAGCTGGGGAGCTGGGTGCTCTCCTCTGTCGAAGCAACATCTGAGACCATTAGCAGTGTCTGCTCCACGGGGAGCTCAGCCCAGGTCAGCTGAGGTGAACACTTAACCTCCAGCTTCTGCTGAGGCTGCTGGTGAGGGCTCGTGTCCGTGAGAAACTCAGACCTTCGTGCCCTGCCAGATAGGATACTTGGAGATAACTACTTTTATTTACTGGTCACTAGGTCTGGATTTGAGACAGTTGTCTGGAGCTGACTTGCCAGTCCCCAGTGTCTGGTAGTCCTCTTTAACCTCTTGGATGTTAATGTTCACCCCACAGGCTTTTCCAGGGGTGGGGGGACTTTTACAAATCTGTTGGCGTATTGGTGGGGCTGAGCTCTGTTCTTAAGTCAGTTCTCATGTGGAGGACACGAGCATCTCTAACCTCCATGGCTGCTTTACATAAACCTTAAATATAAAACCACAGTAGCTTTGCATGCTGAAGAATAAGTCTTGTTTGTATTATGCAGAAATTACCAAGTTTTCAGCTGATCTTTTAACTGGTTCCTAATAAAATTATTAGGTGACTGGAAAATCTTCAATAACATTTTTAAATACAGTCCAGCTTCACAGTAATAAACTCAGCTTTTAACAACCCTCGTTTATAACAATTCCAACAGCAAGAACTAATTTTCCCTCTGGTAATGAGGCCTATTAGCTGGATTGTTCACACAGAGCTGACCTGGATTCAACACTCATATAATTTTTTTGCTATTTTCAAGGCACGCTGTGTTTAGCATATAAACATACAGCTTTCCCTCTTCTCCTTTCCTCTACTTGTCTCTTTAAAAATTGTTTCAAGGTTGCTAAATAGAAAGCACAGAAGTAAAATACAGTGATGTTCTATGCAAATAGCAGGTTTCTTCATTATTCTGATGCATCTAATTGCTGAACCTCGCTACAATGTGTACTTTCACAACGGAAACATTTATCTGGTTCCCACTGGGGTTTGTTATGGTGAGACTACACCACTTCAGCTTTTAACATGGGCAAAGGATGTGATTATTTTAATACATTGACACCATTTATCATTCCACGTGCCTGCTGGCTATAGGTTGCAGAGCTGGAAGATATTGTCTCCTGAAAGCAGTGGTGAAACTCTGATTGCTTCCCATGGAGGAAAGTGGGTGAGCAGTTCCCACCGAACTTTCTGCATCAGAATCGGCAGTGTCCCCTCCTTGCTGGGCCCCATGCAGGGCCAGGGGAGCAGATCAGCACGGGCTCTCTGTTTGTGACCTGCTCATGGCTCCTGAGTGAGGTTGACCCAGCTGGGGGCTGCAGGACCAAATTGATGCTTCTGGTCCAGGGCTGCATCTCCTGACTCCAGGCAGGTCTGCGCATGTGTCCTTCACTGAGTGCCCAGCATCTTGCAGGGATGAGCTACCTTCTGCCGAAAGGGACATCTCGGCCAGGAGAAGCTAGATTTGGTCCTATTGCCCTCTTGTGGCTGCCCAAAAGAGGCTGCAATACTCACTGGCTGACGTTTGCAGAAGTGGTACCGGCCCATTCAAGCTGACTTAAGTTTCCTCTAAGTTAAAAACATAGAGCTGGTCCCCTAGTTCCAGTTGCATAAGGTAAGGTGGAGCACCAGTCAGGAGATGGTGACATTTCTGAAAGGGACATGGGGGTGCCATTGCTGTGATAGCAGGAGACCAGGCACAAGGACGCCTTAGGTCAAGCCTTCCTCTCCTCCTCCTCCCTGACCCTTACGTTTGCCTTATGCCTATTTTTCAGCTGCATGGGAATGGGAAAAATGGTTTGGCAGGGTGCCCCAGGGCTCTTACATCCAAATGTGACCATTAAAAATGCCGTGGTATCCCTGGCAAGACACCCTTTACTTACTGTCTGACCTGGACCCCACGCATTAACAATAAGGCATATAGGTGTGGCGCTTCTGTCTCTGTAGGACACGACATGCACAAGGTGAGGGGATCATTATCAAAGGGTTTCACTGAAAAACAAGGCTTAGCATCAAAAGAAAGAGAACTAGGAGGAAAGGTAGCAGAAAAAAAATGACCTCTCTAACTTTCCCAAAACTTTAACACCTTTCCATCCACACATGTGGATGTCCTGGGTTCTGCTTTCTCTCTGCTGCTTCTCCCATCAGACCAGCACACCTCTCTGGTCCTTCTGCTGGTGCCTACACCTGCAAATAGTTTGAAAAATTACTCAGAGATTCCTAAAAGGACCAGCAATAAAAATCAAAGCAGCCTGGCATGTAAGTTAAATCTTCTGATAAGGAAAGGTAATGTTATTTGGTTTTGGCCAAACAGGGCAATAAAAGCCAAGATGTTTAATGAAACTCTACCTGGTGTATATTGGCCTTGACACAGTATTTTTACTCAGCATAGCCTGCACTTAATGGAAAGTCTTGGCAAACAGAGCCAGGGCTATAATGTTTATAAAATAGCTGCTGCTTTCAGTGCAATTTTCCTCAGCAAAAGTCATGCAAGAATAAAAAAGGAAGATTCAGTAACAGTGTAATTGTGTCACATAAAGGCCACCCCTGGGAAGCCATCTGAAGTTTTAACGTTTTAAAATGAATACTGAATTCAGTCATCTTTGAAAAGCATGTGGTTGGTTCTTCTGCTCGCAGGTGCAGATGTGCGCGCACACCGAAGGGCTGCCGAAGGAGAGCAGAACAAACACCATTTGCAATTCAAGTGCCTTTAGACCCCAGATGAGACTGTCTTGTAACTGCTTGCCTGCTATTTTGTAGCCTTGATTAAGGTTGAAAATTATCTCTCCAGTCGTGATGTTTGCCAGTGACTACTGAAGACCTGACTCCAATCTCTCGCTAATGCAAATGACAGCCCTCCTCAAAGCAGTGGAGGCACAGATTGACATAAAACCAGTGAAATGACACCAAATCCGGCTGGATTGGAAAAAGGGCTGCTGGAGCAGGCCATGACATACTCCCGGTCTCATGTACTAAAGGCAGGCATTCAAATCTTGGGATTTTGCTTCTAAAACCATCACCACAGGGGGCCAAGAAAAACTCCCCTCCAGGACCAGCCATGGTTGTGTTTGTCTGTGTGTGAAACGTCGGCTGCTAACAGGGACAGATGTGATGCACAGGAGCTGCTAGGCTGAGCTTTACATGCAGCAGATTCAGCATTTTCAGCCTTTGGGGCAGGTTTGCTTCTTTTGCAGGACAGACCTGGATCTTCAGAGCCTCCCAAGCTTGCCCCTGGGGTCTGCTCCAGGCTGGGCTCCCTTCATGGGCCCCATGTGCTGCTGGCAGCACCCGGAGCCACCTCATGCTTTCCGGGCTCTTCGTCCTCTTCTTTTCAATCAGGCATTTCTTTTCAGGGGAAAGTTCTGTAATAATCGAACTTACACAAGCAGAGAAGCTGCCAGGGCTTCCCCAAGCATGCCTGGAGCATCAGATGATGTGGTGGGGGAACAACTGGTGTTTTCTGCAGCAGTAGTTAGCGCTTGTATGTGATTTAGTAGCATCCTTTTGAATATGAGCTCTGCGTGACACACCCAGCATTTAATGAGGATTCATGGGCCACCATGGACTAAAAGATCACTCATGAAGAATCCAAAGTTGGCTATTAATGTTTTATAGTCTTGCTCTTAGCATAGTGGCCATGTCTTTGGATTTGTAAAGCCCCTAACACAATGGGGTCTTGTTCATCTCTGTGACACTTTTCCTTGTTCCTGACTGGTGTTTTTTCAGTTATTACCCCTAAATAACTCCTGAAAATGTAAAGATATAAGAAAAAAGTCCCCTTTCTTGTGGTCTCCATCTGTACGTGGAGCCTTTCAGCACTGCCTGGTGTCCCCCTTGGGCAGAGTGTGGTGCATGTTCTGCTGGTTTCACAAGAGGCAAAGGGAGGCTCTTTGGTCAGCCCCAAAGTCCATACTTGCCATGCTGGACAGGAACTGAGGGGTCTGAATTTGATGAACAGGAGGACCTGTCCTCCCTGGCAGACTCCATGAGGCACTGGCTCTGCCACTGAGCCTGTATGAACACAGGGAGGGGAGGGGGCGCTTGGCCACCCCCAGCTCTTGTGCCATCTTCGTGCTCCTGGCGTGTTGGAAACAGCAAAGGCATCTCCCTCTTCCTCATCTCCAGATGTGTTTTTCTGCATTGCCTTCTGAGGAACAAACTCACAAGGTGTACAGGGGGGTGACCCCAGGCTTGCGCATGGGTGCGTGCAATGTCAGAGATGGATTTTGCAACCTCAGTGACCCTGGTAGCCCAGCTAACCTCCCAGTAGCCCAAGCTGGTACTAATCCACACCAAATGCTGCGTGCAAGGCACAGATGCCATGTTGCACACGTTCCATGCTCATGCTTCTCCTGGTCCTGCTGCAACGCCAGCCTGTACCCCTGTGGCTCCATCCAAAAGAAGGCAAGAAATGTGCCTGAAAGGGGCACGGCCCTTCCCGGGGGATATCCCAGCGTGCTTTCCTTCTTCTACCTTGCCTGGTGGTCACTGGGGGATCCCCACTTTGGTCTGTGTTGGCAGCCCCTCTGATTTTGTGTTGTAAGAGAGCTGGGGGTTTAAGAGGGAAGGTTAACCTAAGCTATAAACTCACTTTGGCTGGGTCGCTTTAGAATATTAATATGAGTGTTAAGGTCAGAATATTAATATTGTCAGCTGTGCAAGTGTGCTGCTTGTAATTCATGATGAATACACTGAAATGCTGTGCCGTTTCAGTGCCACGGCAGAGCCATTTTCTACTGCAAATATTCCATTGTCTGGCCGCATTACCTCCACATGGAGTGGGCAGCTTTCCTGACCGGGCATGTGCACTGTCCTTCCTGCCCATGAAGGGCACATGAGCACTGAAAATCCCTGACTTGTTTGCATTTCATAGCTCCAATAAGCTTTCAAATCAAATAACAGCTTATTTTTTTTAAGAAGGAAAAAAGTGTATTGGTTAATGTGGGCATGAGTAATACCTTTTTCACAGTCATATTTGCTTCCTCTGTTTAATTTCTCTGAGATGACTAATTGTTTTAAGAGCTGCATTCCCAGAGCAAAACAAACAAACAAACAAACAAACAGGCCCCCTGTGTTACACTCCCCAAAGCTTAAACCAGCCCAAATAAGGACAAAATATATTTTGCCCTCTGTAACTGTAAGTTTTCTCTTCCATCAGACTTTATGCTTGAAACAGATAAGGTTTTCTTTGCATAAGCAATTATGGAGCTATCTCTTTTTGGACAGATCTGAATTAACCTTCATCCTAAGCCAAGATCAGAGACATAGGTAGCGAGGCTGAATGCAAGTTCAGCAAAGGAGAAATTTCAGTTCAAGGAGCTGTTTATGAATTCAGATTTTCTTTATTAAATTAGAAAAATTCTCTTGGGATCCAGCAGTCTTCAGGGAAAATGTGCTCAAGTCATTTTCTCTGTCTACGAGTTTCCTTTCCCTTTGGCATTACTATAAGGCAAAGTAGGCTAACAAAAATATTTTGTTTTATAAGGCTGTATAAGCTGTTCCATAGGTGTCTGCTTTGGTAGCAGGATGTGTATTCATTATTTATGATGCAAAGGGCTGTCTCCCTGAAGGATTTCTCTTTAGTCCATAAAACCCAGCATTTCTTTCCTTGTGCTCTTGGCTCAGCTTCCTAAATTTGTTTTCTGATCTCCGCCGTGTTTTCCAGACACTGCGGCTCAGAGAGATGCTATTGCAACGTGATCGGTCCACAGCAGGTACCGGGGTCCCCAGGGGACAGCAGGTGATGGAGCAGGGCATCATTCCAGAGCGGGCAGCAAAACCAACTGCCTGCCCGGCATGACCCTCTGACGTGGTTTAGCAAAAACCTACCACTGTCGTGGTGGGATGGTTGGCACATGGACAGGAGAAGGTTCTGCTCAAGGTTTTTTGGCTCTGGCATGTTCCTGCCTGTGAAGTCCCTTCCTCTGCTACCCAGAGCAGGGCAACATGGAAAACCTGTGGCAGTACATCCAAGCTGGGTGGGGTTTATTCCACATAACTCATTGTTACCACCCAAAAATGGGCTGGAGGGAGGCACGTATCTATAGAGGAGGATCCAAACCACCAGCTCAAGCCCCTTACCTCTGTTGCAACTGCGCTGAAGTACCTAGCTCTCTGCTGTGTGCAGAGGGGCCAGAGACAGTGGGACACACAAATTTTAGATAGCTAGACTTAGGGGAAATCCTGCCCCGGTGATGAAACTACTTTTATGTCAACCATGCTGCTATTTTGGAATAAAACCTTCAGCTTTCTGGGGCTTTTATGCACTAAGAAGCAACAGGATTAAGGGGTTTGTGGTCCAGTTAAATAATCCACGTCATTCTCTTTGTTTTATCCCATTTCCTGCTGATTTTCTTGCAAGTCAGTGACAGCTATTTCCCAAGTGCTTTCAGTGAGGAAGTATACTGATGCTGAACCTCATCAGCCTGCTGCAAGCACATTGATATTCATGCAGCACCTTCAGAGCCACACTCCTGAGGAGGGTGAGACTAAAACAAGCAGGCACTTCTCCCAGACTTGGTTCTGCAGCAGCCCCTCTAGGGACTGGTTTTGGGTTCTGACATGTGAGACCCAATACTGCTGCTTTACTGCTACATGTGTCAGCAGTGTCCCAGAAGAGCTGGGACAAGCTGGGGAAAAAAAAAAAAAAAGAATACGCAGAAGGCACCATTGTGAAAAGCTCTGGTATGTGCAGTTGGGTTGTACTCTCTTACTGGGGGGGGGGGGGGGGGGGCAGAACCTGGGTGCCCCTTCTTTGTGCTCCCTGGGAGGGACAATTTGGATTTTCTCAAAAGTATTTCACAATGGTGCTGCAAGGTGATCTGCATGATTGTTGGGGTGAATTAACTACGGTGAATATTACTGAAAAATGACAGGCAGTAGGGTATCAGCTGCTTTCTGAAATGGATGATGTGACTTCTGTATCCAAGTACTATGGACTTCAGTGCTTTCCCATCGCTCTGTTAATTTTAAGGAACCTGTTTACTCTTCTAGTTAATGGAAGCCTTTTAGTGGCCATTTGGAGAGGAAATAGGGATCTCTTTCACCATGTTCTGAGTAGTTGGAGAATGACCAGAAGAAGGAAAGGTGGATGGAGAATGATGAGGGTTGTCAGCCTAACACAGCAGCTTCCTGCGTGTTTTACAATCTAAATGAAAGGAGTGAGAGTCCTTTGCCAAAGCATGGAGAAGGCATATGGTGGAAAAAAATGTCTCTAGGAAACAGTTCCAGGTCTAAGAGCACCATGTCCCTAGTCAGAAGCCATATGTCATCTAGATGCTCAGCTGGTTTTATGTTAGACATGAATCATCATAACTTCCCATAAACTAGTGTATAACTGCAATAGCATGAAGCTCACTTCATACTTTGTGGGAGATTGTGGTAGGTTTAATTAATCATCTTTAATTGTTTGATGAGCAGAACTATGAGGATAATGTCAGTTATGTTTTGGTACATAGCATTAAATAAAGTTAAAATATATGAGAAGTGAAAATATTGGACAAACCCAGAGCTGGGTAAAGCTGAAAAAGGTCTTTAAGGTGGTGTAGGGAAATTTATGCTTGCACAGAAAGCCTGCTGTGCCTGTCTTCTTCAAGACCATGCTGGGGACAGGAGTGGCTCTACACTTGCCTGATGTATGCTGTTAGCTGAGTTAATGTGATTTCCTCTTTTTTCGGGGGGGGAGGGTGGGGTTACTCTCCAACAGCATGCACAGTCTATAAGAACCATTGCTTTTGATTTTCTTTATGAAGAATATGTCCAAAACCATAGCAGTACCAAAGACAGGAAGGTTCACTTGTAGGTTGTAGGATGGTCATGAGAAAGCTGTGATAATCTCCTTACAACCCAACCAGAACATTTTACTTCTTCAGTGGCTTGGCCCTGCAACTGTGAACTTTGGCTTTCTCTTTCCAAGACACCCACTTGTACCCCGGCTAGGATTCAGGGGAATACTGAAAATTCCTACACATAAAAAATTTTGCTATCTCCAAAGGGGAGGAGTCTCTTAGTTTTCATCAGGGAAGCAAGCAAGAAGACAAGAATTCCCAGGGCTTCTCAGGCTCTGCTTTAGCCATGGCAGGAGGGTATAAGGCAGCCAGACCCCCCCCAGAACATCATGGCACACTGAAAATCGGGCTGTAGGATGCCTGTCACTGGTGTAGCCCTGTGTGAAAGCAGGAGACCACTGCAGGTGCAGCAGCTGTTTCTCAAGGACATTCATCCATTTCTAGAAGGCACGGGGATGCACTATCCCTGTAACTCAATACAGTTGTTTGCAGATTAAAGAACTGTACAGTGGCAGGTGATTTTTGATAACAAATGATGAACAAGACAGTTTAACATGATAGACCACAGATCAGCCTGCAACAGATATTTAGTGTAGGCAAGCCTCAGGTCAAAAATAGTACTTCTGTGAGTAGAGAAGTGTCACAACTAAACAAGCACTAGTGATAACAGAACCAAAGTTTTCACATATGGAAATCTCCAGAAATATTAAATGGGGAGCCTGAAAAAATCCATAGGAAATTCTACAGATTTATGAATATTATTATCCGTGAACTTTAATTACACTGACATTTAAAATGAACAGAAATGGCACTTTAATTGCACTGTAGCCACACTTATTGCATACATTTAAATACATTAAAAAGTAGTTAGAGCTGTACTGTACTGTATGGGACCAGTTCAGGCAGTTAGACATTAAAAATGTGGAAATAAAGGAGATTTCAGACCTGCACCTCAGCTAGGGACCTGCACCTCAATAGTCCCTTCTCAGTACTACAAAGCAGAAAAAAGAAGTCTTCTCCCAGCTTCTTTAAATTCTCCAAGGTGCTCTAGGGCACTGGATCCTGAAGCCTGCTTGGATGTAACTGCTTGTGGGCTTTAGATAAATGGTCTTCCCTATGATGCTGTCTTCAACATAGACAGTGTTCACAAGCAAAACTTTGCATAACTCTGTATAATCATGGCCATCAGTGTGGGAAGGGTTTCACACCAGCCCCCAAAGTATCTGAGACAGCCATCCTTGGAGCTAATGGGCTGGACGAGACGGGTGGCACTTCAGATCCAGTGAGGGTCTGACGTTGCTTATCTGCTAGGCTATGGTAGAAACCAGACTTCTGCTGTGCTTTCATTTTTTTGGTCAAGAATGGTGCCATACAGGGTTTGATATTGTACCTCTTCCCTGCATTCTTTTTTCCTGCTCGTGGAAAGTTGTTAACAAGAAATTTAAAAAAAGAGTTCTTCTCTTTGACGAACCCTTAGAAGATATGTTCTGTAAGTAGTTTTTTCCTGCTGGTCCAGCAGCCTGTGTTAAAGCTTCAGCCCAAATCTTCTTGGTTAAGGCACCTCTCTCTGGGCCAAGTGAGTCCATCTCAGTGGTCTCTATTCAACTGTGCAATATTAATGATTGCAGAACTGAACTCCTAGCTTCAGCTTTGCAGCTGTAAAGCCATGCTAGTCTTTAATTCATAAGGGTTATTTGTGATCAGATATACTGGTAGGCTGGCCTATGTAAGAAGACTTCCTTGTTTTTAAAACTTTCAGAAATGGAAACCACTGGTTTGTGCAGTTTCTGCACTTACAGACTATGACTTTGAAATTTTTAAATGGATTATTGCACACTCCTCTGGGGACCACAGCATTTTGTTCCTTGTCCCACGCATCCGTCTGATGTCTTGAATACACAAATCTGAGTTCTGTCCTCGTGTTTGAGAAGAACACAAATGTCTCCACTCCTTTCCTTGAGTAAGCAATCACATTGACACTGCAGATCATAGGTGCTGATATGCAGATGATATCATATGATATCTTGGAGGCAGAAAGGTATCTAAAAGAAGTACATTGTCAGCCTTTTAAAAAAATGAATTGTCAATTTAATTTTAACTTGGGAAATATTTATGTAGGAGATATTCTGACTCTTTAAAAGATCCCTCCCTTGGATGTTTTTTTCTGCTTCATGATTCACTGCTTACTTATACAAGGGTTGTTGTCATGCCCTGCCGCTGTATTGCTTCAATCCCTTTGCAAGGGGTTAAGTCTGAGTGTCACAATTTCCAAAACACACTTCCTCATCCCACAGGTGTGACTTGCATTCTTTATTTCCAAAGATGCTTGTGATTTGCATTTTGGCATATTAAAATTCATGCTTCTCAGATGAATCCAGTTTACAAAATGATCTAGATCTCTTTATATAGTTGATGTCATTATTTAGTATGCCACTGTTTGTACCACCTGTAAATGTTACTGGTCATGGCTTTAGATTTTCTTCTAGATTAAAATACTAACTACTATTCTATGGTCTAAAGAAGTGCTATAATGATGCCATAACTCTGTTCTGTGTTCCCACTGATGACTTGGATGATGGGCTAGAATATGTGTGCTTGTCTAGCTGATATGAACGTGTGAGGGACTGCTCTAATGTAGAAAGAAAGGAGTCGAAATTCAGAAAGGTCTTCCCAAGTGAGAGGTCTGAAAATAAAGAGCGTCAGTTTCAAGAAGGAAAAGTGTAAGGTAGCACACTTGGGTAGAAATACTCATCTACAGAAAGATCTAATGGCCAATACTTGGTTTTCAGCAAATCTGCATAAATAACTGGAGTTTTCAATGGATTGCAGGTCCAACGTGAGTTGACTGTGTCTCTATGATTTAAAAAAAAAACAGAAACATAAATGTTACAGTCGGGGATATAGACAGTTGTTTAGCCTGCAACATAAATTAAATATTCCTTCTGCTCTGGTCAGCACTGGAAGGGCCTCTGCTGCAGCTCTAGGCTTGGTTTCAGATGCTGTACTTCAAAGAAAATGTGAATAAGCTGGAGAGAATGCAGAGGTGAACACCACCACTGACAGATCTCAAAAACACGAGCTCCACAGAAGGACTAACTAACTGGTCAGCAGAATGTAAAGAAAGAAGGACTGATAACAGCTTTCGAATTTATTAAATTTGCTCTCTAAAGAGAGCAACCTCTTTGCTATGTCCATAGGACTAGAAGTACACAGCTTAAATTGCAGCTGCTGGAGGTTTTTAAATACAAGTTAAGCAAGCATTTGTGGGGCTGGTTGACTCTTCCTTGGGATGAGAGTAACTTGGATGACCTCTCAAGTTCCTTCTGGTCCCAATAGCGCAACTATTGACATACAGTTATATTGTTGATCTATTTTGCTGTATTTGCTATAAAACTGAGTTTTGGAATCACAGACAAGCTTTGCTAAATGCCTTTAGAAATTGCTATTGGATTCTGGCTTTATATTTACTGCTGATTTTCAAATCCATCAGTACATTTAATGTGTGCTACACTGACTTACATATATATGTATTGACTTTACACTGAATGCCATGATTGGGTGAAAATATAGTAAGTTCCTTTGGTTTTGATACCACTGTCTTGGAGCACTGCCAGCACACTTTAGATTTACACATTTAATTTTTCTCATGCTTTAGCATTGACCCTAAGCTTCTACGGAGCAAGGTGCTAATGTATGCCTGTACCTCTAAACACCTTGAGTAAAATCAGTACTTCCTGAACTACTTTGCATTGGATCTTTTTTTTTTTTTTTTTTTTTTTGGCTTGACTTAATTTGTATATTTTCAGGGCAAACTCTCTGATATGTGGATTTCATGGGACAGAGGTCAAGTTTGCTTCTCTTTGGGATCTGTGAGTGTGCTTCTTTCTCAAAGTAGCAATCACATCTGATTTGCTCCTGCTGCCTTATTCTGGGGCAGATATTCATAACTGGAGGCAGCCAGGCACAGGAAGATGGGGAAAGTGGGATACCCCAACTGAGGAAAACACCCAGAGAGTATCAGACCTGAGATGGCTTCCTGGGCTTTCTAGAGCAGCTGAAGGGACTCATTTGCTCTGCAAATGCCTGGCTCAGGCAGCACTAAAGCTGTGCACAAGGTGCTGATGCCCATCAAACATGACCTGGAGCCTCTGTTCCCATGGCATAGCTCGCCCCCACACAAGCTGGATGGTGGCCTGGAGTTTGCTCCCATACTGGCCATGCTTGACCAGCCATTGCTGTTCCTGAGGTGCAATAACATGAAGCATCAGGTGGCATGGGAGCATCTTGGGGGGCCTTGGATCAGTTTCTTACTTATTTGCTGCCATCTTTGCCAGCTCCTCAGGAGTGAGTTGTTTCAGGCGTGCCTGTTAAATTGGCAGTGACTGACACTTATTGCCGGCACCCAGGGATTCCCTGTCATTCGAGAACTACTGGAGCCTGTCTAAAAATTGTACTTTTCACATACACCTTCCCATCCAATCCTTCCTTCACCTAGTATTGTCTAATGTGATCAAAGCCTTTACACATCACATACTCCCTCTCCACTTTGTCACTGGTGGGGTCTGATGAATTGCCCTCGTTATTATTCTGAGCCTGCAGGTCACCCAGACACAACACAGTGCCAGAACAATGGTGACAACTGAATTATAACAACTTCTCAGCTTCCTTTGCAGCACAGATACAATATTTATGGCACTATTAATGCACAGCGCTGTCAGGATTTTTAAAACGAGAGTAACTCACCTGTCCCTGTCACACATGCATGTCCTCCGTGTTTCAGAAGTGTCAGGAGAATCCTTATCAATTTTTCTCCCTTAATAGTCTTCTGCCATGAAGCCCAAGTCAAAAATGGCAGGCTCCAGCACAGGAAAGCCTGATGGATCTTTCTGTGGAGACGGCCAGGATAAAACTTTCAGCTGTGCTGCTTAAGCAAGTGACTTAGCCTTCAGGCCACAGGGATGTATAAGCACTTTTTTCCCTTTATCTCTTGATTTTAAGCAGAATTTAAGCTCCTAAATTTCTTCATGGATTTGTCCCATAACCTTACAGGGCACCTGATACTTGACAAAACCAATACGTGATGCAAAACTCACTCTGCTGAATCAGAGGCACCCAATGATGTTGAGAGCTTTATGCCAGGTTGGATGTCAGCTGTCTCCCCAGGGCCAGTCACGGAGCTGACATCAACACTGCAATTGTGTGCTCTGGCTACATTAACAGAAATATGACTGATTGCCCTTGACCATGAGTGATCAGAAGCATATTTGTACTGTCAAGGGATGGTAAAACACATACATGTGGCATGAATGAATATAGCACCTCAACTTTAAGCTCCCACCATTTTTTAGATAGGACATAGACCTTGCTAACACATAAAACTCTTTACAGTTATAAACATATGTTTAAGCTTCTCCTATGGCCAGTAAAGATAAGCCAGCAAAAAGATTTTCTTTTGCTAGTCACTTATACTGCTTCAGAGAGCACAATAACTTCTAGCAGTGAAAGTATCCCATGGGACACTCTAAATGCACCACAGCCAGTCTCTTTGGGGTCCCTCTGTAGCTAGATGAGATCTGGCTGATGTAGCTGATGGAGTCTCCACTGTGACTCACCTCTCCCTAAAGTGAAAACTAAAACAGAGCACAGGATTTAGAGTTTAGAAGGGCCTGCTCTCCAGCAACTAGGAAGGAACCAAGGTGAGATGCACCTTTGCTTCTCCTTAGCCCTGGACTCATCTAGCAAATGCTGATGGTGATTGAAGAGGTTATTTCTTAAACTTGTTTGCTGCTCTTCTCCTGGCATAATGGTCCCACAGCAGAGCCAGCAGAGCTGGCTTATGGACACAAGAGCGCTGCAGTCAGGCCAAATCCCTGGCAATGGGACTGTTAATCTAGGCTACTTCTTGCAGTTTGCTTAGCTACCATCACACCTGATTTTAAACAGAACCAGCTGATTTTTGCCTGGAGTTGATGAGGGACCATGGTCATGAATTGTTCTGCAGCAATACAGCAGGACCCCACACTCCACCTGGCTGTGATCATAAGGACTTGTACCTACAGCCAAAAGCTCTCACAGTAACTTTGGGAAAAAAATACACGTGACCATTTCCTGCCATTGTTGCTTTTCCAGCAGAAGTTTTGGTGACCACTCACCTGCCTGGGGACTTGTAAGTCATTTAGGTACTTCTGGTTTGCTCTTCTTTAGCCTTCTCCTCTGGGTTTATACACAACTCTAGGAAAGAGGCAGGAGAAAGCTGCAGAGGAAGGGGAGCCAATGTACAACTGGCCTTCCATGTAATTTGTCACAAAAACTTGTTTTTATTTTTCTGCTTGAAAAGCTGATTGTAAATTTCTCTCATGTCTTTGCACTGACCTGGACAACAACCAGCCTCTATTATAGTCACTAAACCAATCTGGTCTGAGAGAGACCCATGTGCCAGTGGTAATGGACATTTCATGGCACAGCCTTTCACTACCCTCCCCAGCCCATCTCTTTTAAAATGACAAACCTGCATTTAGGAAAAGGAAATTTACTGTGGCTTTTCTGTGCAGATGGTGATAAGCGTGAGTTAGCATTTGTAAGCTTATAAGCACATATGGTTTTGTACATATCAATTAAGGCAGTTGGCTAATCACTCTAATATCATTACTGATTCATCTGTATTCCTTCAAATAGACATTTATGCTCAGCCTGCTGGTTTTTATACGTATGGACTGGATTGTGCAATTCTTCCCGTCACCATTTGTAGTCAATAACATTTCCTTGGCACCAAAGGGATTAAAAGGGTACATTTCAGAACTGTGTGGGCAAGTCGTTTGGCCCATGCCTTCTGTATAAGGCATGCACATAAAATATTTGTGCGTGTGTGGTTTCTTTTTAAAGGCTCTGCTAGTCATTGCGTGGGCTGAGTGACAACAGCACTATGTCTGTGCACATGGGACATACATGCAGACTCATGCATGCGCTCATCCTGCTGTTTGCAAGCCTGCTGTGCACGGCCAAGCATCTTGACCCTAACCAGCCTCACCTCACAGCCCTGGCCAGGCTCACCACCATATTGGCACCACAGCAGCCCTGGTAAAGCTAATCTTTTCACCCCAACCTCTCTCTCCTCCATGCAGATGCAATAGACCCCCAAACAAAAGCCCAACTGCCTGCCACCACCCCTCTGGCTCTCTGTGGCTTACCTCCAAGTTCACTGCTTCTGCTTGGTTGGCCATGATCGCAGCACAACATGCCTCGCTTGCCTCCCTGCCCATGCAGAGCTCTGGGCTTGCACCACTCCTCATGCTGTTTCAGCTCCCGCTGCTGCCTGGATCAAGCATCTCCTGTGTCCAGGCAGCAACCCTGTGATCTGCATCATCCGGACACAGCCCCGAGAGCTGCCAAATGAGATATGGTTTAGTTACCTCATGATTGTAGATTTTAGCTGTGCCTTTCCCTGGAGGGCAACTGCTCTTCACCACCCCCCCCCGCCTTTGAATATGGGTAGATTTACCAGCACCCCTGGGATGGATGTACAGTTAGCTCCTTTTACTGCTGGGCAAGTTCAGCTCAGAAGATGGGGGGGAGCGAAGTTTTCAGATTTTGGGCAAATCATTGCAAATGGCAGTGATTGTCAATAGCAGTTAACAACCATGAGCTTTTGAAAAACACCAGCTCCTTGAGAGAGGTATCTTGATGCATTCCAGGGTATCTGAGTCTCTGGGCTTTGGGAGGTGTTCTGGATCCAAAAAATTATGTGGCTGCTGGAAGGGTTTAGGAATTGGATTGCTTTTTCAGTGCTGTGATGAAATGACCTTGGTCATCCTCTGGCACAGGAAACCTGTGGGACCAGGGGGGATGCGTGACCTGAAAGGCCACCCATCAACCAGAAAAGGTCCATCCCTTCTGTCCTAACCTCAAAAAGTTCTTGGGGCTTGTCCCTGTGCCAAAAAAACTGTGCATACAGGCTGGAAAATGACCACTTTTGTAGCAAATCTTAAAATGGAGACATGGGGATTTTCCCAAGTTTTGCCTTCAGGCTACAGATCGTTTCCACACTACATAAACACTTCATTCTTTTTTCTTCCTTTCACTTTTCAAAACTTCATGTCCACTTGTATTTAGCTTGCAAGTGAATAGTGCCACTTCAGAGCCAGGAACAGATGCATTTTGGAGAACATTAGATTTTTTGGGGGCGTCTTTACTTCTGTCTTCAAATTGTTTTTAAACCTCAACAGTACCTTTAGTCTAGGGTTTTTTTAAAGAAACTCTTTTTCTTCAAAAAAATACTTCAGGTTTTGGTGCTGAACAGCTCTCACTACCTGGGAAAAAAACTTAAGTTCTCAGAAGAAAGAAAACTAAAAAGGGCATAAAATTGATGAGTGGTTTGCTCTCCCAGCTGTGGTCCACAAGAAAATATCTAGGAGATTATTTATAGACTTTTGATAGCCACAGTGTTAATGCTGCTATGAAGAAGTTGCAGGATGTTTTTTTTAGCACCTTACCTAGAACCTGGCCGTGTGATTTCCCCATAATCCCCTAACAACTGCATGATGGAAACTGCATTTTAGCTGTAGCAAAGCGAGGATGAAACTCATAGGCCTACAAATGCCCAGCACAGAGCTCTGCTTTTGGGTGACTGGGGGTGAATTTGCTTGTAATTGAGCTCTCCTAGATCACCAGCAGTGCAATGGATGAACTTGCAGCTCTCCTCATCTCCACCAGTACTCCATCCTTAGTTAACGGTGCAATTAACTAGACCTTTGTCTAGAGGCACCCAAGCCCTGTTAGTTCTGCATGTTCACAGTTCCTCCTGACATTTATTGAAACTGGAGGCACAAAGTGCTCTGGAGGCTGAATCCAGTGAAAGACTGGGGCAGGTTCACACCTGCACATTTGTCACGAGACTGATATCTGCCCTGGGTACAAATTACACCTTGCTAGAAAACAGGCGTTTTCCTATGACATTTTTCAAAGAAAGCGAAGGGGAGGTGGGCAAAACTGTTCAGCAGAAAATGCTTGTACGTTTGAGAAAAAAGTTGAAATGCTTCAGACGTGAGGTGCTCACTAGTGAGCAAGGTAGTTTAGCTGTGTCTGACTCCCACTTTGGCTCTGTGGTGTGACCATGCCTGGTGAGATGGATCATTGTGTCTCCATGGGGGTGTCATGGGGCTCACCTGGCTGTGCTCCTGGTTTTCTCACTGGTGGCTTCGCTGATACAGAAGCACAGGAACGTGAGGAAACCAGGCTGTGTACAACACCGTAACAGCATTTCTGAATCCAAATACCTTAGTTGTCGTCTGAAAGAATAGTGTATTTGTTCATGAGTTTTTGCAACACTAAATTAAAATCTCTGTGGAAATCAGACA
This sequence comes from Balearica regulorum gibbericeps, assembly GCF_011004875.1. NCBI lineage: Eukaryota > Metazoa > Chordata > Aves > Gruiformes > Gruidae > Balearica > Balearica regulorum. Next base: position 40,409,190 of record NC_046186.1, read on the forward strand.
GTGGTAAAATATTTAATAGAAATTTAATTCAAACATTTTTTCATCAGAAAATTGATTTCATTTCAGCCCAGAGCAAATCTTGCTATCTTGATTAAATGAGGCAGAGAGAATATTTGCTGGTTGCTCGTCTCTTTGGTGTCTCATTTATTTGACTGTGTGCTTTTGGAGGGCAGAGACTTCTTGCATAACGTCTTTGCAGCTTGAGACCATCCTGCTACATCATAACACTGAGCTGAGACTGTTTATAGTCTATTTTCTCCAAGACCTCTAAATCCCGTACTCTTCACTGGAGTGTTTTGAACAAGATCTTTAAAAATCACAGCCTTGGCAGCTCTCCAAGGCCACCATCTCCTGGTTTCCTCTCATGTAAGCGTAGCTACCAAAACACCGGGCACTTCATCTGAGGTAAATGTCTAAGCCTCCTCTCCAGCCAAGCTGAGACAGGCACCTCTCAGAGAGCTGGTTCACTCACCTCTTTTACTATGGGATAATTGGAAGTGCCCCTCTTCATCGCCCAAACTGGTCTGAATTTCAAGCCCGTGTTTTATTCTCCCTGTGGCCCCTCACAGACTTCTTAGATCCAAAGGCTGATTGTATTACCCTGGAGGGGGAGTGCATTTTTGTAGACAGATGGAAGGGCTCTGAGAAATGCAAACATATTATTAGCAGTAATAACTTAGCTATCCTCACCCCCTTAAAAGTTGCATCATCTTCAGCAGGTGCTGGTGCATTAGCCACAATTAGCCACAATTTTGGCACTACCAGATATTGAGAGTTTCAATCTTGAATTGGAACATTTTCTTGACAGAGTAATTTGTATAGAGCACTCACAGAAAAAGCACCTGCTTGCCTGAAACTGAGTCTCACCCATGCTTCACTTTCAGCAAAATTAGTCTGGGGGAGAAATCCTGCAGTCAAGGGATGGAGAACAAGAGGGTACGTGACGTCTATTGCAGTTTCATTTCTAAAGTTAAGGCCCTCTGCATCTCATATGGTTATAAAATGCTTATTGGCACACTGGCGGGTCCAGTCAGCCCCCAGGGTGCTCCTTGTGATCGGGGTAATTGCAGCAACATTTTTCCCCTACCATCCGTCCCCGTGGGACAGGGGCAGGCAAGCAGCAGCTGGAGACTGGAGAAGTGTTGCCCACATGCCCAGGGCTTCTCCCTAATGTCTGCAGTGCCAGCGGGAAGGACCACTCTCCATCCCCATCCTCCCTGGGGCCAGGCCAGTCTGTGAGGAACTGCGGCACCCAGCACTTTGTCTCTCCGTCATTGAATTTCCAGCTGGGACTGCCCACGTACGGCAGCTCTGCCCTTCTGAAATCCAGGCTCGCTCCAAAGTGGCCATGAATTTTCATGAAAAGCCCACAGAGTTATGCTGTAAAATGACCTGATTTCATGGCTAATGTATATTTCATGTTAGGGTTGCTATACCTCAAGTTTCCACACAAACCCCCTGAGCTTTGTTCTCATGATTACCAACGTATCTCTCAATAAAGTTCATTATGGTGGTGCCTACTGGAAATATTACACCTACACTTTAGGAGACCAGGACATTATCATGCTCTGTTTTCACTGACTCCCTCACTCTCCTCACAGGAAAAACAATTTCCTTTGAGCTGAAACCTGGCTCAGGATCTCTCACAGAGACTGAATTTGATAATATTCACTGCAGACATTTTTGACTTACTTAGAGAAATACAAAATAAACCAGAGCTTGGCAGGTTTGGATTTCTTGGGGGATGCTTTTATACACTCACAACTCTTTTGTCTTGGAAAATTTGTCCTTTTGAAGAAATGGATCATTAATCTATATCTTCTTTTATTAAGGAAAGAACCAAAGACATTGATGAGAATACAAAGATGAACAGATTATATTTTAATTACTTTTCCTTTAGAAAAAATAATTGTTCTGGCAAACAAAAGCTGTGGTTGTGTATTTTGCTGAATTTAAGTTGTGGAAAGTACACTTTCTGGTGACTCTGGCCTGCCATAAAACATATTCCTCATCTAAATAATTTTGTCTTAAAAGCCGATTTTTCTTTCATAAGCGTAATGCCTTCTGACTGATTAAAAATACATATTTTAAATCCTTATCAGAAGAAAGGTCAGTCATACAGTGATGTGATTTTACTTGTAGAGATTCCACTTAGTATAATGTCTGATGAAAGAAATTCAGTTTAACCTTTTGAATGACTTTGGGAGCCTGAAGAAATGCCATGACGTTGTTTCCTTTAGGCGTTGTCATCTTCAGACTCTTTCATATCCCATCTCAGCTGCCTCTTCTCCCTGTAACAGTTGCTCATAAGAAATATGCCTGCCTTCTTTCATACTCTTTGTTGGCATTTAAAAAAAATGATTGAGCTTTAAGAAGCTCTTGCTTCTGTTTATCTTCCTGTTTTGTCCAGCTTTGCTTATAACTCATCCACTCTCTGTCTCCCCGCTGAGCATGATGGCCATGTATTTTTGGAAGATAGAGCACACATAACTGCAAGGAAAACAGGTGTACAAAGAAAAGAAATTGGCTTTCAAGAAAGCCTTGCATTTCTTCTCCAGGTAATTACACCCCCTGGTGCTTGTGGGTTTTGCAGTTTGACATTTTAATAGGTCTCTGTTCACGTGTCATTCACTGTACTAGGTTTACAACAGGTTGTGCCAACAGAGCAAATATTGCCTGAGATGGAGGAGGCCCCTCATCTAGGCTTTGCTAGAAATGGATGTTGTTGCAGCCACTAATCAAACAAGGCCTTCTCCTTTTCCCTAGTTACCAAGAGGGTTTCTTCATAGGTGTAGTCCTCACAGGAACTGCAGTGCTATCTGCTGAAAGCCTCCAATTTTGTGTGAAAACATTCTGCTTACCAGAAGCACCAGCAGTGTCTTTAACGGCTAAATAAATGCACTGTAAGGTCCAAATTTTCTTCACAATATGCACTGATTTGTACCAGCAGAACATCCAGATCATCAGCAGTGTAACAATGAAAACCAGATCATTGCTGTGTCACTGCCATGTCTCTGAAGCATGAGGGGCTTCAGTGGCTGTGAAAGTGGCCACTCATGTGAGGTCGTCTCCTTTCTTATAGCTATGGTGCTAGAGCAGTAATTTTTACCCATGGTCAGAGATCCCTGGGGGGGCGGTGGAGTACTTCCAGGGGTATGTTAAAACTAAGCAGGAGAACTACCATTATCATTTGGCTTATATCTGTCTTCCAGACTTATGCACCTTCCTGAAAATCATATAGGAGTCTGTGATAAATAAAACCACAGGTTGAAATCCACTCTCCTGCAGCTAGCTGACAGAACCCCCTCTTTTTTTTTCTTTTTTTTTTTTTTTTAAATGTTTCCAGCTTTCAGGTATATTAGTAACATATTTCTTTCTTTGTGCATGGGTGAAAAGTGAACCCTGGGAGCAGGGAAAACAAAAGCCACCAAGTCACTTTGGACTCTGTCAGGTGGAAACAGGAGAGCTAGGCACCTTCCAAGGGCTGACTGCACTGTCTGACTCACTCCCTTTGCAGGATGGGACGTCACTGACTGGCTGGTTAAAGGAACCACTTGCTCTGGTTTATTCCGAATTTACAAGTCCTGAGGTGCCACTGAATGACCAGTGATTTAAGTGTGATTACAGAGTTGGTCTGCACAAACCCCTGAGCACTTGGGGGAGTAAATGCCAGTGACTCCTGCCCAGCACTGCCCACAGCAGTCCTCTGAGGGGTGGCTTCTCCCACACGCCGACAGTGGTCACACATTCCCTGGGGAGGGCAGGCAGGAGGAGCACTGCGTGGGGGATGGGAAGGCACCTTCACATTTAGGCTGTCCAAGGGAAAAGAGCATCAGCCCTCTGATTCCTGCCCTGGGTGCCTGACCCTTCCTCACGCAAGGAAGCTGTGGCTGCTCAGATTTTGGGAAAGGCTTCATCCTCAAGACCTCTCCCGGTTCCTCTCCTGGTTTCCTACAGACCCAAGGCACCCTGGTGTCCAAAGAGCAGGGATACCAAGCAAAACTTTATGACCATGTTTGTAGCCATTTCCTTCAAATACTCTAAGCACTAAATTGCATATTGCTCCTGCAGATGGGGGACAAATGGTACTGCTGAAAGTATCACTGACGTCGCTGCTGAATTTGGCCCAGAGACTTCCAAGAAAATTTTTTCTGCCTACTCCAAGCTACATTTAGCACAAGCCAGTCATTTGTGACTGTAGCTTATAAATACTCTTAACTACTGGCATATACAATGGGGAATATAATACATCTTATCTAAGGGCCAAGTGTTCATTATTTATTACAGTCATTATTCATTTCCATTGTAGTTACTAATGGGGCTTTAACGCTTGCTGGGCCATTAGCCCAGCTAAGGGTCCCAGATTTCCTTGGCGTAGCTATCATCTGTTTTATCTGAGATGCGGTTCCTGGCTGGTACGTACACAAAGGGGAACTGGGCATCACAAAAGGAAATTCACACATTATTATGTTCCACAGTTCATTATAATGTCATAGTTCATTCATTTTTTTCTGTTTTCTTCATTGAGTTCCTTGTAGCCAGATGAGGATCATTAGCTTCTGAAATTAAACATTTTAATTAAGCTGATCTGCAGTGTGCCTTCTAACTCTTCAGATAGCACTGCCAAATTAGGAAGGCACAATCACTTCTGTGTTTGTGTTTAATAAATATTTCAGTGCTGCTCGATAAGGCTGAACACTATTGCATTAAGGACACTTGGAGCCACATCCTACTGACTCACGGCTCTGTCTCTTCCCTTCAGAAGGTGGCTTGTGAGACTGAATCACACCGCTCAAGCTGTGTATACATGGGCTTGAGCAGGGAGACTGTTGGCGTGACAGGCATGTCCCTTGTTAATCTGACAGAGTGAAAAAGTGAGTGATAATTAATCATGTTCATTCACTGCCTCCAAAATCAGCTAGTTGTATCCTGCCCATAGAAGGAGAACTGATGTGAGCTTAGCTCCTTTTCCCCTCTCTGAAAGTTCAAAAGGTAAAGGAAATGCCTTTTGGCATGAATGTAATGGGAAACGGGACAGCTACAAGCTGATATGTTTTCCAGTGGCTGGACTGGTGTTAGCAGCTCCTGCCTCCTTCACTCTAGGCCAGGGGTTTGTGAGACCTCATTGCCTCCTGCGGTCTGTTGCTTCATCTGCCCGTGGGACCATGTGTGGAACAGGCACAGAGATGGATCTGGCTAAAAAAAAGCTAAACCAAAAGAGCAGAGGACTATTCTCTTTTTCTGTAGGCTTGTAAATAACTGCTCCAGAAGAAATGCGTGAGTGCAACAGAGTTGGGATGGAGTGGTTGGGTTGAGCTTGAAATACTTATGGGTTGTTGCAGCCGTGCCTGAAGGTATGATTCCTTTATTCCCTGGTTGTGCAGAACCATTTACAGCTGACACCCAGCCATCCTGATCTGTCAGCATCTTTAACTCATTTTGCACCATGGTAGAGGGCTAGGGGGAGTATACAACGACGGGGTATAGGCCTTCACTTTCAACCACAGTGCCCAGTTAGGGCTTGTTCGATTCAGGCAACCAGGTTAGAATCAGGTCATTGCCAGAACATGAGTGGGACCAGACAGCAATGGGCACAAGCCTGAAGACAATAATGAAACATCGAGGTGTTTTGAAGCCCAAATGCAGACATGACCGATAACTACTATCCATTTGGTCCAGGCCAGTCATTCATCTTTTGCGTACCTCTGTGATCTTTCTTCAGTTGCACTCCTGAAACACCCATATATCTTATAGAGCCCAGAGAAAACTTTGGTGGAGTACCTTGCTGAGCCCAGAAAACAGGAGTCACACTCAGGGACTTGATGTATCTCCCAGCTGTGCAATGGGAAGCGTCTCACTGCTGTGACTCCAGGGAAAGGCAGAAGGAGCACCTGCTCCAGTGCATGGTAGTGGTGTAGCTGCACTGAGCTGAGCCACTGTTGTACACCCGGATCTCACTTCTGCATATTTATGGAAAGAGCTTAATGGTAGACATGCTGAATTTTACCCAATCTGTCAATACTAGTGTTTCCCAAGTGCTGCCGTTGTGCCCTAAGAGGTACAGACCATGGAGGCAGGTGCCACATCTTCCCTAGAGACTTCACATCCTTACGCCATCATGCCTCCATGGATGTCAATGGACCATTCATAACTGTATTCAGAGGGAATAGAATTAGGGTCATACAATCATAGGACAGAAAGTGACTTCATATCCGGGCTATCAAATCCAGTCATCCGCAATCACAAGCAACTACATCCCTTAAGTGATGGCATACTCCACCCTGAAATCAGACAGGTTTGTTTGCCATCTGTTCCAGAATCCAGAACCAGTTTAATTAGAAGAGAAAGTCTCTAGCTACTCAATGATCATTTTGTACCTTTACTTATCTGTATCTTACTGTATCTTTTCGATCCTCCCCACAGACTGGAAGGTATCTTGCTACTGACATTTCACTCAAAACTTATTTGCGGTGCAAGAATGCAGACACGGTTTTTCATCAGCACTTGCAGAAATGGAGACCTGATTAAACCTCACTTGAAAGTCAGGCCCTGAGGTCCTCATCTGCAAGGTGGCATGTACCAGGGATGGAAGCTTGTTTACCAGTTCTCTGAAATGCCTCTTCACATTGACATTCGTTTAGTATCTTTGTCACCCTGGCTCCAATTTTTTTTTCTCTCTCTCCAGTGAATCATTTATGCACTTTGCTGCTATCAAAGAGAAGTCTTCATTTTCAGCACACTGTCAGGAGAAATTCCTTTGAAAAATCTTACTTAGGCAAGCCTTTCAAATGAAAGCAAAAATACCTAGCATCACTCCTGCTTCTCAGGTTTATAAAAAAGAAAGACCTTTTTATGTAATTTTGTCCATCTTTCTGCTGCTACGGGACTATTTATTAGTATTTTCTCCAGGGTCAATGCAATAGTTTTTCATGTTGATGTTTCCAACACATTCCTCTGGGGGGAAAATTACTCCATAGGCTGTGGTGGTCTGCTCTTTCTCTGCATAGAGGAGTTGACAGTTATGATGTCTCCTTCCAAGGTAACATCTATTGCATACTTTATTCCTCTTCAGTCTTTGTCATCTAGTAACTGCCTATATAACTTCACTAACCTTCCCACAGGAGTGAGTACGTGCTATGCATAGGCTGTCATAACCATATGTAAGCTTGGGGAGAAACAAAATTGGCCTGGTTTTATTTGATTTCTCACTGGTTTCATAGCTCTTCTTTGAACTCCTGACTACTTATCAAAATCTTTTTTTTTCAGAGGAGTGATCTTAGCTAAAGAGTGGTTGCATTAAAAGCATCACTCTGCCTGAGCAATTTCACATGGTAATTTTCTGTGTGGAGAGGTCGTGTGAGAGTGAGCCCATTACCATGAAAGAGAGAAAATATCCTGTCTTTCAACATAACATCCCTGCTGAAGAAGCCCAAAATGGTATTAATCTTTATTTGTCTCTAAACTTCATTGGTGGTTAATATCCCCTGAGCATTGTCACTGCTTGGTCTCTTGGTATTACTGCCGCTTCACGGACTGCTCCTTCTGGTGGGCTGTTTTTATTATGCATAACTGAACCTCCTTGCATAATTGCATTCTGCCTGTGACTCTGTTCCTCTTGATTAGTGAAGAACATGTACTGGAAAGGACTATGCGGGTCACTGAGTGCAATCCTTGGCAGTTTCAGGCAATTGTGCTGTAGACGTAGTGCCAAATGGTCCTGGAACAGGAGCTTATGCCTTTCCATGCATGTCTCCCAAACACCGTCCAGCTCCCAGGAAAAGGAATGTTTAACCCTAAAGACCCGCAATTGTTAGTGTGACCAAAGCCTGGCTATAAAAAATGCAGCATTGGACACTATGGCAAAACCAGTGCTGGACAACTATGCTGCCCTCCAAAACAAGCCTAAAAGTGCTTGGTGTTCATGGACTGAATGCTCAAAACAAAGGGTTGCAAAGGGTGGTCGTGGTGAAACAGGAGCACAGGGATGGTATTTGGTGATTGCTGGTCATACCAGCAATGATGGTGCATAATCAATCCTGACTGGGGGTCATTTAGAAAAGGAAGAGAAAAACTAACTTGATTAATCCTTCACAAAACACAGCGATGCCAATGGGTCACTTGAGGTCCTTCAGGATGCAGGGTCCTGTGGTATCAACATACCATAGGCTCACTGCAGCTTGCAAATGGCTTTTCAGGTACTCATGCTGTGGCCTTGCTGCTGTGTTCAGCAAATGAAGAAATCTAACACTGGGAAAATAAATGGTATTGCAATAAAACCCCTACTTACAGTCATGCTTAAAAAATGCTCTTGACTAGGCGTGGTATAAAAAGCATGCCTATTACAAAATACTAATGCATTTCAGACTTGATGAGCCTTCCCTGTGCAGGGTCTAGGATGCAAGAACAACGTTAATATAGATAAAATTAGACCTTGACTTTGGGCTGAGAGGTCCTCCAAGTTTTTAGCTTGGCTGGTGGGAAGCTCAAACACAAAATGTTGTCACTGCTTCGGACCTGGGTTGATTACTTATAAAATGTGCACAAAACCCTGTTACTCTGAACCGTGCTGGTAGGGGGGAAGGTGGGGAAAGTGTTTCTTTGCTGACAGCTCCTTGCCTTTATACCCTCCCCATCCCAAGAACTTCTTGGTCACGGTGACTCCATAAACCCTTCACTGTCACTGACTACTTCAATGACATTTCCCACCCTTCTCATGTATCTGTGTCCTCTTCTGGGCTGGTGGGACTCGGTTTGCTTGGAGATGATGGACACGATGGCCTCTGCCTCCATAAAGTGCCCAGGGACCACGCTGCAAACCACCCTCTGCATCTGCTGAGCTTTCTCCTGCCTCCTCCATCTGCTTTCCCTGGCTTGGTGCAGAAACAGGCTCCCAGACCTTCTCCTTTTGCTCTAACAAAGACCCTGGCTGCGTGTTTTCATTTGGCCATATGGAGACCCTCCTGCCCGCACCGCAGGGTCCTGGTTTTGCCGTGTTTGGTGTTTTGAGCAGCGACTCCCACAGTTTCAGCTATTTCAGCTCACGCAGGAACACTTCAGCCTCTGCAAAACACCCAAACAAAGCGCGGTTCCTGCATCCACCAGCTTAACTGGGCTGTACCCAGCCGCTGGCAAAACAGTATCTTTTCTTTGCAGTTCATTTTTATTGCCCTCCTGATAACAAATGTAAACCTTAGTTGTGTGTGTTTGATTAAACTCTGAGGGAGGCTACGAGGCGATGGCTCCCCACACTTCAGAGTGCTTGCAGCGGGTTGTTTATCTTCTGCAGTTTCTTTAGTAAACACCGCTTAGTGTCAGCCAGCAATTTAATGCTTTGTACTGTAGCATCCCCCATTGCCAGTGAAAACAACCTTTCAGAAAAATCACTTTGTTAGCTCTTTCTAGCTTACTAAGAACACAAAGTGACTTGTGTCATGGCCTCGCCCTACACACCCCAAACCTGACCTAAACACGGTAATGCTGCATTTGGGGAAATGAAGGAAAAAACCAAGTAACACTAAATAATGACTCTTTATTTTCCTTTTCCATCCTCCAGCTAAGTGCTCTGACCCTCAGAGGAGGGTCATCCACCTATGCTACTTTTCTTATTTCTGAGCTGCTGTTCCATCTTGTTACAAAGCCAGGAAGTAAGAGAGGGAATAAGATGGGGTTTTTGACTGAGCATAAGTGATTTGGGAGAAGAGGAAACACAGCTTTGGGAAACAAAGCTAACCTATAATGAAACAAAACTCTTTCTGAACATCTGATAACTTCAGGAAAGGCAGACCTTCCAAATTAGGAACCAAATCCTGAGGCATCTGGGGCCAGTTAATGATGTTTTTGTACTCCCACTCCATGAAGATTAAAACAATTATGTATTGGAAATAGTGCATTTATTTACTACCATTTTTAATGATAATGTTTGTAACCTTGTTTGGTTTAAAATGCTATTTCATTTGGTTGATTACATTGTTCTAAGTCTGCAATATCCTAAGGTTTAACAACCACACCATGTCTTCACACTTTTATATCCATAATGAATTTTTGCATGCAAATAAAATACCAGTGCTTCAGCTTCCAGAAACCTCAGAGGCAAACATTTTATTACATCATGAAATTAATTTTTATTGCCCTTCTGTTCTGTGAAGCAGAAACACAAAGCAATATGAAAAAAATCAACCAAAGTGGCCTTTTCAGCAGCTTTGCAGCCAGAATTTCTTTGCTAATCTCCAAGGCGATATGCTCTTCAGATCGATGATCAAAAGCAAGAGGGTAATGACACATTGTACAGACTGAGTCTGCTAAAAAACTCTCTGTGGTAAGGGAGCGTTAACCATTATGGGACCTCATGGACCATCTTGCTGACTTGCTCGGAATCACGCCGGAGTTTCTGCCTCCTGGTTAAGCTAACGGGAGATGTAGACGTTAGCGTCTGCTTTTGTGCATAGTCGGAATGAGAGCGGACCCGATACTGCATTACTTTTTGGACCAGCAGACTCGGAGTCCTGCTGTAACATCTGCTGCAGTTTTGTGGTCTGACAGCTGCGGCGTAAACGCTGGATTATTTGGTTTACAAGAACTGCGTGTGGTTTATCCTCCCCATTTTCAGGAGAGGAAGAGGTGTCAGCCAGAGAAACGCGTCCACGGGCACTGGGGCAGCGAAAGCACTGGCATTTCATAGGCAGCATTCAGGGGATGCTGTAGCTCTTGGGGATATCCAGGGGCTGCAGCCAGGACACGGCATGGGCGGACGGCTCAGACAACCAGCTGGATGCTCCTGGGAGATGACCTCCTGCGGCTGTGGCAGACAGGGAGCTGCTGCACTCCCAGATGCAGGCATGTGCTGCCAGGTGAACTGGCCATTTATGTAGCTATTTGCCCCAATTTTGTAGCTATTTGCCCTGGGAGGGAAGGCAGGATCAGACCGTGACAATGCAGGCAAAAGGGACCGTGTGTTTGCAGCGTCTGAACAATTAGATGTCTCTGGATGCAAATGGGAGCTCTGTGCGTCCTGCACTGTAAACACGGCGATTTGTGTGTGCTCACACATGTCCTGTCAGCATTTGTTTAATGCTTCAGTTGCACTAGCGTTTTCCCTTTTAGTTTGTATTTTAATGCGCAGGCACTTGCTGAAGTGTATCCACTTAGTGAGCATCTGGCCTTGCTGGGGTTTTAAACTGAACACACTTTTTAACGATGCCTGACTTCTCAGTCAGCATTGAGAAAATTAATAGACCAAATATCCTTTCCTTCCCTCCCATACAAGGCTGCCTGGTCCTTCTCCCCTAGCAGACCCTATTTTGTGTGTCCCACCTGGGCCTGGGGGTCACAGCAGTGGGTCGCAGCCGGCACCTTGCCCTGCGGAGAGCGCACGGTGCTTCATAAACCCTGCAGGAGCCCTGGAGCTCACTCGTGGCCTTTGGACATTATGAGCTTCTAAGGTCAATTGATTGAACATGGGAAGCCTGACTCTTTTTCAATAGATTTGGTTCTTTTATTTGTTCAGTGCACCTTCAAAGGCTCACCTTAAATTAAAGGTTCGCTTAAGGATTTAAATTAAGTGAAGATCTAATTAGCACAATTATGCATTACAAGGCAAGTCACAGGGCTGAGGTAATTTGCTTTGTTGGGTTAGTATTTGGACCGGTTATGTGGAGTAAAATGGCATTAATGAACAAACACAAGATCCCACGGAAGTCCATCAGGGATCCTTCAGCAGACAATCAAAATCTCCCTCTTTGCTTGGTGTGACGTACAACATACCACAACCTGACCTTTAGCTCCTTCCTCACAGATCTCTACAGGATTAAATAATTCAAACTTTTACAGCCTTGCACTCACCATCATGAGTCTATGTATGTGCCAGAGATGACCCCAAAACTCTGACTTCATACAATGAGATGGGGTAAGTTGTATAGGAGCAAACTCCTGCATCCTCAGCCAGTGCTGACAACAGCAATTCCCAGCCACCCAGAATGGTTCAGCATGCCCATTTTCAGGTCTGTTTTAGTTTTTTCCTAAGCTGGTGGCTTCCTCTCAAAGAGTTCTGCAGGAGGACTTGCCGCTCCTCACTCCAGCATCACTGCCCAGCTGGGGGTCCAGAACATGAGTGCTCACCACATATCTGGGCACACACGGACTTTGAGCTTCACCACCTACACGGCCCAGTTTCAAACTCTGCTTCCTGGGAACGCTCATGCGTGCAGCCTGGAAATGCTGCCTTTACAAGGCTTTGTGCTGATAAAAACCTGTCATATGAATATGCAAGAAAGCAAGGACCAAGGGAGGTTGCTAGCCAAATTCATTAAAATCTGTGAGTGACTGTGTCCAGAAACATTCTGGCAGAGCTCATCTAGCCCTCAAACTCATGAATCCTTCCAGTGCGGCCATTAGACGGGGGGCTAGGGGAGTGCTGAAGACTTGTTTTATCACTACTTATCAGTTAGATGAACTTTGGCAATGTAACACAGACCTAAAGACTCATCACATGCAATTTAAGGGACCCAGCTGAAGGACTTCAGCTGTGAGCACGGTCTGGCTACCTCCTGAGGCAGACACCTAACTTTCCCTGCTGCTAGAGATTCCCTCTTTTGTTCTCTCCTGTGTTGCTGGAGAGGACCCTGATGAACAGTCTCCTCACTCAGGAGCCCCTGTCCTGTGCCTGCAATTAGCTGAGAAGATTCTGGTCCAAAACAAGCATTATCAGCTGTGTTGTCATGATTTGAAGTGCACTTTAGAGGCAAGCTGAAGAAATGAAAATCCTGGTCACCTGCGGCCCAGGATGGCTACTATGGATGGATGATGTAGGAGTCTTTATAGACACGGTGCAGGACAGTCCTTGGAGGTAACTGAGCTCTAGACAAGTGACAGGCTCTGGGAACAGGAGTTAGTTGTCCAGATACGATGCATTAACTGGTTTTACAGACATCGTCAGGAGATGAAAGCTTTTAAAGTGAAAGACAGACATTTCCAGTTCACCTGTATGAAGGCCTTTTCATAGAGAAAGATACTTTTGATTTAAACACAAGATGAAGGAGGTTAACAAGGAACTGTAGCAGGAAGGCATGCATATGTAAATAAGTGAGCAAGCAGACCTCCAGGTACTAGAGGCTTCTGTAACTCTTGAGAATTTTATCCTTACCATTTTCGCAACTGGGACATAGAAAGTTGCTGATGGGGTCAGCTTTCAGCTTGATATAACTCAACAGAATTGATTCTAATGGGTTTGTTAGGTCATAAGAGGTGATTTCCTTTAGGTCTTCATCCTGAGCTCCCTGGCAATATTTCCAAAACCCTAGATAAGTAAAAAATGCATACTGAGGTGATTCTTAATACTCAGGACTTTAATGAAATTGCTTTCTATCATTTCTACAAGATGATGATGAACAAGCAGTCCAATTCCCTCTACTTCTTTTGCCTAGTATACAAAAGTAGGGGTGTATGGGATTATAGCTACACAATATCAAAAGAGAAGCACAGGAACTCTGTAAGTTTCCAGAGCATATATTTCTTCATTAAGTACATCTAAAGGAGACTGTCTACAAGGAGGATATCTCTGCTGACAGCTCAGGCTAGCTGAAACCCATCCTTACACTGCAAACAGAGTCATGCAAAGAGCCTTTCTTAGCCCAAGCTGCAGGGCAGGCAAGAGGGACACCAGCCATGACCCGGTGCGGTGTATTGGCACTGAATCATCTGCCCCATCAAGGCCTTCCGTGAGGATGGGGCATGGACAGGACCAGCTGCTGCAGCCCCCTCCACCATCAGTGTCCTGCTTGTGACTCTCCCAAGGCCAGTGTTGACCCTTTGGATGAGTGTGAGATACTTTCTTCCTCTTCAGTCAGATGTGCTGTGGGGAGAGAGAAAGGGCACAGGTCATGGTCCTCTGTGTGCTCAAACCACCCTTAAGGTCACTTTCCATCTCACGGTATAGGCAGGCCCAGAGGGACCCAGGGCTTGTTCATGCCTGCAAGCCACGGAGAGCGAACTGAGATTTTTTGCAGGCATGCCTGCACACACACAAATTCCAGCTGTGAATCCTTTGATGTTTTATTTCAGGCTATTGCCATACATTGGAAAACAATCTGTTAAGATGTGGGATGAGTGCATGCATTCCCTATCCTAAAACTACTCATTCATGGTTGGTCTTCTTTGTGGTGCCTCACAGTATTTTTCTTTTTACATAGATGAACCTGTTCATTTGCCTGTACAGCCTCAATTCCTTTGGGCTCATCTTGGCCAGATGTCCTCTCCCTGGTAAACATCTACCTGCACTCAAGTGGTGAGTTTAAAAAGTTTTTGGGTTTTTTTAATCAAAAGTAAAAATACCAAACAGATCATCAAAAATCCCCAAATCAAATGTAAAGCAAAGTTGTCTCATATTTCTGCATGGTCCTGAGTGAAGGTCCTTGACTTTGTGAGCCACTGAGCAGAAGAAAGCATCCAAGTGCATTTGAAAAGGAGACAGAATAGTGAGCAGGTCTACCAGCAAATTAACAGGGAGAACAAATTAAGGACAGGTGGCACCCCCCAGAGACCAGGACCTCTGTAGAGGAAGGGGGATGCTGGTGCGGTTATAAGACCAGTGGGATAAGGACGAGGTTTCTGTAACATCCATTAACACTTTGCAGGGAAGATGAGTTAGTGCCTCAAGGAGGGACATCTCTGGTGCGAGCTCAGAGGATCAGAATCATGGTCTTGAGGGGCTCTGGAGTCCCTGTTGCATGGAGGAACAGAGATAGAGACCAGCCTGGCAAGGGAACAGCATCCAACAAGAATTAAGTGTTACCTCAGCATGACCAGCCCCTGAGGTTTAAGCAATGTCACGCAGCAGTCCTCTGAAAGTATCCAGGGATTAGTTTAAAAGCCATGAGGTATTTTCCAGGGACGTTATGACATTTATTGCATGCTATCTCTCTGCCCGTTAGGCTGATCCACAGGTGTTAAAAGAGAGAAGTGAAGCTAAAAATAGTACTCACTTCACAGACTGCACAGAAATGCAGCTTTGCCCGCAGCTCCCTTGGAGCTAGCAGTCCTCTCCCGATGCTCTCCCGTGGTGCTTAACACCTCCCTGCAAGCAGCAGTGCTGTCCATCTCCCCAGTCTGCTCAATTATGCAAACTATTCCTCACTGCTTTGTGGGGACCCGTTTCACAGTAACATCCTCCAAAGCCAGAGCAGCCTTGCAGGTGTTCCCATGTGGTTGTAGCCAATCTCTGATGGCCGTCTCCATGGTCCTCAGACCTAGGGGAACGTTCCTGTGAATCTTTCCTTCTCTGGAGTACACAAACCTGTGAACGTGAAAGTATATACTTGATGACACATATCATTTCCCCCTGAATTCCTTGCACAGGTTGCTAATTGTAGACCATGCTATGTTTTCTCCTAGAAAAATATTTAGCATTCCCAAATTTTATCTTATTCCATTATTTTGTTGTTTGTTTTTTATTAAATTGAAAGTGCATTGAATATATGATGTTGTTTGAAAATGTCTTGAGACACATAAAATCCCTATCTGCACCTCAATACACCATCTTTATTCTACCCTGTCATGGTTTAACCCCAGCCGGCAACTAAAGCCCCACGCAGCCGCTTGCTCACTCCCCCTGGTTGGGTTGGGAGAGAGAATCGGAAAAGTGAAAGTGAGAAGACTCATGGGCTGAGATAAAGACAGTTTAATAGGTAAAGCAAAAGCCACGCATGCAAGCACAGCAAAGCAAGGAATTCATTCACCACTTCTCATGGGCAGGCAGGTGTTCAGCCATCTCCAGGAAAGCAGGGCTCCATCATGCATAACGGTGACGTGGGAAGACAAACGCCGTCACTCTGAATGTCCCCCTCTTCCTCCTCCTTCCCCATCTTTATATGCTGAGCATGACATCGTATGGTACAGAATATCCCTTTGGTCAGTTGGGGTCAGCTGTCCCTGCTGTGTCCCCTCCCAACTTCTTGTGCACCCCCAGCCTCCTCGCTGGTGGGGTGGTGTGAGAAGCAGAAAAGACCTTGGCTCTGTGTAAGCGCTGCTCAGCAGTAACTAAAACATCCCTGTGTTATCAACACTGTTTTCAGCACCAATCCAAAACACAGCTCCATATTACTCACTATGAAGAAAATTAGTTCTATCCCAGCCAAAAGCAGCACATACCCCCTACTCAGGGAATGGTGGAAAAGCTGTTGTCTTCCATGTAAGCATCTAGTCCAAGGCTCTGGGAGAAGCAGAGGGTAAGCTGTTTACTCAGGAGTGGAGGAAGGGCTACTAGTTCCCATAGTGGTCTTAGGCCAGAAGTTTCCATTCTTGTTGCAAAAAGACAGCCTGGCCTTCCAGTGTCCAGAAGGATTTTACCTCACTGGTCTTTCTGTCTTAGTGTCTGGGGTTGTGACCCAACCGTGCAAGTTCCTCAGGCATTACCTCATCATCCCCCTGCTTTCTCACCCGGGGCAGCACACTCATCTCCACAAGAGTTTGGCCAGCGGGGCTGGCAGCCTGCACTGAGCTGCTGGTGGGGACAGGGATGTGCCTCCACACCCAGACAGCCCCACAGCCCGGGGGCCGGTGCTGCACAGACCTCTCAGGCAGTGGTCCTTCTCCTCTACTGGGTACCCAGGAGCTGCTGCATTTTGCTGTCCCCATGGTCAAGGCTGGCTGGCCAACCACTACGGGGACAGCAAAAGGATGGTGGGGCAAGCTCCTGCCCATATCGCTCCCTGCTTTCAGACCCCTCTGCCACATCCTCTCAAGCTGTGAATGGAAATATTTACTCTGCTTATTGGTAACACTGACCATGAAGACTGGGGAAGCCACCAGTATTTTCCTTGTGCCCTCTAAGAGTTTTTTACAGGTTGAATTGACTTGTAAGATGAGAAGGGATGACTGCATTAGGAGAGAGGAGTGATGGCTGTAAGGGGTCCTGGGGGCTGAGATCCTTGCACCCGGGCTTGGACAGAGAGGATGCAGCCAAGGTACCGATCACAGCATCAGGTGAGCCTGAGGTTGGCAATACATGGTGGGGTGCTGAGTGTAGGGGGGACAGAGGTGACAGCTACACCGCCCCAAACAACAGCCACTTCCAGTAAGTTCTCATCTGTCTTCTCACAGGCATCCCGCATCCCACAGCAGGAGGTACCCCAGAGGAGAGAGCCACTTTGCCGACAGAGGCATGTCTACCCAGCGTGGCGAGCTGATGTTTCCAACAATGCTGCCTTGTTGGGATGTGGCAGTCTCTGGGGGGGGGAGAGGAGATTAACTGTGAATAGCAATACTGTGTGTTCCCTGGGCAATTCTTCCGGGTCATTTAATGCAGATAAACAAAACCCACAGCAAAGTTAAAGGCAGCCCCATAGTCTGGCCACAGCTATGAAGGCAGTAGGTTTAGAAATTGGTTTGCTTCCAGAGCTGCTAAAGGTTTTGAGAAATTAACTACAGTATGTTGATGGGAAGATTTATGAGAGGAGCAAGGAGATATGAAAATGAAAGAGTCAACAATATCAAAGCATGACATGAGATAGTGAAGTATTTTATTTCCATTGCTTTCAATATTATCTCTTGGTTGGCAGGAAATAATCTGAGCAGGGAGACTGCATAGCAGAGGTACGGAAAATAGATGTGATCATTTTCCACAGACGCAATGAGCACCACTCTAGATATTTTATAACTTGCTAGTGTTTTATGTCATTTCTTCAGACATCTGTGCATTAGAGTGACTGAGAACTGCAAATGATGTATAGTTAAGATATCCCCCTATAATTAAGCTGAAATAATGCTGGATTATTCTAGCATAATTATAGGGGGCTATTTTAACTATTAGCTCATTAAAAAGCTATGATGCAAATCTCGTTCTGAAAGAGACGAAAAAATGAGGGTATATGAACAAAATGTCAGTGGTCCTCTGCTGAGACCAGATGGAGAGGTATAACTATACTCAATTTATCAGTCAAGATATTTAATTATAGCCAGGCTTGGATGGAGCTTGCAAGGGCCTTTTATTATGTTTAGTGTTTGCAGACGGACGTGGTAATTCAGAAATGCTTGGGAAGGGAATGCAGTACCTATGCAAAAGGGTGGACTTCAGCTGAAATCAGTCCAGGTTTCACACGAAGCCCTGCCTCATTCTCCTCTCTACATGGAAGCCATCCTTTTGCTCACCTTGCACTTCAGCTTTGGTGCAGGGGGTTATAGAATCTGTCACTGCAAGGCTAAAATTCATGAATCGGTGTTTCAGTCCCATGATGAGGCTGGCCCCAGGAAGCGTGCAAGCAGTCGCAGCTGGCACAAGCCCCACCAGAGCACGAGGTGCTCGTCTGTGTCTAATCTGCTTGGAGTGACCGTTGGTCAAGTGTTATGGAGCAGCAACGTTGCCTGGTTTTGGGCAATAAAAGCGAAGGAGTATGCTTGGCTAGTCTGGTCTCTGACAAAGGACATCCTGGAAGGGAGCTGCCTGCACCCACTTGCTCTCTTCCAGCAGCCAGAAAGTTATTCTCCATCTCGTTATCTCTCCCTCTCCCCAGAAGGACCCCAATGGGTCCAAGGCACCCCAGCAACTGGAGGAAGGAGCTGCTGCCCGGCTCCCTGCATTCATTCGAGCCCTGGCTTGGCTGAGTGAACCAGCAAAAAGCTGTCCTGGGCCAAAACCCTGATCCTTCTGCACTTGTACAGATAAGGGGCTCTCTTGCCTGGCCCTGCATATAGGGTGGGATACAGCTGGGGCACAGTTTAAGCAACTGACTCCACTGAAACTCCATGTTTTGAGCTTTCGGAGTCCTCCAAGATCTTTCCCTCCAGAGGAGGGAATCTGCGTGAGCAAGGATCAGTCCCTGGCCTACCACAAGGGCATTGCTTTACAGGGGCCAGGTTTTCCCTCCCAATTCAGCCACTGCTGCTGCCTTGCTCAGGGTGATTAAGAAAACAGTTTGCTTTGCAAATATGGTCGGGTGTGCCTGCGCTGCCCAAAGGGGCATCTCATCTCTGGCATCCGACAGGAAGCGGCAGGGCAAAATAATAGAGCAGAGGCTAAATAAGAAAAATGACTTCTTGCCCTCAAGCATTATGGCAACAAATGGTGAAGAACGTGCCCTCGGGGAACAGTGAAATGAATGAGATGAATGCGTAATGTCCAATAACTACATGTCGAATCAAAGAGCATTCCCTTAAAGCATGAAGTTAGCAGGGGCTGGTGAATGCAAGAAGCAGAGAGTCAGCTGGGAAATTTATTGTTGCACGGGACAGCATGGTATGTAAATCTTGCTGGAGAGCTCTTTGCGGTTGCTGTTGGCTTTTGAAGGGGTAGGTAATGAGTGTAAGACTTTGTTTTATAGGAAAATAATGAAGGAGGAAAATCAAAAGAAAGGCAGGAATGGCAGCTCAGGCAAAACTGAAGTCCCACTCAAGTCTCTTTGTGGTCTGGGCCTCAGTTCCAAGGGCTGGATATGAGAAAAGGGGGAGTTTCCAACAGAGAAGGAGGGGGAGGCGGGCTGGGAGCGGGGACGGAGCTGGGCCCAGCTGTACATTGGTATTCCTCCTTTTCCACTCAGCTTTCCCCCATAGCTGCCTGCGCAGCCCAGGAACAGTGGTGCAAGGCAGCATGGACAGGGAGACCCAGTAAGGGGCTGGGGGCCATTGCACAGAATATTTTTATGCTTGACTGAAGGACTCATGGTTAGACCTGACTGGTAAAGGATGGTCCTGAGTTTGGCCCAAGGATTTTTCTTTCTTTAATTTGATTAAAGGCTGGCTGAAAACTAAGGACATGGCCCAGGTGAGCTGGTAGAAAGCGTTCGCATGTGCATTAAGGACACGAGCGACTGGAAATGGTGTACATGCAGCTCTCCAAGGCTTGTGCTAACTTGACAGAGCAACGCCACACCCCGAGACTGCAGAATGCTGCGAGCGAGTGATGTGGTTACGTGAGCAAGGAAGCGATGTGGTTACGTGCGTCAGGGTCTAGAAGGAGCTTCACAGGACGTTGCTGCCTGCGACCACCGGGAAGCACGGCTCCAGGCTGGCGTGCCCTTGCTACCGGAGAGATGCTCTGTGGGAAAGTAGGTTTGGGCACCTAGAAGGACTGTCACTGGTGAGACCAGTACCCAACGCCTCGGGAGCCACTGGGTGGCGTATGAACACTTACATACATAAAAGAGCAGGATCCGTGGAAAAAACCAAGCAGAAATATATGTAGATAATTACATGACCTCTCTTTGGACCAGGGTGAGAGCAGGTGAAATCAAACCAGTGCACATTAGGGAAGCGGTTATCTGTCATGCCTCCTTTAACAAATAAAAGTCCAGATGATCAAGTATTGAGGAGTAAAGTCCAGGGGCTGTAAAAGCAATCAGCTAATGAAAAATCACCACATAGCCTTGCCTTCACCATGCGGGGCATGAACAGGGGACCACAGGGGCAACAGCAACTGCGAAGCCCCTCAGCAGACAGCTGCCCGAAATCACCCCCGGTGGTTAAATACCATGCTGGCAACAGTCAGGAGTTTCTCTTGTTTGTGCCCTGCTCAGCTGGGCACTGGTCGTGCCGTGGCTGCGGTTACTGCGGTTGTGCAGTTCGCCAGGTGCTGGTGTGGCAGGAGGGCTGCGGGTCCCCGGGCACAGCCCCGCTCAGCTCTGCTGCTCCATGTCTTCCTTTCCTATAGGCACAGCCTCTCCCAGGCCGTTGCCTTCGCCCCGGGGGGGCTGAGGACAGCTGGCTCGCCAGCAGCTGGCCCCACAAGCCAGCTAAAGCCAGGAGGGGGATTACAGCAGGAGCCAGGAGTCAGAAATACTTTGTCTCAGCACCCTCCAGACTCCTCACATTTTCCTCCCCCCGTCTGGTTTGTCCCTGCCTGATCTATAACCCTTGCTGCATTTCATGGGCTCCTTTCCCTCTGATTCTTTAATGTGATTAAGAAAATATTTGTAATGTTTCTATCTCGGTTTTGCTCATTGCTCACAATTCTCCCTGAAGAAAAGCAAGTTCTTAAAACCTTGTGCAGCTGGGCCTGTGAACATTGCAATGGAGAGCTGCTTGGAGGAGTTACTCATTCCCTGGCAGGGTAAGGCCCCAGAGCAACAGCAGGAGAGACTACCTAGCTGTGATGAGTGTCTTGAGACACGTTTTATCTCCTTTTACCAACTGTCAATACAAATGAACAAGCAGCTCACTGTGAGGCTGTTCCATGGATATGATACTGGAGTTGGGACAGGAAAGGGGGGAACAGCCCTAAGATAAATTATACTATTTTCAACTAATTCAGGTAAGCATTTGTTCTGAATGCAGCAGCATCTCTATGACCACTCTTTAGCATCTCTGAGAGCCCTCATATTTATAATATGGGAGCCACCAACATGCTTTCATGGTCTTCAGGACCAAGCAAGGCACAAGTGGCAAAAGACAGGAAAGTGGAGTTATCAGCCAGGCTGGGACTGTGTTTGCTTGTGTATTAGCCACGCTCAGTCGTCCACCTTCCCTCCTTCACATGAGGTGCGATCATTAGGTATATCTTCTCTCAGCTACCAGCCATTCATCACTCACCACCCACCACCAAGTTGTTGGCAGGTGGTGGCTGTTCCCTGCCTGCAGCTGTTGCAGGGGCAAGAAGAGGACTTGGGTGTGCAGGCAAAAAGAGAAGTGGGTAAACAGAGCAGAGTGATGATAGCCTGGAAGCACACTGGGTCTCCTCTGCCAGCTAAAGGAATTGTTTTCCATCCAGCCTGGAGGACAGAAGGAAAGTGGAGGTGAACAGTCCTCTGTGGCTTGTCCATCCCCCAGCAAACCATGGCTAGGGTGTCCTGCCCAGCCATGGGAGGTTCCCTTCCTGCCTCCACGATTCAGTGTCCCTCTGTGAGAGGGATAACATTTCCCCAAGGAGCTGAAGTCCTCACTGCCTGTGACTGGTTTGAGCTCTATGAAGGGACGGTGGTCTGCAACTTAAGGCAGTCTCCATGGAGCAATAGGTGGATGCTGTGGCTGCTTTTCAAAGGGATGCCTGGGAAGGGGCCAGGTTACTGGGAGAGGGCTGCCCTTCCAGAGCAATGGCCTAACACCCGAGCCCTGATGGAAGAACAATGCTTCTGCTGTGAGGGGAATGTTCCTTATCGCTGGAAAAAGGGCTAGGAAGGCATCTGCACTGTATTCCCCTTCCTTCAGAGGGACAAAGGTGCTGTCTTCCCTGTCCTGCAGATGGGAAGCTGAGGCAAAGATCGATTTTCACTCATTGCTGAGGAAGCCCATGGTGGAACAGAGACTAGGGCATGTGTCTCAAGTGAATACCCTCAGTATCTCCTCTTCACTGCAGGTTCTCATGAAGACCCTGTGGTTTTGGGGAAAGTCACTTCATCTGGATTGTGATCAGGAAGCATCACGACGGATTTCGACTAACAAATGGCAGCAAAATAAGAAAGGAGAAAGCAAAGCCTGGCCCCTCAGCAGACAAACTTTACGCATGTCCTTATCTATAAAGGTTTCCTCAGCGTTTAACATGGATGTAAATTCTTTCCTCTGAATGCCACCCAAAATGCCAGCTGGCTCCAGCAGACTGCAGGAGACACAAGAGTGAAGTCTAATGAAAGCCCAGGCACAGCATCCCAAAAGTGACAGTCGCTCCAGTCTCAAGCAGGATCGTGAGCTGCTGATTCCTCCTGGGCTAGCAGAGGGCAAAGTGATTTCGGAGGGCTGCTTCAGCGTTGGGGTGTCACTGTTTAGCTGAGCATCCCCTCTGATTGACTTCTTCCCTGCAGCCTGCCCGTGGCTGCCAGGTTGATCACGCTGTATGATCCTGAGTCAGCAGGAGAAGAAAAGATCATTACTTCTTGCCTTTTTTTTTTCTTTATTCCTTCCAGGATAATAGAGTCCTCCCCTCACCAATTTTGTTATTCACACGAGATCATGCTGTCCAGGACACTCTGTCCTTAAAGACAAAATGGAAAAAAAAATACCAGAAATAATAAGTCAGAGAATATTACAGTTAATGAGCAGAACTGCCTGCTTCGCCTCCCCCTGCACTGCCCAAGAAAGTGCCGATAAAACTAGATAGATATGTGACTTGATGCTGGTGCCTGAATACATTAGTCAATTTTAATCTTTTTATTTTGCAATAATTATGGCATCGACCGTGCCCTTTCTGTCTGAGAGAAAGTTTATAGTGCATAGAAGCACCTGGGTAAGAAAAATGGTTTTTATTGATGTCTTTTCAGATGATGCTTTGGCACAATGTTGCTTAGGGCCCCGGTTTCCCCAGAGGATGTATTCCCACTCAGCACCAGCCCCGGGCTGCTGACACCTTGCAGCTGGTTTTGTGGGAGAGCAGGGCTGGCCTGGCCATGGTGCTCACATAAAAACGGGGTGCTCCCTCCACTTGCACCATAAGCACGTGGCCTTGCTTTCCCCATGCGTTTGAATGTCTCCCCATTCCTGTTTTGGGGGGTGAACACTGGGATGCTGAACGTAGCCTCAGGAAAATTTGTTCTCCGAAGGTCCTGGGGCCCAGGAATGGACATCATTTTAGGTGAACTGGTGGGGAATCTGAGGGGCGTCGTGTGCACCCTTGACAGCTCAGCTGAGCTAGGCAGCGTCCCTGTTTAGCTATATTTCTACACTGCTACACAGCACGAGCCCTCCACCTTTGAAGACTGAGATCTACAGCCCTAGGACTGTAGAAGGAGATGATGGTGACACCAGAGTTTCTATTTGCGTGTATCACGAAACACGCAGCACAGCCTCCTATTTAAATAGCAAATTTTTGCCAAAGCACGAATGCCTCCTACGAGGCTCAGGGTGCCCTCAGCTTGAACTGCAGCGACTCGCAGCCGAGGGCACTTGCCACCTCCCGGGAGGTGCTGAGCGGGAAAATGGGCTGGGGCAGCAGAGGCGGAGCTGGTCCATGCTGGAGGGCGTTGTAAGTGCTGGATGATGGAAGTGTGGTATAGCACCTGTTTCTCGAGGTCTGGCTGAAATCAATGCTATTAGTCCCCTGCTTTCATGAGTATTAAAAGCACCCACACAATGTAAAAGTAGCATCTTGCTGATCAAAGTCAGCTTTGTCTTTTTTGCATCCACTTTGCTATTATTCATGCTTCACAGCTGGATCAACGTGTGACACATTGCAGTCCTTCATTTTTCTTGCTTTGGATTACAAGTATTTTTAATGTTTACCTGCTTGGAGAAATAACACATTTTACCTAGTGATAAATGTACTTTATATTTATTCAGAAGGCCAGCTTAGATTATGAATCCAAAGCTGATGAATGAATTAACTACTCGATGGATCAAAGCAGAGCAATATACTTTGGGTGCTGGTCCCACCAGGGAGGGTGCCTAGCAGGTCAGTCCATCAGAGATGTTGTATTTATTTTATTTTTACATTTCTCGATTTCAAAACAATAAAATGCTGCTCATGGGTAAACTTACTAAACAAAGGAGACTGCCAATGGGCCTGACAACGTTTCCTTGGTAACATTTCTTAGCTTTTACCCCAGTGATTGATATCCAAGGATAGCCATTTGCTTTCTGCAGAGAAGCAGGAGAATATGGCTCAATGATTCTCTTCCTGGCTCCTGAAAGCAGAGAGAGGAGAAGCAATCCATTACAGCTGATGTGGCTTTACTCATTATTAAAAAAAAAAAAAAAAGAACAACCAAAAAAAAACCCCACAAAAAACCCCCAACAACCAAGGAAAAAAAAGGAGACAAATTGCACTTGGAACCTGATCCAAAAAACTCGCTGTATTTGACAGAAAGACTCTTTGACTTCACAGGGTTTTGGACCAGACTCCTGATGCGTGTTTAAGACTGACTGTAATCTGAACACATTTCTCTGCTGTGCTCTTTGCTTTCCTTGATTAAAAACCTTTTGTGCAAGCAGTGTTTCTTTTTCTGTTTGTGCTACCCAGACCCACTGTTCATAGGGAGCCCTCAATACTACCTGCCTTGGGAAATAAGTAGCCATGGGGGGCTGGGTCCTGCTTTGAGGTTGCAATAAGATATCCCCAAATTTAATACAACCAAGGAAAACTGCATTTACAAGCCCAATCAGAGCTAGTAAAAAAGTGGGTTTAGGTGTGTGAGGGAGATAGGCTGGACAAGTCACCCTCCACAGATGAAATCCTCTGTATTTGTCTCCCCCTCATTGCCCTCCCATCCCTCTCCAGAAGCTTTGCAAGCAGCCTCACTATTTATTTTCAGAAAGACCTGAACGGCGCCACTTGTGCCCAAGCCCTTTGCAGTCACCCAAATGATGACACTCGTGCAGTGATTGTGACTGCTATCAAATGCGCCCAGCGTTCCAGCGGTGCTGCCAGCTTTGATCAATAACAGCTCTGTGTCAAACACCAAAATCCATACCACATTAGTTCTGAAGACAGGACTGTCCAGGAGAAAAGCTTTCCCTCCTCTGCAGGTGTGCTCCTGGCACTCCGCAGTGGCTTTGGCTGAATGGAGGAAGAAGAGACTTTGGGTGACTTTGCAGGTCCTCATCGTAATCTAGACATCTGGAGAGGAGCTGGGAGGGCAGTGGTGCTCAGGGGCAGCAATGTTTTGGCCCCAGTTGCTTCTCCTTGGCCATGCCCCCAATGCAGTCCCATTTGCAAGGGGCTTGAAGGAAGCTGTCACGCTGGCTCTCTGCTGTTTGTCATGTCCTCCCCAGGTATCTCTTCCTTGCCTAGGATTCTTTCACTATCTTTCCTTTTTTTCAGGGTTTGAAGTGAAGGCAGTTGCAGTTCTGCCCCCAAAAAGAGGGTCTTGCCAGCTTCAGCAGGGCAGCAGCAATGTTCTTCCACAGGGTTACAAGAGGAAATATGACGTGGTTGTGTGAATACCTCAGAAAGCATTGCAGCCAAGCCAAAAGAGGCAAATTAATGACAGAATACATCTGGGTTTTTTGATGGTTGGATACCCGAGAGGTTCATCCTTCCTTTTTTTCCTGTTTCCTGCAATTTATCCCTCAGCCCAAACACCAACCCTCATGGAGGAGGTGGTTCCTCGTGGCTCTGGTAGCTGCTGCGGTCCAAGGTGTGAGCGACAGCCAGGAGGATGGGGGAAGGACTGATGGAGAGGCGAAAGACAAGCAGTGGGATTGCAGCATGCCTCATTTCTGTCGGGGACGGGGCTAAATCGATGAACACACAACAAATCAATGCTGTTGGTTTTTTTGGTAATGTGATCTTTTCCATTAGGATGCTCACCACTGCTCCATTAACAGTTCACATCCAACTGCCAGTGCTGGGTGATACACAAGGCCTGAGGAAATGCAAAATTAAAAAAATATGCACTGTAATTGATCCAGCAACTTGTATAATCATATGAAACAAGTGGGAGATTTCATTTTTGTAAGCTGAGTACCTTATTTTCTGAAGCCCGAGATACATTCACACACTACAGAAGCATTATATTGCTTATAAAATTATCTAGTCATTTTTATAATCCAGCATCAGTACAGTCTGTCCCAAATAACTCTTTTTAAGATGCACTCCACAGGCATACCGTGTACATAATTATTTCTCTTTGTTTTTCTCTGCTGTTTGTTTCATCCGGTGTCTCCCTCTTTCCAGTGACAGATCGTCTGTACCTGCAGACATAAATAAAGCCTGTTAGTCTTTTAAGGACACCCTCCATGTCCCAGCATCAGCGCTCCTGTTGCTGTTTCTCTTTCCTAAACAGAGACATTCCTGTGGATAGCTTTTGAAGAGTTTGGGGTATGAGGCTGTGCCCTTCCTCCCTGTGCAGAAGGAGAGAGGTGGCCAAGGGGCTGCAGCCTGCGGGGGTAAGGAAGGGCCAGGATGCCTTTGCAAACAAGGATTTGTGCAGGGATTGGCTCTCCAGGGAAAGGAGCTGCTTTCTGCTCATACAGAGGATATCCTTTTCCCAGGAGCCAGGGAAAGGGTGGCTCGGTGGGCTGAGCTCTGGGACATGCTGCCGGGCAGTCACCCTGGCCCTACCCACTGACACCCAGCATCCTGCCTGGCACCAGGGAGAGCAATCCCGCTGGGGTGACAGGCACGTCAGCTTTGTGGTCCTTGACTTCTCCGTTCCCTGAAGTGAACACCGAGCACCCCAGCAGTGGGAGCTGGATCTCCAAAACAGAATTTTGCCAGAATCCAAACGAGAACATACCAACTCCCAAACTAGGGAAGCTCAGAGCCTGGGGGGAGGGCAAAATAAAAAGAAATGGATGGAAATCAATCCCCCCCTTCCTAGTTAATTCGTCCTTCCTTGCAGGCCTGCTGTGAGGCCGGCAATTTTTTGGAGCCTCCTGCATCTCTTGTTTACAGGTGAAGTCTCTGCCTACCTACCTCCATCCCCTCTGGCGCCCACCCACGCTCTCTGCCCTCAACGGGCCTTGGTCCCGGGTGTCACTGCCAGCCCCTACTGCCAGCTCTCTGCCATGTGCCTTGCCTCACCTTTCATTCCAGATGAGCTGCTCTCAGAAAAGCTTATTTTTCCCCTCCTAATCCCAACTGCAACCACCAGAGGAACACAACAAGCGGCTTTCTGTTCTGCCACCCAGCTGCCCCTTGCAGCATAGAGCACAACACGCACAGTCAAGTGCAGATAAATGCATTGCAACAGCTACATCACCCGCCACAGCCGGTATCTATCCACTTACAGCACCAAAATGAAACTTTGTCCATGTGCCGCAGAAGAAGAGGAGGTTGCTGTAAACCTTCAGACTCCGCAGATCCAGGCAAGCATCCTTGTATCATTAGGTCCATGCTTCATGGCTTTACCTGATCTCACATAGATGGAAGGCATCTAAGAAAAATTAGCTTCTAGGAGCAAGGTATCATCTTCAGAGAAGATGTTCAGGATCACTAGCTGCATCCAAGCCCAAATAGAACTGATGTAGTTTTGTCCCATGGGTTTATAAATTACTGCTACCACCAGGTTTGAGGGGAATGTGCAGCCACTCTTCAGAGAAGGCAACTCAGTCTTCAGTGACCTAGTCCTAAATGTCACAAGGCAGAGAAGAACCTCAAGAAAAGGTGATATCCCAGGAAGGAGACACCTCATTGCATTTGGATTATTGTCCAGGGCTTTGCTGACCTGGAAGATTGCAGGGGAGGACTTTCTACCTTAAGTAGAATGTCAGACTGATTGTTCAGAGTGAGGAAATTGAAGTTTGGGAGCCCCTATTCATATCTGGGAAAAAGGATATATGCTCTTAGCCTCGTCTGTACAGCCTGAATTAGTGAAGTAAGTACACTGTAGACCATCCCCTTCCTTGCAGCATTGTTTTTCTCCAAACAATGGAAAGCAGAAACTGGAAATGTGATGATATGATTAGGGGGGTGGGGGAGTCAGACGTACTCTTGGTGTTGTCTTCCTGGCTGTAGACATACTCTCCTCACTTCTCTAAAAGCCAAGGAAGGACTCAGATACTTTAAAAAGCTGTATTAGCTGTGTCAGACCCTTGCCCTTTCTACCTGGATGCATATGGCGCGTAACTAAGGAAACTAAATATGCTGCAGATGCCTTGGTTTGAAATGTCTCTGCCGAGAGCCTGTTGAAACGCAGGACTTCTATTCCGCAAGAAATCCTGACATTTGCAAAAGTTTGGTTTGGCAGAAAAATGAGTCATTTTCCCCCTGAAAAGGAAAATCTGTGGGGAGAGAGGAAAAGGGAAAAAGAATTGCTTGGAGAAATCCAACCATTCCTATTCTTTATTTTTTTCCCCCCAATGCAGAACAGAGGAACAGCTGCCTCCGTCTCCTGAGGAACCCCCCAGTCATGAGCCAAGCAGCCTCAAATCCCAGCGAGCTGCTGCCTGTGCTGGAGCTCCCGTGGCTTTGGGCTTCCCGCGGCAGAGCTGATCCCAGCTGGGGCCGAGAGATGCTGTGCTCGCAGCAGCATCACCGCGAGCCGGTAGGGAGCCAACCCTGACGCAACCCACCTGCTTCCGCAGCCAAATTTCGGTTTTATCTCCCTCTCAGTTTTTGGGCAAAAGTTTGCTTTGCTGGAAAATTCTTCACGAGCCTTTTTTGATACATTTGCATGTTACACAGTCACTCCTAGGTTTGCTACTTTAAAAACATAGTATTATTTATATGAAGGGATTAAAAAAAAAACCCCATCAACACAAACTGTCACATGGTTGTGTCGAAGCCCTGAGCCTCACTCCTCATCTGCTGAAACTGGCCACGGTGACAGCACTTGCGTACGCTGAAAGGGACTGTACCGAGATGCTGGAAAAAACAACCTGTTAAGATGACTGGCTCACTGCTCTGCCCGAAATGGCAACATTTGAACACACAATACGCTCAAAGATGATTAAGCCGGGGAAGTGTAATGATATGTGAAACCAATTTTTATTAATACGAGACTGAAACACAGTCTTGTACAACGGAGAGAAATCTCCATGCTCCCAGTAATGGAGATCAGAGCCTTAATGATCATTACACTACTAAAACTGTACACTAATACCACAGCAGGTCACTGGGGTCAGAGCAAATGCTTCTTTCTTTGTATTACATGCTTTTATGTCTTCATTTACTCCACCAATTCTCTCATTATTTCCTCCTCATCTGCTATTCACAGGCGTAATTTCTTTGGCTGACATTCCCCTCCTCTCTCACTAAGAGACAATCGATATTACATCATCTGCCTCGCTGCAATGCCTCATACGCCACAAGATACGTTGGAGCGGGTTCCTCCGGGACTTGTTTTCCAGCCCTGCTCCATCTGAATCAGTAAGGAAATGAGGATGCTGTGCAAAGCGCATAGGTGCGGCTGGAGCGCAGCCCGGGCAGCACGGTGGCTGCCGCTTTAACCTCGCTGTCTGGGAGGCGATGCCCGCCCACGAGAAATCCATATGCTGCCATTTGCTCTTGTAACCTGCCTTAATAAGCTGTTAATGAGGAAAATAATGTAACAAATTAATTGAGCCCACCCATGAATTAAAAAGGACAATGGAGTTACTGGGGATTTACCCCCATGTAGCAAAGCAGAATCCTTTCCTATTTGTTCCCTGAAAAAAAGAATAAAAAAACCTGATGATCATGTATTAGTCCATTTAGCCTCAGTACAAGAGCAGCAAAACCTGCCCATCTCTGCTCAGTAAATACATGTCATTGGAGCAGCATGACCGTTCTCACGGCTCGGTCCTCTTGTCTGCGTCACCACAAATGGCTGGGTGATTAAAGCCAGCTAATTTCCTACGGTGCTGTTTGGTTTTGTGGTGTCTTCTGCTCATTCACGTGCTACTGTCTCGTAACAGGGTCGTATGAAACAGGGACCTTGCATCATTTTGAAATATATTGTCAGCTGATTCAGGAGGGAGAACTCTACCACGTTTTTCTTATGTTTGTTTTTTTTTTCTCTTTTAATTTTATTTCCTGATTCAATATTACCTTTCTTCCCTTACTCTTAACTAGCCAGCATTCCCTACTCCCGGGCTGTCTGCAAAGGAAAGCTATCTAACTCTGAAATTTAATAAAAGCCTCTTAAGTGATTTGGGAGTGTGTAGGAGAGAGAGATATCTTTAAAAGCAAACATTACTGCTCGGGTGTACATATAGCTTAATAGGATTTTCTTTGTGAATCTGAACTCTTAATAAGACAATCTGAGATTAAGGAAGAATGGGAAGATTTTTTTTATTTAGATGTCCGTCTAAACATGTTTGGGCTGTTTTCAGTGCAAAGTGTGTCAAAAGATACTCCACATCTTAATAACATTAAGTAGGGATTGTAATTTTTTCAGCAATTTATAGCAGAACACCATTTCCCTCTCCGCTGTTTTGCATGTAATTTTGCTTTTTTTCCTTTACCTAGTCTCTCCTCCAAATTTCTTTCACCCTTTCCTATTTGTTTGTTTTTTTTTTTTTTAATCCTCTAAGACCAGGCTGCTTCTTTCTAGAGGATGACTGAGAGGATTGTGAAAATGAGTCGCCCAAGTCTTACTCACAGTTTCCTCTGTGTTTGCCCTGCATTACTGGGACAGACCAAAGCTGTACAGATGAAGATGCCCACAAGCTACTCTGAGTAAGCTCCTGTTTAGGATCCTCTAGTGCGCTATATGTTTTTTTTTTTCCTAAAACAGGATGCTTTAAACCAGCAGCCCTTGTAAAAGATAAGCAATTTAATTATAGCAACAAGATAAAAGCAGAAATGGCTCTCAGACAAAACCTCTGAGGATTAGATCAGAAGTGATGTGAAAGGACACCCACCGAGGAAGAAGGAACTCGGCACTGATAACGTGAGGCACTACCACACAGACCTTGGAATATAATTTCCTAGTTTTTTCCAAAAATAAAAAGCCTGGGAGCTCATATCAAAGGGACTCATTGCTCTGTGCAGCAGGTGTTTCTTCCCCCTTTTAGGCCCTCCCTTGCATCCAAGCCTGAGGATGTTCTGATATAGTGTGGATGAAGTGTAAGAGAATAGTGGAAAATGCCATATTTTAAAATACAATTACCGCAGCATGTCAACCTAGAGAGAATTGCAAGGAACATCAGAAGGGTCTTGACACAGCAAGCTAAAACTGGGCAACATTATGGCAAACGAAATGGAGTGTAAAAACTCCAGGAGGCAATGCAGAATAGAAGAAATAATTGACTGTAGTGACTCGGAGGGAAGAATATATTGGTATCATCAAGGGAAGCGAAATGAAAGTGGCTGGTCAGTGGTGGTGCAAATAGTAGTTGGAGACATGCTAAACTGTATAAGGAAAGTGTTAGTGGGTAATGCTGAGACGATGATGTAAATAATTGGTGCGATCAGCCTTTAGATGCTGCATATATATATGGTCATCATGCTTTGGAAATGATGCAGCAGCAAACAGAAGAGAGTTCAAGAAGGCTGGAAGAAAGGACAGATTTCCAAAGAGACTGAAAACATCAAAACCACTCGGTGCAGAGTGGAGATAACCACGAGAGAAAAGAGAGGAGATGCAGGACAGCTATTATTTAGTTGTCCTTAAGTCTAAACACAGGAAGAGGGAGCACTCGAAGAAGTTAAAACCAAGCTGAAAAATACCCCTAACCCATCACACAGCTCACTTTGGGAATTCATTTGCCTTGTGGATATCCCAGACTTTTCCTGCTGGGGCGCCATGTAGTCCATGTGCTACGCTCAGTGGGGAAGTCGCTTGCGCAGGGGTTTTCAGTCACCACCTCACCTATGCGACAACGTGCGTCCCAGTCCTGCATCGCTGCAGCCCAGGGCGTCGCATTTGCCACACTGCAGGTTTGAACCCTTTGGGTGAGGCATTGCAAAGCTTTTAGGGCCTGAAGGAAAGTCAGGCTATGAGCGCTCTCGACAGGGGTGTTTCAAAGGACAGCCCCGAATCTGGGCCCTGGCTCTCCCAACACCTCTGAGGTGGCTCAGGTGCAGGTGACATCGCTGATGTTGCATTGTGCCGCAGCCAGCAAGTCTCGCTGAATGAATGCTACAAGCTGATTACCTCTCCAGCAATTGCCAGCATTATCACAGTGGTAGTAATTTTTGCAGCTCATTTTTTGATGAGCTACAGAAGCCCAGGGCACGATCTGCCAGCAGTAACAAGCCAGGCTGTGACCTCCTGAGAGCAGAGCGGTTGCAGGAATGTGACAAGGTGGAGACACCCACTTCTCTGGTGTTTGGTGAAGCACCAGCACTGGTGTGTCTTCCTAGTGCCCAAATGAATTTGGTGCCTTTTTTCCTCAAGTTCTGGACCCACATTAGCAAAGGGATTTTTACTTCCTAAAAAGTTAAAGAAAAAGATAATGTCTGTGTCTTAAATCCTACTGTATAAAACAGGAATAGAGAGAGAGGATGCTTCAGTGTCAGCATGGGGCTTAGGAGAAGGAGGCTGTGTTCCCTCCTCTGCTATAAACTTCCAGCAATCCCTAAGACACATGCCAGTTCCTACTGGGATTTGCTTGTAGACCACAAACTGCATTTTAAGATGTGACCCTAAATCTCTCTGAGTGCACCCATGCCACCACGCTGCGTTTTCTATTTTGCACTGGACCCCTGGTCTCCCAGTCACCCACACTGTCAGTCTGCACAGCAGCTTTGCACTGGAGCAGGCAATGTAGTGCCCATGGGGAGGAAAACCCAGGCAAGGAAGACAGGATAATCTGTGTTGGGATCAAGTCTCCCTCCGTAAGTTCTGTAGAGATGGGAGCCACTCTTGTCCCCCAAGGATGTCCCAGCAGACCTGGAGCATGGTCTGTTCTGTTGAAGTTTGAGAAATGATGGGAGAGCTCTTGCAGTGTGGCAAGATGGTGCATGCTGTGGTTGCATTCTGTTTCCTCAAAGCACTGGAGACCCCAACAACATGACCCACCAGCATGCACCACACCGCATCGGCTGGGCAATGCAGTGCATACTCTGCCACAGCAGCCACAGGCACTGAGGGCACCGTCTCCACTCCTGGGGCCCCCCTGCAACATGGAGGTGATGTTGGAGCTGACAGGGCTGTATCAGTGCACAGGGCGCTACGGGGAGAAACAGAGTGAGATGTCAGGTGCTGAAACACAGCTCCTGTGTGAGGACCAAAGCCAGAGAGAGGTGCTGCGCTGATGGGCAGCGTGTAGAGGCCAGGTGTCACCCCAGACACATATCCAAAAGCATGCACGGTACTGGATCAAGGTGATGCTGTGGGAGGAAGGGGGAGGACAAAATCTCTGCTGCCTGCTTCTTAGCAGATCTGCCACCGTGCAGTTTTCTAACTGCAGTTTTGCTATCTGCCTCTCCCTTGAGGAGCAGATAACTCACATGCCTGCCTGCCTCCTCTGTCACAGATATTCCTCTCCCTGATGCAGTAATTTGCTGGTCTCCATTTCACAGGCTTCAGATGCACTTAAGCCTTTGAGCAGTTGCCTTAACTTCAGTGAAACCATTTGCAAAAGTGAGAACCGCTCAAGTGAAGAAGAGTTTACCTATAATTTGCAGCAATTGCTCACATTTCAACTCTGGACTGTGAAGCTTTTTGAGCCAAAAAGATTTAGACGCTCTATATGCAGGATTGTTGCATTCTCCTAAAGCAATGAATGATTCATTCCAGTCGTGACTGAAAAGCTTAGGGCTTGCCTACAGTTGGAAATTTACCAAAATAGTTATTCTGGAAGAAGTCTTGGGGTAGCGGCTCTTCTTCTGGAATTAAAATGCCCACACAGTGTTTGATAAAAGAATGTCGTTATTCTGGAAGAGCTGTTCTGCTACATTTGCAAGTGTTGACTTCCTTGTGTCAGAGGCTGCCGAGAGGGTTATCCTAGCAGTGGGATTTAAAACGAGGAGGTAAGAAAGGGTTTGTTTTGGTGTCTGAGCATAATAGTAGATCTGATCTGCTACTGTGTTTTTGAGAGACCCATAAAACTAAATGGGTGGAAAAAACATAGCAGATTATTAGCACCAAGGTCCTCTTGCCGAACCGGAGGCGTAACAGCGCAATGGAACTTATTTTATGACCTAATTTCTAGTTTAAGTTTTCCATCAGAGATTGCCTGGGACATAAGGACACATTGCTATATTTTAGTCATATTTCTTCCTGGTTTCATGTTACAGTTGCTAGCAGAGAGAAAGATTTGTTTTGGCCCTTGCTACTTCTCAACACCCTCATTTCACCACATGCCCCGCAAAACTGATGCAGTGCAGGGCCAGAGTACCATTGGGCCAACGTGCTGCTTCTCTGGAGACAAGAAATCTGGCAAGCCCCTCAGATGCTCTATTTCCCAGCTTTTTCCCATAGCGCTAGCTGGGGGACCAAATCCAAAACCAGCAAGTCTTGTCTTCCCTGGAAATATAAGGGCCACTTCTGTTGACCGTGGACCGTCATTAGGGCTGCTGCCCAGTTGCACCCTGTGCGGCGTGATACTGGTCTTCACGGGCACCAGGTTCTCATGCTAGGACTTCGTTCAGGCTAGGTGAGGACCACACACATGAAACGTTGGTCCAGAAAAAAATCTGTGCAACATCCCCGTACCTGAGGGTACCGCGTCTAGCCCCCTGCCTCCCAGCCATGTGGAGACCTGCAAGGCTCATGGTGTTACACATGCCAAAACATGAGGCGTTAAATTCAGTGGGAAGTAATTCTGACCAAATTCTTTGGGTTTGAGGCGTGTGCGTGTGTGTAAGAGTACTTTGTGGTTTTGTTAATGCCTGAAGATGCACCTGCTAGGCAGTGTCTGCTGTTAAAAGGCCTCTTGCCCCTGGGATGGCTCTTGCCCTGTGGAAGAAAAGCCTCCAGTACAACAAAGCAGGTGAGGCTCAGCATTCCTGATATTTCTACATTAAAAATGAACAGTAACTAATATGATAAAATAAAGCTTTTAGGACCTCAAGTGCCAGAAGGCACAATTCCTGCCTTTCCCAGCCTCTTCCAGTTACCTCTAAAAGCCAGCTGCTGGCAATGCCGCAGCCAGATCTAGTCTCCAAGTGCCCTCCCCTTCCATTTGGTGGATGCACCAGAGCAGACACTGACTGGGGAAGGAATGAGAAAGAAATAAACCACTTTACTACCTGGGCAATAGCCTTTATTGTCTGGTTCTTAAAGTATCCCCGTGGCCTAATATATGCCGTAAAGGCAGTTTAGGCTCTTAATGGATAAACAAACATAAACAGCAATGCACAGGCAAGATTTAAGGCCATCCACAAACAGTGCATTTTCAGGCATTGTAAACTGGCAGGAACACATTAAAATCTATGCATATTGCTGGAGAAAGTGTAACTGGGAAGGGAGCCTAGAACATCTCACATGTTTCTGCCCCAAGACAAATGTATTCTGGGCAAAGATTACCAAAGTAATGACTAAAAATTACATCCAGGCTTGGGAGAGCTGTTTTCCAGCCTCCAGGGTGGCAATGGGGACAGGAAATCTCCATGAGCGGAGAAAGGGGTGCAATGAAGGACTCAAACCCCCAAAGGTTAAGTACCACTCTGCCTACATTTTGTGCTCCAAAGATACTACATAGGAGACATAAGAAACAGCAAAAACCTCCAAGCATGACCAAGCTTGTGGCTCCAGGCTGCACGAGGGATTTCCATGGGGCAGAGAGTGGGGCTGGGAGTGGGATTGGCTTCATCTTCCTCTGGGCAGCAGCAGCTACAGCAATGCAGCATGTGAGGAGGACAGAAAGGTCTGCACAAAGCATGCTGTGACATTCAAATGCAAGGGTGGCAGGTGGGTTCTGTACCTACAACCCAGATACTCAAGCGGAACTGAAATCCCACATTTCCTAAAGCCTTCCAGCAGCGCTGCATCCCCAGGCACTGTGCACAGTACGTTGCTTCATAGCAGCTCAAAGTAGCCCTGATGCTCAACAGCCCTTTCTGCAAAGTGTAATTACTTTCCATCTCCTTTCTCTCGTGAGGGCTGGCAGCACGGCTGTAGTGTTTGAAATGCAGAGCTGTGCCTGGCCTGCAAACAAGAGGGCCAAACGCAGTCCTGGAGTACTCAGGGAAAACTGTGTTCATTTTAATGAAACACCATGGTTAGATTCAGTCATGGGACTCTTTAACAGCCAAACTGCAGAGAGCACTTGTACTCCTGCTCTGTTGTAGGGTCTCAGGAGTCACTAGTGCACGTCATGAGGAAAATATGCCTTCTTCAGCAGATGAAGACTGGGATGGTCTTATTTTCCAGATCTATTTTAGCTGATTGGATTTATCTGTAAGCCAGATATGAGCATGGCAAGAGAGAATTCAAGAGAGAAAATGAGATGCATTGTAGATTGTAAAAATAGAGATTTAACTTTCTACGCGTGTGTTCAGTCCAGGAGCCTGAATTATCAGAGCTAGTATTTTCCTAATCACCACTATTCTCTGTGTACCTCCTTCAGAGCATTGCATTCCCTGGAAAACCGATGCTGGCTCATGAATAGGCAATTACTTGTTTCCTCCTTCCGGCCTGGAGGAGGAAAAGGAGGAAGGTGCCCCAAGGATGCCTTTCCACTTCTGGAAAACAGTAGCTTGCAAATGCAAATGATGCTTTTTTGTTGTTTTTTATCCTTCAGGAGACTTTAGATAGAAAAGACTTTAGAAAACAACCTAGTGCAGGCTTGCCTGCAGATGTTAGGAGATGTGCACAGGTGGATTTGAGGGTTTTTAGCAGCAGTCATAGATTCATCAGGTCTCAGGAGAAGACAATTTGACCTGAAGGATGGCCCTGGTGGTACGTTGAGACAGACCAAGCCATGGCTTAGTAGAAGAGTGGGATGGAGGATTAACAGGCGATGAGGATGGTCTGAAGGGCTGGAAGATACAAATTGATTTCTTTCCAGTTAATAACCTGAGTAAAACACCCGGATCCTGCCTGAGGAAGTATGTGGGAGACACGGGGCAGTGCAGCGGTGGCCAAAGAGGGGTTTAAAACCACCCATGCCAGGAAGAATTTATTGACGTGGCAAGTAAAAAGCCTGCAGGCCCCTGAGCTGAGCTTAGGTTAGCAGGGTAGCCCGCAGCATCGGCATCTGAAGGCTGGTCGGTTGGCACAGCGAGAGGGCGCACAGACTAAGTGTTAACGGGGGGTAATGGCCGGATTCTGGGCACTGCCATGCTACGCT
This sequence comes from Balearica regulorum gibbericeps, assembly GCF_011004875.1. Lineage (NCBI taxonomy): Eukaryota > Metazoa > Chordata > Aves > Gruiformes > Gruidae > Balearica > Balearica regulorum. The sequence goes on from NC_046186.1 coordinate 40,446,639, forward strand.
TGCTGGCTCCCAAGGGCATGGTGCCGGGGGTGTACCCCGCTTTCAGGCAGCAGGTTGGGGGAGGGGAGCATCTCTGCTCCTCAGCCGGAGCAAGGCTGCACGGGCTGGCTGTTTCCAACCTGCTGCAAAGCATCTCGCCCTGGGAGTTATGATTTCTCTCCAATGGGTGCTTTTATTTGCGTTTTCTGTGCAGCCAGCTAGACAATGTGTGGGAACAATATTTTCTCTTTATTTGCAGGAGCTGGTATACCTGGAGGTTTGACTCTAACTTGCTTTGGTATTCCAATAACAAGATATAAAAGCTTTTATGTTTGTTATGTTAACAAGCTGTGGTGTTTGTTTTAATTTAAGGCTTACATTTTCTACAGTTCAACATGAAGCTCGCAGTACTTTATGAAAAATTTAAAAAAAGCAGTCGGGTCTCAGTGCTCTGTTTATGTATTTCTCTTTCAATCCTTTATTAAAGCACTATTAAAAAATAGGAAGTTACAGAAAAGAACCTGTATCTCTTTATTGTAAGTATGCTGAATGGGATTACCAACTCAATGAACCTTTAAAATACATTTACTGACCCGTTTACCTTCCTGAAATTGATGTATGCTTTATATCCAAGCTTAATTTAATTTCCATATTAACACTATTATCTGTAAATACAAAGGGCATGAAGTCTCCCTTTAAGAGAGAGAAATAGATCGAATTGCATGAAATGGTAGCAGATGTTATTTTTCTCCAAGAAATTCATTTAAATGAATTGCATAAAAACCTGCAGAAAGAACTGGGGAACTGAGCCTATGCTTCTTCTAGAAAAATCAGTTTGTGGCAGTTGTGTTCTGGAAACATGGTCTATCATAAAATAATTGTAGTTTCTGTAGTAAGGGGCCCATTTTTAAATACAATTGATTTGCTGGTGATATACCCAACAGAGTGAAGAACCGTGGAAAGCAAAGTCATTTTCCAAACCTGCAGAGAGTCTTGCCCTGATCTCAGAGGCCATTTGCTGTCAGATGACTTTCAAGAATTTTTAAATTTATCCTTGACATTTCAAGGGAAAAATATGACTGCCCCAAGCACTCAGCCATAGCTTTATCAGCAGGCTGAAGACTGCATTTCCACAGCTGAACTTCTTTCTCCCTCAACAACTAATGTATCTTTTGATGCCATCTGCACAGATACATCCTGCGGTGGCTTTGCCAAGACATCACCTCTGCTCAGGTGAATATTCATCAGGCTCCAATTTTCCTATGCCTGTCCAGTCTCAAACCACAACAATTGTTTTTTGTGCCTGAAATGTGTTTTCACAATGCTGCGTGCAACCTGGAAGAGTAGTGGTTCTTTGTACAGTCAACTCTTCCCTCTACCATCCCACAGCTGCCAAGCATCTCAAATACAACTGCACCTCCAAGAGCAATTAGCGCAATAAGAAATAAAGAAAAGAAAGAAAGATCTGGTCTGCAGATTAAAAAAAACAGAGGACAAAGGGCAACAAGTCAAAGCAATGCAGACATACTTTTTTTTCCTTTCCACCATTGCTCCTGTAATTTAACTTGAGGTTCAACCTGTCAGGGAGGAAAAAGGCAGGAGGGTTGTGTGGTTGAGGAAAAGAACATGGAGGAGCAGTTCCCTCTGTTCCCTGGAGACTTGACGAGCCATCTATACAGTATCGGAGAAGAGATCCCATCATCCTGCTCCCTGCTAGCGGACTGCTTCCAGTCTGTGCCCTGGCTCTCACTGCCTGGCACATCTCCATTTATTCACTTTAAAAATCTCATCACCCTAAGCAGAAGCAGAGAACACTCCAGGAATACCCTTTCTGTCACTGCTGAAACAGGCTGATGAGAAATTCACCCCTTCTTGCCTAAGATCACTTTCCCATCCTCTTCTTATTACAGGCAGATCCAGCCCATAAGCTCAGCTGTGTCAGCTTAGCAGTTTCTTCTTAACATCGGCACTTGTCAGGGAAATAGAAACTGCAGATCTCCTGGTGCTTACCACAGGAGAGACTCCTCCGGTCACCCATCAAGGTCCCTCCTAGAGGAGTCTCAGTATGGTAAATATGAGTTATCCCACAGCAATCGCCCTGCCTGTGGGCAGGAAATGGTGATGAAGAACTCAGTCCCATGGGCTGGGATGTACCAAAGCCCAAACCCCAGCATTTCCAAAAGACAAAAAAGCAGACCTAAATAACCTATTCCCTGCAATGAAAAGCATGTGCAGTGGGAGAGATCCTCAACGGCAATTCAACAGAGCTCTGTTGACCTCAGTGCAGCTTCTCAGATCTGGCCCTTCAAATTTTTTTAATGTATACTTCTTACTATTTATAAATGTAGACATACTTTAGCACTACAAATCACTCCATAAAAACCTGTAAGGACAATTACACTTTTCCAGTAAATCAGGCCAAGAGTTGTTCTGTGGATGTGCCCAGCTGTAGGCACACGTGTTTGACAGGACTGAGATGATCCCAAATTTGGAGGCTATCAAAAGGCACATATGGCCTGCAGGGGAGGAGGGATCATGTCCATGCAGCCTGGTGCAGAGCTAAGCATGCCCGTTTCCATTCCCTGCGTCTGCCCGTGCTGCCCTGGCCCAGCGCAGCCCCACCAGCACCTACCTGCTGCCCTCCTGAGATCCTGTGCTTAAGCTGCAAGTGGCAGAGGAACTTTGAAGGCTTACACAAGGAAGAAATGCTAATTTTGTGGCAGCTGTATCAGCCATTGCTGCAGAGTTGGTGCATGTTCCCCTGGCTTAGTGAGTGAGTTAAAGCATGACTGGAGAAATTCACAGAAGAAAAATATCTGAGGATTATTAAATACAAAACCAGGCAGTCATCTCCTGACAGTGCTCACTGGGCATAGAATCATAGAAGGTGGTGGGTGGCCAAAACCTCAGCAATGTGGTTTTAACAGAGCTGGTGGGGAGCGAGGGACAATGGCCGAGGAGGTCCTGGAGTCGGCGCTGAAGTGAACGGGTTGTTTTGCATCTCCACCAGCCACGGAAAGGATTGCCTGGCACCTCCAGTGCCCTGGGGATAAGCAAGACATGAGGGATTCAATTTTTGTCCCTTGGCGGTGGTCTTCCCTGAAGGCCTGCCCCTCCTCAGCTTTCTGGTTATGGCTCTTGGACAGGATGGGGAAAATTGCTCCCAGGGCCAAGATGGTCACCTCTGCTCTACATGGGAGGTGAGGAGCAAGTTCCATCTGTGGAGGGAAGAGCATGGAAGAAACAACTCGATGGGGACTATGACAGGAAGGCACTGCCTCCATGGTCATCACCGATGGACTTTCCTATACGGCCTGGGGAGGGTTCTCCCATTATTACCTCTGAGATTTGTAAAATCATCAAAACCTCCCTATGATGGCAGAGCAGCCAAAAACCTGCCAATCAAACATCCAGTAAATGCAGCTCCCACTCTTCTCGTCTCAGCTGCTCAGGAATAGCGGAGTACAAGGAGCATCACTTAGGTCCCATTAAGAGCACAGCTGGCAGGGAGTATCTTCTCAACCCTGATAGACTGAAAGTGCAATGGATCAGCTCAGGATAGTTCAGGCCTTCAGAGCACGTAAAGCACTAGCTGGCTCAGGTTGTTGCGTAGTAGCATCAGTTGCATACAAGGGGGCAAGAGGTTAGGGATGCAGTTTCTGTTTTAAAAAAATTACATACTTCAATAACTCTGTCCAGAAATACGTGGGATAGCACAAACCTGTGAATTGTCATTTATTTTCCCAACGTGTTTTGAACATAGTCCATGAAAACAGCTTTGGAGTTTAGTAGAGGTTTAAAAGCATTTTATTATATGTGAAAATAAAGATACATCTTTAGCATCTTGTCTCATATTCAGAGGAGATAGCCTCAACCTTGACTTTCCTGCCAGGAGCACCTCCCTCCCTAACGGCACATTGTCTTTGTTTGCATTTTAAAACTAAAGTGTTTAGCAGCAGTCAGAGCCCAGCAGAAGCAGCCGTTCAGCAATGGAGCATTTCAATCATAAGGAGATAGCAATTAACAGGCTCAAGGATTTGGATAGAGAGAAAGAGACCAAAAGGAAGAAAAAATATTTTAGTATAATTGAAAATAGGTTTACTGCTTTCTTCTCCTTGAAACTGGATTATCTCATTTCAGAAATAACATTTTCAGACCCATTTCTCATGGTATTTTTCAGTCTTCTGGCTCAGAAATATGCCTCAACTTCAAGGTAAAGACTTGGAGGCAATATATTATCTCATGCTACAGGAGATACAAGTTATTTTATCTTGTTTTCTGTTACGAAAGCTCAGGTGTTTTAAATGGGAGAGAAAGCATACTCCCAACTAAAACTGGATGCCTAGTATCTGATTTTCAAAAGCTTCTCCGTTGAGAAGGCTCAGCTCAAAAGACCTTCTCCAGCAAAGCCTGGCTTTAAAAATGTGAGCGGTCCCATTTACTTCAGCAGAACTCCACAGGCTTCATCAGTGATTTCTGTGATTTGTTGGATTAAGGCCTTCATGTGTTTAGTGTGCTACAGACTTTGAACACATGCTCCTGAAAATTAGGAATTGCTCTCTTTTCAAGCAGAGATATGGGGAATCAGTATCTGGCCAGACCTGTTACAGAGGAACACGATGTTCTCAAAGTCAGTGGTACTACATGGACTCATCAGATTCTTTGGATCACCAGTTGTTCTGCACATGTGCAACAATAAATTAACTTTTAGCTCCAAAAACACAGTGTTCTTACAAAAAAAAAATATATGCATTAGGGTTTTGGGGAGGAGTTTGTCTAAGCCTGCAGGGCTGGTGAGGTACAAGACAGTGGTGGGCACACCCTGTGGTTCTGCTGCGTGTTCCCCAGGAGATGTGACTAGAGCTGGCTTGGTGCCAGAGGGAAGACTGTGGCGTGGAGAGTAGGGCAACCTAATCTGTCTCTGCTTGGAAATATGGGAAGTGGCTGCCATGGGCTGGGCACGACTTGCCACCAGCCTGGCAGAGTGGAGGAGGCAGCAGCCCGTGTGGCAATACCCACTGCTAGCCCACATCCCTTGGAGCAGGAGCAGGGAGCCCTGCTATGCAGGGTCCTCTCCAGCCCCTGTCCCAGCATAACCCTTCCTCTTTCCTCTACCAAGAGGCCTGGTGTGCTAGTCCCTAGGAGGAGATGGCACTGATGCCATCCAAGGTTGGGGCAGATGGGAAAAGCAGTGCCTTTGTCCACTCTCAGCTCCCTGAGAACCTCAAATTCCTTTCAGCATCTCTCCACCACAACAGTCCCCCTGAAACACCTTGCAAGGCCTTGCAAACATGCCCTTTTCCTTCCCTGCAATCTGAGCCTCTCTTTGCCACAGGCATCACCACCCAGTGTCCACTGACTCTTCCCCAGGTTCCCCATCCCCTTTCCCAGTCTTCCCTAGCACTAACATCAAACTACATTTTTCTTACTCAGTGAAAAGTTATGGCTGGTTTGGGTAAAATTCATTCTTTGTGCTGCCTGAGAAGAAATGTTTCGCAAATATTTTGTTTTTCCTGATTTGCAACCCAACCAATTCTGTGTTGAGTTTTGGGCTTGGAATAAAAATCTGACAGTGCTCAGTCTGGTTCTCAGTCAAAGGTGATTTCTGCTCCTGACTGGAAAGTGAAAATTCAATATAGCCTCCATGTGAACCTATAAACCACCAGAGGCTTAGAGAGGAGCTTCACGGACTGTTCAATCCACCTGGCTGCTGAGATGATAGATAAATGTATAATTTTACAACATTTCCAAGCAATACGAGGTTCGTCTGTTTTGCCTATGAACCTCTTAGACAGCTTCAGCAATAACACAAAGTCCTGAACTGGTGAAAGCTGCTGCTGAAGAAATGGCCTTGTGCCAGTTTGTACCATCTGAGACGAACTCTGTCCAGTATATATAATAGCAATTATAGTGCAGGGTGCGCTGTACATCTGACAAACTGAGCTGTGGCATAATCAATAAACTTAATTACCTATCACAGCCTGCCCACATAGTACACAATTTTAATTCAATTATAACTCAAAAAAAAAAAAAAAAGATACATAGCAGAGCAGATATATTTATCACTGAGGTCTAAATCAGCTGTGCGTGTCAAGGCTGACACTTAAAAATGAAGACGTTTATAGTTTCTGGAGCCCAAAGAAACCCACATAAAAAAGCACATTCTTTTCTTCTCAAAATAACTAAAAATGATCTGTCACTGATGGAGGATTTTCTGCCCAGAAAATGAGTCCAGAACCACAGTAAGTAGCACATTGACTCCCCAGAGCCCTGAGCATAAAAATCGACCCTCCCGCATACATGCAGCGGTGGGTGGAATTGCAGAATCATCTCCAATGAAGCAGCCAACAGACTCCCCCTGTCTCCAGTGCCCCAGCCTCCAAGACACAGCAAGTCAGGAAGACGCCTCCTAACCCAATGGGGCCAGAACCGATCCCCCAGCCTGCCTAGTGCAATATTAAAAACCAGAAACAGTGGTCACAGCTCTCCCAAGTGCAAAGAGTTTCCGTATGTGTCCTCACCTGAGAGGTTCTAATTTTCATCTTTAGGGATCTCGTTCATCTGTACATCTACCCCTGCAGGTAAGCAAGTTTCAACAACTGCCCCAGTTTTGAATGTTCATGTAGCCTTTACCGTGAGGTGTGATTTAGGCAGTCCCTTCTCTTTCCTCTCCCTGGCTTGCTCTCACCAACATCAGGAACAGCTTTTCCCATCTCCTGCATGTCTTGAGATGTGGGGAGGAGGGTGACTTATGTGCTCTTGCTCTAAGTATGTCTTTCCTATGACAAATACACTGGGATGTTACACCCTGAGGAATTAAAAATTACTAGTTGGCAAGGAGCATAAAGTTAATAGCAGAAAAATTAATCAGGAACAACAGCCAAGGGATTTGCTGCACAACTTAAAACCAACGGGGCGTCCTGGTCACCGAGGCAAGTCCTTTGCTATTGTAGGCACCATGTCCCGTAATCATATTCACAAATGTATTCATGGCCTGTTCACACCCTTTTGTTCTTGTGCAAGTGCTGTCCTTCAGCATAACAGCTGTTTTCCTTCCCTGGTGTCTACCCCCAATATGTTTATAGGCAGCAATCAGATCCTTTGTTTTGCTAGCTTTAACAAGGCGAGCTCCACCTCCTTCTAAGTGAGGCTGCCTGTTCCCTGTAGCACGTCCTTGGTTCTATTCCAGTTGATGTGGAATACCAGGTTGGCATGGACAGATTGAGGTCTTACTGGTGCCTTCTACGCCAGCATGGATCTTTCCCTTTCTCTTGTGCAAAATACCTAGCCTATGAATCGCTTTGATTGGGTTTTTTTGGGTTGTTTTTTTTTTTTTTTTCCTTTGCAACGCCACTAGGTGGTTACAATCAATCACCATTAAACCAGGTTGGACAGAAATCAGCCCATGCCATGTCTCCAGACACTTTCCATCCCAACCCTGGCCTAGGTCCTTCCAGAGGCTGTTTGTCTGAGATACAGCCTTGCAAGGACGGGGCCATGCCCAAATTAAAAATGTCACCTTGCTTATTTCTTCACCCTTAGCCAAAGCTTATTTTAAAATCCATTTGGGGTCTCTGTTCTGGAATTGGATCTCATTTGCTGGTCCCAGTTGTGTCTGTCTAGTGCCAGTGACTGTAATGCCAGATGCACAGGAGCCTGCAGCCATCCTGGAAGGAGCCATGGCCACCCCACAGCCCACAGCGGTGGGAATCCAGCAAGGCCTCTCCAGTCAGCATTGTCTTTTATTCCTAGCATCTTAAACCAAAGCCATTCTTCATCCAGGTTGTACTCCCATAGGCTTGCTAAGGCTCATGCAACCCTGTTCCTCCATCTGTCTCTGTGGAAAAGTGCCTTTCCTACATGGGACAGCTGTATTGCATTTTTTTCTGCTCCCATTTCTGACTTGGCTGTGGGAACGGGGGAACCCCAGCAGCTGTTTCAGCTGGAGGTCTCTGGGTAGGGCTTCTGAGAAACTCAGTCCAACGTGCGAGGAGCTGGGACAGCCAAAGGGCCCCTGAATAAATGAAGCCAAGAGAGGCTCATTCCCTACAATCTCCGTCTCTCCAGGAAAGAGGTGCCAAACACCTGCCCTGTTGGCTCACTGTGTCAGGGCGGTTTATGTGCCTTTATAAATTGGCCTTATCATCATCAAGGAGAAAGACTGTACTCCTGCTATGTATCAGCTGTGGCTGAGGCTATCAAGACAGTTGGTAGAATTAAAACAAACCACTAGGGCAAGATATAATTTTCTCCTTCCCCATTCTGTTAATTTTAACACATAAACAGGCATGAAAGCTACAGATTGTCTTGGCTTCACTAGGGTTTTACCTCAGCAGTACTAGACATAGTGGCTGATGTAAGCAAACAGCATACCTTTCTCTCCCTTGCAAATCCTCTGCTTCTGCAGAATCTGAGCTGTCATTAAAAAAAAAAAAAAAAAAAAAAAGAGTTTCCAGCCTTTTTGATTACAAATTAACCCCCAAATGTGAGCAGAGCATAACTGATGCTGTGCGGGCTTCCTGCCGCTCCTGGCAGCCTTGAAACAATGGCTCAGAGATGTGCAAAATCTGCTGCCCTTATTAATGCACCGGCAGCGCTAGCGTGAATACTCTGTGATAACCCCATGCCTGCCAGCATTGTAATTTCACGTTATCGGGAGGGGTGTGAGTCGAAGAGGAGCTGGAGGCCTGTGGTGGATAGCGAGTCCTCGCAGGAAAGGGAAGGCAAAGGGAAGAGAGCAGGGGAAGATGTCTGAGGGATGGGCACTGCCACCTCTTCTCTTGCTCAGCTCCCTTGGGGGCTGTCTGTCTGGAGGGGCTCTCCTGTCTGGTCACACATGGTCACTGGAGGGGATGTAGCACTAACGATCAGTTATTATGTGGTTGCCCTGTTAGTCAGCCTGCCCCTGCTCCTCTGACACTAGCAGGACATGATTGCACCTCCAAGTTTAGGACAAAGATTGGTATTTATGGAATACCCCACAGACAGGGGTCTAAAGACCTTCTGAAAATGCACCTGGAGGTTCAGATTCAGGGTCTTCCCCAGTCTCTGTTACCTGGGACCAATGTGCTGGGTGCAGACTAAGATCTGGAGATAGTCATGGTCCTTTTTAGATACTCTAGGAGACAGAAGTAGTAAAGTGTCCTGGTTTCAGCTGAGAGGATTGATTTTTCTTCATAGTAGCTAGTGTGGGGATATGTTTTGGATTTGTGCTGAAAACAGCATTGATAATATAGAGATGTTTTTGTTCTATGGACCTGTTGTTGAGCAGTGTTTACGTGGGGCCAAGGCCTTTTCTGCTCCTCGCACCGCCCTGCCAGCGGGACGGCTGGGGGGTCCACAAGGAGTTGGGAGGGGACATAGACAGTACAGGTGACCCAAACTAGCCAAAGGGGGTATTCCATACCATGTGACATCATGCTCAGCATAAAAGGGGGCTAGCCGGGGAGGGGCAGTAGCAGCTCCAGGACGCGTGGCTCGGGGACAGTCCAGTTTCGGGACAGGTCTGAGCATGCGGTCTGAGTTGTACGGTCCTCGGGTGAGAAACTGCATTCTGTATCACCAGTTTCGTATACTCTGTTAAGTACTGTTTTGTTTTGTTTTGTCTTCCCCTCTCCCTTTGCAATCCTAGTAAACTGTCCTTATACCAACCCACCAGGTCTTGTCTTTTCCTTCCCATTCTCCTCCCCATCCCACTGGGGGGGGGGGGGGGGGGAAGTGAATGAGCGGCTGCGTGGTGCTCAGCTGCCAGCTGGGGTAAAACCACAACATAAAGACAGAGCAGACGGGGAAACCCAGAGAAGGCTTCTACCTTGCCATTTCTTTCATTTATTCATCTTTCACCAGTGGCAGGTAGTGAGGAAGGACATGAAATCTGGGGGAAGATGTTACTTGTGATGGATGAAGTGTGTGTGGGGAAGTCCTTCCCTGTACCACACGCTGCCCCAGGAGAGGTACAAGGACAGGAAATGAAAGGGGCAAGAGGCACTTTGAGGAGTCTGTAGGAATTGGAGGAAAGTTGGAAAAAGGGATATGATTACTGCTATATTTGGAAAGATTTTGTGCTTGGACAATGTCAGAAAGACTTTTAAACAGAGTGAGAGAAACCAGCAGAAAGTGAATAAGAGAAGGGCATAGATCAAGGTGAAGGTCTAGGAAATGCATTTTGTCAAAAGGATTTTGGATGGCAGGTTATATGGTGGAGAAACTGGAGAATGTAAGAGACGCTGGTGTGGAGTCTGGGATGGCTAGTCTGAGATGCTATAGAGCCAGAGGTGTCTCTCACCTGACTTTGGACAGGAAGATTCAAAATCTGACCAAATGCAGAAAAATAAATATGTTGGATATGCAATGAGGGAGGGAAGATTTGATCTACCCACAGGCTAATAGTCTGGTAACAGATGAAATGGTTGGGAGACATTAACCAGGTTTAAAAGAAATAATGTGAAGACACTTCTGCAAATAAAACTAACCTGGCACTTCTGCTCTCAGATGCAAGGATATATTTGTGGTGATTACGGTGGATGAGCAATGAATGTTCAGTTTTTATATTTTCTCTCCTGACATCTATTCTGATTTGCAAATGATAGGCCAGCACTCTACTGATTACAGGATTATATGACTAACTTCCAGCAGAAAAAGAGAAATCTGTCTTTTTTTCTGCTTGAGATGGAAGCAAAGTCATCAGCACTGAAGATTTGGCATCAGGGCTCTAGTTTATTTTCAGCTGAATATTGAGAATTCTGGGCAAACTCAGCACAGTCCATCACATTCAGATCTTTTCATGTGAGACTTAGCAAGACGCGTGGCACTGACAGAATAGAGGAGAATGTGGGAAATATTAACGCCAGCAGTATTATGTAGTGCTTGGTACCTACCTTCTGGGAATAGTAGGAAATATTGCTGACACGCAATCCAGTTTTATTTATTTTTCACTACTCAATCTGTTTCCAAATTGCATGAATGCTACTTGCTAAGGCTGAGATGCGAGGCAGGATGATCTAGGGAGTGAAGGGGGAGGAAACTGCTGGTGTGCAGATATTCTGCGTAAGACGTGCCTCACTGTGATGTCTTGTGTGAGTCCTCATCCCAGACGGGACTAACATCCGCTTCTTCGTTTGATATGTCTCCATCCTGTCCCAGAAGGATATGCATCATTGGAAATCCTCTGGAGGTCCTGAGGACAGCTTTACCCCTGCCTCTGACCCTGCATGGCCATTACCCAGTCACCTAGCTTTCCGCTTACTTTTCCATAAAATTACTCTTAATAACATTTTGAGCATCACAGCTGTGCTGTGGGGCTAAGCGCAATGATACTGGGAATATATGCTGTGACCCTATGACAAAAACAGCTCCTGGGTGTGCCAAGGGTCTGTGTACCATGGTTAGGGTTGGATGCAGGACCACAGCATCAGGCTTTTAGCCAAAGAGAGCCCTGCTCCTGGGTATCACATACAGTCACAAGAACATAGGGTGAATGAACTGGGGACCAGTGTGACTCCCCATGCGGGAGTGTAAGGCAGGGACTGGGGGGCAGAGCAGAAGGGGGAGCTGTCAGCCTTCCCAGTCCTTCTGATAAATCGGCACCAAATATTCATCTCTTTCACGAGCCCAGTGTGGTGATCAGGATTTGTGCAGTTCCTGGAGAACTAAATGTTCCAGGTAAGTGCTATTATTAGGTGTCCTGCAAGCAGAGGAGCAGAAAAAGCAAGCAGCCAGCTTTGTAACCTACGGATACTGAATTTGAAAAGTCAGGAAGGACAGAAGTGAGAGGGGCTGGGAAAAGGAGATGCTCTTTCTGCAGACACAGAAGCTTCCTTGACAAAGATGTGCATATAGAGCAGGCTGAGACACAGGGTAACAGCAAGGTTTGAGCTTCAGCTTACGTGTTCTGACTTTTGGATCTGCAGAGAGCAGCTTTGCAGAAAGAGAAGTACCTTGGGATGCCACAGGGCTGGCTCTTTTCCACCAGGGGAAAGAGTCACACCTAGGAAATCAGAAAAGGTGCACGAGCGGCAGTGAACAGGGAGTACTTATTCACTGTTTCTCATAACACAGGGCAGGTGTTTCTCCTGAAACAAGCAGGCAGTGGACCTAACACCCACTGTGTGTATGTGTTTTCTCACCCAGCACATTGCTAACTGGGGAACTCCTTGCTACTGGAAACAGTGTGGGCCAAGCGCGTTAATGGTCTTGAAACCAGATTAAACACAGTCAGAAGCATTAGTCTCTTCAGTGGGTATTAAATGTGATGATCCAGGTACAACCTACTGTGGAAGCTGATGAAGCACAATTTCCTGGAGCCTGAAGACCTTAGTCCATGGAGGGACCCCTCTGTGTGTGCCCTGTTTTGTATTTGTAACAGACCATTTGCACGATAAGCTCCAGCCTTTGTTCCAGGAATACGACAGAGTGAGAACAGGTGAGGATGGCGAAGTGGAGTGAGCAATGCTGCTGGGATCCCCCACTTTTGGGGACTGCCACTCTTTGCACTTTGAAGCATCTCCTCTGATGCTCTATGTTCACATCAGAGGTTGGCAGAGCTGGACCTAACCCAGGGCCACCTCCTCCCGTGCTGCCCATCTACCCTCAATCTGCATGTGTCACTGCTTAGAAACTGGCCTCTGGCACGATGATTTGGGGTGAGACTGAGCGAGGTGACTTCCCTGTCTGAAAGACAGCTTGGGAAAAATAAGACCAAGTGAAGGATCCAGACATCCTCTGCCCAATGTCTACCCTCCTCTGTAGGGGCAAGCTTCATTCTAAGTTTGGTCCTGAGTTTGGACCTAAATTTGGTCCTGAGTGGTCCTTAGATAACCTCTAGACCCTCACCCTTGTCTCTCAAAAGTTTGGTCCTGAGTTTGGACCTAAATTTGGTCCTGAGTGGTCCTTAGATAACCTCTAGACCCTCACCCTTGTCTCTCGACCTGACTGGTGGAGAACGTAGCTCATGTGTGAGCCACAGGGTAATCCAGAGGCACAATTTAGCCCTGGAGGAGCACAGCCTGACGAGTGTGCCACAAACAGGGATAGCCCAAAAGGACCCGGAGAAATTAAAGAAACGATCCCTTCCCCCCAGCCAGCCTTACAGCTGCTGCTGCCTGCTCAGCTGCTGCCCAGACAGCAGGCAGCAATGCCTGCGGGAGCTGGGGAGAGGGAGGGGAAGCTCTCCCTGTCCCTAGCTCCAAGCACAGCTAGCATGGCCCAGGAGCGGAGAGTCCAGCGTGCAGTGCCACTGTGGCTTGCATGCACAAACACGCCGGAAGACAGAGGTGTGAGGCTCCCCCGTGGCTTATGAGCTTGCCCGCCAGCCTGAAAGTGCTGCTGGCTGCCTGGCCAGTGTCGACAGCAGGGAGCCTGACCTTGATGCCTCCTCAAGCTGGGCTCAGGGAGGTACCCCAAAGAGCTGCTGTAGGAGCACAGAACAAAGCAAAACCCCCTGGCTGTCTGTAACCCCAAAGTGCAATGCTCCCCAGAGCCCAAGCTCAGGGCCGTACACACACAGAGCCAAACCAGAATCTCTGCACTGGAGAGCTGAGATCCCCATCTTCCTGCTCTCAGGAAGCTTCCCTAGGGACTGACTAAGCCTAATGGCAGAGAGCAATAATTACTACTGCTTAATCAGGACTGTTTTAGGATAAATTCTATTTAATAAGGATCCATTTTACATGTAGCAGGTAATTAAAGGACGCTTAAACAGGAAAAAGAGGTGTGAGATTTTGTACGTGGCTTTCTGGAGGGACAGTGCAAAACAAAGACAAAGGCATATATTTTGCTGAGTATTTCCTTCAGCACCTGGAAGGATGAAAAATAAGTCCCTCCACAACTCACGCGACTGCCCCTTCCCCAAGATGGTGCTCTGTGTGTGCGTGTGCATGTACGTGTGTGTGTGTGCAGCCACATCAGAGAGCTACACCCAAGGTCTGCAGGAGACCTCACGCCTCACTTGGCACAGAGCAGTGAAAGGCAGGGCAGTGACCAGAAAAACCTGCAGCCCACCATTTGCATACTCCAGGGATTGCTGTGTGAATCAGAGAGGGATGAAATAACTGCGAATTGAGGGATTATCTCACTATACAGGACAAATGGAGGAAAAAAGAGAAGCCATTTCCAGTTTTATTATTCTTAATATCCCATTCACCGTTGTGCCTTCCTATGCCTCCCTGCCTAGGGTGTGCTAGCGGGCAATCAATGCTCTGACTTTGGGGGAGGAAGGCAAGCTGGCTTTGGGACAGGCCTCCAAGCCTTGTGTGCACAGCATGGCATCTGTGAAGAAAAAATGCCCTTCCTTGCCGACACCAACAGTGGTAGCTGCTGACAGAGGAAGGGCAAAACTTCAGGAAAGGCAGTGGCTTAAATGATATGTAAATAAAAATGACACATTCAGATCTCACTCACCTTTGGAGCCCCTTCTTCACCTGCTGGGACTGTCCTTCTGAGCCTGCCATATCTCCGGAGGCAACATTTTAAACCCACAAAAATAGACGTGTGGGAATGAGGAATGGCTCAAATTAATTTCAGTTCCTCTCAGCTCACACTCCTCAGCAATCCCAGAGGCTTCCACCTCCCAGAAGCAAATACCTCTGGAGGGCAGGTCATACCAGCTGTCTTAGGCATTTGTAGCTGAGGGAGGTGACCAAGATGACCAAGATCCCTGGAAGTGACTGTCAACATGACGAGGGAACGAGAACAACCAGTTTAGATTAGACACCCAGAGAGAGATTCATCTTGCCAAACTTTAAAAGCCTGTATCATAACGATAACAGACTGGATGGACTCTCTTTATAGTTGATGGAGAAAAAGCCACTTCTACATGTGATTCACTGGATCTTTTAGACATATTTTTTAGGATGAGATGTGCTTACGCATCAGAAGTGCCGGTTTCTCTTCATTGCCTATAAAGGAGTCAGTATGACTAGCTCAGCTGTTGACGTGTACACTGTAGGAATCTAAATTTGGGCAGATGAATCCCATTTCCAACTTTCAGACTGCTGAAGTTAGGTAACATGAATTCTGCTGTGGGCATGTGCTAAATATTTGAATAGATGCTATTTTTTAATTCACCCTCTCCTTGCAAGACGACCACATCAGCAGGGTTATCTGTGGGAAGAGGAAACTGTGTGTGTCATTAAAACCAGAAGACACCCAAATTCTGTACTTTTTTCTGGCACAGATTACCATGTGAGCTACAACAGATTCCTTAATCCCTCTGCTTTTTAAGCTTTACCACTATTTGATTTTCAAATGATAGCTTACAATTTCATTCCTGAACGTGCAGACAATACTTTTTAGCACTTCATTGTTCTGGGTTTTTTCCTCATTTTTATGTGAACATAATTTTGTGTACAGATTCATTACATTTTGAGTGTTTTGGCTTTCCCCCTCCTCTGCTGGGAACTGCTATGCATTTCTTTTATAAATCTGAACTCTCAAGCCCGAAGAACGGTACTAGTGTTTAATATCAGAGCAGTACTCCTCCACATTTGCTAGTTGTGAGAAGAGTATTTCGTATTTTCTTTCCTTTCTAATTTTCTTATTTTCCTTGAGTCTTCAGTTCTTTGCTGATGTGTAGGGCAGTATGTTCTGTTCCAGAAGACGACTTGGGAACAAATGCCTGCCAGAGAAAAGGCTTTTATAATCTATTGTGTGTGTGCCATTGTGCTACTGGGTAGTTTGACACCTATTTCTGCTTGGCTCACAGTTTCTTCTAGGAAAGGTTCTTTCACTTGGGAGGCTTGGGAGAGAACCACAGAGGGCAACTATTGCTTTCAAAGATACAAACACTCACTCTTTATCCCATATGGCAAAATGACAGGGGATTTCTTGTTAGTGGTAAACATTGATTAAAAAATCAACGGATGAGGCTTAAAATCCACCAGAAAAGATGCTGTGTGGGGAGGCTTGTCACCATGTTCATTCTGCCTAAGAGTCTATAAATTTTAAACGGGGGTAAATATCATTGCAAGTACCAGCAGGATGTTCACCACCTCCGAACAAAGGAGCAGGAAGCACTAATGGTTCCCCGAGGAGCTCACAACTCAGTGCAGCCCAAAGAGCAGCGGTGGTGAAACAGGGAGGGAGGGAGGGCACCAGGGCACCTTGCCAAGGTCACAGCTGAACAGCTGGAGAGCATCTGAAGAGCTCGCGACAGCCTTTGAAATGAACAGGAGTATTTTTCTAAAGAATGCACACGAAAGAGCCACAAACATGGAGAAAGTGTAGAACATGCACCCACAAAGACTAAATTTAAAAGATGCGCTTAGCAGGGAACACATGCATAGCATATGGATGCAGCTGACGGAAGAGCTGTTGGACTCCATTCAAGATACCACTCACATAGCAGATGAACCGTCATAAATTTAAGCTACACATGTCACATCCTTACTGCTAAGGTTCCCTTTATTCATGTGTGAATGCAGTTTAGTTGTTGGATCCTGGCTCGCGAGCTAACTTCATCGCTCTCTGAGCACATAAGCGTGGTGGGCAGGACACATAACGTAGAGCGATCCTCAGCTGTTCGTTACCTTTTGCGAGTTATTAGCCCATGGGCTTTTTTGCGGCCCCTAACTTGGCATTTGTAAGTCCCGGCGCTTGCTGCCTAATGGGTGTCGCATGCTGTCCTTCAGCTCTTCAGCTGCTCGCTGACTGACAGGCCAACTTCTTTAACATTTGCTTTGATACATTTTCTCGTATTAAGTTAAGCTCCTTGAGCTGATTAAAAGCCTTCCAAGATTATATCATTGCCAAGCCTTCTACGCACATGCACACACGCACAAAGACAATCATTCTGAAAAGGGAGACAAATAATAAAACCTATTCTGGATCTCTCCAATTAGGATGCTAGTAGCTAAGTCTCTGTCCTCTGGCCAATTTTCTATATTACTGAGCCAATCCACATCTCTGATGGATATATAAGAACGCCAGGTTATTATTCTTCAGTGATTACTCTGCTATCAAAGCCTTTTAATCCAAAATACAATATACTGGCAAAAATTGTAGAACAGGTAAACATTTATGGAGCAAAAACCAGACCTTCTCCCACTTCCATTCAGCACTGGAGTTGTAAGAGATTCCTCACAGCTGCTTGCAAAGAATTAAAGTTTCAGATTTGCACTATCCTTTTGGAACCTAATTTTATAAGCTGCTGCCGACAGTCCATTAATTTGAATCCAAGATGCCCTCTGACTTAGGCGAGTGCTAAAGAAAGCATTAGTTTCCATTCCAAAATGTGCTTTATCACACATTCCTGCTGCTCCTTTTGCATATCTGTTTGACTCAAGGCAATAGCTGCATGGTATTTAAGCACCAATTACATTTTGGTAATCCACGCAATATTTTAACAGGGAGAGGAAGACTGAATGACCTTAAACCTTGTTAGATAAGAAAAAAACCCGAGACTTAAGCATTCACTGGAAAGATTTTTAGGGAGGTCTTGCATATTTCTTGGTAGTAAAGCTTTTTAACATTGTGCCTAACACGCAGATTTTGTGGATGTGCAAAATTGGAACTAAATTTTCTGGATTTTCAGGTTTCTTTTTCTCTAATGCGTCTAAATGAAATTGCAGTTCAAACATGCTCTCTTTAGTCAGGTTGAAGCAGAATACTGATATTTGTCACTAATGAATCTATATTATGGTAGCAGCCGGTGATATCACTCTGTGATGGCAGTTTCTTTCAGATTTGGGGCTGTATGGTAGAAACACAGATGCAGAGGCAGTCATACGATTTGGGGCTGTATGGTAGAAACACAGATGCAGAGGCATCTGTGATATGATTTAGAGGACAACCTGCTGTTTGATGACGCTGTATCTGGTGCAGGATTTGTAGGTTTCTTTGGTGGTAGGTTTTGTTGCTGATATTACTGTTATGGACTTGTGGCAAAGAGGTAATAAAGAGAAATGGCATGAATGTGAAAGTAAGCTGGAGTGGAAAGAATAGGAAAGAAAAAATCATCATTGAGCCAACTCAGAACAGCAGTGTTTTAGGTTTTTTTTAAGATATTATGCAGAGGTGAATATTAGTACCTCTGTCAATATGAAGATTTTCCCCAAATCAAAAATGCATCATGGGAAGAAGATGCATCTTTTAGATAGAAAGGTAGACTGATGGGCAGAATAGGCTGGAACCATTCTGCGAGAAATGGCACCGTCAGTGTCATAACTTATTAATCCAAACAGAAATGGGGAAACTAAGAAATGCAAAGCCTGAAACGCAGAGGTAAGAAATTTTGACTAAACCATGGGATGTACTTGAAGAGCAGTGAGCTGTGCCCAAAGATAAGTCTTAAAGATGACCTGAAGAGTTAATATTTTACATTAAATTCAGGGAGCTAGAATTGCTGAAATGAAAGGCAATGAGAAAGGAAGTGTTGATGGCAAAAGAAATCGAGCTTCTCAACAAGTTTTATAAGGATGAAAAGGCCAAAATCTAGAGGTGATGAGGGAGGACTGAGACAAAGGTAACACATCTGTGATACTGGAGAAAGACAGGAAGAAGGCAGTGTTTCACATAGAGGAAAAACAAGCATCAGTTTAGCCATCCTGCGTTTAAGATTACAGCTTTAAGTCAGAAAGAAAATGAAAGGTGTGGTTTTCAGCAAAGGTCTGGATTTGAAAAGCACACCTAAAATTTCTCAGCCCAAAGTAGCTAAAGGGGTACAAGACTTGAGACTGCAGGAGATGGGCCAGAAGGTCAGGTCCTCGTTGGACTCTTGTAAACCACCAGAAGTACAAGGGGACCATAGCAAAGTGAAGGAAAGCTGAGAATCCGTAAAAAACTATGTCACAACCCCCCCAAATTGAACAGGGCTTCAAGAGCAAAATGGCAGAGAAGTTTGAAAAGCAAGGGGACAGAAGATGTACTAACATGCTGAGGCATTGTATTTCGCCGCATCTAGCTAGTCACAAAGCTTGTTCTTGCATCGTATGTGTAGAAACTCTGCATCTCAATAATTTTACTTTATTTTTAAATTAAATTGACCAGGATGTGCCTATATAAGATTTATAATGTTTCTATCTGCCTGGAACTTTAGACTTGTGAGCCCTTAAAAAGAAGAAAACATCTTGTATTAAATTTTCTAAGCTGCCAAAATGCTTTTCATTTTTTCCCCCTGTAGTTTAAATCTATGTTTCTAAATTTACATATTCAAAAATTTAATCGGAAACCCATTTGGAATTTGGATGTTTCTTTTTATCACATTTCATTTAATTGCAGCTACTTCTGGAATTGAGGCATTGCCCCTGCAGCTACTGGATGTCAAAGGACAAAAAAAAATAAATTGCTTGAAAGAAAACTGAAGCCACATTTCTACTCTGCATTTGAGCTGCTGACATTTTCTAGATAACACCAAGAGATGTCAGAATACTGGCTGTTAAAGCAGTCTATGTTTGGAGCCTATTAAGTTGAATTCTGAGAGTGAAGGAAAATGTGAAGACTTCTGGAGGGACTAACATATACCATTACTTGTTTTATTTCAATTTTATAGGGAAAAAAAGAAGATGTTTTCCTACTTTTTTGCCCAAGAGTTCCTCTTAAAATGTGGCAGGTTGCTGAGAGCCTGCAATTTCTCTCTAATTCCTCTGTGTATTCGAAGGCTCCACAATACAGCTCCTGCCCTTCTGATGAGGAGGGGCTGAGAGGAACTCCCATTAGAGCCTCTTACTCTCTTGTTACTGCCAGAAGCCACTGCTGACCTGTCTTCCTTTTCGGCACCAATAATTCTGCCTCTTTAATGCTCCCACATTATGTTGCTCAAGGGGTCCAGACTGCCTCTTCTTATTGATACAGCTGTAGCTCCACTGAGGTCTTTAGAGTTACATCAGGGTAAAGTCATCTGGAAGGAGGAGAGGAGCTCTGAGTGTATTTTTCAGGACACTTGTATGTCATGTAAAGCAATCAGAATGATCTTGGTCTTACTTCCTAAGCACCCTCTTGTCTTCTCACGCAGTGGCAAACTTAGGAAGGAAATTGCTTTCCTGTCAGCTGAAACCTCACTGGAGCTCCTTGGCATGCACAGGCAGTCTGGCAGGACATGCCTCCAGAGACCACATTCCTGTCCCTCAACCCCGTGCTCCAGCTCCTCTGTCCCATGCACAGAAAGAGACGTCTCAGCACAGAAAGAGACGTCTCAGCACAGACCTCCCCATCCACTGCACAGGGCAGTGAGCCTGAGGCAGGCTAAGAAAAAGCATGAAGGAGTCAAGAGACCACGACTGCAAACAGCTATTACTTCCAGACCCAAGCTGCTTTCTACAAAGCTAGCGTGTCATGCTTTTCCACACTCACAGCCTTGGAAAGGATGCATAGGGTTGAGTAGTGTGCATAGGTCTGAGTAGGGTGCATATGGCTGGGGAGGGTGCATAGGGTTGGGCAGAACTGATCCTGGACTGACAGGCCCAGATGGCCTCCTTCCAGGCCTAGTTGGGATGTCTATGCCAACTTGCTAACCTTGATCTCAGGTTAACAAGTGGCATTTAATCAGAGGCATCATTCATGCATACCCTCCGCACTAATGAGTGTCCTGAACTGTGTTGTGCTGGTTAATGCACACCTATCAGTTGCTTCCTTTAGTTGCTCCCAGAGCCTTTTGTGTCTGGCAGTTTATAAATTATCTTAAGTATTGTTTCTGACTTCAAAAATAAGTGGATGTATTTAAAGGCATTTGAACATCCATCACATCTGAGCAAGAAATATTACAGAACAGCTTCTCCCCTTGCATAGCAGTTGGCAAGAGGTTTTCTACTGAAGCTCCTGCCTCAGCCTGTGCTACCCTTAGCATTGATGTACCCCATTTCCCTGCATCTGTCTGCTCTTGTGACACAATCATTCTTTGATAGTACTGCTGTTGCCTGCCTCAAAGGCAGTAAGGGTACGCGTCAGCCTGACTGGGGCTGCTACAGGATCACATAGACCCTTTGCCAAGCTATTGGAAACAGAGGAAGCAATCTGAGCAAGCAGAGCTGCATCAAGCAATGCACACCTCGGTCTGGAAGGCTGAATCCAAGCAGACGCAGTCCAAGAGGCTGAAATCCTTTGTATCTGCCCGTGTTGCAACCATGTGAAGTAATTTGCAGCAAGTTTCACCAAATTTAGCTTTCCCATGGTGCTTTTCAGGAACTAATCCAGCATTTCCTCAGTTTAGGTCTTTGTGTTATGACTAATAGTGATGAAGGGTCCAAATGGGTCTATACCAGCACTTTACCTTAACTCAGCCCCTGGGAAGATCTGAGTCCATTGTACTGCAGTAGCGCCTTACTGCAATAGCTCTAGGACCCTAGTTAGCTAAGCCGACGTCAACTTAAAATTCAGCAAAATGTGCTCCTTCACAGCAAAAACTCAAGAGGCTGAATGTTTTTCACCCTAAGCAGGTTACTCTTCCCAAGAGCCGGCGATTATCATCTTGTACCGGTGAGCTAGTTAGGAAAATAGCAGGCCTCATTCTCCCCTCAGAGAGGAATCATGGAGGAGATAGTCCACCAAATTCAGTTCACCTAAGAGGTACAAAGGTAATGCAAATGAAGAACAAGGCACACACAGTTTTAAGGTTATAACTCTTCTCTTAGTTTGAAGGAAAAAGACTGCCTTGAAAATACCAATAGATATTCCAGAGGAGAAAAGAGAAAAATACGTAAACATCCCAACCAGTACTGAAGGCCCTTCAGAAGGAAAAAGTATTGCTCAGAAAACTGAGATGATATTCCAGAGGACAAAGAATGAAACAAACCCCTAAATTACCTTCAGCCATGCATTCAGGGACATAATGATGTTATTTTGCTCAGTCCATTCTTTCTTTCTAATCAGATTAATAAGTATGTACACCAGGAAACATTAGTATTTTGTATATGTGGGAGCATTTTATTCAGCATTTTGAAAATCCTTAAGCCTGCTGTTTATTTTGATTATTTATCATTTTGCAAAGAGAACGCAGGCACCCAGAGCTCAGAAAAAGATCAGAGAATCCAGCTCTCCTCAAGGCTATTTTTTCTCTTTAATCCTCAGGGACCTGATTGAATTTTTCTCTGTTTAGTATTATTTTCTATTTCTTCTCCAGGTTCTATTTATTTATTTTGATTTAGAAATTATACCACCATGCTAAGGGCAACTGTCCGCTCTGAATCATTCCTCTTGTGCATGTGACATTTGTGCAAACCTCACGTCTGCCTTCCGCATTTCAGCCCTCGGTCCCAAACTACTTCAGGCCACTGTATTGTTTAATTTTTTCCTCACTTAGCCAAGCAGCCTGAAACCAACTGCATAATATTCTATTTGACATTAAGCCTCACATATACTTTACAATCTCCAAGTTCTCTGGGGCAATAGCTGTCTTTTTAAATTATGTATAGTGGGGCTAGCATAATGGGGCCTCAGGCCTTGAGATGGCTCCCTCAGGCACTGCCACAGTGCAGCGTATATTTCTAACAGCAGCGGAGATGAACCACCAGAAGAAGTGCCGAATTCTCTGTCCCTCGGTAACTTTGCGTCCCCATTGGAACACATGCTACAGCTAAACATGAGTTCAATGCAGGGGTAAGTGATGACATTTAAAGGCTCGTGGAGGTCAAAAGAGATGATCCAGTGGTCCCTCCCAGCCTTCGATCCATGAATCTATGAATACAGATAACAGCAATTAAACAGCAGCTCTGTGAAAAGGTCTCCACAGCTACTGCTGCAGGGACACTGCGAGAGTTTTGCTGGAAGACTTCTTCAGGAGTGAGGCCATGGAGAGACTCTGCTTTCAATGAACAGGCACCACCTCAGGAGGAGAAAATGTCCGCCTGGGGCGGCAGAAAGAGATGTCTCTAGAATGATGTCGTCTTAACTAAGCTGGAGGTATGATGACTCTATTGCTGACTGTAAAGTGGTGCCACAAATAAATAAATTTTCCACATGTAATTTTTAGGAGCGAGCTACCAGGAATGGTGAGTGGCATGGACAAATTTTGAATCGTTCACTGACTGGCTGTTGACCCTCCTTTAAATTCCCACCAGTTTTGGAGCTGCTAATTTCTGCTGGCTCTGAGTTCACACTGTAACTCAAAATAAACTGCAGCTAGAAGAAAAAAAAATAATCAGGACATAATTTGCAGTGTGGTCCAGGCAAGACAAGAACTAGGAATCCCAGACTGCGCAGCTATGGAAAGCTTGCTAAGCAAGGCAGAGAATATGCAATATCCCCAGACACCCAGCAGCAGGTCTTTGAGGCAGAGCTGAACCTCACCTTGTTTGAGCCCAAAAGGAGATTCCCTGTGAAGAAGAGGTGGGAGTCAGTACGTGCCCAGCTGTTAACTTTATGCCCTTGCTATACCTCTGTAGACTGCTGCCAAAAGGCAGTGGATCATTTATGGACATGGAAAAAAGGAGCTGCCTTTTTCAACCAGCCTACTTACTTAAGCAGTAGGCATCAGCAGTAATTGGCAACGAGAGCAAAAAATAAACTTTGAGCAACCTCACCCTCCCACCAAATCCCTTCCCAAACATGTATTGTTTTGCAAGCAGATAATATTTCTAGTAATGAAGCAACAAAGCAAATACAGTTCAGTGCTCTGTAAACACAAACACACGCAGACCAATACATGAGCCTTGGAATAAAATTCTTTGAAAAAGCACTTCTTCAGATGCTTCCCAGTGATGGAGTACCTGCCAATGAGAAATCATGACTTTTCAGAAATTGGTTTATAATGCAAAAGCACTGGAAATCATAGTTACTACTTTCCAACACAAATGATGCTTAAGCTCTGCTTGGGTCAAAGATGCAACAGGGAAGGCTAGAAATGCGAGGCTGCTAGCTGGTGGGTCTTGGCTTTGGATCAGTTCCCAGAATGACCCAGCAACAATTCTTCTTCACTTACTATGCTCTGCATTATTTTGGCATGGAAATATCCCTAGTTCTCTGGCATGATTTCATGAAAAATTGTTTGATCTTCGCCTGCACATTTCTGCAAGGCCTGTCTTGTTTCTCCTGACGCAGAATGACACCTTCCTGACTTCTTTCTGACAGTGCTGGTGTTGCCATTGCTCTGAGGAGCCAATGAAGATGTAAGTCTGGGTAACCTCAAGCTGCCCCGAGCAACTGTAAGCCCGCAGGACTTTCATGATGCAAGTCAGCTCCAGATATTTCAGAAGTGCTGGCAAGATTGAATTTTGCTGCAGAGGAGCAGCAGCAGAGCCAGAGGAGGGTCCTGGAGAGTCACGCTTTCCACCTGTGCTATGGCAGAGGTGTCAGGAGATCGAAGGGTGGATGACAACGTTTGCAGGGAAGCCCTTAGGTCTTCACTACTGCCATCAAAAGCCATGGCCCCATGTGTCCTGATTCCTCCAGCACGAGCCACCAGGCTGGCTCTCCAGGGCACTGGCACTGACAAAGGCGGCTGCAGGAGCCTGAACTCGCTCTGGTTTCACCAGCAGTCTGTTGCCATAGGCAACTGCCTATTTTGCCTATACCTAGAGCTGGCCCTGAGCAATATACACAGCAGGATTGCTATGATGAGATTAGCACTCTTTATTATACTATCCCTGCTCTTATCACCAACACCAGCACTCACACATTCAAGATAAGGAAATTTCTCTCATGTACTTACCATGGTCTTGAACAACACTTTAGAGAGAAGCGGTGAACACCACTGTATTCATATTTACATGAGAAAATTTAGGTAGTCGTTGCTATTCTTGTTTTCAGGTCCTCTGAACCCTTCAATGTCCCAGTTCTGGTCTGGTTGCTTATCAGTTATCCCAGCTTGAGTAGCTTGAGGGTGTCCTCTCTGCACTAGGCTAATGTCAATATGGGACCAAGGCATCATAATCCCCTCAACTGTAGCCCATAATCTTTTCCATTTGTTAAAAGTATCTTCTTCCTGATTCTTCTAAAACACCCAGGAATAGCCTGTTTCGTAGGCCAGCTTCAACCTGTGCAGCACATCACTTTTGGCAGCTGGGACAGAGAGATATATCAGGTAAGCGTACCTGTTAGCTTACGGGAAGGTAAAAAAATCTCTAAAAATGCTCTAAGTCTCATTGAAAGCCAAGCTAGAGCCATTTCTTGCATATATTTTCCATTTAGGTTCCTCACTCCTTAATGAAATATATGTTGATTCTGAGAAATACCTCAATGAATGTAACCCAGATTGTCAAAGATACTGCCTTTTAATCGCAGTGGGGCATCTAATTCCTTTGAAAATCTTAGGGTTTAGATCCTTCAATACTTGCATAGCTCTAAAAGTCTGAGCCTCAGATAGGGTTCTGCAGAAAGATATTTATGTAATGTGAACTCCTGTTGTATTAAACAACACAGGCCTAAGTTGACCCGACAGTGACCTTTTTAATAACAGAAAATCACCAAAATAAGCAAAGCACAATGCAAATGCAAATGATTTGGTTACAGTAGATTTGATCAAATAAAACAGACAATCTAATTAACCAGTGATTAGATTAAGTAGAAGTCTCTGTATTGAGTGATGGATAATTAACTGGAATTGTATTTACTTATTTTTATTGTACTGCAGAACAAGGCACATCTTTGCCTTTCTTTCCTTTCACTGCAGTCTTTTAATTAAAGAAAATTATTCTGAATGTTTTACACAGAATCTAGGCCTCTAAGTAAAGACCAGTAAGTTGGAAAGAGAAAGGCAGCCCTGTACTGAGATATAGTTGCCGATCAATACTGTTTGGATAAATTGCATCCAGTGGAACAGTTACAACCCTGGCTTTTCAGAGCTGCTTGGCATTTATAGCTCCAGCTGAGTGGAATGTGAGCTGCAGGTGCTCAGCCCTTCGGAGAGCCATGCCCTTATTGTTCAAACATAATTTATGCTTGAGAACAAACAAACAAACATATTCAAGGCAACTCCTAATTTCCGCACCTGAGTCAATTGAGATTTATTTTTATCAAGGCAAACGCACATGAGGGAATGGTGCACAGCTGATCAACATCTAAGACAGAAATGGATCTTGCACTTTGAAATCCTTATCAGAAATGGCTGTGGTGACTTTTAAGTCTAGGCTATGTAAAAGTCAGTCTTTTAAAGTGATTTAATTCCCTCCTTTTAAGAACTGTAATCTAGAAGATTGGTTTGGCTCTCCATCACTACCAGAAAAACCCTATACTATTGAAGAAGCCCTTTTAATAACATAGCTTGTCAAATGTTAGATGTCATTTTAATTTTTTAAGTATTTTGTTAATTGCGTATTTGCCAGAGGCTCTGTGATATCCTGTAAAAACTGTCATAGCAGGGAATCACTATGTTCACCGTACACATGGGTTGCATATTCACATGTTCAGAATACATAACAGTTAATTTGATGAAATATCTGCTGGCAAAATTTCTCCCCTAGCTGCGGGATTACTGTCTGTCTGTCTGTCTGTCTGTCTGTCTGTCTAGACACTCTTACTGCTCTCATTGCCATGGTATCTCAGTGCATCCAGACCCATGGATATCTGAGGAGGAGTTAATAAGCATTAGCTCTTCCTAGGTCTCTTCAGAGGATGCTTCTGCCAAACTGCAGGGGACAGCAGACGAAAACAGCATGATTCCTGAATACGATGAGCTGCCTGATGAGGAAAGCTAGCAGGACAGTGTGGAAGCTCTGGCATCTATTTAGCAGTGCCTTGCAGCCTGCCTCTGGCCAGGTGGCAGGGCATTCGTGTGTTGGCTTATATGCAGGCGTTTTTCTCACTTGTGTGCAGAGACGAGCAAAGCTAGAGTTACTGCAAGCTCTGTGCTAGAGAGGATGCCAAGGAACACCATGTGGAGGCGGGTGAATTCTGGATGAGAGAGTGGGTAAACAGAAAGGCTGAAGTGCCAGGGGTAGCCTCGGGGGCATTCCCTTAGGGAACAAACAGCAACTGAGCTAGAAAGTAAGCCCTCACTACCGCAATTAGCTTCCTGAACTGATCTTGGCTATCAGCTAGACTTTTAACAGAAAGACCTGGTTGACCAGATGATGTCCATGCCTGTAGTTGCTGTATTTTAAGGCAATATTTTTGGTCCTGAAATGCTAGTCCATGAATTTACCCATTTACTTGTAAAACCTGGATTTTCTTTCTCTTTTAGGGTGCAGACTTTATTTTTGCTGGTGCTGAGTGCAAGGCAGAAACAAATAAAACCGCACCTTCTCAGCACTGTTGATGCTCAGAGCTTAGGTTTTGATGCCCATGATATTATTAAGAAAACTTCTATTGTCCTTCATGTGAGCAGGCTTTTAACTAATTCGACTTGTATTCAGTCCCTAGTTACATCTGAACAACAACTCGGACCAAAAAGTGCTGTAACCTAGGAACAAATTGTGACCTCTGGTTTGTACTGTTTTAGCACTGATTCCCCCAGTTTTCAACCTGTCTCTCCCGACATGAAGTTACTGTACCTCTAACCTTTCTCACTAAAGTCTGTTCAGTGTAACAGGAAAAGGGATGGGTCTATATCAGAAAGTTCAAGAATATATCTGAATTCTCTGATATTTCTGGCATAAAATATTTAACAAACGTTGTTGAAAAGTCTGGTGTCAGGAAGGCGTGTGTACCTCTTAAATAACATGGGCAAAATCATATCATCACAGCATGCTATTGTCCATGGACAGAAATCTCAGCTGAATTCCCCCATCTTTCTCTTCCCAAGGCCATGAAGACAATGAATTACATACAAGCCACCGGACTTGAGTGTTTTGCAGTGTCCAGCAGCCTAGATGCATCCTGACTCCATCTCATGACAAAACCCAGGCACGTATCTTCTCCTCCTCCCCTACTCCCTTCTCCTCGTCTTCCTTTCTGGAAGGCAAGATGTGTAGATGTAGGCAAGAGGGCCTTGCTGCCAGCAAGGAAGAAGGAGTTGTAGAAGATAAAGGAAAGCTCTTCCAGTTTTGGTGGAAGCAAGGAAGAGGGAGAATAAGTAGATATGAAATACTAGATCTCCTGAGAAACGTCAGCTAGGAGGGAAAGAAGAAGTAATGCTTAATTTTTTCTGCTCTGTGGTGATATATGCATGCAGACACCAGCCTAGGAATTGTGGGGGAACTAATGAATCTCTCCAAGTTGTGTCTATGGTGCTGATTACCGCTGTTCCTGCAGAAGCCACTTGTATTTGTGATTTGGAGATGTTTTCAGCAGGCAATGAAATATTAGTCACTATTTAAAAAATGTACCACATAATTGCAGAAGATAGCATGTTCCCATTCCAATTAGAAGTGAATAACTGTAATACCTGAAGGAGCTTTGTGCAGCATCTGTAGGTAAATACAGCTCTTTGTAAAGGAATCTACACATAGAAAAATGCATAATAGGCTTGTGAATGGTAAGGTTTAGATGTAAACTACTGAAGTAAAAGAATCACTATCTCATGGAGAAATCTAAGCAGAGTTTGAGATGTTTTTTCCCTAAAAGATGCAAAATATATTGCTAGCAAATCGTGCTGTTCTTTATTGCTTGTATATCAATATGGCAAGCGGAACACTTTCTACCTCAGAAAAGTTTGTCCTCAGCTCTTCATGTTAAATTCACAAAAACATTTAGACGTGGCAATGCTTTATCTTCGACCAAAGCCTATCTTCATACATTAACTGTGCTTGCAGCCATTCTCCAACACTGAGGTCAACTGCCATGAACATACTGACTCTTAAAACTCCCACACAGCACGGCTGTTGCGAATTGTTTACTGGGAATGGGACTGCTCCCAGTAAACATCTAAATGAGCTCATTGCAAATGCTGAGACGTACCCTAACTGCTAGGTTGTGTAGGGAAAATGTAGGGGCCTCTATTCAACACGTACACAGTCTTTTGACATGTGTAGAGCAGATGGGCAGATTCTGATGATCTACATGTTGAAGGTGGTTGCTGAAAGTGGTGGTGCAGTGACTAAATCCACGCTTTTGTAGATTCAGCCCTTAACAATTTATGGAAAGCTCCCATTTCACTCCCCTCCTAGAATTAGCAGCATCTAATCAGCTTGAACCTATGCTGTGGCAATATGTCAGGTACCTACAGAGTGTCCATGAACCAGCAAATGAACTTGAAATCAACTGAAGAAATCCTACTGATGTGTGAATGGAACTATATCTGAAGCCTCAGTAAAAAATGCAACCAGTTCTGCAGCTTGAGTTCCTTCCTGCATTTGGTGAGGTGTTGATAGGCCTACAAAGGCCAAGTTCAGGGCTTTGATTAAGCACACGCGACTCTGCTCTCTTGATGGAACTGCACTTGCCCATCAGAGGCCTGATTCTGACCCAAGATCTTTGTACACCATGGTTATGTTGCTTTCTTTGCATAATTCTACAGTGCTGAAAGATCTTTGAACAAACTTATTTTATAGAAGGGAATAGAAATATATACGGGGTATGACTGCAGGCTTGCAAACAACAGAAATACCTGAAAAAACCTCTGTTCTGCTATTGATCCAAAGGAGTGCTGGAAACATTACTATGGCAACAATTCTTACCCAGTGGAAGAAGCATGCCATTATCTGTGCATAGGAACAAAACAAGAGGAGGCGTTTTTCAGAACTGTTGCCCACTTCCCCTTGACCACTGCAGATGTGCTGACCTTCTGGCATGAGCTCCTGCTGCAGGAGCTTTCAATGAGATACGACTTACAGAATTATTTATTGGCCCATGCACAGAGAATAAAGAAATTCTATTGACCAACAGAGTCCTGTCACAGAAAACAGCACTGCATGGAACTCCTGTTTTCGAAGTGTATCAAACATCTTCCTTACCTCGTTAACAACCTGGGTTATCAATGTGAATAAAAGAGACAAGGCTGCTCTGGCTCACTGTAAATGTTGTCTATGTCATTTGGCTGCACACTACTTGAACCTTTCACAAGTACAGTTATTAACTCAGAAAACTACTGAGCATCTAATCTGGCCATGTTCTTACTGAGAGCGAGTTCAGGCTTAAATACAAATCTGTTGGCTTTGTGGTAATGGTGTTATTTGGTCTATTAATTAGCAACTAGACTAATAAAGTCAGCAAGAAACCATTTTGCTTTATATGGCTAAATTGAAAGTCCACATCCTGTAGAGCCTGAAGGCAGAATTGAGAGCTAATCATATTCCAGGTGTTTGTAACCCTTAAGAAGCTCTGCCTGCTGCTCTGGGCTGCATCTCTCATCCTCAGCTTCACATATGGGTAATGTGAAGGAGTACTGTGACTCTGCCCACCGTTCCTAACCCTGGGGAGGGGAGTGATACTGGCTACAAGTCCAGGCAGACTGTTCTTCCTGAAAATGACTGAGGAAAACGATTGTGTGGGAGATGGTGCCAAGTGAGGAGAGAAAAGGAGCAGCCTGGAAGAAAGCTTCCAAATACACACTCCCACTGCAGAAACACTTTATGGCTGTCCTGAGGCTGGGGAGAAGAACAAGCAGCTGCAAGCTCTTTCCAAGCTGTTTGTTTGCCAGTCTTCTCTCTGGGCAGCCAGCTGTGAGAGCAACACAAGTAGGTGGAACAGCTCTGCCCACTTGGGAGCTCACTACTGCTCCACAGAGCCACTTAACTGCAGGAGCCAAGTGGATATTGGCCATTGCCATTAGTATTGTTATCCCCTTTAAAAAAAAACACAAAAAAACACCAAAACAAAACAAACAACCCCCCCCCCAAAAAAAAAAAAACAGAAAAAGAAGAGTCATAAAAAATGAGAGCCTGGACAGAAGACAGACTGTAGAAAGACGCAAAGACTAACACCAAGTATGTGAAGTACAAGGAAGGAATGGAAGGGACATTGCTGATAACGTTGAGAAAATACACACGATGCCATCCAGCTTTTTACTAGATCCCAGCCTAAAAAGCTGAGCTCCTGCTTATTCTGTAGAGATGGTAAAAAATTATTTCTTCTAGAGAAGTATGTAGCCCTGCTGTTCTTGGAAATTATTCGTATTTTCTTAACACCACTGTTAGAGCGGTGAAGTACTGGAACAGGTTGCCCAGAGAGGTTGTGGATGCCCCATCCCTGGAAGTGTTCAAGGCCAGGTTGGATGAGGCTTTGGGCAACCTGGTCTAGTGGAGGGTGTCCCTGCCCGAAGCAGAGGGGTTGGAACTAGATGATCTTTAAGGTCCCTTCCAACCCAAACCATTCTAACATAAAATGTCTCTTGCATCCCATCACAAGCAACCACAGTGGAACAGAATATATGTGCATCTGTGTGTATATATAGGTATATATTACATGTGGATACACACAAATAGGAAAGTGTGTTGAAAAATGTCTCGATGAAAGAAAAACTAGAATACACACTTGGATCTAACCTATTTGGTCAATCTTTTCCCCTTCCCTAGAGACAACTGGTTTTATTCAATATTGACTTTTTTTCTAGTTGTAGATGACTTTGAGGCCTGAAGATATAGAAATAGGAGCTATTATTAAGGATATAATTATTATTTTGGCAACATCAACTTTGACAGCTTCATGAACTTTATTGAATAAATGATGGTTCATTACCCATCAAATAGTATTTTCCCACTTCTCCAGCTTTCTCTGCCTTCAACATCTGAGAGCCTCCCAAGCATTTTATAAAAGTAATAATCTTTCTTCTAGCCTTTAGGGAAGTAGCTTGAGCAGTTCCAGGAATCTTCTTCCATATTTGCTGTTGCACATGTGAGAGCAGGTGTCCTGGGAAGAAATTATTAAGGCTAAGACAAAGAGATAAGATACATGGGTAGTCTCAAATGCAGGGAAAGCTCTGTTCATTTTCAACTCCCAAGAAAGCGAATTTCTCACAGCCCAGGTCCAGCTTTGCACTCACGAGCAACCCCCTGTTGGCTGCGTTTCTTTATTCCGGGGAAATGCAATTGCTGATGGAAGTCATGCTCACTGAGGAGGAAGTTCTTGCCCAGATAGCTTGGGACATCTGCAGAGGCTTTCTCAACATCAAAGTGGTGACTACAACATGGCTTCTGTGTAAAATGTGGGAGCATCATTTGAAAACACTGATTTTGGGTGGTGGGGATGCTCACTGCAATCAGGCTCTTATATTCTCTACCTGCTGGTCTTGGCGTCCCACTCAAAATCAGAACTGCTGTCTGACGTGCCCATTGTACACAACTGCATTTCTTCACTTTGCACAGTCCCCCCTTTGCACAGGGCTCTGGCATACGGGGGGCTGCAAGGTACTGTGGAAAACCTAGAACAATGTTTTAAGAAACAGGAGCCAACCACCAAGATTAGAAACTAAATCTGCCTTTTCTGGACTTTGGAGCATCAAAAGCTTTACTTGCTGATGTTATTATTCAGGACCATCGTTAGCAGGTAGCCACAAAGTTTGGGTGCCACAAAGTTTGCCACCGATTTTACTGGAAAGAGGGGCTTGTGCTCCAGCATGCCAGCCCAGTATTCCCATCACCAGTGAATGCCAAACAAAGCGGCGGCAAATTCCTCTCACTTCGGTTGCCTGCTTCAACCTAAGACCTCGGGGTCCCCGGACCAGCCAGCCCGGGCGGGAAGCTCGGCTGGGGCCGGGCTCGTTGTGACGCGCCCAGGGTTGCCGGGCGGCGCGGCGGGCTCTGGCTCGGACGCGGCGGCATGGCGCTGCGGGCGGGCGGCACGGCGCGGCGGCTGGCCCCGCTCCTGCCTCTGCTCCTGGCCTTCCTGGCAGCGGGCGCCGTGACCGGCAGCAGCGCGGAGGGTACGGAGGCCCTGGA
Organism: Balearica regulorum gibbericeps; assembly: GCF_011004875.1. Classification (NCBI taxonomy): domain Eukaryota; kingdom Metazoa; phylum Chordata; class Aves; order Gruiformes; family Gruidae; genus Balearica; species Balearica regulorum. The sequence continues at coordinate 40,479,233 of NC_046186.1, forward strand.
CGGACGCACCGAGGCGGGGGCGCCGCTCGTCCCAGCCACCTCCGGCCCCCGGCGCGCCCTCCGGCGCCGGGGCTCTTCATCGAGAGGTGCGGACGCTGGTCTCGCTGCAGCCCGACTGGCTGCCTGCTCGTCTCCCCTTATGGCTTCTCCCGCAGATCCGGTGATCCCCACTCCCGCCGAGGGGAGTTTCCGCCCTTCCCGCCCGGCTTCCCCCCCCCCCCCCCCAACCCCCGGAGGCAGGGGCTGCGGGGCCGGGGTGGAGGGAGGCCAGATTTCGTGTGGCAGAGCAGATATTTGCGGGGCTGCCCGGAGTCGTGCTTTCTGAGCAAGGCTTAATCACCGCCAGGATGTAACGATCTCTCCTCGGTGTCATATGCAGGCAGTGGGAAGGTGTCAGAGTGTATGCAGTGCTTTATTAAGCCGTGCAGCATCACAGGGGCCCTCCTCAACGGGAGGCTGGGGAGACGGGGAAAGCTCCGGATCTGCTCGTCACTCTCGTAGCCGAAAGTGTGGGCTACGGAGAGTCGGATACGTGCAAACCCCCTCCGTCTGTCGTCGAGCAACGAACCGCACAGGTTCACAGCTGACGCTTTGTCAAGTGCAAAGCCAATTGCCCATGGAAAGATTTCTGTCCTGGGAAACCTGCATCCCCTTAGCTGCCTTGGTGGTATGACTTTGGGTCGGTGCTGCTCCCCCTCCCCTCTGCACTTTGACTTTCAGGACCCCTGAGTACTAAAGCCACAATACTTGGCAAGAATGAGATGCCCAACTCAGGAGTGAGGGAGTTCCGCTATGGTTCACAACCATGATTTTGAGAGCTCTCTGTTGACATTTTTAGTAGGACTTCTGTGGGCTTTTTAAGTGTTTATCAAAATATCCTGCACGTATGCTGCAATGTGGCTTGTAATTAAAATGGTGTTTAATGGCAAAGATTTCTGTTCTACATAGGTTTTACAAGGCTTCCAAATGTAGACAGGAGTACAGACTGCCTTTGCTGTGCTGGTACTAATTGCAGCCCCTGACAGGAATGTAAATGCAGTTCCTTAGCACATTCTTATCTCAGCATGTGTGGGATTTACATATATAACTCCTATTAATGCTAATGGCAGCTATATACATAATTCTTTTTGCATAGGGCTGACACTATATTTTTATCTGAACCTGATGCAACTGGAACCAGCCATCTTATATAAGTAGAAAGATCTGTAGTTTCTTACCGGAAGCTTTCTTAACATTTTGGTTCATTTAAAATGTATGGAGGAAAGGCAAGTAAAGGAAGCAATACAAAACTTGGTATTGTGATATTGGCATGGAACATTCATATAAAAAGTCTTATGTTATCTGGAGGATTATCAGTGAACCTGATCTTATTTCCCTTAAAGTTTGTGTTGTTTATTTTTTTTAATTTTCATTAAATCAGAAATCAGGATTGGTGATTAACTCGTTAATGTAGAACCAATCAGCTTCTAATGTTTAAAGGTTTATTTGGAGTATTACTACTTAGAAAATACAGTATCTTTTTTATTTAGAGTTATAGTCAGTTCATCATTATGAATCTCTGACAAAGGAGTCATATTGTGCATTGTGGTGCTCCTGAAGCCAGAAGTACCCTGAAAGGGCATCATGGTTGATACCCCTTTACCTAGAATTAGGACAAGTTTGCTTTCACTGGTTAGCAAAGTCCTTCAACCTTCTATTAATAATATCTGAAGTTTTGTGTCTCTTCCTGTTTCTAAAGCTTTTTCTTCCTTTTTTTTAAAAAAAATTGTGTCTGGATGGGAAATGGCAGCTTCTCCTTTCAGATATGATGACACCCTGCTGTGACTACACTCAGCCTGTCACCTCAAAATTGAATTACAGTAATGCCTACTTTCAGGGTAGAGGTTTGGGGCTTACCACAAGCGGATATAAATTGTCAGAAATCTCTTGAGTTGAGAATTTACATCATCTGAAGCTGTCCTAGCCCTCCCTCCTGTTCATTGTTGCCTGTTTACGTTTATTCTGCACACACGAATAAGTGCAACTCACGTTGTGCCAAGTTGAAAACAGGCATTTTTAAACAGGACTGTATTTAGACTGCGGACAGGATCCTTCAGTTCTCCTCCTCCTCTCTGTTGTGCTGTGGTAGTTGCTGTTAGACAAGACTGTTGAATGCCCCATTAATTTAAAAGAAACTAAGGGAAACATGATAGGATGTCCATGGTGGGGACCATCTTCTAAAGAAGTTATTTTTGAAGGCTCATTAGAGATAGAGTTTGAGGATACATTAGCTGTTTTAAAGGTTGTCTCTGTTTTCATGGGATTTTAATCTTATCATTTTTTTCCTTATGTTTTGGCTAAGGTTGGATTTTTTATCATTCAGCTGGATAGTTAAGTTATTGTTTAAAGATTGTTGTGCATACGCTAGAAGACTGTTCTGACGAGCACAGCTTATATGCTGAAGTAAATGTCAAAACCATAGAGACAGTTAGAGATAACAGAAGAATAAGATTTTGATGGCTCGTTTATAATGTTGGGAAAAACAGTTCAGTATCAGTGTATCATTGTACAGAACGCACCGTGCTGCTGCTGTAGTGTAAATCCTTTACAATGGAGGAATAAAGGTTTTATATTTGTATATCACTGACTGCAAGAGAAATGGATCTGGTCCTTTCAACCTGAGAAATTTAAAGTTTTGGATAGTGTGTGAAAAATGTAAATGTTACTCAGAGATTTAGTAGCAAGAAGTGATATATAAACTTGCATTGCTGCACAGAAATAACATTTTGTAAACATAAATCTTGAATATAAAAAACTGAGAGACAGTGAAAGCAAACTTTACATTGGTAAGTATTTGTTATCAGAAAAAAATAATCTGAGTAGGCGGGACTGGCAGTGTAGACTTGTAAAAACAGTCATAGTGACTTTCTCTTTGCATTTGGAAGAATTGAAAAGACCTATTGCTTATTTAATGAATAATTTCCAAAGAAGCTTCACTAAGTTAGTTTCTCTATGGAACATTTACTGTATCTCAGTATCCTTATAAACAAACATTCAAATTTCATGCTATTAGGAATAAAATATATAATCCAGATTTGAATCCCAGATGGAGATGAGAACCTTTTGCTTTTCTACATTCTGTGAAACCCATTCTGAAACCTCAAAGTACCATTAAAAAATGGAAAGAACCCAATCACAGTGATTAAAACCCCAGTACCTAATTAAAATACTGTACCTGGTTGACTCATCTTTGTGCTGGCTGTCTAAACTTGACCTTGAAGTGTGATGGGGGAAAAATCATGTGGGAAGGCGTACGTTAGCCAGCAAGAACAAAGACATGAGTTAACTGAATATTATTTAATGAAAAATTTTCTTAACTTTTTTCAGGGAAGACCTATAATTTGCATAGAACCTAGACACTGCACTTCCCAGGGCATTCAGTAGACTAATTTAACATCATAGACTGGTTTATAAGAAAAATACATTTTTTTTAATTTTAAAGAATCATCTTAAGGTTTAAACATGAATGCTATTCAGACTGGATTTTATGATAAATTTTTCATAAATGTCTTGTTTTTCTAGTCTAGTTAGTGAAAGCAAAAATGTTGGCAAAGTTCACATTTCAACTACAAACTAGTAAAGATTTCAAGGAGTGAGTTTCCTGTTAATTGGGCATTTCCATCCCGTCATTGTAACTTTAGACTTTGTGTTCAGGTCTGAATGCCAGTGTGTCCAGTGAAGTGGAATTTGGAGTATGCACAGTTACATGTGGTAAGTAGCAAAGCAGATGAATAAAACATATTGTCACTTGTTTTTGAAAAAAAAAAGAAAAAAAAGAAAAAGTGCTAACTAGCAATTTAGCAGTTGTAATTTGCTTGCCCTTGTTCACCTCTCATTGATTTCAATTGCCAATAACTATAATTAACAAAAACAATCAGGCTGATTGTCATTAGGAGTTTAGGTCAGATCTGTTGTTTTATTAATTTCACAGCCTGCGAGCTCCTATTTTAAACCAGTTCCCTACATTTATTGGCACATGAGCTGCCTTCCCCAAAGTAACAATTTTCGCTATTTGTGAACATCTGTGAGATGTTCAGAAGATGAAAGATCTTCTGATGCTTCTCACAGATGTCTTCCCACATACAATATTGCCAAAAAATTGCTTGCCTGCAGTAGCCTGTTCTGTATTCCACATTTATACAATTTATAAATTGTGCAATGGAGAGGAGAGGTATCATTCTGGACTAGGAAGGGAGAGAGGAAAAATGAGATGAGCCTTAAGAAGACATCTCTGAGTTTAGGGTGGCGACAGAAACTGCTGTGAGGTGGTAATTATATTGCTAAGGAAGCAGTCTTGATTCAGAAATGCTATTAATTTTTTTTCAGAACAAATTCAGCTTCTTGTAAGACCACAGAAAAAAGAGAGACGAGTTTTTGCCTCCATCAATCTAATGTTTTCTAGAGTATGCCTTCTCATTTTTTTCCAGGCACTTTTTCTTATTTCCAATGATAGGACTTCCTTGATTCCCTCCTATTTCCAATCTTAGGACATTATGGTTTTAGGACATTTTTTTTTTCTTCTACATACTTTAATATTTATCTTTCTTAACTTCATAATTTCAAATCTGCTTATATGTTCCATATACTGATGCCGTATATGTATCTCCATACTCTTAATAACATCACTTGCTCTGGTGCAGACATCTTTTGGATACTAAGAAACTGCTCCTTAAGTCCCATCCCTCTAGGAGATGTCTCAAATGTTCCTTATTTTCAGGGAATTTCACTGAATTTTGTCTCAGTTTTATCTTTGGACCCTCAGAGTTTATGTTGTGCTAGGTTAACCTTGGCTGACTGTCAGGTGCCCACCAAGCCACTCTATCACTCCCCTCCTCAGCAGGACAGGGAGATGCAATAAGATGCAATAAGATGCAAAACTTGTGGGTTGAGATAAAGGCAGTTTAATAAAGAAAAGCAAAGGCCATGTGCAGAAGCAGAGGAAACAAGCAAAAAAAAATTATTCTCTACTTCCCATCAGCAGTTGATGTCCAGCCACTTCCTGGGAAGTAGGGCACCAGTATGCATGGTGGTTGCTTTGGAAGACAAATGCCTTAATTATAAATGCTGCCCCCCCCGCCCCTTCGTGACTCTTAGCTTTTATTGCTGAGCATGACGTCATATGGTGTGGAATATCCCTTTGGTCACTTTAGGTCAGTTGTCCCAGCTGTGTCCCCTTCCAGCCTCTTGCCCACCCCCAGCCTAGTGGTCTTTGGGGGCTGTGGGGTGTGAAGAGAAAGCCTTGATGCTGTGGGAGCACTGCTCAGCAGCAGCCAAAACGTCGGTGTGTTATCAACACTGCACAGCACTATGAGGACCACTATGGGAAAAGTTAATTCCACCCCCGCCAGGCCCAACACAAAATGTTTAACCCCTTTAATACTGAAAATTATGTAGTCTTACTGAAGAATCAGGAAAGAGGAGCTCTAACAAAAAAGAAGGCATCATCACATATCTGGTATCATCTCATGTCTGTAGTTCAGATCATGTTTGTAGCCTTCATTCTAGTCCAGGCTGTTCAGTGCATGGCATGTTTGGCTGTTGAAAGGCTGAGAGGTGGCTTCTTCATTCTTCCAGTAAAGCTGTAAGCTCTTTGCCTCCTCCATACTCCTCCTCACTCCCTAGATTCCTCTGTCTAGCCCTTGATACTTCTTGCTTTCTGAACTGACTCCATTTTCTTTATTTTTTCTCAGTAAATGCTGTGGCTCAGATCCATCGCTCCTCTAGTCATAGTCCAGGCTTACAGAGGCATTAAATTTTAATTAAAGCATATGATAATGATTTCTTGTCATACCTGCATGAAATTTGCCTCAGTCTCTTTATGATCTGATTGTTTTGGCCGCTCTTACCTCTGAATTTCTCTCATAACCACTGTTTTTTTATTGCTAAGTATTCAGTTCTTTGTGGATCATTCCTCTTCACCCCCCTTTCTCCACCAGTCTATTAATTTACAGTTCTCTAGGGTGAATTTCATTTTGGTAATTTATTTTTACTGCATTGTGGCCAGTTTGCTGTTAGGTTAACTTGTATGACTTGTTGAAGTTAAGACCTCATTTGTTAAGAGGTTCTCAGTAGAATAATTTCATCAGCATTGGCAGCTACTAAGAAGAAGTGGGGAAAGGAAACATGGGAATGAAAGAAAAAGCTGTCCAAAAGGAAGAGACAGAGGAATACCAAAAGATCTAATTAAAAGAGCTTTTTTTTTCATCAGCCCTTTGAGTATGATGCTTCCCAAATTTTAATATTCCCATAGATAAGACGGTGAGATTTTTCCTGATGAGTATGACTAGAGCTAGCCCAGCACCTAGATTTTATCAAGCCAGCCTTTTGGCTTTTCATAGGTTTCCTGTCTTTTTTATTAGCTAAAAAAACCTACATGGCACTGAAGAAAGAGGAACGCCTTTAATAAAAGTGTCAGATCACTGCCATTTACACCTCTGTCTCTGCATCCATGAGATGAGACATTCTCTGGAGTCGAGAACGATCCTCATTTTGTGTCATTTTCAGTAAGTGGTGTTGTCTCCCTCTGTCACTTGAAGTACTGTTTCACAAGTTACATGACATCTCTGAAACATTCTGAAATCCATTGGTTTACATAATACACATTTAAGGAAGGCAGACGCATCATAAATGCAATATTCAAACAAATTTTCTATTTATTTTTTATACTGCAAGAGGGGTTTTAACTCTCCTCTTTCAAAGCCTATTAGTAAACAAAATGCTTCTGGAAAAATGGCAAAACCTTCAGTGTTTACTGGGCCTAAACATATTATTCCTGCCTCCCCCACAAGCTATGTCATTCCAATGAACCGTGTACACACTGTTTGGCAAAAACAATTATAGCACTTGTTTTGAATTTGTTCATAATTGTTAAAATGAGGATGTTCCCATTGAAATCCAGATAGTGAGTGTGAACATTTTTATTTTTTGCTTGCTTGAATATAGTGTAGGAATTTTTGTTAACTTTACACATTTGTGATAGGTTATCTCCTGTTCTTTGTCTTCAGTAGGACCCTCCATGTTGCAGGTGGAGTCCTGGTGGCCAACGCTTGATTTCACCTGTTTCTCACAAGAAGCCCTCTGTTACTGACCACCAGCCTCCATGCTTGAGAGGCTTCATTTTGGGGGCTGTTAGTGGTATTCTTGTATCGCTCATTGTTGGTCACTGTTAGGTAACTTAGGTTCCTCAGTCTCAGTGCCAGGAGGTTTTTAGTACCTTCAGTTTCTGCTGACCTTGGTGGGAGTTGAAGACATTCAGTCAGTCACAAGACTGGAGGCAGACTGAGTTGGCAGTCTGTACGAGCTTCTCTGTGCCATCTGATTTGAGAATTTAAAGGCCAGGAGCTTAAATGCTTTTATATTTAAAGTGAATTCACTGTTTTGCAGAACATATACTAGTTTCATTTAAAATTGTTTTTCTGTGAGAAAAGTTTTGAATTCATTTTGAATTCTTTTTCTGACACATGATGATTCTAAGAATCTGGCTCCCTACGGTGCAGAGTCTGACAGAAGTAGATGTTGTCTTACAATCTTAGATACCAACATGGGATAGCTTTAGCAGGCACTCTGAGATGATGTGTTTTGCCTGGTATTTGGTAGATACAACATATTAACATCCAGGGTAAAGAAAGAGAAAGGAAAAACAGAGTATGAAGGAAATGAAGAAATGCAGAGTGAAAGATTTTTTTTCCCCCAAAGGGATTGGCATTCGAGAAGTTCTGTTAACCAGTGGATGCCCCGGGACTGAAGAAAAATGTATTGTCCGTGTGGAGGAATGCCGAAGGCCAGTAGACTGTGGATGTAAGTGGAACACTGTGATACAGTAATCTACAGCAAATAAGCTGATTCAAAGGAAACATCCTTGTTCTTTGTGAGTGTGGTGGAAGTGGAATGAAGTGATTGCATTCAACCCTACAATCACCCTGTTAAGCAATCCAGTAATGTTTCAGATCTCATTTCTGTACTGATGTACGCTTGATTTCAACTCCCTGTAAAATACCGTTTTTCTGCTATATGCTTCGTTCCAGACATTAGACCAAGCAAAAAGTATTTGAGGTAATTTTAAGGGAAAGGATAATTTCCAAGTAACATTCTGTTGTTTGAAGAACTATGAACTTCATGATCTATACAGAGATGTTTCATATATTTGATGATGTACGTATTAAACATTCCTCCTATAGGGGGAATACCAATTTCTGAAGGCCTTTCCTGTGTGAAGATGCCTTGTATTTATATGCCTCCCGAAAATCGATTTAAATTTGTTTGGAAGATGATAACTCCAAACAAGGTGAGTAATTGAACCCCATTTTGTGCAGAAAAATTGCATACTGCATGTATTTACCACATGCTCCATCTGAATTGTACAGACTTCTGGGCAGATTATTGCCCTTCCCAGTCGTTCAAATAGGAGGTGTTGAAGAGATGGGAGAAATTTTCCCAGGAGCCAAGAGGTCCTGACAAGTTGAAAGCTGTTGGAGTAGAATAAGAACTTTTTCGTGCGTCTGACAACGCAACTAGTCTTTGCAGATCTATTTGAAAAAATACAACACCTCTCTTCCTCCCTCCCTCCCCTCCTTCCTTCCTTCCTTCCTTTCCTTCCTTCCTTCCTTCCTTCCTTCCTTCCTTCCTTCCTTCCTTCCTTCCTTCCTTCCTTCCTTCCTTCCTTTTCTTTCTTTCTTTCTTTCTTTCTTTCTTTCTTTCTTTCTTTCTTTCTTTCTTTCTTTCTTTCTTTCTTTCTTTCTTTCTTTCATCTTATCTTGTATCTTATCTTATCTTATCTTATCTTATCTTATCTTATCTTATGTATGGCTAGACAGCACACATTCTTCCCAATGATTCGGCTATTATGGAAGCTTGCAGAGATATCCATTTGGTTACTTTCCAGTGCGAAACTCAAGAAAATGGAAATACAATCGCCTCTGTAAAATATGCAGTCTACGCAACAACTGGTAAGCTCATAGAGATGCTTACAGTCTTCTAGTGATATGGCCTTGTGTTTTTTTATGTAGTATTCAATCTTCATAAGATTGCATGTCACCAGTATAGTGTATAGGCAGGAGCTTGTGTGCTGTGGTAATGACTGTCATGAAATGCAGGCCAATAAAAGAGACTTATAAAAGGAAATGACAGAATGGGAATGAAGAGGTTCCTTGTGGTAGGAATGAGTATTTTCTTTATGCTTTGTAAAAATTCAAGCTAAAATAAGGAGGTTTTCCTATTACCTGCTTATTTTTTTATTGCACCCAGGTTGGTTAACATCATAGACTTCTTTTTTTTTCTCACTAGCCATGTAGCACCAGCAGCATGGGTTCTGCAGTTAAGTCTCCTTTCCACTTCAATACTGAAGCAGGAAAACAACCTTTTGGAGTTTTTCTTTTAGTGGCCATCTGGAATTTGCTTATACACAATGGATTTGGTGAAGTTTAACATTAAAAAGAATACATGACAAAACTTTTCCCCAGTACTATCTTTCTCATCTCCTCTGCTAATGGGATTTTTGCTGACTTCATCAGGAAATGTAGCATTGTGCTGATTTTCTCAAACCATGAGAACAGCTCCTCAGAAACTCCATCTTTTCTAATCAGAGAAAGAGTGAAAGTGTCTTGCTCATAGAAACTCATAGAAACTTTTAATGAAAAAATGCAGATTCAGATCTTATGAAAAATTATGGCAGACTAGAAATCAAGAAATCCTTGGAGATACCCCTCTCTGTGTTTCTCCTCTCCATGTTTACCTAGCTAAAAATGTCTGGCCTGGGAGTCCTGCTTTTTTACCTCTCTCTTCAGTAAAATAGGCTGTTTCCTGTATCTCTGTTGAGGTCCTTTCTGCCATTGTACAGTAACATGGAATTTGTTTATTCATTTTCTAAATCCATCTGGCAGTCACAAAACACTCAAAGCTCCCCCCCTTCCCCCATTCAGTCTCTATGTTCTTTTTTGTACAGAGGAAGCTTCCTTTTTGAGACCTGAATTAGCAGAGCACATAATCTCTTTTAGGCTTAAGCGTGCAAATGGTGCCATTGACTTGAGTCGGTGAGTCATCAGTAGGAGGACTCACACACTTGTGTTTAAGCTGTGACTGTGTAGTCTTGGTGAAAAGTGGTCAGATGAAACCCGCCCAACATAGATACCCACTGAGAACTTCTTGCAAGGATTGAGACTTACTGGGTTCAGAAAATATGACCATACAGAAATCTGAAGACAAGCTCTAAGGCTTAAAAGCAGCGGGTTGTTGTGCTTTGTGCCAGAGCAGTGTCCTTTGGCTTTGTATAGAGGTGTTTCTGGGCTTTGCTTCCCCAGGAGTGCCATTATTTGGACATAAGAAATTATTAGCTGTTAATTAGGTACATAGAAGGAGTTATCAGCTGAAGTTTTGGTTGAATGTACCACGATTTTCATCTTACAGATCTAGTTTTGCTCTGTGTGGATGGTCAGAAGTCTAGCCAGATTAGAAGATTGCATTTACTTTTCTAACAGGATCAGGAGGAAATGAGAAAGATCCTTCTGACAGTGTCAGTGGATGTGGCAAGACTCCTTGTGTTTGGATGTAGATTTTTTTTAGCTGCTTCCTTGTATTTTTCAGACCTGCTCCGCTCTCTGAGACCATGTCTTGCTGTATTGTTCAGACTCTGGGCAGGGGTAACGTTTCTGCCCATGGTACAATGCTGCCTTTCCCAATTCATTAAAATTTTTTTTGAAATGATGGTTGGGGAATTTGAGCCTTAAGTTTATAATCCCTTTCAAACAAGATGGCTTCTCTACCTACTCCAGAAAATCTTTCTGTTGAGTGAACATCTTTTTCTTTGCCATTTATCTGTCTGGTCTCGAAGCAGCTCTGACTGCTCCTCACAGCCCCTCACTGCCTGGGCACTGGCACCTGATACAACAGGCCTGTGGGGAGAGGGTCTCGTATAGATTTTGGGAGGTATATTTGAACCAGCTGAAAGGGCAAATTGGTTTTAGTCAGGAAAAGAGCGGGTCCTCTCTATTACCTCCTAAATTACTACTTTTTTTTTAATCCAAGGCAATTCTCACCATCTCTCTGCCTCACTGAAGTCAGTAAGCTTAAGTTGCGTATTTTGTCTTTCTCATCACCTAGATCACTCCTTTCACTATTCCACAGAGATACATTTCTTCAAACCAGAGCTACACAACAGGGCAGGGGGAATGGAAGTGTGTTTACTCCATGGCTGGCCTTTCTCCTTGGCACTTTCCTAGAGAGAAAGCTTTGAAGTCATCACCAGACCTAAAAATTATCAATGCAGCCGATAAGAGGCGAATGTGTTTGCTTTGGTCTTGTCCTTCCTCCTCTTTCCAGCACTGTAATGTTTTACCCACGTGAACAGCAGTGGCCAGATTCAGCAACACCGTCTGCAAGCCTGGCCTCAAAGCCACCACTTGAAAATACATAGCGTGAGACTTTCTGCTTCAGAGTTTGAGGTGTGGGAGGAAGGAAAGACATGTTGCAAAAGGGCAGGTAAAACCTCACAGGAATTTGTGTGTATTTGTCACGTGGCAAAACTTTGTATGAGTTAATTTTAAAGCTATGCATGGAGAACTTCCATGTGTCCTTTACCAGTGATCACTGCCCTAATGACCTTTTTTACATGAGTGAGTGGTTTTTAGTAATTTGGCTCTTCTTTTTGTTTTCAGAACCCTTCAGACCAATGGGTTCTCGTTGTCTTATATAGCAAGAGAAATATGACAGAGAAGAAAAAGTATTTTATGTTCATCAAAAATTATTGGGATTTTGCAAGGAAAATCCCATTTTTTAATAACTGATATTTCTATATGTCCTTCTTACTAAATCACTACCCTGATACACTGAAGGGTGTTGTTTCACACTCCCACCCGTTGTGTTGTTTGGTGTTTTGTGAAGACTTTGGGGCTGGAAGGAGGTTTATTCATGTTTAGTAATAATAGTCCTGTGAGAAGGGAGGACTCTGCAAGGGAGGAATGCGAGAGCAGAGAACGATCCTCATTAGGATGCTATGTGAAGGGTGTCAGCCTACTGAGGTCCCAGCTGTGCTCCAAGCTCCATGCTTCTCATGAGCGAGAGCGTGAGTTTGGGATGTGTGTCTAGTGGCACTTCTGTGGAGAAGATGGAGGCAATAGCATTTCTGTGTCTCAGAGGCCATTCTAGCCCCCATCTCCCTTTAGTTCATTTCCTGCTGATGACTTCAGTGCCAGAGCTTCCTTGAGAGAGACAAGTCACATCTCTGTAACTGGCTGCTGTACAAATGTGTAATCAGCATGGCCATTTGCACAGAAAGGCAATGGGGAATCCTAGTACTCAAGATTAACAGCTTGGATCTCCTCTGTGTGTATGTAATCCTGCTCTCCCATTAGCATATATCCATCCATTTTTAATACATCAAAGAGGGCTTATAGATAATCTAGAAGGGAAACAAAAAAGCTATGCATCACCATTATATTAAGGGGGGGACACACACACCCAAATCAGCCTGCAGAGGCAGAATCACATTCCCCTCTGCCAAACTGATGCATACTATCTGGATCTGAAAACCAGTGGAAAGAACTCCTGTTGGCTGCTGGACCGTATAAACAATTGGTTGAGTGTCTGCTTGTAGACGGAGCACTGCTGTACACTCAACATCGTGGTCTAGGAGGAACTCCAGCTCAATGAAAAACTCAGGGGAAGAGGAGGATGAAGAGCAACAGTGCTGCTGGCAGAAGTAGTGGGTTTCCTTTGGACAGAAATGGTGCTAAAAAAGCACGTGTTCCACTTTCCTGATATATATGATTTACAGTATTGTGAATCTCTGTCTTATTGAAGAAATGACTGAATAGAATGCAGAGACAGAATTTGTATTGCTGCTATTTTCAGGAGGGAAATGGTAGCAGTGGCAACAGATGCTTCTGAATGTATTTGGATTTAAGCAAATTAAAGGAGAGAAGGTTCCATGAAGGCAGAGGACAGTCCAGAGATGCACTACACTCTGTAGAAATCAAAGCAGCCTTGTTAAACTGTGATACACAATGCAAATATAGTTGCTGGGTCACACCACAGCAGAGAATGTACTCTCTGTTTTACGGCTATCCTGCTCTGGTGCTTGGTGTGAGAGAGGTATGGGATGTATCTCTTTGGGCCCAAATAAGAAAGCCGTAAATTTCTAAGGTCCTTGAGCCAGGTCCTGCACAGTGGCGCAGACTAACTATATTGTTCTGATGGCAGAAAGAAGGTAAAAAAGCTGTCAAGCTTCTTAGCAGCTGGTAATGGCCATACAGGTGACACTTTTGGTTTCTGTTAATCCAGCCTGTTGTCCCCCCATTGACATGGCAGATAGGATCTGGGGTGGAGGGAGTGTATGGTGCTTGGACCATTTGAGCTGTTGGAAAGACTTCCACGAGCCATAACCAGCACACTCTGGGGTTTCTGCCACAGGGCTGGCCGCAAATCAGCAAGCACTGGTGGAAGGTACAAATTAAATTGGAACATTCCTTCTTTTCCTTCCTTCCTGCCTTCTTCTGACTTGCCCAAATAAATGGATCTTCACAGTTTAGATCCAGCAGTGCCTACAATCTAAGTGCAGTATCATCTCACCCTTGCATTTCATTTAAGTGCATTCCTTTTTTAGTTAGGATGAATATAAATAATCAACAGGTAAAGTGAGAATGCCAAGCTTTCAGTAGGACTGGAAGCAATCTGCTTGAAACTGTCAGATGTGTTATTAATGTCTTTTTTGTTTGTAGAACCCTAGAAAATTTCTAGTGGAGTGCACACAGTTTTAGGAATTTTTTTCAATGAATTGCAGAATATATATGATAGTGCCTTTTTCCATCATTCTGTATAGTGAAGTAGTCCACAGACCCGCAGTGGGCTGTAGATTTTAAGTTGAAAGTCATTGAACTAGACTTCACATGTTTCAAAAAAGAATTGTTCTTCTTATTTTTACTAAGCTAAGTGGACTTTTTAAAAAAGTTGATGTAAATACATCTTTGTAACCTTAACTGTAAGCTTAAGATGTTTTTAGGCATATTCTGGCTGTGGCAAAATTCTCACGAACTAATTGGGAGTGTTGTCTGGACTTTAGCAGTGCAGTCAGGGGCTTAAAAATGCACCTGATGTGAATCAGTCTTTGCTTATTGTAAACCAGCTTATTGGGAAGCTGCTTTCCTGTCTGCTTCCTGCTTGCATTTTAAGCACGTGCATTTACTTGGAAGACATCCCCTCTGTATTATCACGTTGTCTCTTGGGCAGTTCTGGTTCTTGACTATTGGAAGAATTTCTTGCCTAGGAAGAAAACTTGAATAGATTAGTTGTGGATGACATAAAACTTGGGGTTTTTTTCAGCAGGCTCCTGCTACAGGCTGTAAACAGAGGTATTCCTAGACTTCTAAATTCACGTTTTGCCAAGGGGAAAATATATGACATTAATCAAATTGAACAATCAAAGATAATTTTCATTAACCTCCATGCCCCACAACTGCACGTAATTCTAAAAAGACCCAGCCCGGTCAGTGAAGTGAATTAGACTAAAAGCAGGTAGTTCTACATTGTATGAAAAGCCCAGTATTCAGACTTACTATGTATGATATTCTCAGCCAGTTCACCATTCTTACCTGTTCTGTACCTTGCAGAACGATCAGGAGACTCCTATAGATGAGATGTGGTTTAAGAATACCAGAATGAAAATTCTGTGATGCAGGGGACTGAAACTCAAATGATGCAATGGAAGAGTTGCTTAGATACTACGGTGATGACAGTGGCACAGGACCTTATACAGAAGTAAAAATGGAATAGGAATAGAAATGGTATTCCTGCAGTCATTCTGCTACACAGAATTCCTACCAGTGTGAACATGAATTTTGCATACCAGTCAGCAGCGACACAGCATCTTATAGTTTTAGAAACTATATGAGGGAAAATGAAGAGAAATTAGGGTTGGCTTGTGTAAAATTGTCAAAGCTGGAGGGATCTGGGAAGATGCCTGACGGTTCATTGATTTGATCAAATGCAGCTGAACAAATAAGGTCAATTAAATTTCACAACAAGGTGACTGGGTTTGGTTTCCAGGTGTTTCTTTATCCAGTGTCCAAAAAACAGATGGGGGAAATTGATTAACTATGTTCAGCTTTTTCTACTCTTCCTGGGTTGTTTGTTAGAGTCATTTCCTAACTGGTACGTTTGGTCTTAGAGAAACAGCCTAAGTAATGGCAGGGCCTTCAGTTTCCTTAGGTGAATGGTCGAACAGGCTGCAGCATTACAAAATGCGTTTTTACTTTGTATCCTTGCTACATTTGTCACTTCTCAGCTTCATGCAGCTGCTCCTCGCTATGTGTTTCTGGCCCATGCAGAACAACTCCTTTCCATGCTCGGTGGTTATTTGCTTTAAATAAAGGCTTTGGAGACCTAGATAGAGATGGGGGAACTGAAAAGCAGCACTTGAGTCCTTGAATCTGGTCTTTTGTTAGCATACTCTCTTTTGGCTTTGTTATTATCATTATTATTGCAGCAATTACCGTTGTTAGAATTCTTCTGTAGTGTGGTGCCTCAGCCCTGGGTGGCAGAGCACCTGGTACCAGGCACAGGACAAAGAAGTCAGCCTGCCTCAAGTGGCAGCCAGCCTGTGGTAATTCTTCTGTCTTTATTGTTCACATATCTTACATGGACATGTCTTGAAAACTTACATTAAAGCATTTCTTAAAGCAAAAACATTGTTATATTAGTTATTCTTAACAGGCACCAAATAGATGCTTTCCCACTTTATTTTTGTCCTTGTCTTTAGGAATTGCAGTTCTTTGTGCTTCATGGCTGTTAGGTGACATGTATCCCACTCCACATGCCTTGATCTCTATTTCTCTGCATCTCCCCTGGTTAGATATGCCTTTGCAAAGATGGTATAAAATGCTACTATTCTAACTTTTGCTGATACAGTAAAGGCCTGAAGATTGTGAAAGATGCCAGATAGTAAATAATCAAGCCTTGCTCCTTTTCAGTCCTGTCCATCAGATTAAATGCCTGATTCATTTGAAATTTTGAACATAATAATGACCATGTATTTCTTTTCTTCAGAAATGCAAACAAAAAAATCAAAGAGAATAGAAACAGGGCAATCAAGAACAGAAGCCATTCTGGTCTTTTGCCTGGTAACTGGAATCATTGTGACTATTGGTGTGATCTTTGCCATGATCTTTATGATTCTTCACTGGTAGGTGGACAGCATACAATGTGATTTACATTTTATTTGATCAAAATATGGTATTACTGATGACAAACATGACCTGGGGTGAGCTATTTAAATTTCTCTGTAGTTCAATATTTGTGTTGCCAGTAGAGAAAACAGGAACAAGCTTCTGGAGATTGGAAATAAGTATTTTACAAAGCAATTACAGTAATTGTGGATGGGAAGGAAAAGATTCAGAGCAATTTATGTAAACCTACTTAAAGGTATGTTTTTGTTTAATTCCTTTTTCTATTTCAGGGCTGTTGTAAAATCTATTTGGGAATCAAAATTTGGGCAAGGCAACCAAGAGAAGAAGCTGGCCAACAAAAGATCACTGCGTAACATGGAATAAATAGCCCCCCACTAAGGGTCCACATTGGCCTTTCGAGGAATTGGAGTCTTCACCTGCAGCTACAGTGTTCTCACCATCTGCATTAGCCATAATATAAATGCCAGAGCCTTCACTCACAGAGGATGAAGTACAGAAGTCCTTCCAGGACTTGCATAATGAACAGAATTAGAAAAAGTTAAATTAATTGGATTACGTAGAAATATGATATAAAGAAGATTAAAATATGTTTGAAATACTGGTTTTAAGAAGTACTTTTTACAGTTCATTCACTGTCTTGGATTACTGAACTTTAAGTGAAATGGGTAAATATACTTCTATTTTAAGGTGGGCATCATTCCCCATGTAGTTTAATCGTCTGAGCACCTCTGAACTGGAGAACCAAAGCCAGATTTTTGTGAGGATGTTGAAAATGAAATATTTAGAATGTTTTAATTTTGTGAAGATGTTCATCTAGACTAGATGAAACTACACATATGGTCTAGGCAGAGACCATTTTTTGTAAAGTGCTGCTTCTCTCCTCGATGATCTTCAAGCACAGCACCTACTATGTAATCACTGTAATCCACTTTCTTCTTGACGCACAGAAGGATATGTAATGGTAGGGAAGATCATTAAAAGTCGTTTCATAAGTTTAATTAAATTTTTACCTGCACATTTGCACACATAACCATTTCTGACTTCAAGGGGACTAAAATATGTGAACAGAAGAGTAGCCCCATACGGTCAGACCAAGGATTCATCTACCTCTGTAATTAAATCAATGGACAAAAAAAGGATCTCTAGGGAAGAGTACAAAACCAAGACAAGGCTGTATGATGTTTTCCACATGTATTCCTCCAGTTTCCAGGCATTTGCAGGTTTTTTAAACCAGATGCAATTTCTAAGCATTTAGCAATCTTGAATGGATTTCTTTTCCATGGCTTTGTTCAGTATCCCCTTGTACCTCTGTAAACTTCTGTCACATAAAACATTGTATGACAAGGAGACCCACAGCACAACCGCATCTTCTGTCCGGCTTGAACCCACTTCCTGCTCGCTTCATTTGTCACACCTCACTTCTTGAAAAGGCAGTGAGCTGCCAATCCACACTGTCCTTTCCCTGAAAGGGACTTTTAGGCCTCTAACGTATTCCCTGGTTATTTTCATAGAATCATAGAATCATAGAATGGTTTGGGTTGGAAGGGACTTCAAAGATCATCTAGTTCCAGCCCCCCTGCCATGGGCAGGGACACCCTCCACTAGACCACATTGCCCAAAGCCTCATCCAACCTGGCCTTGAACACTTCCAGGGATGGGGCATCCACAACCTCTCTGGGCAACCTGTTCCAGTGCCTCACCACCCTCACAGGAAAGAATTTCTTTCTAACATCTAATCTAAATCGACCCTCCTTCAGCTTGAACCCATTACCCCTTGTCCTGTCACTACACTCCCTGATAAACAGCTCCTCTCCAGCTTTCCTGTAGGCCCCCTTCAGGTACTGGTAAGCCACAATTAGATCTCCCCAGAGCCTTCTCTTCTCCAGGCTGAACAATCTCAACTCTCTCAGCCTGTCCTCATAGGAGAGGTGCTCCAGCCCTCTGATCAGCTTCGTGGCCCTCCTCTGGACTCGCTCCAACAGCTCAATGTCTCTCCTGTACTGGGGCCCCCAGAGCTGGACACAGTACTCCAGGTGGGGTCTCACAAGAGCGGAGTAGAGGGGCAGGATCTCCTCCCTCGACCTGCTGGTCACGCCTCTTTTGATGGCGAGCACACCACACAGCTTGGTGTCATTGGCAAACTTGCTGAGGGTGCACTCGATCCATGTTGCTGACAAAGATGTTGAACAGTGTCAGTCCCAGTACCTGACCCCTAAGGAACGCCACTCATCACTGGTCTCCACTCCACTTGGACATTGAGCCGTTGACCGCAACAGCTTTGAGTGCAACCATCCAGCCAGTTTGGCTTTTTGGCTTGAAAAGTGCAGTATTACTTAGTGATTCCTCATCCCAAAACTGTACCATGCCTCTGACGATCCTTGCTGACCTTCTCTAACTCTTCTCCATTACATGACTATCTTGTTTATGAAGGTGCTTTCTGCCTGTGTAAATAGACATTGTTTGATACAAATAAAAAACCTGAGCTGATGACACGTTGAAAAATGGACCGTAGACTGATTAAAATGTTTAATAGATTTTGTGATTAAGATTTTCTCTTGAGTATAGTAGAAGCTCTGAAAAGAGGCCAAATATTGAGCACTCCAGGGCAGAGAATGCTTCTTGGTAAAGAACATTGCAAAAAAAAAAAAAAAGGCAAAAAAAAAGATTGGAGGTACTAACTCATCCTCTCAAAGAATTCCTGTTCTCTTCGGATCCTCTGTTGCTGCAGATGTTCTAACTGCACCATCTGCACATCCTTAAAAAAGCATTATCATATTTTTCAGAGATACATCATTTTGTTTGCTGTTTAGTGAAAAGATCATTTACATTTTTGCAAATAAAACATCATATTCAAAAATGACGTGCACTTAATTCTATAAAAATATCTTTTTTTTAAAAAGGAAATGATATTTTTGGTAACACTATCATTAACTATGTCATTTTATATCATTTGGTGGACAAACCTAGAAGTCTTGCAATGTTAAGGAGAAAATGCATAGAGAAGGAGAAAACAGACAATAATAATTTTAATTTTGCAGTTCGCAAAACTAGCTTACATGTTCAAGGTGAGGTTTTGATCCTATGCAATCAAAGACAGCCTATTTTGGGGAGTCTGGGATTAGGTCTGGAATGGTGGTCTTAAAAATAGACCAAACCCAGTTGTTATTACTCAGGAAAATGCTTCCACTGAAAGTATGGTAAATATGAAACCCTACCATCAGCTCTGTGATTGACTTTTACTTTCATGTTGTAATTAGGGTGCAGCATAACTGAAAGAGAGAGAGAGGGAACTAGAATATTCTTTTCCATAGCGATGCAAAGGTGTACTATTTACAACCATTTTGTATTTTATTAACATTTGCAAAGAACCTCCAATCTTGTTTGGGTTGATATTTTGAAGGTTTTAAATTTCCATGGTCTGCTGGCAAATCCAGCAAAAAGTAATAGATACATAAGCAGAGTAGTTCAGAAAATGAAATTCAGAAACAGTTGAACTAATTTGCACTGGTGAGTGTGGGGGTCCTTAGGGTAGATCAAGGAGGTTTTGTTCTTTATTGGCTTATATGTTGTAAAATATTATTATCTTCTGCTTTTTTTTTTTTACTCTTATTGCTCCTTAAAGCTACCTACAAAAATAGGAAAAAAAAAACTCGCTAGAAAATTTGATGCAAAAACTGTAGCATAAAATATGGAAGAGTGCCTTGTTGCTCAACAGATAGGGTAAACAGGCTGTTCTGTTATTGAAGCTGCAATCAGAAATGCCAAGAAGAGAGGAAGTTCCTGAAGTTAAGATTACTCTGTCTAAGCAGCCATCACACAACCACCATATTATCATTCTCTCCCACTAAATATGAACTTAAATGAATTGCTCTTTGTACTAGATGCAGTATAAAACACATAGAAAGTGCAAAATTATTGTCTTAGCACAACTCATACCTTTTCTGACTTTTGATCCCGTAATCTGAATAATATACCTATTAGTTTGGTAACAGGATGGACAGCCATGATTGATAAAGGACATCCAGAAATAAGTGTTTTAACTTAAGTATTTTTAAAGAAATAAAGAACATGTTACAATCTGCTTGAACACTTTTGGCAAGAAGTATTCACCATCTAGGATATATATACTTGATGTAACTCCTTTTATCTGCAGTGCCTGAGAAATGTAAAGAATGTTTTCATCATTACTTTCTGGTAGCAGGTTAATGAAGACAACCAAGATTTTCTCCTTTTCCACAGATTTAAGTGCAATATTTCTATCTCCTTCTGCTTGCTGACTGCAGTGGAAACATTATCTTTACTGATCACCCCAAGGTACGAAAGTGTTCTTATTCTCAGACCTTTGGCATGTGCCCAACTCCTGTTTAAGCCAGTGGTATTTAAGCTCTTGAAGTGAGAATCTGCTGCATTTCTAAGGGGAGAAGCAGAGAAGAACTAGAAGCAGAAGAGACAAAGGTCACATAAAAGTTATCTTCATGATCTCGGGAGTTTGTGCTGCCTACAAGAGCTTTTGGCCAATGCAGATTAGGCAGCCTCCCTAGTCTGCTCTACAAAGCGTGATCTGTACAGAAACCCCAGTGCTCTGGGAGCCCGTAGCTTTGCCCTCATTCAGATGCCCTCCTACACCATGCCTTGGAGGGCCATCAAGCTCAGTTCATCTGCCAGGAGACCTTTTCTCTGCCTTTGCCGTACAGAGGACTTCTAGTATCTCCTCCCACTATTCCAGCTGCTGGATCCAGGATACAGGGGTCAGAGTAAACGTGAAAATCTCATCATGATTAAATTTAAGCTTGTACTTACATTCTTTCCTGAACTAAGATGTCCTCATGCATGTGTTTAAGCGATTTCCTGAATCAGAGCCATAATGACTGTGTCATCCCTTGCTTTCACTTGCTTTGCATTGTCTAATGTTGCAGCATAATCTTGTGGGTTTTGTTTTAATTTAATAGTATTTGAAACATTTCCCCACTATTCTTTCATCTTCCTTTTCTTATTCTTCTTAAAGAAAAATCTTCTGGGAATGCATATCTTGTCTGTATATGATCCACCATCTGTGTCAGGAAATTTAGGATGCATTTATATAGTTATTTAGGTCTTGATGTGTGTGCAGTTTCATTTATATATGGTCTAATAGTATATACCATAGAAAATATTTTTTTTTGTCTGACAGCTTTACTGGCTCTTTTTGGAAATGAATTTTTTATGGTGAATTGCAGAGATTTTCATTATTTTTTTATAACTTCATTTAGTCGAACACACTTAACAAAATAATAAGTACTCATGTTTTTTTCTTTCTTTGCTACTATACATACAAGAGAGAAATTGCCACAGAAATACGGGTCATTTTTTAACCTGATGCTTTATAAAATAAAATTAAGAAATGCTAGCTGAAAACAGATTCAGTGTTCCAAGATTGGTGGCAAAATTTCAGCATTGTGCAACTATTACAAGGGAGAAAATAAGCAAATAATTTGATTTATGATTTTATGAATCAGAAAGCTACAGCTAAATGTTAAGTCAAATGTACAGCATTTTATATGGATTTTGGAAATAGAGCTCTGCGGTTTCCAGTTGTTTATCTATAAAGTGTAGATATGGATTTTTCAGGAGCTGAGCATTCAGCTTCTACTTCATTATGAGAATCTTGTTATATTAGGCCAATATCACTCACTTATGATTTACTGTGTTTTTTAGTTAGGAGAACTTTTGACTTAGAACTGGGTCAGAGTGCTCAGACTGGAAAATTCATTATGGTGAATTTTCAGGGCAATGCTACTTTAACAGGAAATTGTGTTTGTGGGCTGTGAAAAGATAACTGGAGAAAAAGCTTGCATGTCTGAAGCAATTAAACCCCAAATCCAGCATGGCTGGATGTGGATAATTGGTTATTTAAAATTACTTAACCTACATGTGTTTTGCACTCTATCCTCATGTTCTTATAATCAGCAAGTTACTGGGCAAAATGGGAAGACTTCAGCTGATTAAATACTCATTTTGGACTGTAAGCCCTTTCCCAAAGAGATGGTTTTGTAGTATATGTGTGTATGAAGTCTTATAACATGATGTTCTGATCCTTACTGAGAGTATCCCAAGTTATCACAACATAAGAATTAAATAATAATATGAAGCTGTCGTGCAGATGAAGCAGTTATTGCTTTGGGATAACATTATGTTATATTATACCTAGAATAATGGCAAATTGTTAATTAAGATTCTTTGATATTTGCAATGATCCAAATTTTTGTTGCTTATAACGGCCAAATTTTAGTCTTTAGGCAGAAATTTTCCATGCTAAATATGTGATCCTCAGGCTACTATCTTTCTTTCTGGGTATGCATAAAGTGCAGTCGAATGTTTTATTTTTTCTAGGGATACACTTGATGGAAAAATAGGTTGGTAATCCCATCCTGACCATTTCTCTCACATTTCTAGTTTCTGTTCCTGTCCCAGTTTCCCCCATCCCAGCCTACTCTCCCATCAGCAGCTCTTCCTTAGTGTGGTAAGGCTAAGACTGAACAGGAACACTGTGACTTGGAGATGATGGAGAAGTAGGAAAGAGCAAAGGGATTAACACAGGCTGGGGAAGTATTTTGAGAGGATCTGGTGAGAGCAGGCTGGGAGGGGCGAAACTGGGAAGGGAGCAGAGACTAGGAGTGCTAGAGAAGTGGTCAAGGAAGAAAGGCTGAGAAGAAAAGAAGAAATTAAGCAGCATCCTGAGATTAGTGGGGCAAAGAGATTATGCCTGATGTGAGTGGGTAGAAGGAGCAGGTACTGTGAAAAGAGAGATGCCTGTGAGCAGGATTTTCACCGAGGGGAAGAACTGGCTCGATAGAAAGCCAGGCAGGAATTCTGAGGAACATGGGGAAGGAGACTGGGATTGTGAGACCCTGGGAGACAGAGAGAGAGATCAAACAGGGAGCTGAGCATGCTGAACATGAATACGGAGAGAAGAAAGGCAGGATGAAGACACTGAAACTGGGGAAACAACCTGGGTTTGAATGCTGGGACAGGAGGGCTGGGGGACCGAAGTGATGAAGAACAAGGCTGGAGGGGAAGACTAGGACTGAATGGATAAGAAAACAGAAACTGGGGTGACAAACCTGAAGAGTGGCGACTGAAAGTCACTGGCAAGAAGAGACTGGAAGAATGAGCAAGGGAGACATGAGACTAAGCAGGGACAGTTTTGGAAGGGACAAGACAGAAGACATCAGAACAGAGGATTTGTTTGGAGGTGCCTGTGCCCACTTGAATACTCTTCCATCATGAGTCTGGATTAGGGGCAGTTTTTCTGAGCTTCTTTGTACCTCTGCTGCTAGCAAACATCTATAAGACCCACTAGCAAATTATGTCTCTTGCTCCCTGCATTTGCAAGTTAACGTGGAGGGTGAATATGTTACTGCATCAGCTCAAGTATCTGGAGCTCTGTCCAGGAGCTGAAAGTTGTGACCCAGTTTATGGTGTATGTTGAGTATGGTGCTACCTGGCAGAACATCTGAATCGTTAGTGTGGAGTCTAAGAAATCACAGAAAACTTTAAAGGAATTGCAAGTTTGAGTGTTAAGAAATGTCAATGTGCATGTGGGCTGTACAGACCTGGTCTCTGGGGTGCACCTGAAGACAGAACGGGGTGCAGGCTTGCTCCTGCAACACACTCACACAGAAAGGGCAGAAGAGCTGGGGAGCAGAGGACCAGCCAAAGCTGTCAGGACTGGCAGGGCTGGTTAAGCAAACCTGGGGAATACACCCAAGCAGATTAGCCAGAAGGAATTTTAAAGGCATTTTAAAGGCAAAACAGAGGCTGAAAGACTTCCCTTCTCCCCCATTAAGTTTGGCCATAGGCTGGTATGTGGCTAGGACTTCATCCAAAAAACTGAAAAAGGAGAAAGAGAAGGCCACTGAGGAATTTAATGGGGCAGGATGCTGACAGACAAACCTTATAAACTGGTAGATTAGCGTGCGAATTTACTTCACCGTAAATGGTCCTGAAAAGGCAGTCAGGTTTTTTACCTGTTTTTTCACTTTTAAAGCCTGCAGACTTTTATCTTTGTAGATAAATGGATAAAGGTAAATTCCTTGTCTCATAAAAAGTTCATCAGGTGAATGATGTAGTTCTTTCAAAATGTCATCAGTCTTCCTGGTCCAAGTAGTATTCACAGCAGGTTCTCAGCCAGTGGAAGTCAAAATGCCAGCTCCCTTTGAATAGCGTAGAGGCAAGTCATGTATAATTGAATCTCTTATTTTTATTGTTGAAGCACTGATTTTACCCAAGCTGCCTATGTGCTGCACTTGCTAATCTCAGGGGAGGACATTTGTGATTTTCTAAGAAAGCTTTAAAGACCTTAAGTTCATATGTTCACAGAGCACACATCCAGAAGGACCCACTGGATCATCTGGTCTGATCTTGTGTCTGTAAGAGGCTCTTTCCTGTCTGTCTGTTACTCTTGTGGTGAGGCTGGTTACTTGAATTATGTCTATGTTTAAACAATACCTGTGAGAGAAGCACCCAGTCTTGCTTTGAGGACACTGAAAGACTGGAAGTCCAGCACTTCCCTTGGCAATTTGTTCCAGAGGTTTATTGCCTTCTGTGCTAAACAAGAATTGCTCCTCATTCAAAATATGAACACATCTGGCTTCATCTTTCAGCCACTGTTTTTTGGTTCTGCTAAAATCAGCAATCTTTTAGTGCTTCATATTTTTTCTTTATAGAAAAATTTTTCTTCACCAACACACTAATCAATCACATTTCAGTCTTCTTTTATGACTAAGCTTCTTAAATGTCTTCTCAAAAGCATGTGTCTCTCATATTTGGGTATTTTTTCTGACCTTTTTCACAGCTTCTAATTTTTCAGCTTTATCTGTTCAGCCAAGAACCATATATGCCCTATGACACTGAGGTCTGTGTTCAGCTGCTTGCTATCCCTACTTCCTAAATCCTCTGCAGAGTTGCATCTTTATAAAACATGGTTCCTCATTTAGTAGATACAAACTACCTTCCTTGTTCCTGAACCAGCTTCTCATTTGGCCTTAGTAAATCACATGGAGATAAGAGTTGTTCCTGTATATTCCTGGTTGTTCCATATGCTTCTCCTAACTTCATTTACTGCTTCATCTGTCTTCATGTCCTCCACACACTTTGTCTTCACCAGGAGCGGCTGTTGGAGCATAGCCACTGTTCAGAGAAGGATTCAAGATTCGTTAGCCTGGATATACAAAGGTGCTAGTAGGAACACAACCCTAAATCCTGTTCAGTTTGAGGGGGATGCCTGTGTCTGCATTTTACATTAAACAATTGTATGCTAAAATAACAGAAGAAGCATGGACTGCTGTTTCACCACTCATAGCCTCTTAGCAGTGAGGCTGCATAAGGGCAGGTCCCTGATTCCCCTTATGCCCTACCTCAGGAGTATCTCATGTTTCTACGCACTGGTACAACTTGAGTAGAGAGGGTGGAGTGTGAGATGCCAGGAGAAATCCTGTACGTTAACCCCTAGCCTGGTAGCTGAGGTGCTTTCCTGGGACACATAGGTCTGTGTTTCCTTCAGCTGAGAAAATGGATCTGGGATGCGGTCTTCGGCTGCTGCACAACTGAGCAGAAAGGCAGAGTAGTTTATAAAGAGGACAGTCCATTAAGTTATACTCAAAAGTGCTTTTGGGTGCTTTGTCATTGCCTCTTCTCTTTGCTGGAGACGTCTCTTATTCCCTTGCCTCTTGACTCATAGAAAATGTTGCATGACACATTAAGGGAAGCTCTACTCTGTCTCTGCCTGGGGCTAGTGCTGGTCCAAACTGGATAGATTCTTCATATTGTATTTCATTCTAAAGAGCATGAAATCTATGTTTCAACATTTCAAACAATGAAAAATCCAACTTTTTCTACAGAGTTGGAACTCCATCTATCTTTCTCCCTTCAGGACAAATAAAATGAATAATGGTCCATGACTGTGGTTCCCCCTAATCTTTGTTTTTCCTTCTCTTTTTGTTCAAGCTTTCTTAACTGGAGAGGGAAAAGTGTGGCAAAAGAAAGCCCAGAGACCTCTAAAGTTTCAAGAGTTAAAATGGCAAGTTTAAGGCCTCATTTTCACAGGTTTTCTTGCTCATGGTTTCCATAAAGCATGTTATGGTAGTACTGCATTCCGGCATCACTTACAGCAGCTCCACACCACCAACTTTGTTGGGTTTTATTCCTAACTTTAAACTCTTGTGATGAATTTTCCTTGCAAATCCTGGAAAGGACTTACCATATCCTTCAGTGATGTCTTAAAATTTCAACTTGTGTTTGGCGAGATTGGTTCATCAAGCAGTGACACGTCAGACCTTAGTCGAGAAAGAACTCTATCTGACTCTGGCAGGCTGATTCACAGTGTTGCTTGAAATGTGAATTGTATTGCTAGACTTTTCCAATGTGAATGAAAACACACTGAATAAGAAGCAAAATGGAAGGATCACAACACAGTGCCGAATCCTTCAAGTGTCACTTGTAAATGCAAGTATAATGCACCTAATCTTGCCGGCTACAGAGCAGATTCCTTCCTTCCTTCCTTCCTTCCTTCCTTCCTTCCTTCCTTCCTTCCTTCCTTCCTTCCTTCCTTCCTTCCTTCCCCTTCTCTTATCTTTCCCTTTTTATCTTCCTTTCTTTGTCTGTTTCTTTCTCTCTTTCTCTTTCTCCCCTTCCCTTTTCCCCTCCTCCTTTCTTTTACTTTCTTCCCTTCTTCCCCCTTTCCTCCCCTCCTGTGCTCCTCTGTTCCTCAATCCCTCCCTTGTTCTTTTCAAAAGATACTGGTTCTGGGTAAAAGGAGGCAGTTTTTTAAAAATTAAAATTGGCATAGGGATAAGTACAATGCCCTGCCACCTCTCAGCCTCAGTTCTGAGAATTCCAGGATTGTCAGAAAATAGTTTTTGAAAGCACAGAATTAGCTCAGAAGTTTGGGTCAACTCTCATAGATATCAGTGAAAAGTCAGGTCATGATGACTAAAACTTCTCCATAACAATAATCTCAAAGTAATAATGAAAGTCTGTCTTTTTGCTTTGAAAGCCATGGCTGAGCTCCTGGGCTGTGTTTAGGGACCTGCATGCCGCTGGCTGCTGGTGGAGAATGCAGGACACATCCAGTGGGAACCAGGCAGCATCTGCTCCTCCCGTAGGGTCTGCAACACCTCCTGGCTGCTGTTTGCCCTCTGGCTGGTGATGGACTTCACTCAAAAAAAACAAAAGAAGGGGCTTGTATCAGTCAGCATTAATGCAGGGGGAAGAACTTGAGGAAAGCAAGCCCTTGAGCTTGAGGCTGCTGAGCCCCCAGAGCTCGTGGGGGCAAAACCTTGTCGTTAATAAGATTTGAGTCCAAACTAGTTCCTGATAACAGTGAAGCTACTGGAAGGTTGTGCTGAGCCTCGGTGGCTGGGAGGACCCTGGCTGCAGAGAGAGGAGTAGGGTAGGGCCAGCGCCAGGCTGGACACATTTTGTTGCCTGTGCCAAGGCCATGGCCACCACCATCTGGCCAGCTGGGGGGCTGTAATCCACACAGGTGGCTTTAAAATCCCCTTGGCCTGGGGAATAAGCTGCACTGGCACTAACTCACACCCAGTTGTCCCCCACATGCTGATCTTATGACTGAGCTTTGCAGACCACAGTGACAGACCAGGCGTCCTCTCTCCTTGGGCTCTTCACCTGATGCTGAGGATGCCTGGGGAAGATACGGGTTTCCTTGCACCACTGTTTGGGATCATGAGTGTGACCTCCTCACCCCAGGAATTCCTGCTGCAGTGGATGTACTGTGTCTGCCAGAGAAACAGCACCTTTACTGGGACTGCAGCGAGACACCATGCTGTGCTGCACAGCCTGCTAATAAGGGCTGGGGACAGGTTTCACCTACATGCGATGAACTCTGTTTTGTGTGTTTGTGCAAGGTACGCCTTCTGCTTTGGCTTTCTATTTCTGATGGATAGGTGTGCTCCTAGGGCTTTGGACATGGGCAACCACAGGGGAGTAATGCCTTCTGGCTGGAGGAGAGCTGTCCGGATCTCATTTCACCACCCCACACATCCCACCGCCCCACTGGGTGTGTTTCCCCAGATGTACACAGGAACTGCCCACAGGGTTGGAAACGTCCTGTTGCTCAGATCATCATCTTTTACCTCAGATGATCCTCCCTGCAGCAGGGCATGCCGAGAGCTGCAGGTAGCCAGCAGCCCTGGTGAGCTGGTGGGTGCAAGGACTGTAGGGTGAGTTCAGGAAGTTTTCCTCCTGCCTTTCATGGTCAACTCACAGGAATTAATGCACTGTAGAAGATGGCAGCTGTGTCGGAGCAGCACCAAAGAGCTACACGATTTAAATTCTGGTAGGATAAACTCTTGTCAGATAGCTCACAGTAATGAATAACATCAGAAAATCATCATATAACAACAGAATCTGCCATCAGACATGAACTCCATCCATGAGACATTCACCTTGGATTTACGAAAAACCTTGTGGGACCAACAGTTGGGCTGTTACATTTCTTGTGAACTGCAGCTCTCAAATTCTTGGCTTACCTGTCTCTGCACATCAAGGCAATTAATGTTTGTTTTTTTTTTTTAATTTCAGAGTGGGTCAGTCCACATATACATAGCAACCAAAATGATGCCAGTAGAGTCACATGGCAGGAAATATAATGTTAACTTGATCCTGGCTGTGCTTTTTATGCTTAACAAGAGAAAATCAGGAAATAAGGAGAGTGTTGGATTTAATTTTGAATTTCCTGGCCCCTTGCTGTTTGTTGTCTTGAAGATAACACCATCAAAACATACAGGGTCTTAAAAATTTAATTTCCTTTTTCTATTTCCTAGTTCCTATTGCTCAATCTTTCAGGCTTCTATTGTGGCTCCTCTTGAAGCAGAGACTTTTTAGAATTCTGAGTGTGTTTTCTGATTCACACTGCATTTACATTCCTCTTGTTCCTTTCCACTTTTCTCCCAAGCAAAAGCTCTCCGTTCCTGCACATGGAGTCAGTCTGTGGTGCTAGAGGGAAGGCACAGAGAGCAGAATGTGTTGATCCTGCCAGACCTTTTGTATTTTCCTTTTCACTCTTCTGTGTCACCGAAGATGACTGTTGCCTAACAGGGCATGTCAGTGGACCTTACGGAGGGCGTGTTTGATCCCAGTGTCCAATATGATCTGCAAGAGCAAGAAATCCTCTTTCTAGAGGCCAAAAATAAACTCCATCTTGTCATCACACCTTGAGACCAATAGGCACGAGCACAGATGCTTTCCTGTGATGTGACTGAGCTCACCGGTGTCATTCCCAGCTGCTGCCACCTCAACGGAGGAGGGACCTCTGTCAGGATTTTGGCCACAGTTGTGTCCTTGCTGCCCTTGCTATCTGGGGGCTGGCGGTCACCCACGGGCCAGGGAACTCACTTCCCATCTTGCAGTGGATTCTCCACAAAGCAATACCAGGAAATTCAGAGGGGTTCTGGCAGGGGACATGGTCGCCCCATCCAGACCTCTTCGAAGGTTTGACGTTTATCCTTGCTTGGTTAACATACAGGGTCCACAGATAGAAAAGCATCTGCTGTCCTCACACATTTGTCTCATAGTCTGTGCTTTTTTGTGCTGACTCCTTCAGGGATTTAAACCTGCACAATGTTTCCCATGATTAGATTTTTTTATATGAGCCATTCTTTTTATCGATGCTAAAAGGGCATCACCTATTCTTTTGGTGTGGCCTGGCAAGCGGCACTCTGCAGAGAAGGAAATAAAGCCCCATTTTCGTAACAGGGGATCTTTTGCTAAATCTAGCCAGGCACAGTACTTCCTACTTAAAATCTAAAACAAATTAAAGTAAATGATTTCGTATATGTGGAAATTAGTTTCTAATAATGGGGAGGTATTCTTGTTTATTATTTATGTGCATATAATTCCGGTAGCAATTAACATCTTAATGAAATCTTTATATAGAATAATTTTTTTAATGAAAACACAATTGTGAATATGATTTGCTGCTCCTAGCAAACCAAGCATAATTAGATCCAGTTTAATAATGTGCAAAACTATTAACATATGAAGAATGCACTCTGAAAACATTCCTGTGATGACACAGGATCATCATCAGAAGATGAACTTACTTTGCCCAAGGTCCTGCAACACAGATGAGGCTGAGATGCTGTTGCAGTTACATCACACTGATCCCATTGGTGAGATACTTATGCGTTTATTTGCAGAAAGCCTGTGCACTGTGAACCCTTATTTACCTTTTCCCACCAGAGGATTTTACCCCTTGAGCGAGGGATGAAACCTCTTTCAAGTTTAGATTTCAGGAAACTCAAAACTCAATGAGAAATTAAGGTCTTGTTTGGTTTGGGGATTTTGCCATATTATATCCACTGGTGACAGCCGCTGATGGGGCTTTGTCAGCGTTGTCCCCCAGTACATACGGGCAAAGCTGCTATTTGCACTAGTGGAGATTAGCAGCCTCCCAAACAGGAGTAAATTGCACAAATGCAAATCGCAGCTTGCCGTGCCTTATTGACCCACATAAAGGGTTTCGCCAATGTCAATATGTTGGCTCTGCTAGTGGAGCATTTCTCCGGGGCAACCAAAGGCTGGTGGCTAGAAGGTATTTGGATGCGACATATCACACCTAAAGCAGAGCAGTTATGAGGGCAGGCAAGCCATGAAACATGCTTCAGAGTGGCTTGACGCACTCATGGCCCACCAGCTTCCCTCCCAGAGTACACAAGAGCCCCTGCAAATCTTCTGATAAGCCTGCGTGAAAGATATGAGCTTACAGCAAAGCTTTCATGACTTCTGTCTTGGGTTTTGTATGATTTTTTTTTTTCTTTTTAATGAAATAATCATCCTGTTCTGCTCAAGCTCACACCAGGCAGACCAGGAAAGGACTGAGGTAGGAATCCTCTCTGGATGCCTTAAGAGTTTAGACGCCATTAGAGGCACTTTAGCAGGCTTTGGCCAAGGTTAAATCCAGATGGACTTTCTCTTGCTGAGATCCATTTTGCCATGGCCTCACGATTATTTATACATCAGGATTTGCATTTTCCAGTGTGGCTGTGTACAGCCGCTTTTACACACCTAATTAAGTCCAGAAATGCATGTTTAGTGTTCTAGTGATGACAGAACCACCCAATAATCTTTAGCACTTAGGTACATATGAAATGGTGCATACAACATCAAAGCTGTGTACACACATTAAATAATTCATCCTTGTAATGACTGCTGGAGGTGGAGGGGAGAGGCATTAGGTAAAAAGCTCATCCCTGTCCTTGCAGCAAGTCACTGGCAGAGTCAGGGTTAAGTGCTGTGAGGATTTGGTGCCAAGCTTTGTGCTTCATCTATTAGCTCTTACTTCTCTGCCGTGGATGTACGTAGCAGCTCATATGTTATTTGGAACATTTCCTACTCCAAGACATTCTCCTGTGGGAAGCAGCTACAAGTCCACATGAACAAAATATTCCATAAAAATAAACTAACGATCCCCAGGTTGGAGCGGCTGGTGCTGTCGAGGAGAGGCAACACTACACAGATCAGTGATGCTGCTTGAGTTGCTCGTGACGCTAACACCCACGAATGTGTTGTGACGCCGGGAGGCCACGCACCCGCCCGCTCCAGCGGTGGGCAGGGGCACCCGGGTGCAGGAGCATTGGGGAATGTGGCATGGAGGAGGGATGGGGGCTGAGTGGTGGACAAAAACCCAAAACAAGGTGAACGTGGCAGCCATGGCAGTGGCTTTCTGCTCTGCCGTGCTCACATACATAGTACAGCCCTACTTTGGTCACCCTCCTACTCCCTGTCATGATCAAATTCAATCAGCTGTCACCAAAAATGACATAAAAAGCGACCCCAAAATCCCTTTCTAAACATGACAGTTTTGAGACTAGTGGGGGGGGTCTCTTCCTCCCTCCCTCAACCTTCAGCCAAAGTAAGCAAATGGAGCACTACTAGAAAACTGAATTTCTGTGCAGGCATCCTGTAGCTTTATGATCAGGATGCATCCTCTTGCATGATTATTATTTGCACGGTTCGGTTCTGTGTCACATGCGTTGGCTTCTGTTTGTCTCTTCCCCTGAGCGGTGAGGTGTACGACACCTCTGAAAAAGCCCATCTGCAGAAGGCAGCTTTCTGAGGCTGGTAGAGACGGTATCCAATGCTCTGGGAAAGAGCCAGCTCAGATGCAATAATAATAATAATAATAATAATCTGATGTTTCACTGGCCGAGGATGGTAACTCTTGCTATTCTGCTGGCAATTTGCAGGGATATGGTTCTCCACATCGTGTGTTTCTGAAAGACGCGGCTATTTTTCTGAGAAGCCTTTGGACTTCAGACATTATAAATGTGTTGCTGTTTTATTTTAATCTAGGTTTCCATTTACTGTAGTTATCTTTCTGCTCAGTACAAGTTTACTGGGGAAGTTTATATTGCCCCTTTGAGACGTTGGCACCAAGTCCACATATTCTTTAAAAAGCCACTTTATCTTCAGAGAAACCACCCTAAAATTCCTGTACATTTTCCAGAGCTTCATGCAACATACAAGAGGCTCTGGAGAGACTTAGGTAACATGGACCATTTTCTATCTCGATATGTTTGGACATTCCTTTATAGAGCATGTGGAAATATATTCCATTTTCAAACAGATACACCCTCCTCCTGTAACATGAGTCAAGAGGAGAAAACCCACACAGTTGTTTTGGTTACTTAGGAACTTCCATCCCTGATTAATCAGTTTCTCTCCTCTGCTTCGAGGAACCTAATTGAACTTGTCATTTTATTCCTCTGAAATGTACTCACAGATTCAAAAAATTCTGGCATTTCTAATATTTATTTTCCACACTACAGTTGCCAAACGTACCTCCCCTGAGGATAATATAGATTGGCTTCCCTATTAGCTAAGATCATTCTGTACCTTTTCTGGTTCTTGCCTATGGGGAGTGGAGCATCTTCTTCTCTTTTGGTGCACTTTGGCAGGAACTGAGCCTGTTCCTATACCATGGGATCTTCCGAATCAGCAGTGCACCTCTTTCTCTTGCTCCCACCATATCTTTTTCCCTCCAGCATCTTCCAATTACAGTATTCCTTCCATTACCATTAAATTTAATATAATCCATCAAGTAGTCCCAGAGGGGATATCTTTCACTTTGGATTTATCTGCTAATAGACACATGGTAGCAGATGATCTCTCTCTCTCTCTCTCTTTTCTGGGAGATTATTAATTACTAACGCAATTTTATCGCAGAAACCTGACAGTCTCCAAACATAGTCTCATATCTTCCCGTTTCATTTGAATTTCTCCAGTGTAAATTACTGCCTCACAGTCCTGGTTTCTATAGGTGCTCATTGCATTCCAGCATAATTCATGAAAAAAATAGAAATAAATTATTTTATGGGTGTGTTTCTTCGTCCTTAGGTCCCCATCCATCGCTTGATTCTATTCTCTTTGGCGCATTTATAAACTCATTTTTCACAGGTTTATAAATGTTGCAGTGGGGGCCTTGGATCAAATTCTCAGCTATAGGCACAGGGTTCCCATCTAGATGAATAGCTTCTTAGGTTTAAGGCCAGAAAGAAACATTAGCTCATCTGTTCTTACTTCCTGTATATCACAGGCCATTACATTTCACACAATTACCCATGTATTGAACCTAATAGCTTCTTTGGCTAAAGCACATCTTCGAGAAAGGCATCCAGCCATGATTTGAAACTCTTCAGAGATAAGAATCCACACCCTCCCTTGAGGGTTTGTTCCAGTGGTTAATTACCCTCACTCTTAAAAATATATGCCTTATTTCCCATTTTAATTTGTCTGGCTTCAG
This sequence comes from Balearica regulorum gibbericeps, assembly GCF_011004875.1. NCBI lineage: Eukaryota > Metazoa > Chordata > Aves > Gruiformes > Gruidae > Balearica > Balearica regulorum. The sequence goes on from NC_046186.1 coordinate 40,513,244, forward strand.
CTTCCAGCCACTGGCTCTTGTTATGCATTTTTCTGCTGGTTAAAAAGCCTTTTAGTAGCTGGTATTTCCTCCTGTGGAAATGCTTCACATGCTGCAAGAGAGTCATCTTTCAGTCTTCTCTGTGATAAAAAAAACAAATGTTATGAGCTAAGTCTCTCAGAAAAAATGGATTCTCAAGTCATTAAGTAATTTCTCTGGCTTTTTTGGAACCTTTTCCAATTTTCTCTCACAAGGAATGACATTCATGTGCCTGGTTGTGATCTGCAGGGGGAAGCCCTGCTGCATTGTCCTCTGTCTATTTAGCATATAGTCCAGGTGCCATCAAGACATGGTCACGCATAAATGCAACACTTGGGTCCAGTCCTGGGAGGTGATAAGCTTTCTCAATCAGTTCAGCACAGCCTGAAAACTAAGTCTTGTCCTTCCCAGGACAAGGAGGGTCAGGACAGTAACACAGTCTTTATCCAGATGCCTAGATACTTTATCCAGTATCCCCTCTCCTGCCCCATCATCGTGAGACTGGCAAGAAGGACCATGCTAATGTGTGTTCCCTTGGCTGAGCAGCTTTAAAAACCTGCTGCACCTGGCAGAGCATCTCTCCAGGGCCAGGTAAGCATCAGGGGATTCTCCTGGCCTCTGCGGCTCTCCTTTTGAAACAAACCTCCTGTAACAGGGTACAGAGCATGGGGTGATGGATGAGCAACCACACTGTGGTGTGGTAGATGGGCTTCATGGGCATGGTCCTTCAGGGATCCACCATGGAGAATCTCTTTTGGGGTTTTTTGTGTGTTGTGCTTTGGTACCCTAAGAACTGGCAGCTTCTCTGCAAATAATGGTACTTCCAGAGAAGAGGCTCTTGAGTGGTCATTCCCGTCTGGTACTCAGGCAAGGAAGAAGCAGCTAATGAACAAGTACACTGATGTACCTAGTCTGTCCAGGCCTAATGTTTATTTTTATTAGTGATAAGTAGCTGTGAATGTCTCTGAACGTCTCTTCTAGATAATGAAAGTTTCACTTCAAAAAACAAACAACAAACAGCTTCAAGGAAGTTTTATGACCGAACTGGGAAGCACTGTTGTTTTTGTGGCTTGTGGACCCCAAGGGGAAGCAAGGACTGGAAGCACTTTGCATCAGGCTCAGGCTGCCTCGGTTCCATCTGTGTTCCATTAAATCCTGGCCAGCTAGTGATACCCATCGGCATGCCTGCAGCCGAACCCAGCGCTGCTGCTGGGAGAGGCTGGATGTGGCTGGAGTCTAAGGCAAAGGGTAGATGACTGAGGCAGCCAGCCCTTGCCCATCCATTCAGAACAGGACCAGGGTGCTGCCCCAGAGCTCCTGTTTAGGTGCATATAAACCTTTAAGATCCAGAATGGAGGTGCTAATGCTGTTTGCTAATGATTTTAAGTGCTATTAGATATTAGATTCTGCCAATGCACGCTGAATTAATGAGGCTTAGGGTGCCTGAAGCTGGCATATGGTGGGATTTAGATCTGCTTATGGCTGGTGGCAGAACAGGACAGGGAAGGCATCAGGCAGAGTTGCCTGTGCAGGGATGCACGGCCCCAGCCCTCTGCCTCTCCTTGCTGTGCGGTGTTTCGTGGCCTTGTCTTCTAGCGTGCATACAAGGATGGTGACTGGTGCCGGCCAGTTTCTTTCCACCTGTGTCAGCCAGAGCTGAGAAAGGGCTTTGAGTCTGCTCTTTGAGCTTCATTAGCAGGCTCCAAGCACACATCCCCAGCCAGGAAATCAAAGGCAGTAAATACATTCAGACTTTCAAAGCAAAGTTAGATAGTGTGAGGCACACTGGAAAAGATCGTGTTTGCAGTCTGCTGAAGGCAGTGGGGAAGGAAGAGACAATGCTGAGTGCTCTACAAGACCTGCCCCTGGCTGGCAAGCCATCAGCCTCAAGGTCTGGTTTTTATCTTGGAGCCCCACCAGAAGGGTTGAGATGTGGTTTGCTGTGTCACTCCCAAGTCCCCCTTGGATGTATTAGGAAATAGCTGTGCTAATGGATAGTCCTTAGATCTTGGTCTTCTGCAGACTTTGTGGTCATGCTGTAAGGTCCTCCTTTTGGGCGTTTGCAGAAGGGAAAGATGAGGCAGGGAAGAAGCTTTCTTTGATGTTGAAACATTTTATTTTTCAGGGAGGGGGGATAGCTATTTATTTACTTTTGATGGAGCCAGGACAAACCATTTGTATGATGGATTAGGCAGTTAGTTTTAATTTGTCCGGTTGCCTAGGGTACAAGACAGGCAGGTTAGCTGGAGCAATTGTCTCTACACAAATGGAAAGAATAATGTCCTGAAAAGACAGCATTAAGGGGACTGCTCTGTCCTCTGCAGACCATTCCACAATACTTACCCTTTAAATCCCAGTCAAGTCTCTTGAGGAGACCTGAGTTAACAGTTAGAAGTAAAGGCTTGTGTGGTCTTTTAGCTGCAGACTAAATACTACTCTAATAATGCAGCCTTTGACGTATGCAATGCTGTTTTTTCCCCTCATAGGAATGGTTTGATAAAGGATGTTTATTTTTTTTGTGCTGTTGCTAATACCTCAAGCCTCTATGATTATGAGTTGCCAGCTGTAACAGCAATATATGTAAAAACAGGCCATTAGCTCAGTGACTTGCAGAGGAGAATATTATGAGTCTACTCCTCTTCGGCCAGAGAGCTTACACATTGCTAGTAACATCTGGCTCGTTCAGTCCCCAGTTTAGGTTAGGATGGCTTAAGGGTACACGAGGCACATGCCTATGTTAGTGTGAGGAGAGGTACTGTGTGGACTGCCAGGGATGATGATGACTACCAGCTTCCTATCTGCATCTTTGCACCGCAGGGAAAATGTGGCGTACTTTGCCCTCCTCTGTGAAAGGATATGGTTGCAATTACTTTTGTGGAGTAAACACATCCACAGCTCTGCAGTGTGACTGACTGATGTATGACTGGCCTCTGTCGCTCTGCTTGTGAATGTGATAGAGCTCTTCTAATTTACAGCAGCTTCTCCTCCTGATTTATTTACCAACCCAGCCTCTAGAGAAGATTGATTTTTTGATACAGAACTAGACAGTTTCTTTTTTTAACAATACAGGCCTATAAAATCAAAGTTCGACTTGTTTTTTCTAAGAGTGAACATTTCCCAAGTGCTCATGTTGTCATTGATAGGGATTCAAATAAAATCTGAGGACCAAAAAGGCACTGAGTGCTCATGCTGCTGAGGAGGTTGTAGTGGTTGTCCTGCCTGAGTGCTGCTGATGCACCTGAGATATAGCTTCCTTCCACAATTGCCCACCAATTGGTCAGCAGCTCCTTCTGTAAAGCATCTCTGAGCCTCTCTGCAGTGAAGAGAAACTAACTGCTTCAATTCCCAGTAACTTATCGCTTTGATTCCCAGTAGTAACAATGCAGAAACAGATACAGCAGTACAGAGAGGGGCAACGTGAAGCAGGCAGGGCAAGGAGTTTGCCCCAGAGGTGGTGGGAACCTGCACCAAGGGATGCTCACACTGATACGAGGGCTGCTCCAGCACCAAGCTGGCCCTGCCTGCCCTGGGACTTTGCGTACTGGTGAGGAGAGGCGTTCACCATGGCATGCTCTGAGCAAGGTGTGCCCACGGTGAGTCGGCCACGTGGCTGGTAGCTGGAGGGATGACTTGCGTGCTCTGCCCATCCATGTGAGCATGGGCATTCCTCAGGACTCAACAGGAGTTCTCTTTAAAGAGAAGGAAAAGACAAAGGAAATTTTCCAAGCCAACATTTTTTGTGGGAAAAAACCCACAACATAATGCATGCCAAAGTCACTGGCACCGAGAATGGAGAGAGTTTTCTTAGCTCTGGTGAGGGCTTTGCCTTTGAAGGATACAGATGCAGTCCTTGCAGTTTTGGTGCTTCAGTGGACTCTGAAACTCAGTTTTCCCTCAACACTCCTGTATGGAAGTGCAGAACTCTTTCAGACTGTTCTGATAATGAACAACAAGACTCTGAAAGTCCCATTACATGCTTGGCACAGCAGGAACCTGTTTCATGGAGCTGTTGAGTTGTCCATGTGACAAATCCTGTGCCAGTTCCCAGCTCTGAAACCTAGGTCATGCAGTCTGGAAATGATCTGGCAGGCATAACATGTCCAAAAAAGAAGAAAAAAAGGTGTTATTTTTTAGCTGGATCAGTTCAGCTGGATCTGACTCACCAGGCAGCCATGCAAGTGCTTGTGTTGGCACTATGGAGGAGGCAGAGAAGAAGGAACAAACTGCCAGAGGGCAAGGGACCACAGAAAATGTACATCAGCCCGTGTTCTTGTGCTTTGCCGTTGTTCACTTTCCTACAAGAAATGCTTTCCCATTCATTCCCACCTCCACACTCTGCTCTCTAGAACGCAAATGCCCTGTTCCCTTTTGAGACTTCAGTCTACACTTACATAGTCAGCAGAAGGATTTAAGCCTCGGCAGGGGCCTGCTGACACAGCAGCTAAGATTAGATCCCAAACAACTATTTAAAAACCTCATGTAATCAGCAAGAAAGGGCAAAGAGCAAAAGTGTAAGAATAGAGTGGCATTGAGTTTGAACGCCCCCTCTGTCCTTTCTTACGAGAGTCAGTAGGTTCATCATGTCTGCAATTATAAAATAAAGCATCTGCAGGGCCCAGAGGTATTTTGAATGGGATTAAAAAGAAACAAAATGATGGACACGTTCACTTCAAATCAGGGCTGAATGTCTTGAATGAGACAACCCAAAAGGTCTCAGCTTAGATTATCTGTTTAGGAGGTCAGCTGTCGGTCACTGTAGGAGCGTTCCTTCCCAGCACCAGATGCAACCGCTGCCTGCATTGCCATTAAGTGAGACACCTCAGTCTTTTAACTAAGCTAAACTAGATCCTCAGCTTTCCCAGGGGAAAATGAGGTTAAATGGTTTACCTGCAGATATCAGTTCCATAGGAAACTATTTGGGTTGAATGCCAAATTTGTAGGTGGACAATGTGGTCTTTTTTGAGTCTTTTATGACATTTTGCTGTTCAGCTGTGCTTCCTGTAATCTATCTGCAGGGACTGTAGACGTTTGGGTTTTTTATCATCTGCACATAGCCACATTTTGGTCAGCTCCAGGATCCTGAGTGATGATAAGAGAGTTGAAAGAGGAAGCTTTTCTTAATGAACAATTTGGGGTAAAAAGGCAGACTTCCAAGCTATGCTCAGCTGATGAGGCACAAGCAGGAAGAAGCCAGCTCCCTTTGGGAGCACCTCACCATGAGCACTAACCCCTGGGCACAACAATTTTGGCTGTGTCCCAGCCAAGGAGCCCATCATCAGCTGCTGAGATGGGAGTGGGCAGGTTGAACCTGAATCCTTCTGCCTGGGCAGCATCCACCCAGCATTTCCCAAGCTGTCAGGGAATGTAGGATGTGCCTGAGGAAGGAGCTGCGCCCCGGAAGGCGTTACTCTTTTCTCATCTCTACTAGGCTTGCTATGAAGTGGCAAATCCTCTCTCTTCGCCTCCTTGTCCAGATCAGCGTTTTGCAGCGGCGCCCTGGCCCCGCTGCTGGAAGCAACTTGGCACCACCACCGGCGTGCAGAGGGATTGTCCATCCCTCTACCAGAGCTGTCAGGTTTTGCTAGCGCTATAATAAGAATAAATAAAAGTCCTCAAATAAATAGAAAAAAGATAAGGAGGCAGATAACTGTAATTCTCATGACTGATAGTATTACTCAATTTAGACATTAACATTCTACCTAAAGCTTTAAGCCTCGGATTTACTGAGCATGCCTGTTATTAATTTTGCCTACTCAGACTGCATTGGTAGCAGGTAGGTGTATAATTTAAAAATGACTTTGAATTAGGTTACAAGTTAAGCATTGCAGAGACAATGATTATCTTTTTTTCCCAGGCTGCTGATGAAAGGCCTTACAGGATTTATTATTACCCTTGTGAAGGTTTGGGAGGAGTGTTTACTGGATGGATCCATAGCCTGTATAATTCCTCACATTCCTCTGTTAAAATGATACCCCTAATCCTTGTTCAGTAACTAAGAAATGACGCATAGCAGGTCCCCACCTCTGCATCATTACCCTACTACGTCTTAAATCCTTTCTTTTCAGGGTTTCAACCAGAGATTATTATTCTTCACCCCTCTTGACAAAGTTTCTGCTCTTGGCCAGGTTACAGCAACCACCAAGCCCTGCCCTGAAAGATGGGGACAGCGTGGGGGAGTCCCCAGAGACAGCATGACACACACAGAGTGGCTCTGGGAACAGCCTGCCACAAACAATAACCGGGAAGTTTCCAGCTCCCTTCCCTTCTCTCTCGGTGGAAAGCGGGGTATCCCTGTGGTGCTGAGCCCTGGAGGGACTTTCAGTGACATCCACAGGGAAAAATAGATAGCAATGGCAGGGCTGGATCCATCCATTGCTGTAAATGGCAAAGAGGTTTACCCTTTGTGAAATCAGTGGCTTTGAAGTTGTTTCACATTATTGTCATTATTATAATTATCATCATTATTATTATTACTAGTTATCTTATCAATTATACATGTAGAGATACTTCTTTATTTTGGGGAAATATTTTTAATATGTGTGTGCCTGTTTTCACCATACACACACATATATGCATATATATGGAGAGATGGAAAAAAAGCAGCATCAAAACAGCATCAGTGCAAGCGGTCAGGAAGCGACTCTGTCAGCATTACTGTGAGAGCAGTTTTGTTCATGATGTTCTCTACCCCATCTGCACACATATGGATAAATAAATTGCTTCACTCTCATGACAAGTCCATTGAACTCCTGCCAGACTTTATGATTCTGCATTGACCCACCAGAATTCAAAATAGATTATCTGGAGGTAAAAAAATCCCAATGAATATAGAGGCTGTTATTTATTCTGTCTCATCTTTGTTTTAATGTCAGTGAAAATGCAAATACAATGGAATATAAAATTGCACTTTCCAAATGCAGACTCATAGTTTGAAAATCTGGGGTAAGATATTATTTCTGCTAAAGTAAATAAAAAATTCTTAGTGACTTTATTGCGATAGGATTCCATACCTTAATATGCTTTAACATTAAACTGAGTGCTGCTCTGAATACCAAAGATGATTTATTGGAAAGCAATACCAGGGCATGTCATATCTAGTCATTAAGACTACCTTGGCCTTATTATCGCTCTTTCTCCTAACTGAATTTTAAAGATTAGTATTAGATGACTGTTCAAACTAAGGAGCCCTGTTAAAGGCAATCATGTGCTTCATACATTGTGCTGCTATTTAAAGAAAACTCTGTTGATAGTCTTGATATCCATTACTTAAAAAGACCAATGGATAAAGGCAGAATGGCGGAAGACGTATTCTAAACTTGCAAATAAAAATGCCCACCCTATGCTTTCTTAAACACAGGCAAAATGGGGTTTTTTTCTCTTCTTTTATAATCTGTTCCCAGATATTCTGATAGAATTTTTAAATCAAGCCAAAGCTGGACTTTCACTGAAGACAAAACATTAAAAAAAGCCCCAAACAAATCAACAAAAGGCAGATGTTTTATTGACGATGTGTATGCATGAGGATATTGTGACTTCTTAAAACAACTGTCAGAAGAGCGGAAATAATAATGGAAGTTAATATGAAAAGCTGAAATGATGACAGTATATTTGCCTGCACACTTCCTGAGCTGGTATAGTGTGGGAAAGCAGTTGCTTGGAAAGTTGTTATTATTTCCTCTTCTGTTGTTTATAGAATAGACTTAGGTGTTACCATCAAGAGGAACTGTCGGTTTGTGGCAGTATAGCCCTTATTTTCTAGTGAACATGCCAATACAGTGGGAATTGTCTCCTGGCCGCTTTGGAAGTGACAGCTTTCAGCAGAAATATTCAGACTTCTTCATTTAAATGTAGTATGCAGCTAAAGATTAAGAGCTAATCTTTCATTTCTAGTTGCTTTTGTTTTGCTAAGACTTTCTCAATTCATCAGTGACCTAATTTTTAAAAACACAACTACTATGGCACAACCATGATCCAACTCCCCCGGACATGCTCACGCCGTCCCCTAAGGACCTCCTCTGTTTTCAAATCACAAATGTGGAGAAGGAAAATTGCCCAAGTAACATAATATGAGATTAAGTCATATGAAAAACTGACCCTTTGAAACAGGCAGGGACCTTTCTACAGCATTTAGTGGGCTTTGGATGGGCGTGTGGGACCACAAAGGGATTATTAAGTGTTTTTTCAACCCTTCCTTTCGGTTGTGGATGAGCAGTGATGGGGCACTTTCGTGTGCCCTGTAGGCAATGGCACAGCTGAGCTTGCTCTCCCAGCACAGCTTTTGTGCATCCCTGTTGGACCACTCCACTGCCCCCCGCCCCCGTAACTCTGTCCCCACTAGCACTGGCCAAAACTAGGCTAACTTTCTATTTGTCTCAAGTCTTTGATTACATTTACAACCAGCAGTAACTAATTTAGGTCGTCGTTGCTGTTGGCAGCACTATTTTAGTTTGTATTCCTTTCTTCTGCTCTTTTGTGTTTTGTTTTTCTGAAGTATATAGGTTTGTCTTAATGTGACATCTCTGTGCAAACATATGCATCTGAGGAAGGCAAAAGAGATTTATTGCATTTTGGCTAATACAGAAGAAAAGGGAAATTGCCTACATAATGAAACAGGAGATTCAGTTTTAACTATGTCATTTCTCTCTTGTCTCCATAGTAGTGAATACACAAATATAAAATATATAATCTACCTCCTCCTTTGAACATATCAACGTACAATTAAAACCCACAAAGCTTGACAACCTGTTGTCAAGTTGTTTAAGCAGTTGTTTCAGAATCTGACAGACAAACTTATAAACAAAACGTAGAGCACCAGATTGTGGGATGAGGCAGCATCGTCACGTGGCTTCCTCAGTTATCTCAAAATTTGGAAAACAAAAAAAGTAGAAGAATACTTTTTCTCCTTGAATAAATAACAGTTTAATTACATTATAGAAATAAAATATGATATGGTAGGAATACACCGGAAATCTTACAGAAATACTATTCTGCTACTGGTAGGTAAATGGTCAAAGCTACTTTTCATGACAATCTGAACAGTACTGGTGTACAAACTATTATACAGGTTGCTAATGAAAAATATTGCAGCAGTTGCAAGGATGTTACCAGCTCAAACAAACATCTAATGATACAATATTCTTCTAAGAGGAAGTAATAATGTTAGATTTACAGACAATAAAGAGTTATGTTCTCCACTTTGAAACACTGGAAATAAAAAGCTCAGGTAATCCAATTTCTTTACCTCATATTATCACAAGGAAAGATTTTCCTTTCACTATGAAACAGCATCCCAAGAGACCCTGTAAACAGTTTATTCAAAGGTAGTATCTGAGATGTCACAGCAACTTCAACAATTGTCCTAGTCTACAATTACAGACTTTTTAGGCCACTGCTTGTACAGATGACTTTTTTTAAATTTTTCACTTATTTACATACATTCAGCCCAATAACAGCAGGTAAAATGCGCTGCCTATCTCACAACAGACACACTAAATTTTTCATCGAAAGGCCAGCGCAAGAAGATGTGGATAGTGATGGCACAGCATCGAGGAGATTATATTATACAAATATACAATTAGACTGTTGAGAATCTAACTCTGCACGCACGTGACATAGATGGTCTTCTGGGTAGATACGCGACACTTGGGATGGGTACATATATGTAACTGCAACTATCATTGGTTGGCTGACGATGACAGTGCGGGTGGCCGTGGAACACAGTATCATTTGGCTGTGCTATCACTAAGTGAAGGTAGGCAACTGCAAATTAGGAATACCTAAAGCTGAAGTTTAAGTGCAGCTTATCTTGGAACGGCAGCAGATTTTTCTAATGAAAGAGTAGTTTTACTTAGTGAGCAACGTGTAGGGAAATTGTTGCCACCTCTTTAATAAATGGTTCTAAGTGAACCGACACAGTTCCCAGAGCTTTAGAAAAACTCATTATGCAAATGAAGATACTGATGATAGACGGTAACGTTTCACAGGATGCTATTTCTTATTATATCAGTAAGCACCAAGTTAAGTGCCAAGACAGCCCCATTGTCCCATGATTTATCATGTAAAATTTAGAACTTGAATGCACAACGAAAGTCCACGAAGTTTGCATTTAATTCACAAGAAGACAGTTTCAAAAATGGCTCTTAAAATACCTTTACATTTCAAATGGGCTTTCGCACACTCCCCCACACACCTCCAAGAGGACTGCTTTAGGATGGACCACACCTAGATATGAGAAAGATCTTTCAGAAGGACGACTTCCACGTCCTCTGGGAATCCTCTGCAGTCGGTATCAGCCAACTGCCGCAGCCCCCTCGAGAGCGTGGTGCCCTGTCCTACCACCCTGGTAAGCTGCAGGGGAGTGGGGGAGGACGAAAGTATCCCCATGTCTCCCAGCTGCTGCTCAGCACCTCACCTGATGAGATCTTTAAAATGTGCCGCCCCTCACCAAGCCCGAACGTGGAGCCGCTTACGGTCCCACAGAGCCCCCGGCTGAACTCAGCCGGGCTGCTGGTGCTACCGGCTGCTCTGGCCTGCACCGAGGGACCAGAAACACCATGGGGACCCCATGGCCACCAGAGGCCCCGGGGCTGCCACCATGCTCTTTCCCCACGTAACCCTGAGGATGGGCGGCAGGGCAGCGTGGATTTGGCTCCGCTCGCCCGGTGCCATGGAGGGAGTTGCCTTTCTTGCAGCAAGCAGCGGGCAGCTAAAAGGCTAAGCCACCTTTGCAGCTGTTTTAGCAGAAATCAGCCAGAAGAAGGGTGAGGCAACAGTCCAAAAAAAGCAAGGCAGCAGAGAAGAAGACCCCGTACCTTCTGATTCAGAACAAAATTACAGACTATCCATGCCTCAAAGACTACGCGGTAATGTGCTCCTTGCAAAAGTCCCAGGCTGCAGAAACAATCCCACCAGGGAACAGAGGCACCATTTTCCTTCAATAACTTCTCCTCCCTTAAAGCTGATGATGTCAACCCTTGTCACCTGTATCCTGATTTCACAGTGAGACTCACCTCATTTCAAGCAATCGGATTTGAATACTGATGGTCTAAAAACAAATTACCATTTATTTTTGGCTTTCCCAGTTTTCAGGAACACCATCAACAGCTACTGCAGTTGTCAGTGTGAGCTCCTGCCATGCTCTGCCTCTCGTTTCCCCTTCGCAAGTACAACTGAAAGGTTGCTTTCTCTAGCACATGGATACACCTCTCAGAGTGGATCGGGATGTTCTTAATACGGTACTTTCACCAGTAATCAGTTGGAAGAACTCAATTTTAGAAACAGAATTCGTGTGCAAAGCGTGCAACAAGAAATACAGTTTACATTTGGTCATAGTGTCCTATCATCTTAGTTATGCTACCATGACTCACACGGATTAGTATACTTACACACACACACACACGCACGCGCGCACACACACACGTACACACACATAGATATTTATTTATATACACGCTCACACAATAAGAAAATGTCTAAGTCTGACAATATTTCCTCCTCTTTTAGTGAAGACGGGAGTTTGGCATCTCAGGCTCTGAATCTGCTTAAACCTGGGATACAGGAATGCGACACACTTCAAGTATACATCGACTGCACAGTGATAACATCACACATTGAGTCTGACACATGCTGTCTTCAGTGGTCCAGCACCAGCATATGCCTTAGAACCAGATGCCTGTTAAAGGAGCCAATATCCGGGACCTTCACTTTTCAGTGTTCGTATTCATGCAACGCCCAAGAGCAGGGCAATAGTCTCTACAACCATAAACGTCCTTCTGTATAAACGCAGTGGTATTTAAAAGTCTGAACCAGTGCATTCCTCTCTTACATTCCTCCTCTATTCCTTTGTTGCTGTTACTCTCGTATGCATGTGAAAGTAAAAGGTAGTGGGGAAATAATTTTAGTAGAAGAACACAAAGCCTCTCCCCTAAGTCCACAGAAGACCACTAAAAGTGTAAAATTTCCAAAATAGCTCATAGGAATTCTTCAAATACAGGAAGTGTTTTCAATGGGGTTTACATATCACGTTTCACATTATTTCCACGGAAGTCTACCTTATCACTTTGTTTAATCAGACAAATATCAATAACACATAATAAAACAGCATACAATTCACGGGACACGACACGTTTTACAAAACCTCTAGAACTCAGCACTGCCGCTTTTGGAAAAAATCAAAAACTCCTATTACTTACAGACATGAAATACACTTCACATTGAAATGAACAGCATGATTACAAGGCTTTTTTCTTATTTGATGGTATTGGTTTAGGATACAATAGTTTTCAATTAGGTTTCACACAATTTTTCTTCACGCCCCCAAAAGGAACCATTGCTAACCTGGTATTTTCTCTGTGCTCTTTCAGGAAACTTGCTATTATTCAGTAAACACTTTTTGAGAAAAGAACTTTTGAAAATTTAGCTTGAATCCCTAATTGTAAAACCTGAAGAACTGGCTGATGGTAATGCTCTTAACACAATCATCGCTCAGCTTACAATGACAAACCAAAAAAATATTACAGGAGGGTACAAACACGTTAAGCCACGGGTTTGGTTTTCTCTGTTGTTGATTTTTATTTTTAAACTAACTCCTTTTTCTCACAACGCTGAGAAGTCTCTGACTTACAACGCTTCAGCAGTCGTGTCTGTGGAGACAGACATGGTAACTTTGGCAATCTTAACTGTGCTCTTAATGCAGCTCTCGGCAGCCCTGTGCACGTTCCCCGCGTTGTTGGCGTGTTTGTGCTGGCAGTCAGACTCCATGCTGTTATCGAGGGGCTGTGCGGTTCCTTCGCAGGTGGGGAACATGCTGCGGAAGGCGTGTCGCAAGTCCTTGCTCCTCAGAGCGTAGATGATGGGATTCACTGTCGAATTCAGCAAACAGAGCATGCTACAGAAGGCAAAGACAGTCTTGATGAGCTTGTTCATTTTCCCAAAGACATCGTACACCATGATGGCGAGGAGAGGGCCCCAGCATATGATTAAAACGACTAGGATAAGGACCAAGGTTTTGGCTAACCTGATGTCCATACGAGTTTGATCAGGCCTAGTGATCTGTACCTTACCATCCTCGGTCGACTGAATGATTATGCTTTTCTGCGTGCCCCGCTGAATCATGCGAACAGCGTGGCTGTGAGCCTTCCACAGTATGTACATGTAGGCATAGACAATGAACAGCAAGAGAACGCTGGTGACCCCAATCCAGAACATCAGGTACGTCTCGTCGATGAGAGGGAATATGTCCGAACAAACGGAATTGAGCTTTTTGCAGTTCCAGCCGAGCAGAGGAAGAACGGCTATTACAATAGCGATGGTCCACATCACACAAAACGCTACGACAGCCTTTGGTCGGGTAACAATCCTTTTGTAAGCTAGCGGCCTGTGTATAGATATGTACCGGTCTATTGCCGTGAGGAAAAGGCTACCTACAGAGGCGGTGAAGGAGGCTGTAACTCCACCCAGTTTGAACAAGAAGACGTTGGGGCTGTCCTTCCGGTGGAAAACATGGAAATCCACAAAACTGTAGACAAAAATCACGCTGCCCAGGAGGTCGGCCACAGCCAGGCTGCCGATGAAATGGTAGGAGGGTCTACACCGGAGGCTTCGGGAGTGGAGGATGACGCACAGGACGAGGAGGTTCTCTAGGACTGTGAAGGTGCCCAGGGTGAGCGACAGCACAGCAATGGCCAGCTGCTGGCTGGGGTTCAGGATCATAAAGCACTCCATATCCATGAAGTTCTCCCCACACTGTATGTTCTCCTCATTATCCTTAAACGTGGACAGGGACTTGTTGTAAAACTCTGTGATGTTGACCTGATCTGAGGGAATAATGCTCAAGAGGGGATCATCTCCCGCAGTCATTTTTTCTTGGAAAGGATCACCCCTGAAGGAAGAGAGAGGGAACTTCTGGGGATAGTATCCCAGCTTGGATGCCATGTCGCCTTTCATGTCTTCGTACTGGATATCGTTGGAGCCCACGTAAAGGAGATCTGTTGTGATTGTTCGGAAAGTTGTATCTGCGAGGCCATCTAGGATTGACTTCATAACCCCAGTCTTGTCGGTTTCAGAGAGACTTGGGGGAGGGAATAATGCATCGGAGGATATCCTAGAAGGGGAAAAGATCAGATTTCGTTAAGATAAACAGGGAGATACACTCCACAAACAACTCAGTTGAACTGTGTCAAATGAAATCGACCTTTCTCTTGCATTCAGTGCAGGCCTAGCCTTTGCCACCTGTGGGAATCAGGGTGAGTCGAGCACTTAGAAAGAAATCACCTGGATTTCACTAAAACCGAATTACGCTATGAAGTGATGCGAAAACCAGAACCGCAGGGAATTGAGTATTCCACAGGAAAGTAATTTTCATTTCTCATCACAACCTTCCGAGCTGCTTCACCAGAAAGATATTTTTCTCTAGATCTGATCTTGGCTTCTGATTGCAAAGTACCTTGCAGACCAATATTCCTTGGGCTTGCTTCAGTTAGATAATACCAAGTGCCACTGCAGGAGCAGCATTAAACTGAATCATCACCTTCATTGCTTTTCTTTCAAAAGGTACCAAGGGTTTTGAAAACCTGACAGAGAGGGAATGGGGCATGCACTCTAAGTTTCACAGCTCACCCAGAATGCTCGTATATTCACATTACAGCAATCTGAGGTCTACTAACATCCTGAATTTGTTATTGTAAATTTATTAGCAAGGTGCTTCTTCTACAGATGTAGGGATCTGGATATAGTTTCATTGCTCTATTCCTTCCTTCTGCTAAGAAAAGCAAGGTAACTGGGACATTTGGGCTGTATGGGGGAGGTGGGTTGCTACCCAGCCCTAGCCACAGTTTCAGTGAGTGCACACAGGTCCACAAGTCAGTGAGTGCATCCATTCTGCATGGATCAGAACCCTCAACCAAAGCAGTTCATGCTTGTCTAGAAAAACATGGCACCAAGTTTGGGTCAGAGTGCAGCTCTGGCCAAAACTCCAGGCAAAAGGGACCAGGAATCACTGCTCCTGTGAGAAGTATGGAAATGTAACTTGTCCCATTGGGGACACCCTCAAAAATACTCTGTCCCCATGTAGCCAGTGGTCTCTGAGTCCTGTCGTGCCCTGCCTTTGCTTGTGGATGGTGATTAATTGCAGGGTATAGCTCCTGGTCAGGGTACCGTTGGGAGAGCACCCTCATCAGCATCTGAGCATCTTATTCACATCGACATCTAAGACAGGTCCTACAGCTCTTCCTATGCTGTGCTCTTTTATACAGCTTTGCCCATATAACATGCCTTGAATATGAATTGAACATCTGCTTTAGGGCCCCCTTCCACCACCACAGTGGCTGACAGTGGTAGGGATATAAGAGCCAGAATCATTGCTTTGGTGTGCTACAGTTACTCTGCAGCTGCTGTAGGACATCTGGGTAATTACATCAGAATAGGAGCAAACCCGAACTTTTTCATGCTTTTAGAATGGAGGAAATTGTTTGTGACACCCAAGAAGTCCCAGATGCCATATGTAGGCTTGTACTGACTTAACCTGTTCACTTTACACAACTGACAATAAATGGCTAGAAGGGCCATGACAGATTATCTGCCAAAACCCTGAATACTGATCACCTCAACTCCTAAAGAGATTTGCAGAGTAGGTACCAGAGCTCAGATTTCCCATGAAAACTAAAAGAAAGTAGAAAAGGATTCCTCTCTACAACAATACCAATACTGAAAACCAGAAGAAACCATGAGCATTTCCAAAAGAAACAGAGATCATTTGGCTGGTGAGATATTTATACTGCACTTATACTTGGTATCTGAACACTCAAGACTTTTTCCATAGTTCTTTAAAGTTCTTCATTTAATTCATCAAGCCTGAACATTGAGTATTAAAGGGAATATATGAACCTAGTCCTTCAGAAGACACTGCAACTCCAGCGCTGCAAACAAGGATGAGTATAAACAACTCTTCCCGGGATAGTCTAACACACAACACTGATACTTGCTGTGTCAGCTTTTGCTGACATTGTTGCTCAGCAAATAATAACATAATTATTAGACAGATAATCTTAAAATATATTAAGGAATTTAATTTTGAGAGTTTGAGCAGTGAGGGAGGGAAATGTTACTGAAGCATACATTAAAAATGAACAGCAATAATCTAATACATAAGGTACTTTTCTTCCAGAAGGTGCTTTACAGCTGTTCCCAGTAGAATTTGCAGATGTTATATGATGCAAAGATGACCGTGCTGTCAACTGACAAATCTGCTTTGGGTGACACCTCGCAACTTTAAACTTTGCATTATAACACCAGTTTAAAAGCAGATGTGAAGAATGTGTTATTCATTTGAAAACTACCCCAAAGAAATTTAAATAATCAAGTACTTTAAAAAACATGTAAAGATGCCTCTGTTACTCCAGAAGACAGACAACCATTTGAACGATTAAAGCCACAGCCCCATGTCGAGAAGATTACATTTGAGTAAAGCTTCAAAAATTGTATGCAACTGAGCACTTCTGCTAGACAGACAAACAAATTGTTATGAGGTAGCTAGTCCCTGCTGGAGTCATGTTAAGTATAGACTTCCTCAGAATAAGGTGCAAGCCGCCGTGCAACCCCTACCTTTATTTGAAATACAAATGAAAGAACATGAATTCCTGCGTGCTCTTTTGAAGGTGGCAGTGAGTTATGTGTCAATATCACTATGCATGCATATGCTATGCTAACAACATGGTTAATGGGATCAGGAGAGGCAAGTCTTACTCTGAATTTCAATGATTTTTTTTCCCTCTGTATTTTTACATTGAGATTATTACAGTAATTTCCACCTTATTGTCTCTGCAAAGAGAGTCTTCTTTGAGAGTACTTGGGAGTTCATTAGTGGTGTAGTTTAAGCTTTGGGGTATGCAGCTGACATTAATTTTGTTTTTGTTTGCTGCTGGGAATATCATAATTGGAAATTTCTAGCAGTATGTGTGCATGCACCTATTCAAGTAGCAGTTGATTTTTATTAAAGTTGCAGTAAAACAGCCATTCGCCTGATCTGGAATTGCACTTTACTGGAATTTCGTTTATTTTAATTTAGATACTAGCTTGTCCCGGTATAAGCGACACTACTGAAACGCACTGAAGTGATCAGTGAGGCTTTCCATGGCTGCCTAGTGAAAAGAAGACCAGACCTTTGGCACTGACGTTATCAGAAGAGTCCAGGTCACAGTCTGAGGTGTTGCACGATTTGACGTGGATCAAAAAGCCGATGGCAGAAGCAGTGGTCTGGTGCCTGGTCTTGCAGTTTGGTCAGTGTCACACAAATTTTAGCCCTGAGCTCTTCTGTGCGAACTCGGAGTGGCAAGCAGGCACTGCCCACAAGAACAGGACACCCTACACCATGTGGCCACACTGCCCTTTGCAAACCCATACCGCCCAAGACCCATGACCACCTCTACGTGAAATACCCTGGGAGCCTCTGTGGCTTCTCACAGCCTCCCTAGAGAACCAGGTTCCCTGCACAGATCCCTCCTCTCTGGATAGGGCTGGGGTGATGGCCATGTGTTGCAGGACGGTCCCCTCACAGGCTGGGCGGAAGCAAGGAAGAGCCTCCCAGCTCTGCCGAAATCTACTCTTCCAACAGAGCCTTTGAGTCTCCAAAGCTCTCATCTTCATCCCTTCCTTAAATGAGCTCTACTACCTCACTCATTTTAAAACAGCATTAAAAAGAACTGAAACATTGATTAAAGATGAGGAAGAGCCTGCGCTAATGCCGGCACTCATAATTTTTGATGTATTTCCATGACTGCATGCAGCAATTCACAGTAAGTAATGAATTATGATTATGGATAAGGATTAAACAATAGATAAAAGTTTCAAGCATTGTTTATCTTGAAGACCAAAACCAGAAAACCCATGGCTGAACACCATGTTAGACTTTTCTCCCATCAACCAGCAGCCGTTGATGGCCATTGCCAGACCAGCTGTGCAAAGGGACTGCCACTAGATGGAGTGGCTTTTACAAACACACGGCTTAGCTGTCTGCAAAGACCTGGATTTAACTTAATCTAGCCCTTTTTTCCAGCCTGCTTTACCGGGGTTCAAATATAGCAGGTGTTAAACATCAGCTGAAGATTGAAGACACAACTTTGTAAGGCTTTGCCCTCAAAGTGAAAGAATTAGTGAAGATTTGGAGGCAAAACTTACTACTGCCCTCCACTGTGTCGTTACATACAGCCTTAAAAGAAGCTTGGATCCCATCAGAACATAGACCTCTTAGGTAAAATATAAAATCGATAATACATAAAAGGCTGGTAACTCACCTTGGACAACAGAGAGAATTATACCTCCCCATGACTTCTAGTTGGTCCGCAGGACCAGTTCACTCGGAGAAGAAGAATGTGACTTCATTAAAATGCTATTACCTATCTTCTCCTGCTGTTCTAGGGCAGAGGGAGGACCAGAAAGTTTTTATAGTCGTCTAAAAAAAGGGATGAATTTATTATAATTTTCAAACCAGGATGATTGATAGAGCAATTTTAATAGCCTGAATAGAAACAGTGAATATTTACATTCTTCCTCGGAAAGTAATTATGAGCAATACAATGATGCTACTGATAACTGCAAAAATGTTGAAGTGGCAGGAAAAGGATTCAAAAACAAGAAAGGGAAATCCACAATCAAATCTTTCTAGCTTCTATTTTAGAAAATATTTTGATCTCCGTGTCTATACATTTCTTCTATGATACCCACAGCTAATTAAGAACAGGCTAAAGGACAAGTAGGTATAATTGAAACATAGTTTCTGAATGCACAAAATTATGTAAATACATTCTCCTTGCATACACCTTATAAGGCTTGTAAGTCCTTCAGAGAAGGGCTTTATCTTCCAATAAGTTTGCACAGTGCCCAGTACACTGGGACTCCTACCAAACTGGGTCCACAAGGTACTACCACAGGAGAAACAGCAGTAATTTATACCCATGTGTAGTCAGCTGGAAAAGTGTGAGAGAAATGAGATCTACCATAGTAACTGTTGGCCTCCAGGAATTAGAACTGTCCTATAAAATGAAAATTTATATGGCTAATAATTACCTTATCCCATATGGCGATGAACAATACTGCTTCGAGGACAGAACAAGGTTTCTAAGCCTTGGAGAAAGAAACGCGCAGTCTGAGAAATGGCACTCTAAGGCTCAGCAACACCGAGCAAGAAAAAAACATGTTGACAAGAATGTGAAAGTGATGTTACCCTATCCTGTTTACTGTTTTACTATTCCATCTCCAACACAGTACTACTCCTAGGCTATAAATGGCAAATAACGCCATCACTCCTGTTTCAGGAAAACTTGCATTCACTTCAGGGGAATTTTCTCTGTGTGAGGGATGGGGAAGGAGCAAATGAGGGATGCTGTCTTCTAGTTACAGCAAGGCACTATCAGCTACGGGGTAAACTAGGGCATACAAGTACTCAACCAAATTTTGTTCTTAAATAACATGATGATATCTATTGCAAGTTGAACCTTAATTAGCAAGAAACCACAGCTACATGGTTATTTATGTTAATTAACATACCGTTTGCACACTAGCAGGATAGGGGCTGGATTGTTCTAATTTGGGGGCAAACTGCCCCTATGTGACACCGCCCAGCATCCAGCAGCTGGCAATCTGAACGACAAAAACAAAACAAGGAGGGAAACAAAGCATTAATCAGTGACCAACGATGTCTTTTAAAGAAATAACGTTATTTCCTCCCTCCAAAGTTTTGTTGGTGAGATGTATGTATCAGTTTTAGCACAGGTGACTTGCAGGCACAGAGAAAAAGAGGCTGCGTCTTACCTCTCAGACAGCCAGGGCATATGCGTGTGTCTAAGATGAGAGAGTTTCAAAAGCGAAGTTGAAGTCCTGTTCCGTTTGGTGCAGGCGAAGGACTCCAACATGGCTCTCCTGCGAGCCAGGTGAGTGTGCTGGCCACCTCTCCATCCTGCTGCTCATCCCTAAACTGTTCAAGTTGTTCCATGTTGGATCAAGTGTTGAACAGCAGGAAATAAAAGCGCCAGGGTGCATGCCTGGTAGGTGAGGGGCTTAGTTTGAAGCCCTTTCTTGGAATTAGGCAAGCCAAGGACGTGTCTCCCACATCCCACCCAGCTGCAGGGGGAAGAACAGGAACAGCTGCCCCTCCTGCCTGTGAAAAGCCTCCAAAGCTCCTGAGTTCACCCAAAACCCCTCAGCTTGTGAAATACAACCCCCTACACACACATTTCCTACCAAGTATTGAAGGCACAAACCAGCAAGGGGACCAGCAGGGTCACGTTAGTGGGAAACTACAGCTACCTGGTCTGCCTGGCTTTTGGGAGAAAGGAGGGAAGGCAGAGGTGGTTTTCTTAAAACAGTAAAAATACAGTATGAACATGGGATTTTAATATCTTTCACAGTTTACTTCATACATCTTAGTTTCATTTAAAGACATAGTTTTGGGAGAGGACGAAGAGGTTTACTGAAGTATGAAAGGCTCAGATGAAAGGGAAACACTGAAGCAAGAGTGACCCGGTATTTGCTTAAAATCACCTCCAGTTTAAGGACTGATTTCCCAATAAAGCAGAATGAGCAGGTAATACGAAAAGTTTGATACAATGCTATGGTATTTACATTTTAAAGAAAATGGAAAAGAACTCATTAAGCTGGCCAATTTCGAACTCTCCAACTTTTCCTTTTTCACAAAAGGGTTTATCTTGGATTTCAGTATTCCAACAAAAATTGCTTCATTTCCTGCCTCTTTTCTAGCCATTCTCTAATGCCAAAAGGTGCTGGCACTTATTACTGCTGAGCAGAATTGACATAAATGTTAAATGGAGACAGAGAAGCCCAGCCAGGTGCAAAAGAGATGGGGGCTGAACACTCAATCTCTTGGAAGTACCTAGAGGAGACAGCAGCTCAGCACACAAGGTGTAGCTGAAGGGAGAGAAGTCATTTGAAAGAGCAGAGCAGGACATAAAAGACTCAGACTCCAACGGATGCTAAATGCTAAAGGTCCCCAGAAGAACGTAACATCTAGAGGATGAAACTGAGGGAAAAACACATTTATTAGGGAAAAAAAAAAAAGAGATTACCACTCCGAGAAAACAGTTTCCATGTAACGGCCAGAGCAGAACAAAAAAGGTCAAGAATTTGTTGCAGCAAAAAATATTAGTGAACTTTATTAAAAGAGTGAGGATTAGAGACAGAAGGGTAGCAAAAGCATCAGGCTCCAGGGAGTACTCTCATAAACTGCACGGAGTGCATATCCACCTCCTCCTCCCCCTGCAACAAACTGTGGCTGTAACAAGTTTTAATCAAAGACTTTGTGAGATAGCAAGGAGATGCTGAGAGCAAAAGTAATGTGGTTAAGTGATTGGTGTGAAGGGGATTGGGAGGAGAGAGGAGAGGTAACTACTGTCCTCACACAGGGAATAGGACGTCTGCAGGTGAGATGGGAGCAAACTGGGGAAAGGTAAGAGAGGAAGACCCAAGTGGAAGGAGCCCCTGGGAGGCAGGGGATGCAGATTTTAGGGAAAGAGAAGCATTGTCTTTGTGATTGGCTTGGGGAAAGCAGATGAGGTGAAGGAGAAAACTCACGAGAGAAAGTCTCCCTCCTCTTCTGAGCGACATGAACTTCAGAGACACCTCCATAAACTGAAGGATATAGCTAGCGGGATTTTCAGATCTCACTGTAAAGAAAGAACAGACCCACTGCTCTGCAGGCAATGACTTGCTCTTTTGAAAGTCCATTTCTGATCTGTATTCAAACGGCAAAGGAAGATGCAAAGGGCTCTGAGAAGCCATCCTCAGTAAGGTCACAGGAAAGGACAGCGCTGTACGCACTGACACATGGGACCGAGCTGGGAACACTCAAGAGAGATCAGTTGAACAAATCTGACCAGGGACATGAATAAAAATCAAACTGCTTAAGGAAAATGAAGTACAGAAGATGAACCTCAGAAGTGGGAAGGAAGAGAGAGTGCTCAAATGGAGCCACTGAGTGACCCACACAGTGGATAAACATACCGAAAGGGGAAAAGGGAAGATGGGTTTACAGACGATGGCAGAAAGTTAGTGCGCAGAAGGTCAGCAACACATTGCAAAGCAACATACCTTCTACTTCAGTCCTCAGGAGTCTACTTCTCCCAAAAATTGTTACTGGGCCACCAAGCATTGGCAGTGCTCAGAAGCTAGGACAGAAAGGCTTTTGGTAAATGTGATGTCCCACGCCATCAGCATTAGCGAAGGACGAAAATATGCACTCCAATTAAAAAATGTAAAACATTCTTTCATTTCTGGAGCTGTCTGGCCTTTCATAAAATTTAAATAAGCTCAGATAACTCTCTTCATAGCTACATTCAGAATATAATGATATTCAAATATACTGCCTTCACACACACAAACAACTTGTGAAATTATTTGCCAGCATATTAAGCCACTACACCAGATTGCTTGGCAATGGTGCATGTCTTCAAAATATGCAGATGCTTTTCTGTTTTAAAAAAAGGAGAGAGGGAGAGAAGAGGAGAAGTGAGAAAGAATTACAGCGGAATCTGATATCCAAGTAGCCAGAACAACAAACTGCGGATAGACTCCAACCAATATTACAACAGATTTGGAGAAACAGTTAAAAGATACTGTGGGATGAGTTATGACTTCTTATTTCTGTGTATATGTGTATACATATATATATATTTATATGCATAAACTTATAGACAGACATACACAGACACACACACATGCCTAGAGGAACAACTATGCGAAGTCTCACAAACGCTGCAGTAGTGTTTGTCATGCGTAAACTCAGATTCCCAGTGCCAGAGGACAAGCAGATAAGCTAGAAGTGTAGGTACAAAAAATATAGGCAAGATGACTACTGAATATCTTTTTTAATTCCCTTATATACAGCCTTCCTGGGGAAAAGCAAGAATCTAAGACGAGTACTTCTATCACTGAGATCCTGTAAAAATTATTTTGCATGTATATATACATATAGGTACCTACATACACACTCCAAACCTATGCCACCTGATTTTCCAGGCACACACATAGTCTGGACTCCAGTACCACACTGTTTAAAACAGAGGCAGAACTAACTAAACCCAGCAATTTCTGAGAGCATGTTTCACACATTCACCACAATGGGAAGGCAGGAGCCCCTCAAGCCCCTAAGCACAGATTTTGAAAGATTTCCTAAAATGCAGAAATATGAAAATGACTCCAGTGAGGACTCTGAAAGCGAACTAACAGTATTCCCTATGGAACTGCTCCTCCTCAGTACTTCGTAGTGAGTAAATACGCCTTTCTTAAGAATATACAATTGCCATAAAGCAGGTTAACACAGGATGAGGTATTATTTGATGCCATCTAGCCTTCATCTACACAAACAAGACAACATCTGAAACATATAAAACATCCAGTTTCACCAACAGTCTGGCCAAAGTATAAGGAGTGACATTATACTAACACACACGTAGTGAAATATCCGATTTATCTGTAATTTGGATGAGGGTAGCTTGATCAAAAAAGGATGGTCCTACTGAAGAGAGGCAGAACCCGGCTTGGTGTGTGCATCACCATAATGCCCCTGCATGAGGCACAAACAGGAGAAAAAAAAGTGCTCCAACCTTGTGTTGCAAACCCAACCATTTTTCATGGGAAACAATGGCACCTTCGGGAAAAAGAATTAAAAAAAAAAAAAAATTCTTTCTAACGAGAAATTGATTTATAAGTCATTATAACCATTTCAAAAGGACAGGTCGTGGCTGGTTTCAGTGATCATTAACAAAGCCACGCACTTTCAAAGAGCCTGAGTTCTGGGGTGCAAATTCTTATCCCACTGACAGTGATCGGATATGCACTTTTTGCAGCAGTACAGTGTCAGTCGAGAAATGGAGACGTAAAGAGCAGTACTCAGAAGACAGGTTGTCACATTTTTAACTTTGCATTAATAACAAATGCTGTCGCTGTCTATTCTGGCACATTTGCAAGCTTGCTTTTAAGTACGAGGGGCTGGCATGCATTTCCACTATAGATAGGAAAACAAGAGCAGCCTTGTTATGATTAAAAGGGTCTATTTCCCTCTGCCTTCTGTCTTCTGTGTCCATCTGCACAGCTGCTTTGAACTTGGCCAAATCCCAGTGTTAGGGTCGTCCGCAGTACCTATTTTAAATCAGCAGCAGACTGTGTGAATTTGCTGCTAGAGAAGAGAAAAATCTCCAAATTTTCACGTAAATGGTCAACGATTGGTTCTGTAAAGCATTCATCATTTTACATAGCCTAAACTATTTGGGAAATTGTAGCAAAAAATACCTAAAATCATTTACTGTTTCAGGAGGAGACTTGAATAAAGTCAATATAGACGTCTGCAAAGAAATGAAGAGCAATCACTGCTAAGAAAAATGAATTCTGCGGATGCCGAGGTAGCCGACGGCATGACTAGAGAGAGGTCACAAAGTTTGCATTGGAGAAGTTACAGTAATTTCTCTTAAAATGTATGGAAGCAGAGAAACTAGGTGAGTGGAAGACAGTGCACGAGACCTGCAGAACCGGGAACAGCAATGTATTTGTAAAATTATTGGGCAATACTAAGCGAGTATATGGGTTTGGGTTCTTCCTTGCATCTTATTCTCCTCACCTCAATAGAAAGGAAAGCTACCCCAGCTCTCCCTCTCTAGCGTGTAACACTTTCAGCACCAAAATTCCCAGCGGGATGACAGTCTGCAAGCATTTTGTGATGGCCACATTAAAGGCTGAAAGTCAGAAATTACTTAAAAAAAAAAAAAAGTTATTTCATTTCTAAACTTCCGTTGCCCAATCAGAAACCTCTGAACAGAGAAAGGGAAAGAAAAGCTTGCATTGGCTAAGACCTGCCATTCCTTCAGCAGAGCATGAAAGCCCTTAATGGGGTCCTTTATGCAACTGAGCTAACATAATTCACCAAAGAACAACAGCCAGGATCAAAGGCACCCACAGGCTCATCCTCACCATACTATAACCTGCTTCCACCTTCGCCTTGAATTTTATAGCTATTTTGATTTGATTACTGTGGGTTTAGATGTTATGGAATGGTCGACAAGGTAAATTCACAGCAAATAGTCTATGTCTTTACCTAGCCAACTTTTCCCGCCGCCCCCCGGCATAGATGCCTGCTGGCTCAGTCAAACAATTACTGCTTTTATCAATTCTGCTTTAAAATGTTTTTATTCAAATGGTTCTGCCTCTCATTCCAAAGACCAACCGATAATAAAGCAAAGCTGTTCCTGGTTGCTACAAAACTAATTTTAACCTCAAGCAAATCAGGAATTACACATTGATCTTCTAAACTGTTTAAAGATGTTACGTTCATTTCTTTTACGGCTGATTTAATAAACTCTCCCTGCATAATAAATATTCCTACTATAGTCACAGGGGTTTTTTTCCCTTCTTGAGAAGGGAAAACCTGTGCTGGCAGTTGATATGAGGTGTAATCCAAAAAGAATTAAGCACACCCAAGTAATTTTTGCAATGTTGCACATTTTGTTATTAAATATCATATCAAATATCACTCTGATCCTTTGCATGATCTCGGTACATGTGAACAGCAATGCCACCCCCAGCAGAGAATGCTATATTCCTTTAAGAAAAGGTGAACAATAACAATGAAAACAAGATGATACATCTAAGGAAAAAAAAAAAAAGAAACATTACTACACCTTTAACAGTTTAAAAAAGCCACACTATGTTCTTTTTTTAAAAAAACTTGTAGATACTCAAGGAATATTTTGCTATCTGGCTCTATGTTATGTATGTCCCTTTATCTTCTGAAAGAAGAAAATATATGCCAGAACTGTTAATATGATCATTTGCTGCAATACAGAAAATAACACTGATGATAATTTTAGAGAAAGAAGGAAAACTACGGACTTCATCTTCTGACACCATTTTACTTAATCAAACTGAAATCACAGTAACGAGCTCTCTCCTACCAAAGGCTTGGTACATACCTCATCCAGGGGTGTTCTCAATGGAGATTTGCAGACGTCTTTGAGACAAAAAGATGCCCATTTAAAATAAGCCCATCTGGTTACTCAGAATTATTTCTCAACAGCTGAAGATTTCACATGACAAACACCGCGTGAAGTTTAAAAAGCTCACTCTTTTTCGGCCGTTTTCCCCCCAGACCTCTGAATTTCAGACAAAAAGAAACGAACCAACCAAAAACCCTACTGGGATATTCTCAAGATGCTGGATGCCTAAGTGACATCTTTTAACGGAACATCATTGCGCATAAAATCACGAATCACCTTTTATTTCGGTTATAGCCTCTACAGCAGAGTTTTGGGAGGAAAAGTGCACAGGAAAACTGAATGCCACCCGCTGTAAATCACCGGTGGGTTAGGACGAGCGGAGAAACCTCCGATGTCAGATAAGGTCCTGTGGGAACCTGGGAGGCTGCCGGCTCCGCGCACAGAAGAATAGACGCGTGTTAACCATAACGCCCCCAGCCTCCCGCACCTCCGCCCGCTGCCGGGCTCCCCTCGGCAGCCGGGGTCCCCCCCGTCCTCCGGCCGGGATCACGAAAGCAAACCACGCACCTCGGGCCACAGGCTTTTTCCCGGGTGGCCCCGGGGCACCCTTCAACTCTCGCCAGACGCCCGAGGCGGCGGCGTGGGGCCGTGCCCGGGGCAGGGGCGAGACCCGCGATCCCCCCCCGGCCCCCTCCGCAGCGCGGGTCGCGGCACCGCTGGACGCGGCGGCGGATCCCGGGGAGGGATGCTCCCGCAGGCAGCTGCCTCCCCTCCGGCCGCTCCGCCGTCGGGGCAGGCGGTGTCACCCCCGGACCGCCTCCTCTCCCCCCCCCCCCCCCCCCTCCCCACCCCGCCAACAAACTTTGAGGGGGACGACGTCTACCTGGCCCCCGGCCGGGGGGGCACCCGCCGCACCCTCCCGCCCACCCCTCCCCGCGCCGTCCTTACCCTCCGCACGGCACCGGCCGCGTCCCCCGCCTGCTCCGGCCGCGCCGACCCCCGGCAGGGAGCGGGAGCGCCGCCCCGCCCGGGCACCCCGGCACTGGGGAGCGCCGAGGAGGCGGTGCCGGCGAGGGGAAGGAGGAGGTGGGAGACTTCTCCCCCCGGCTGCCTCCCCTTCTTCCCTTCCCTCCCCTCGGCGCCTCCTCTCCGACCACCGTCGCCCTCGCTCGCCCAGTTCAGGCGGCGTGCCGGGCTCCACCGCCCCGCCGCCGCTCCATGTGCCGCCCGCCCCCCCAGGCCGCCGCCCCCGGCCCTCCTCCGCCGCCTCCGCCCGCCGCCGCCTCGGCGCGGGGAGGCAGCGCGGGAGCCGCCGGGCACCCGGCGCGGCTCCGGCACACGCCGCCACCGCCGCGTCCCCCCCCCCCGCCTTCCGCCCCTCTCCGGTCCCATTTATGAAGCCCGGCTCCCATCACGTGTCAGTGTGCCTTTTGTCCCGGCCTTGGCAGCGGCGGAGGCGCCCCGCACGCGCGGGGAGCGCCGGGGGAGACGGGCGGCGGCGGCCAAACTTCGCCCCGGGGGAGGAACACGGGGACACCGGGGGACACGGGAGTGGGACGGGTGGGCGGCGGCGGAGAGCGGGCCCCGGCCGCCCCGTCCGGCTCGAGTCGTGCCCCGCGCCCCCGGCCGTTCGCCCAGCGGTGGGGCCCTGGATGGTTAAATCGTGATTAGCCCCGTCGTGCCGGCGCTCCGCCGCGGCGCCCCGCCGAGCGTGGGGGAGCCGGGCCGGGGGAGGCGGCGCGCGGGGCCTCCAGCCAATGTGGAAGGCAGCGCCTCCTCCGGCCCGCGGGGGCGGACGGCGCCTCCCCGCCGGGGGGGGGTGGGCAGCGCTGCCCCGCCGCGGGGCCCGGCCCGGCCTCCCGTCCCCTCCGCACCGCCGGCGGCTGAGGCGGGCGGCCTTTGCTTCCCGTCGGCGTGGCGCGGGGACAGGCCCCGTACTCGTCCCGGGGCCTCGGGGTCGGTGCGGCCAGGGGGCTGGGTGGGTTGGCGGCCGTTGGGCCTTAGGCCGTGGGCATGCTCGCAGGGCGTCCCTCAAGGCCGAGCCCCTTCCCTGTGCCAGTGTTTCCTATGAAACGTCAGTTTTACCACCATTTATTTCCCTTTTCCTCACTATCCTTAACTCTTGCCTTGGGTATTTTGGGGCTTACACGACAGCCGTCATGACAGCCCTGAGAAGTGCTGGGGAATCCCTCATCTCTGAGGGACGAAATGGCTCCAGCGGCGAATGGGCAATGGGCAGAAGCAGAAAGCTGGGCTTTATTCAACAGCCGGTTCCTAAAGACTCTAATATCCAGCTGGCTTTGCTCTGCGTGCTTCTGCCTCTGCAGTGTCATAAATATGTATTTGCCGTCACACGTATTAATACAGAAACATGATAAATATTTATCATTTGACATAGTGTCTAAAGTCATTAACTGGTCCATCTACCACATCCACCCATGGAGGCGGAATAGGCCGTATTCCTCGTTTCTCAGGAAAAAAAAGCACTCAAGTCTTCACAAGTGAGGGTTAAAGATTACAGGTGGCTGTATTTTTCAGAGGTGCCCAACTTAAGATGTGCCTGCCAGCTGACAGTCTTCCTCTTGAAGGTTTCTCAAGCTGTGCCCCTAAGGCCTGAGGTACCCAAAATCTCAGGGCTCCATCCAAGGAGCACAGACCCATTCTCAACAATCCAGTGTTTTTCTTGCATCTAGTCCCACAGCGAGTCTGCAAGATCATAATTACTGCCTATATTTTTTTCCACCGCTGGCTCTTTCTGATGGTAATCGTTAAATTAACAAGAAAGGAGATAATTTCAAACGGCATTCCTCTGAGAAAAGTGGAAAAGAAAAAAAGGCTAACTCATTTGTGCCCAGCTCGAGTTTCTGATATTAGTCAGCCTGTCTGTTTGGTCATTCGGAAGTGGTGGTGTGTAAAAAGAACTTTATTTAACACTGCAGTAAATCAGAACAGATTTCTCTTTGGCTGTGCATTTCAGAAAGTACTGACTTCTCCTCCTCAGAGGGCTAAGACTTTTTTTTTTTTTTAAATTCTTTGGAAGAGTTTGGTATTTTTGCTTTTAATGTGAACCTACCCAGTTAAGCTTCTCTTCCATGTTTGTGGAGGGAGGCATCCCCTCAGCAAGGGCAAGTCACATCCAGTGGACGTCGCCGGACTACAATCAGCCCAGAGAGAATTTAAGGTCATGTGTTACTGCTCATCCTGCCTCCACATTCATGGTTTGCTGAAGATCCCCATCCTGAACTGGGAGTTACTCCAATCTTGGGGTAATCCTTCTTTCTGTCACTTCTAAACTCAGATGGTAGAGAGGGAAATTGGAATGTTGAGCATGTAGCCATGCCCACACACTGAGGTTTCTTTTTTTTTTCCCCTAAAATCCCCCACAGTTGCTACTGCCAGTTCAACCCACAGACGTAGCAATTCCACAGGAGACAAGCCGTGTGGGTAGCCAGAGGTGATTCAAGCACCAAGTTCTCAACCTTTGTCACAGTGGGGCGTCCTGTGACCCCTCATGCCTCACACACCCCAGCCACTTTTCCAGGATCTTGCTTTTAATTTAGCGATTTGGCAAAGGGAAAGTTGTTGCGATCCTGTGACACATGTTCCTAGCCGAGCTGGTTGGAAAACCTCTGAAAGAACAGCTTTCCACTGGAAAATGCAACCCTGTCAAAATCAAAACGCTTCGCGAACTTGTGTCGGTTGCACTGAAAATGTCATTTAAAAAAGAGTAAGTGGTGGAGGGATGTTCCAACAGTGTGGGAACATCTCGTTTTCACATTTCCAAGCTAAATGTTTCAATTTCTTCCTTCAAAGTGAGTTTTGGTTTCAAAATATTTTTTATATTATATATTACAAAATAGTACAAAATTTGAAAAGCTGAATCACATAGCTCCATTGATCTGAAATTAATGTTCTCCACAACTTTCTCTAGGTAAAGAATTCAGCTATTCTGATTTGGAGCAAAATTTTAAACCCCAAACACCTAGGGAAACTAGACTATCTGAATTTTGTTGGGCTCTCAACCACATGATGGAATTCCAGAACACGTCGACGGCTGCCTTCTGAAAGTGTATGATTACAAAATACTTAAAATAGTGAAGAGCTAGTTGCAGTCTTGTCTTTACTCACACTTCAAGCCTTGCTGCCGCTGGAGAGAAAACCATTCAATAACAAAGATGAGGTCTGAGGGAAAAGATGGGGGTGGACGTAGACCCTGAGAGTAGAAGTTCTCACTTTTCCCAGGTAACATATTTCAAAGCAGTGCAGCAGTCAGGTATCTGCTGGCCACCCCCCCAGTACAATTGCAAGTGGAATTTCCTTCAGTTCTTATTTCAGGAAGAAGAGGAATGGGGGGTAACAGATGAAATAATAATCCAGCTGATTGTATGCTCTTTCTAAATCACAAATTCTACCAATTCTTCCCTCTCAGATATTTTTTTTCAAATACTTGTATTTGATATTTTAATGAAAAGTAAACTTTGTCCATCACTTTATGAATGTTGTATTCCATCCATGAAGCACTTTATTTATCTATTTAGGCTGATCAGAGGTGCCTAATGATTGAGCTTAATTTACTTAGCAAGAATCCGTACAATGATGCTTCAGTCATCTCAAACTTGCCTTGCTTTCTTTCTGGAGTTCCATGGCTGCTTTCAAGATTTCCCCATCTCTTCTTTTTAAGAGTATTTCCTGCTGCTGCCTCATACTATAGGCTTGGAGGTTTTGCTCACTTTTATCCTTTCATCCATAGGTAGATAGAACTATCAAACAAGACATAAATGGTCTTTCAAGAGGCACTTGGGAGTACACTGGCTTCTAACACTCTCATCCCATGTCCTTCCCACAGGCAAATTGGTTTTCACAAGGTTTATGTGGTGGTTTATTAAATTATTTTTAAATGAGAGACAAGATTTGGTCTTATGTCCATTCTTAATTTAGAAGACTGTCTGCTTGTCCCAAAGGCTCATCTTTATCTGTCCAGTTTAGGAGACTTTGTTGCTAGGATAGGACTGAGCACCATGGGTGCACATAAGCCCTTCCGCCATTTCACAGTCATAAAATCTCTGGAAAAGTTGAAGAAAGTCTTCACTATAAATACAGTTCTGCTCCTGCATATATTGAGGGCCATGACAGAAGCTCCTTTGGACAAGGAAAAGAAAAGGTTGAAAACCAAGACTTTAAACCTTGACCATTTCCTGGAGTAGCTTTCTCTTCCTAAACCACAGAGCCTCAGAACCTGACATGTTCAGGTGCTGCTGCAGCAGACGCAAGGACAAGTGCTCTTAAGGCAAGATGATTTTTCAGCTTTTCTATGTGCAAGCTATCAAACAAGCAAGGTTGGGTTGAGACCCACCAAGTCCTGATTCTGCCCATCACTTGTTATGTGATGTTTGCCTCTTTTTTTTTTTCAGTAGTGTTGAACATCTGCAACATTCACTGAGTTCAGGAAGATCTCTGGGAGCTCAGCACCTCAGGACATCCCACTCTTCGTCTTTCTGTGCTGCTGCTCCCCAGCTGTAAGATGAGGATAATAGTATCTCCTTTCTTTCACCACTCTCAGGCTTTTCTATTTAAACTGTAAGGTCATCAAAGTGAGAACCGTCACTTACTAGTAGTTTGTGAGCACCTATCACAACAAAGTCATAATCCTGGCTGTGGCCTGCAGGCACTAACACATTGCAAATAATAACAATAAAAACCCAATCAGAAATGTTATTGTCCTGGAGTAGCTTTACTGCCATCCAGCAAATAAAAAAAACCAAACAACAAAACAGCCCAGGGAATGACAGAACCGATGAAAGTGAATGGCTTACCCAAGGGCTTTGCTAATTATCCAGCTCCATATTTAGCCAAACGTTGGTCTCTTGTGAAAGGGTTGAGCTGCCAGCGGGCAGTCACTGTGTGTGTCACTGGTGAGGCATGGCAGCGTCCTTGTTTTGGACTGTCCCCGCAGCATGCTTCAGCCTGTTGCTCAGGTGGCATGGTAGCCCTGCTCCGTGCCCAAGCCTGACATTGGCTTTTGGACTCCATCAGCCACTGAGAGTGGGAGATATGCTGCTGGCTTTTGTAACGCGGATGTCCACCAGCTAGGAACAGACCGAGACCACCGACTCATCTCACGCAGGAAAATGAACAGCTCTCATACAGTAATGACTTTGTGTCACTACTGCCCCTGAACCAAATTAAAACCAGTGATGCAGGCATTCAAGTCTCTCTATCCTGTCATTAACTATCCCCTGAAGCTATCCAGTTCCCCAAATATTATTCTCTTCAGCTTCTTGCTTTGTCCTTTTAAATTGGAGTTGAGCAATGATGAACCAATTTAGCCACTGTTCTATGTAATTTAGGTTATGAACTCAACGAATTAAGACGAGGAGAGAGACATGTAACACAGTTAAGAATGCATACGTTTGTAAAAAATTCTCAGTTTACTACGGACAGGTGTTAGTAGCCATACCAGACAGAATGCATTTGAGCTTAATCTTCTGCTATATTGATTTTTTGTAATGTTTTGCCTATTCTGTTGTAGGTGGCACTGCAGGATGCTAACAAGGTTTTTTCTTTTGCTCTGATGGCAGTGATGCTGTGCTGTATCACGTTCCTTCCACCAACTCCTGACAAAGATGACAGAAAAGGAGAGCCAGAAGATTGGTGAGCACTTGCTATGAAGAAACCTGTTTTAAAACAAAGGCTTTCCCAGATTCAGAGGCGAGGAATTGCTTATCTGACATCTGTTGCCTGTCACACATTTGCTGATGCCCAGGGAAGGACTCTTAGAAATGTTCCTTTGGGCTCAAGTCCACCATCCCCTCCTCCTTCCTTTCTTATTCTCTCTCTGATGCTCAAGTCTGGGCTCTGGCACACTGGAAAGAAACTGCTGTGTTCAGTGTGAAGCCATGACACGGTGCTCTTGTTCGGAGCAGCGCCTTCTGGCTTCAGCCACTCTTAATTGGCTCTGTGCTTTGAACCATTCGGCACTGTGTGCTCTGCTCAGTGTGGCTTGGTATTGACTCACTCTTCATCGCAAGTCTCCGGAGCAAATGGCAGTAATCTCATGAGCTTAAAGATCGCAATTTTGGAGTCTTTTTTTTCTGCAGAGTTTGAATCTGTGGCTGCAGCTCTAGGTAAGGGTTCATGAGCTGCTTTGGTAATGGTGCATGCAGCTTCGAGTGCCTGCTACAGCATTTTTGCATGTTCCTTCAGAGCTAAATGCTGGCTGAGGCACATGAGTTTCTTTTCTCTCCACCATCTGAAAATTACAAAATGCTGGTCCAGGTTGTAGGGGAGGAGAGTGAGTACACTGTGTTAGAGAGGATGGGCCTCTTTGACCTTGGGGATGCTGCTTTTGAACCTTTTTTTTTTATATTTTTCTAACACAAAGGAAATCACTGCTGCTCCTAAGTGATCTTTCAATGCAGAGAAACACCCTCATTAATTTTTTTTTTCACCTTCTCACCTTTTTTCATTAAACCTTACTCTTTACAGTCCCAGTTGAACAGCAGGGAACATTATGAGCTGACTGAAAAGCATTTTCCTTTGTTAACATGTTTTTTCATCATTGAGCAATAGAGCAGTAATGAGGACACAGATCATCTTTTCATTATAAATATGCATAGCAAAGTATATATATAAAAAAAAAAAAGTGGGTTCCTAAAATAAATAAATAAACAAAACAACTGTGTGGTGAAGGGAAGGAATTGAGAAAAACAAGATGACAAAGCTTTTTGCTGATGCTCTACCTTTGCTAGTGTACAGAGGCATCAGAGTCAGGAAAATCTCCAAGTGATGTTGGTTGCTTTGAATGTTGCATTTAATGGAAATAGGCATAGGATTGTATCTGCAACTTCTGTGCGATGCAAATCGATATCATTCATCAGTATGGCAAAAGAAACCAACAAATAAACAAACAAAACTCAACTAAAAACACAGCCTAAGATGACTCTAAAATAGATTGGCTCTTTCATGGAAATATACAGATTTGTTTTCCCTCTTGACTTTTGTTCGCATTTTCCTTGTTCCTGCTAGATATGAAAACAACTCATTGTGTCAGTTTTTTAAATAGGGACAGTATATATCAGTCTGTGTGGCATACATGTTCAGTTCCAGAAAAGGGAAACAATTACGAGTTTGGATGAGAACTACACATATTCTAGCTCAAGTTCATTCGGAGATGTAGCTGTGCGGAGGAGGCACTGGTTCTGTGTATGTGTTTGTATGGCACTTAATAAAATGAGGCCATTATTGGAGGGTGAGGGAAAGAGCTGAACGGCTATCGTAATGCCTATAAAACCCAGGTATGATAAAATGCACTGAAAGTAGCAGTGCATAAGTGCTGTCCTAGGGAAAGGCGCACCGCTGCAGCAGCAAAAGGGACTTGGTAGCTCAGCATCTACTCTCCTCATCCCTCCCCACAAGTTGCAGAGGACTGCAGTGGGTATTCTCCCTGTCATAGCACACTCTCCTGGGTGCACTGGTGCAGCTGTGATCTTGGGTAGCCCGGGCTTAGGCTCCATTCAGCCTCCACTCCCTCCCCAGGCTGGGCATTCCCATCAGTTTGCCTGGCACGGGGAAGTGTAGTGAGGCTGGAGAACCCGCTTCCCCCTGCATTTCAGGAGAAACATGCCGTGACTCCAAAGGAGAAAGGAACACAAAGGTCCCTCTCTTCTTTCTGTGCCAGCCCTCAGACTGTATCACAGTCTGCTCCTCAAGAGACAGTCTGGCTACTTCTTTTGCCTCTGCCAGCTTTTCTATGTTTTTTTTCACAATTATTACAATTATTGTGGCTACATTTGCTCATATGGTCAAAGATTGCTAATGCTATCCCTTCCTGCCCCACAAATTATTCATTACAGTGTCATATAGTACTCAGCGTAAAATGTACACTTGCGTGCTTGTTTTCATTTAATAAAACACTTTGGTCACAGAAGCACTGTCAGCTCAGGTTTTATTATTTCAGAATATTCGCCTTAAATTGTGTGGCACCTGCGTGACAGAGAGGTCACCTAGTATTTTCAGCTCTGTAAAGTAGGGGTGTGTGTGCTTTACAACTGCAGGTTTAAACAACAAAACCCAACTCACAAAACTTAAGTCCACTCAACATTTTCTCAACTAGGGCAAGGGGGAACTGGATGCCAACAGCTGGTCACTTCACAGTCCCTCTGGAAAATAAGTCTACTGGATCCACTGGAAACTAAGTCCACCTTAATGGCAGTGAGGTTCTGGACACAGATAGGCCTGGGATCAGCCCATGCAGCTCACCTTGCAGCATTAACTTAAGGAAGAGAATGGGACAAACAGCTGGTGGGACAGGGGTTCTTCAGAGGAAGCCCTCCTGTGATTGTGTTTTGGCATGACCCCATCTTGAAGCCCTGTTGAGAAGAGTTAGATTTTCTTGCATCATTTTGTGGTTGGCTTCAATTCACTTTATGAAGAAAACACTAAAAAAATTAAGGGCCAGAAGATGTGTTTTATCTCAAGGAAAATAACAACTTGACATCTCCATGAGAGAGCACTGTCTTGGAAGCATCCTGTATGGTTGGCTGAGGAAAGCCGACTTCCAAACTCCAACCTGGGGAGGAGATTCAGAAATAAAATGTGCTCTTGTCATAGCTACTTCCCTACAATATTTAGATTCACAGCTCATATTGCAGAATATTAAAAACCAACAGGATCATTTAAGGACTAGAAGATGGACTAGATTATTTTATTAGCTACATTCCAATGCCCTTTTCCTATTTCTGAGGCCTGAGCTTATCTTCTGCTCATCTGTATTGGCTCCGGCTCAAAGGGTCATATAACTGGCTGAGTCAATAGCAGAGCTTTTAGCACCAGCACCAGGAGCCATCTTGGACAAATGGGATCGTGGATAAATTCTTCAATTTCCCCCCTCCCTCAGTCATTTATAAAACCTATTTTTATTAAAACCTTCTTGGGTACTTCTGCTGCTGCAGCTGGGAGACCATGTGATGAGCATTTGCAATTAAATCATAGAAGAAAGAGGCAGAAGTGCTTTGTTTACTTCAGTGTTGGCTTTCCTTTGTTTCTGCAATGCTTGTTTTCTTTAGGGTGACCAAGAATACTAGAATGTGGCAGAAAAGACCTGACAGATGCTGCAGCAGCAGAATTTCTCTGTTCAGAGGGTATTTTTAGATGAAAAGGTGTAAGACATGTTTAGCCTCTTTGTCAAGAAATTGTTATTTGGTTAACTCTTTTTAAGAGCAACACAGAGAGACCATCTATTTTAGACCATTAGGTTATTTAGGAGGTTAGCTTGCTGGGCTACACTTGTCCATTGTACTGAGTAAGAAATGAAATAGTATGACGAGCTACACTATTCTGTCACCACAAACTAGGCATGTCTTGTCTCATTAACAGTGGGGCAGTTGTGGTTAAGTTATTCAAGACAGAAGAGTGACAAAAGACATAAAGCTTTCCCACGTATTTACGTTGTCTAAAATGTCAAAGAGTCTTAGCCTGCACACTTGCCCAAGTCAGTTTTCTGCTGGATTCAGTGCAATGGATGACCTTAAAAGAGGAATTTCTATAGCAAGGATCGCAGAATCAAATTCTGTTGTGCCTGATTTTTGTCCTTTATGCAAGTCTGTGTAACCTGTACCTCCCACTTGCTTTGTACTCTCCCCTCAACACACACACCTTCACCCCTTTGGAATGGGTATTACTATGGAAACAATTGTGTCCTTGCTATTGTTAAGGGCAGCTGAGTGACATCCAGAAATCCCATATACCCACAGAAAATTGTAATAGTAAATCATCTGACCAGCTATTCTTAGCCATTCTCTTTCTCATGTAAGAGAAGGATGATATATAAAGGGAGATTATAGGAAGGAGCTTTTTTGCTCATAGAAATTTATGACCGCTCCGCTGAAGCATAAGAGTAAAGGTAAAAAAGCCGAAGCACTTCACGAGCAGCAGAACTAATGAAGCCTAGTTCCCCACGGATTTGTATCCTGTGGTTGGATTCTCTGATGACTAATACAACGCTAGCTGTCTGATCACATCTTTTCTTTCAGTTGGGACATTCAGAACACCTTTGTGCCATGTGGATCCTCAGGTATCTAATAACAATTGAGTTCAAATTGCAGCTTTTTATCATTGAGGGTACTGACAATGGTCTATCTCATCTACCCACACACCGATTTTCATTAAACTTGTAGAAATCTAACATGTGAGATTGCTATACTTCCATCATACTTGGTTGAAACAAACTATCAAGTTCAGAAACATATGGAATGTTTCAACAAGACACAAACATATGGAATATGTGATCTTGTGAACCTTTTTTCCTTGGGAAATTAGCCTAAAATTTTGCTTGAATTCTTGTTCCTTGTAATAATGTTTCTGTGCCCAGGTTCTTCAGGCTAGCAGGTGGATAATCCTTTTCTACTTCATAAAAGATGATGTAAAGACTTTTTAGTCTTTTGTAACAAATAGTTAAAAAAGGCAAAGTTACAGCAAGGGAAATTCACATTAAATATTTTCTTTTCACAGTGAAGATGGTGAAGCTGTGGAGCAGGCGGCCCAGAGAGCATGTAGAGTCTCTGTCTTTGGAGTTAAAGTTGGCTGGGGAAAGCCCTGAGCTACCTTCTGTGACTTCTGGGGACTGGACCAGATGACCTCCAGAGATCCATTCTGATCTAGAGTTTCTGTGCTTCCATATTACTTATTACTTTAGATTTCATTTCTGTAGGCCTCTGTTACCCAGGAAGAACCATAGTCAAGGTCAAATTCTTCAGGAACGTGATGTTCTGATAAACAATGTGTGCATGCTAGCATGAACAAACCTTCCATGGAAAAGTTGAGATTTTTACTGTCTGAGACAAACCAGAGCTTTTATATTGAGTCTTCAGTATTTTCTGAATATTAGTTTCCTCATCAGTTCATTTTAGCTGCTCATATTCTATAAAAAGCTCCAGCTTTTGCCACCTCTTTCTGATAAACTGGAGAATGCAATGCAGGCAACAAGACTACTGGAGTCAGTGTCTCTTGCTGATAACAGATACTTTGTAAATTCACTACTTTTCTTGTATTATTTTGGATAGTATGCTCTGGAAAACTTGGCTGAAGTGGGAGAAAAAAAAAAGGGAAATATTATTTTTATGAAGCGCAACACTTTTTTTAATGTGATTGCCTGTCCCACGTGCAAATCAATCTGACCATTTTGCTGGCAGTGTTTAGAAGCAGATCTCATGACTCCAAATGTTCCAGAGTCCTGTATTAGGAATATATGGACACAGGAACATAAAAAAAACCCCCT
Source organism: Balearica regulorum gibbericeps (assembly GCF_011004875.1). Classification (NCBI taxonomy): domain Eukaryota; kingdom Metazoa; phylum Chordata; class Aves; order Gruiformes; family Gruidae; genus Balearica; species Balearica regulorum. The sequence continues at coordinate 40,551,527 of NC_046186.1, forward strand.
ATACAAAACCATCATAAATGTTTTCTTTTCCTTACTGTTTTTTCTTTCCATTGACATTAGTGCAGTGAGAGATGATGAAATAGTACAGTAGTAATGAGCCAAATGGCCATAATAAAACATGTCCAGTGACAAATCTTTCCACCAGAAATCCAACTTTGCTTAGCTTAAACCTTTTCACCAACTCCTACAGTACTGTAACTAAAATAATTGAGTGCTTCATTATTTATTGTTCACCTTGTGATAGCACACGGGGGCCCGTGCCACGGTTGGAGAGAGCACACTGGAAAGCAACAGCCCTTGTAACACAGGGTTTAGGAGCTCGGACCAAAGACAACAGGTGGATACAACAACCAGGCAGAGGCAGCGCAAGGTATCAATGGGGCGATTATGAACGGCTTGACGAGCAGCTGTCACAGCATACCAGCTGCCTAACCACTGACGTCTCACACTGAAGAGAGGAAAGGAAGAAACCAAGCCACCAGTAACTGCCTCCCCTTCCCCTTTCCAGCCTCACTGATAAAAGATGAGTCTAATTGCAGCTGCTACGTCACTGTTTTTTTGTTACTCATGTCCTTTTTCACCTCTACCCACTTCCTGGTGGATGTTGTACCCTCATTTGTCTGTCATCTCTTGTCTTTAGGGCTAGGCTGTTCCACATGAAAGACATGAAGCAAAACTTTCCTGACCTCATCAGGAAGGAAGGGGAGATTTTAGATACTGGGAGATGGAGGATGGGACATGACACGTTAAGAACAGGAATAGGGGACTAATTTTTTTCTGTAATACATCCTGGAACTATGTCAGCATTTGCAGAGGTGAGGTTGATAAAGATCTTGGGGACCTGAGGGGAAAGGAAGGGAGAAGAGTGGAGTACCTTTATTTGTGTACTGAGACACTGCTGTGCATCAGAATGGGAAGTCACCGTGGTCTGGTCCCTCAGTACAGGCTGAAGCCTACATCCATCCTTTAGGTTCATCACAGCAGCAAACTTGCTCATCAGTATGCTGATAATCACACACTGGGAGTGGCAGCCACACCTAAATGTGACTATCTGTCTGTATGTGGGGTCTCCAAGCTCTGTGGTAGCCTGTGAAGACTCGGTCAATACAGTCAAGAGATCATGGCAAGTGACTCAGGTGACCCATTACTGAACGTACATAACTGCACACCTCCGGTGCAGTCCAGTCCTCTTTAGAGCATCCCATTTTGCCTACCGCTGCCCTTCTGGAAGTGCATGGATCTCCTGTAGGTCCCGATCATACCTGCTGCTCCAGGGTAGACATCTCAGATATCCAGGCACTTCAGATGCACCTAGTTTTGGAAACCCAGTCAAGTTCTAGGTTTATAAATTGGAGCTAATTGAATTACCCTGCAAATTCTACTGACGGCACTGACTAGCTCTCTGCTGACTTACCGTGGGGGCTTGGACAGCTATGGTTAACACCTAAACACCTGCACATACATACCAAAATGTAGGTGTCTTAATCTAGACTTGATTCCACGTTGGCCTCTCTTGTAGTGAGACTCTAGAAAACAACAGATAAAAGTCATAGCAATTACTGCAAGGACACAGCTGTTAATTGAGAAGCAACTTAAATTAGCACATGTAGAGCTCTGCGCCACTGCAATAAATCAGCTTCCAGTACCTGAGCTAATGTGTTTAAACCTGTCTGATGATAGCCTCATGTTGCGTTGCTGCCTGGAATGGAAGTGCACAGTGAAGATTGCTGGTCCTTAGGCCAGTGCTGTTACTGAACCACCATCTCCAGGATCATGAGGTTACTGCCCTTTGCAAGAGAACTGAAGGTTAACATGGTGATGTAACCTTGCGATTCTTTAACTGGCACTGAAACTATCAAACATGTAAGTCAGGATTCAAAACAAAATGTCCTGTATTTTTCCTGCAGTTTCTCTTGGGGAGAAGGAAGGGGAAAAAAAGGGAAAAGTGCCAAATTAGTAATGTTAGCGATCATTTGACCAGCACTGCTACTAGCATGGAAGGTGTCCCCAGCCAGAGGCTGATACCAGCTTTAAGATTAGCTTAAGGCTTAACTAGCTTTAAAAAGATATGCAAAAGGAGAGAGAAGATGAGCATTTGATGATTCTGTGCCAGGGGAGAGGTTAGTTCAGAACTGAAGAGTTGGGGGAAGGTAGAAACCTAGTTCTTTAATGTTGTGCTTTTTAATAAGACTTATGGTTCCTCTTACTTTTTCTTGCGGCAGAGCTAAGGTAGCAAATCCTTCAACACTGCCTGTAGATTAATGAAGTACAAGCCTACCCCTGCAAAGGAGTCTGGCATGATCTGCCCATACTAATACTTGCACCAGATCCAGAAGCAATAGAGTATATCACTAAAGCATGGAGCCAGAACTCAGTGCACGTGGGCTTTGTTAGGCACAACGGTGCACAGGGTCGCTACTTGGTAGTTTTGATCCCAGCTAGTGTCTTTCCTGTGTAGGAAGAACTTCTTCAGGTATCTTCATCATTAATTTTGAAGGAGTTGCTGTTGTGGGCTCCAATGTAGACATGGCCAAAACTCTTACATGTGAATAACAATTAATATGTGGCACATATACTGACCAGCAGCAATATATCATGTTTTCTTGATGTATTTGAAAGTGTATACCTAACACACAATCAATCACAGAGAGACATGAGTAAATGTGGTTTTGGAAGAGGAAAGAGTGGTTAGTGATTGCAGGCCATAAGGGCATTTGCAAATGTCAGCCAGGCTTTATTTGCATTAACTAATTTTCAAATCAGAAATAAATAGATTTTTGATTGGTTAAATTAAACAAGACTTGGGAAGAGAATACGAGAAAGGAGAAGCATTTGAAAAATGTAATTGCACACTACAAAATCCATGAACATTATGTAAGGATTTACAAATCAGCCTTGAATTACTGCGTAGTGGAGACAAGCATTTTGAATTGTTTTGCTGAAACCCTCATAGAGCTTGAAAATAATTTAAGAAGGATAAAGGTGGTCTCAAATACCATGTTAGAAATGATCCCTCATATTTCAGTTTATAAGGAGCCTCTTAAAAATAATTCCCTATCCTTATGACTATTTGAATTAGAGGAAATAGAAGGAAATCTCTCTTGGAATTCAGGTAGGTGAAATTACAAGCAGAACTTTACAGTTTGAAGATCAGACCCTCAAATTGTCTGTCTTTGCAACTGAACTCTCATCAAAACTCCTGCTCCCCACTGAAGGAGATTTAGCTGATGGAAAAAACCCACCCAACTCTGACGAATTTCTGTATTGTAGTTAAAGGTCCAGATTACCCTTTGATTATCTGAAATAGATGCAGCCTCAAAAATTATACTTTCTCGTTAAGTGGTGGGTCTTTTACTTTGAAACACAGGCTCTTTGTATTCAGTTCATAGCTTTCTTTTGGCTGCTTCCTCCCTTCTCCTTTTGTACGTATCGCATTGAAATCTCCTGTCTTGTAACTGGATGTAATCCCAGTCCCAGTTCATAATAACAGTGGTCACTGGTGGTGAGCGGTTTTCCAGGGGGAATCCATTATCTGAGGCATTTATAACTGGGCTGGGTAAAACAGTCAAAAATGTGTAGGAGGGAGAGGGAACAATTTTGCGGTGTTGAGGGTTGGACTGGATGACCGAAGGGGTCTTTTCTATCTTGGATTTCTATGCTGATCATGGATGAATACGGTCTAATGAGCCAGATATTCAAACATCTTCAGGCAAACCATTTTGGCCAGGAAGAATGTACATTGGATGCTCAACTTGATGCATCTGAAAGAAAATCAATAGTTTTCCAAAGGCCATAATAGGACAGAAATAGTGCTGGCAGTTCTGGATATTTCTCTGTGAAAATTTGTACCATCAGTTATATAAGCAACCAAGTATTTTTTGCATCAAAGGCTGTAGTGAGCAATTTTAGTTACTCTTCCCTTCAGATCTTAGTCTTGCTGTCTTTATATGGATGTCATTAGCATATCTCTGCACTCCAAAGTTGTCTTTTTTTCCCACAAGTCACATGGTTTCCCACCCAGTGGATTGCACTATGAATTCCCTGTATTGCAGAATGTCAAACGAAGGACCCCCAGTATAGGAAACAATCATCACATGTATATGGGAAATGAAGAACAATCTGTTTGATGACCCATCTTCTTTACCCTATCTGACTTCATACAGCATTAAATATCCTGGTTGAAGACCAATCTTGGGGAAAATTCTGCCCTATCTGCAGGGAGATGTGATGTTCAGATGATCGTTCAGGAGGAGATGTTTCAAAGCAGGATAACGAGGAAATGCTCCTCTGGGGACCATGCCCAGGAGCTGTGCAAGTAGGTACTGTTGGGGCTGGGTTTCAGGAGGACCAGCTCAGCTGTGGGGTTGATCCCCTGCAATGCGATCCTGCACATGCCAGCCACCCCAGCCAATAAGTCAGCCTCAACAGGGGCACAACTGAATTGCCTCTATGCGAACGCACAGAGCATGGGGAATAAACAAGAGGAGCTGGAGACGTGTGTGTGCCTGCAGGGCTATGACCTCATTGGCATTACAGAGACGTGGTGGGATAGCTCCTATGACTGGAGTGTTGGGATGGAAGGGTACAGGCTCTTTAGGAAGGACGGGCAGGGCAGACGAGAAGGGGGCATTGCCCTCTATGTCAATGACCAGCTGGAGTGCGTGGAGTTCCACCTGGGGATGGATGAGGAGCCAACCAAGAGCCTATGGGTCAGGATTAAAGGGAGCACTGGGGCAGGGGACATCATAGTGGGGGTCTGCTACAGGCCACCTGACCAGGGGGACTGAGCAGATGAAGCCCTCTACAGGCAGATAGGAGCAGCCTCACATTCACAAGCCCTGGTCCTTATGGGGGACTTCAACCACCCCAACATCTGTTGGAGGGACAACGCAGCAGAGTACAAGCAACCCAGGAAGTTCCTGGAACGTGTCGATGACAACTTTCTCCTCCAAGTGATAGAGGAGCCCACGAGGAGAGGTGCTATGCTGGACCTTATTCTCACCAACAAGGAGGGCCTGGTAGGGGATGTCAAGCTCAAGGGCAGCCTTGGCTGCAGTGACCATGAAATGGTGGAATTCAAGATCCTCAGGGCAGCAAGGAGGGCACACAGCAAGCTCACTACCCTGGACTTCAGGAGAGCAGACTTTGGCCTCTTCAGGGATCTGCTTGGTAGAATACCATGGGACAAAGCCCTGGAAGGAAGAGGGGCCCAAGACAGCTGGCTAATATTCAAGGGTCACATCCTCCAAGCTCAGGAGCGGTGCATCCCAACAAAGAGGAAGTCGAGCAAAAACACCAAGAGGCCCCCATGGATGAACAAGGAGCTCCTCGGCAAAGTCAAACGCAAAAAGGAAGCCTACAGAGGGTGGAAGCAAGAGCAGGTTGCCTGGGAAGAATACAGAGAAACTGTCCGAGCAGCCAGGGATCAGGTTAGGAAAGCCAAAGCCCCGATAGAAATTAGTCTGGCCAGGGATGTCAAGGACAACAAGAAAAGCTTCTATAGGTATGTTAGTGATGAAAGGAGGACGAGGGAAAATGTGGGTCCCCTCCGGAATGAAATGGGTGACCTGGTTACCCAGGATATGGAGAAGGCTGAGGTGCTCAACGACTTCTTTGCCTCAGTCTTCACTGTCAAATGCTTGAGCCACACTGCCCAGGGCACAGAAGGCAGGGACTGGGAGAATGCAGAACCACCCACTGTAGGAGAAGATCAGGTCTGAGAATATCTAAGGAACCTGAAGGTGCACAAGTCCATGGGACCCAATGAGATGCATCCGCGGGTCTTGAGAGAACTGGTGGATGAAGTGGCCAGGCCACTCTCCATCATGTTTGAGAAGTCCTGGCAGTCCGGCGAAGTTCCCACCGACTGGAAAAAGGGAAACATAACCCCCATTTTTAAGAAGGGTAAAAAGGAAGACCCAGGGAACTACGGACCGGTCAGTCTCACCTCCATGCCTGGCAAGATTATGGAGCAGACCCTCCTGGAGACTATGCTCAGGCACATGGAAGATAAGGAGATGATTGGTGACAGCCAACATGGCTTCACTAAGGGCAAATCGTGCCTGACAAACTTGGTGGCCTTCTATGATGGGGTTACAGCGTCGGTGGATAAGGGAAGGGCAACTGACATCATCTACCTGGACTTGTGCAAGACATTTGACACTGTCCCGCACAATATCCTTGTCTCTAAATTGGAGAGACATGGATTTGATGGATGGACCACTCGGTGGATAAGGAATTGGCTGGATGGTCATACTCAAAGAATTGTGGTCAACGGCTCAATGTCCAAATGGAGAACAGTGGCGAGTGGTGTTCCTCAGGGGTATGTACTGGGACTGGCACTGTTCAACATCTTTGTTGGCGACTTGGATAGTGGGATCGAGTGCACCCTCAGCAAGTTTGCTGACAACACCAAGCTGTGTGGTGTGGTTGACATGCAGGAGGGAAGGGATGCCATTCAGAGGGACTTTGACAGGCTGGAGAGGTGGGCCCATGCGAACCGCATGAAGTTCAACAAGGCCAAGTGCAAGGTCCTGCATGTGTGTCGGTGCAATCCTAAGCACAACTATAGGCTGGGCAAGGATTGAAAGCATCCCTAAGGAGAAGGACTTGGGGGTACTGATTGATGAGAAGCTAAACATGAGCCAGCAGTGTGCGCTTGCAGCCCAGAAAGCCAACCGTGTCCTGGGCTGCATCAAGAGAGGCATGACCAGCAGGCTGAGGGAGGTGATCCTGCCCCTCTACTCCGCTCTTGTGAGACCTCACCTGGAGTACTGTGTCCAGCTCTGGGGGCCCCAGTACAGGAGAGACATTGAGCTGTTGGAGCGAGTCCAGAGGAGGGCCACGAAGCTGATTGGAGGGCTGGAGCACCTCTCCTATGAGGACAGGCTGAGAGAGTTGAGATTGTTCAGCCTGGAGAAAAGGCGGCTCCGGGGAGATCTAATTGTGGATTACCAGTACCTGAAGGGAGCCTACAGGAAAGCTGGAGAGGGACTGCTTATCAGGGAGTGTAGTGACAGGACAAGGGGTAATGGGTTCAAGCTGAAGGAAGGTCGATTTAGATTAGCTGTTAGAAAGAAATTCTTTCCTGTGAGGGTGGTGAGGCACTGGAACAGGTTGCCCAGAGAGGTTGTGGATGCCCCCTCCCTGGAAGTGTTCAAGGCCAGGTTGGATGAGGCTTTGGGCAATGTGGTCTAGTGGAGGGTGTCCCTGCCCATGGCAGGGGCGTTGGAACTAGATGATCTTTGAGGTCCCTTCCAACCTAAACCATTCTATGATTCTATGATCTTAATAAGAGAAGAGGAGACCCCTCACCCATTGCCCCTGTAAACTCACTCTTGGTTCAGTAACATTTAGGAGTTTCTTCAGAGGCAGGTATGCTGATGTCATGGGGATGCGAGTGATGTAAGTGGCCACTAAAGTGCTTGTTTACCCGCAGAGATACTTCACACCGCTATGTTATCCCACGGGGGTAGCAGGCAGGTGACAGACCAGCTTTATAGCAGGTTTGGGTGTTGATCCTGCAGGATGGTACAGTTAAGCCAGTCAAAAAATCTCCAGGAGAAAACTTTAATGGAAAATAACTATTTGCTGAAATTGAAACAGTGAAAGGATCTTTCTGATGTTCCTGAATTTCCATTTTTAAAAAGTCCTTAAAATTAGGCATTTTTCTTAAAATTAGACATTTTAGTAAGATTTTTTTGTTTGTTTGGAAACATTTGATTGTCAGTTTCATAAACCAGCTTTCATTTCAAAATGTTATATGTTTTATATTATTAATAAATTAATGTGTTTTGATCACTTATTTTGTACTCACTACAATGCCAATTGCTAAATCAATTACCAAACCAATTATCTATTACAAATGACCACTTTGCTCTGTTACCAATGAGACAACCAAATATGAATTACCAAACCAATTAGAATACCAATTAACAATTTCCATTGTAATTACCAGTCACTAGTAAGAATTACCCCAATGGCCATTTGGAATAGCAATTGCCAATTAAAATACCAATTACCAAAGCAAATACCAGTTACAGTAACACTTACCAATTAGAATGTGAATGAATTATTGCATTACCATATCTGATATTGTTTATAATTAAAATAATTATTATGCTCTATTAATATATACAAATTAAATTGCAAAATTGAAAAAGTTCTCCAAATCAAAACAGAAACAAATCCTTTCAATTGTATTTCCTCACAAAAATCTGCAGTATGTGTTTAGACCTGGGGGGCTTTTTATGCCAAAGATGAATGAAAAATGTTGGAATTCCTCATAAAATGGAAATTTGAGGTTACCATTTATAGTAGCAAACTCTGGATCCTTCGGAAATCGCACCTGCTCCTGGGTGTTATGGCATCGGTCCTTGACTTTCCTAGTCCTGAATCCCTGGGGTAGGAACCAGGGCTACTTACTCATGCTCCATGGGAGATAGGGATGGTTGGGTTGCAGCTGTCACAGCTGTCACTCTGTCCATGCGTGACGCAGAGGTGGGTGTCTTCTCCACAGAGGAACACTCCTCCTTTAGAAAAACAGCTGAGAAAGACACTGCTGCTCACTGCCCCTGCTTTTCTCTACCAAGACAGGGCTGCAGATCTGAGGTTAGGCAGATTTAGCTGGTTGTGGTGCGTTGACCCTGGCTGGACACCAGGTGCCCACAAAGCTGCTCTATCATTCCCCTCCTCAGCTGGACAAAAGGCTCCTGGGTCAACATAAGGACAGGCAGAGATCACTTACCAATTGCTGTCACTGGCAAAACAGACTCGACTTGGGGAAAATTCTTTTAATTTATTGTCAATCAAATCAGAGTAAGATAATGAGAAATAAACCCAAATCTTAAAAGCACCTTCCCCCATCCCTCCCTTCTTCCTGGGCTTAACTTTATCCCCAATTTTCTCTACCTCCTCCCCCAACAAGGAGCTCAGGGGGACGGGGAATGGGGGTTGTGGTCAGTTCATCACACGTTGTCTCTGCCGCTCCTTCCTCCTCCGGGGGACAACTCCTCACACTCTTCCCCTGCTCCAGCATGGGGTCCTTCCCATGAGAGACAGTCCTCCACCAACTTCTCCAACGTGAGTCCTTCCCACGGGCTGCAATGAACCTCTCCAGTGTGGGTCCCTTCCATGGGGTCACAAGTCCTTCAGGACCAGACTGCTCCAGCGTGGGTCCCCCCATGGGATCACAAGTCCTGCCAGCAAACCTACTCCAGCATGGGCTCCTCTCTCCACAGGGCCACAGGTCTTGCCAGGAGCCTGCTCCAGCGTGGGCTTTCCGTGGGATCACAGCCTCCTTTGGGCATCCACCTGATCTGGCGTGGGGTCCTCCATGGGCTGCAGGTGGATATCTGCTCCACCACCATCCTCCATGGCCTGCAAGGGGACATCCTGCCTCACCATGGTCTTCTCCAGGGACTTCAGGGGAATCTCTGCTCCACCTCCTGGAGCACCTCCTCCCCCTCCTTCTGCACTGGCCTTGATGTCTACAGAGTTGTTCCTCTCGCATATTCTCACTCCTCTCTCTGGCTGCAGTTTTCACAGCAACTTCCCCCGCTTCTTAAATACCTTATCCCAAAGGCACTACCACAATTGCTGATGGGCTCAGCCTTGGCCATTGGTGGGTCCGTCTTGGAGCTGCCTGGCATTGGCTCTGTGGGACATGGGGGAAGCTTCTAGCAGCTTCTCACAGAAGCCACCCCTGTAGCCCCCCTGCTACCAAAACCTGGCCATGCAAACCCAATACACTGGTGGTGTGTGTATTTGAGCCCAGAAATCGTCTGATCCAGGAGAGGATGTTAGGGAGGTGAGGCAATGCCTTCAGCTGGGCTGGTGGAGCAGCTCAGCCTGGGCAGTGGGGCTCAGCGCGGAGGCATGGGCAGGGATGAAGGAGCTCCAGGGCTGAGCTGATACTCCCAGCTTTGGACCTACGTGTGTTGAATGCCAGGTGCATAAACGGGAGCAATGAAATCCTTTCCCCTCGCGGTGCTCAGCCACAAGAGCACTCTGGCCTGTGGCAATCCCTGACCCTGGTTGCTGGCTGGAAGAGCACTATTGGATCCACATCAAAACCTTTCCAGGGCCCATACTAACCATTTGACAGCGCAGAGAATAGCACACAACTCCTTGTGCCTGTGCCCTGGGCCTGTTTCGCTAGAGGAGACATAACCTATGCCAGTCTTTGGTTAGGCACCCTGTGGAGATGGGGTTTAGCGCTGCCATTTCTAGAATGGGCTCAGGGACTTGATGCACATAGACCCAAAACTTGTGGTTTCCTTCAGATGTCCATTTCTGACCAGTCTCACATCCAGCAGCATCACTGCAGGGCTGCAGCAGCTCCTCTATTTTTGTGGGGACGTAAAAGTTGAAGGACTGCCACATCACACTGTATGAATATATAACCTACTCCCCAAGCTGTATGAGATCCCAGCAATGCACAGACTATTGCTCATTACATAGAATCTGCGAGTCCATATGTTCAAATGATGATGTGTGACACATTATTCACCCTTGCAGTTACTTTATAATTACATGTGTTTGACTTGTTGGGGTGCGTAACAGCTCCTAGGTACCAGTCAGTGTGTTGGCAGCTTCTCTGAGAAATCCAAAATATTGCAGACTAGCGGGTTTTTAACGTAGCTGAGCTGCTCCTGTGGGATATTCAGTACAGAATGTAAGGCCTGGTAAAAGTCTATTGGTGATCCAGTCTCAGGGGGCTTCTTGGCAGATGCCAGAACTGACAATTATAACCATCTATGTGTTGGGAAATATTAGTTGTCAAGCTTCGAGTAAGTGGCACTTGCTGATTGGCGTAACTAGCTTAGCATAAGCGGCTAAATTTGCTGAAACCTTAGACCACAAGCTGTGAACTTTCATAGACTCATAACTTCCACCCAGATATGTTGAACTTTTGTTGAACTTTTGCCTAGTAAAGTAAGAGAACCCAGAGCTGGTTCAAGCTGGAAGATAAGGAGGATACAAATGTCAGTAGAAGTGGCAACCTTAGAAATAAGAAAAGAAATGGTCCACCTACAGACAAGGAAAGGACCCAGTGGAGAATGGGAAGACCCCAGACCCTAATAATATTTGTCTGAACTGATGCATGAGGAGAGGGGAACTTCAATTATCAGAGTATAATTGCCAAGAGTTTTCTTCGTTCAGGGTCCCTCCATGGAGGCACCTAAGTCGAGCTATTACAACCACTGTACCACACAGATAAATTATCTTATGAGACCTAGAGCCTGGGAATCTGCTGTGGGAAACCTAGGGTGAAGAAACTTCCTTAACACATGGCAGAGCTTAGGAAATTACAGACAAGCCTGTCTGCCTGACTCAGGGATTCAAGCATTTCATAAGTGCCCGAGCATAATGTCACTTTGCATGAACACAGATCGCAGCGGGGTGCGTGTGGGAGGTGAGGGGGCGGCGTGGGAGGGAGGAAACCAATATGGTTACGGATTACACTTGTGCTGTCTGGGTCCCTGGTTGCTCTGGAGAGTGTTAAGGTCCTTGGCAGTGTTTTAGCACTCCTGGGGAGGGCAATGTGGCATCTCCTCCAGGCTCTGCTGTGGCCTCAGCCCTGCCCTGAATGCTCAGAGCATCTCAGCAGAGGCCTTCAGTGCTTGGCACAGGCACCTTCTGGTGATCTCTGCAGTGCTTGAATTTGGGGAATCCTCCAAGAGGAGAGTAAGCGACTTTGGGAGCCCTGTAGCACCTCTGTAGAAAAAGTGGGAAAGGGAAGAAGAAGAGCAGACACCTTCCTTGAAAGTGTCACAATGTTCAGTAACTCCTGAGAGAAAAGTATCTGAGAAGGGAAATATTTATTTAGATTAGGAGTGAATGTGTGACACCCAAAAAATGATAAGAAGAAAAAAGAAAATTATCAATGTTCTACTGCAGTTCTGGCTTCCCAACAAGTACTTAATCTCTTTCACAGACAGGGTTTAAATTATCTTTGTCTCTTTCAAAAAATGCAAGGTGTTATTCTCTTTTTTCACATTTCTTCCTACAAAATCTGAAGTTTAAGACTAAATGCTGGGACTCCTGAAGTTCAGCAGAACTTTGATTTTCCCTGTGCGAGTTCTATTTGTGGCCAGCAAGCCAGCAAAGGATTTTCCTGTAAGCATTCGAGCAGGGAGACACATACCATCACTTCTTGCTCCCATAGTAACTTTCATCCAACACTGACAACATACAGTAATAAGCTGGCAATATTATCTACATCTTCATCATTAAAGACAGAGATTAATTGCCTGGTCCAAACTCTCATTAAAGATTAAAATGTATCCCTATGCAATATTTCTTCAACAGAGCTAAGACAGAATGGACTTTCCCTGGACTCCTTAAGTTGAGGGATGAATGATCATATTTTACCTTTGCAATATCAGAGCATGGTCAATTAATAGAGTTGTTTGCAGTGCTCTATTATTTCCTCTCCAGTTTATGAAAAGGTGGATTTGGGAACTACAGAGGAGTTGGCCAGCTCAACACAGTCATTCCACAGGATTTTTTGGTGCCTATTGGTCTGCTTCCACTCTCAGTTCTTTTAGAACTGTCTCTCTTAGGCAAGTGTAATAGGTTCATGCTGCTAATGGGTCCGTTCTGGTCTACTTATTGTTACCCCATCTCTGAAAGATTGATCTCCTTTGTCATATTTGCAACTACAGTGCTGCCTAAGTTCTTTCTGAGGTCTGTAATTAAGCATCGTTTTCATTGGAGAACCAAAAAAACCCCCAACCCCTTGCTCATCTCTTGTTTGGGAAATATGGGATTGCCTTCCATATTTATAGACTTCCAGATGAGTTTTCAGACTGAAAAGGAAATATTTTGCTCTTGGAAGGACACTGTGGGCTTTCCAGTGGGAGTGAGTGCCTATAAACCTGTGCTTGCTCCTGCGAATGCCTCAGATCTTCAGCCACATTTCTGACAGCTATATCCTCTAGGATCCATAAGTACCTGGGTACTTTATCACAGCTTAGCAACTCAGCCCTTACCACATCCACAAACTATGTATTTTCCAGGTGGTCCAAACTGGAAAATGGATTCTTAGCACAAAGAGGGGATAGAGAAAACAGGGGTATATTATTTACCTCCTAGCAGTGTGGTGCAGGCACTCACCCTAGCTGTGGCAAATACAGGTTCAGTTTCCTCTCCTGCCTGCAGAAGTTCAACTCTACATTTTCCCATCTTCCTGGGGATTACTTTGCTCTTGAATCTTACCTAAAAAAAGAGCCTCTTGGAGCAAGGAGTGGCACCCACATGACCCCATGCTAGGAGAAAGTAAAATTTAACAAATTTCATATCTGGTTCTGAAGCATGACCAGTTTTAAGAGGAGGGAGTGGAGATTCAGAGAAAAGGGAATTTTGCTTGGGATCTCCACCATCCCAAGTCCTAGTCACAAGGGTACTGAGTGAAAGGAGAGGAGGTGGGAAGAAGGGAACCCCAAATGCATTCAGCTGTTTGAGCTTCAATTGCAAATCAGCCCTTACTTGCAGCATGCATGCATCCAAGTCCTGTGAGGAGGGGAAGTGGTGCTGTTATCTTACACAGCCAGTGTCAGTGTTTCATATGGGGTAACCTACACTAAGCTGTATGCTCAGCCCACTGGCTCCTCTGGCTTTTATTCGGAGGTGCAGGGAACTCAGCACCTCGTCTCTGGCTCTGGACTCCACCCCAAGGACCAGACGCCTCAAAGTCCAGCATCAGGATTCGGAAATCATCTCCAGCCCTAAATCCTTGCCCTACATCTAGCAGAGCATGCAGCCTTTAAATCAGTGCCCAGGTTCATGCCTGAGAGGGGCTCTGGCTTGCAGGAGTCGCAGCAGAAGAGAAACCGAACATGGGGCTCAGTCCTGTCGCCTCCAGGAACTTGGCTGTCCCTTACATTTCCCTCCTCTGCTCCTAGTGCCTGGTTCTCCTCCTGGATAACTAATTCTGCTTCCCTGGCTACCCAGGGAGGATTTAACAAGCTGAACCTGGAGCAGCTGCCGACAGGGTTTGAACCTGTGCTAAGAATATGGGTCAGCAGAAAAGCATGATTACACAAATGCTATTTAAGGCATGTCACTAAAATACAAAGGCTGCAGAAGAAAGGAAAGGAATCTGCTGGGTCAAGCCAGGAGCTGTCTGTCCATCCACGCAATAAAAAAAAAAAAAAAATCTCTTAGAGTTTGCAGTCGGTGTCAGTAGCCGAAAGGCAAGATGCCCGGTAGGAGCGGTGTGTGTGGCCCAGTCCTGTGTGGGTCTGAGCACTTCCCGGGAGGTGACAAGAGCTGTCAGCACCCGTGAGCTCCCGCAGTGCTTCGCAGGTTTGGGTGTAGAGTGCCTGGTGCCATAAACTCCCACTGATGGCAGCTGCAATTGAGGAACTGTGAAGCGTAGGACTGACTGTGCCACACATCCACCCCCTCATTTCGCCACTACCCACCAGGCACCCTGCACCCAAACCTGCGGAACGCTGTGGGATCTCAGGCAGGATCTCCAGGATTGGGCCCTGCATCGGCAGGCTGCTTCTCCCTCTGCCTGCCTCTGCCTTCGTGGCTGACGGCCTTTCAGAACAACAAATGCCACTAATTTTGTACTAATTTCTTACAGGGACTCTGCCAAGGTCAACAGGCCTAAAATTTCACACGTGTGCTATCCTAAAAACATTTAATTTGGTGTTGTTTTTTTTTTTTTTTTCCCCCCATCGCTATTATTAAGGGGGAAAAATACTGCTTTCCAAAAGGAGGGATGTAGCCGTATTAAAATCCCAGCTGGGTGAACTGCTCAGAACAGATTCAGCAGATGCGGGCATGCTGATGGCAGGGTTTTGCATGCCAGCTGTGCCCTCTCTTGCCTCTCCGTGTCAGCTCTGTCACTGATGGCTGGCAAGGGACGCGGGCCGGCAGGATCCTGCGCGCGGAGTTCAAGAGACTCATCTCCAGGCAAGTTTCTGCTGGCTCGCATTGGGACGAGAGGACATCCGTACTGTCGAGGCATGTCAGCAGCATAAGCGTGCTAACAGAAAACCCCGCGTGCTGAGTTAACTCTTTGGCATCAAGCTGATGAGCTGGGAGGGTTTTTATCCTCCTGCAGCCTCAGTCTTGCTGCATCCTTTCAGCCCGAAAGGGGATTCTTTCGCCTGCTGCCTCAGCACGCGCTTAGAAAAACCCAGCCGGTTGAAAGAGGATTGAATTTTGGTCTTGTCAACCTTGAAAATGTTCCTTTAACTTCTCACCACCCACACGTGCTGCATGTATTCGTACACATATGCAAATAAGCAAATATAGTCATAAGCGAGTGCATACACACAGAAAGACATACACTTGCACCTACATGGGGTTTGTGTAGTAAGCGTAATAATAAAGTATAAAGGACCAGAAGCATGTATAAAACAGGAAAGTCTCTCGGATCAGTGCAGGAGGTTTAAGCCCGCCAGCCTGCTTTTTGTCATCTTAATTCTCCAAATCTTGTCAGAAACTGTTCTGCCATCTTCATTCTTTCTTTTTTTTTTTTTTTTTTTTTCCAAAAAGTCCTGTGGTTACCTGTGGAATGGACAGATAATTACAAATATTGACTGACTTGAAGGCAGAGAGCAATAAAACATTGCCTAGGGGATAAAAAACTCCTGCTCCTCAAGTTGTCATACGTTGCCTGAAGGCAAAGAGCCAGCAGAAAATACACAATCAAAAGGAACTATTTTTATCCAAAGACAATTTCATTTCCCGCTCTTATCCTCAGAGACAGTCACTGCTCGTTGTTATTACCTGTAGGTCTGGTGTGCCCAAAGGCCCAGTCAGATCAGGGATACACTGTGCAAGGCACTGTACAAAATACAGTAATGCTGTTGATTTTCTTTTCTCCGAAGATTACCTCCTAGAGCAGACTCCAGGGATGAGGGAAAGCCACGAGGTCTTATCCGCTGCCAGGAAAATCCCGTGAGGAGGAGAGGAATAGCTGCATTTATCTAACGCTGTCCTCTCACTCCTCTCCCATGTGGATGAAGAGTCTCTGAGGTTGGAATTTTCCCTGAGGAAGAGGGGGGTCAGAGTTTTTGGATCAATCTCAGAAGGGGCAGCTCCATCACTCCCGCTGCCATGGCTCCGTACTCCGACTCCAGGGGGAAGAGCGCGAGGGGAGCTGATGAGATGGCAAAGAAAACGTGTCTTCCGTCATCAGCGGCTCTTTCTGTTCCCAGTTCTGGTCTCCCCAGACAGATGATACTTTGCAGTCCCAGAGAGCTGGTATTTCTTAGCAGCATCTTCTTGCTGCTGGCACCTGCACTTTATGTTCTGAGTCAGACATCCATGCTATATTGGCACACA
Organism: Balearica regulorum gibbericeps; assembly: GCF_011004875.1. Lineage (NCBI taxonomy): Eukaryota > Metazoa > Chordata > Aves > Gruiformes > Gruidae > Balearica > Balearica regulorum. Next base: position 40,567,835 of record NC_046186.1, read on the forward strand.
CAGTACCATTCTCTATGGCCAATAAAAATGTGTTTGTGCCTGTGTTCTTGGAAATGAGTCCCCATCTCTCCTCGACAGCATTTAGCTTCTGAGTTAGTGTTCAGATGGGAGGTAATTAGGTCCTACCAGGGGTCTGGAGTTACCGCTAGCTCTGAAACCAAACAAATGCATGACACGTAACTCATGTTCTCCATTCCTGAAAGCTGTCTCCAGCATTTACCTCTTTGGTCCCGGCTCTTCTCCCCTTGGAGGAACAGGTACCACCAGCCTTTGTGTCTCAGCTGTAGTAAAGGCACCTGGGAGAGTGAGTGAGGAAGATGTTGGCATAGATCTAACATATGTTGTTAGCACAACACACAAGCATATCCCTCAGGCTACTTCCCTGCCATCTCTAATGCAAGCAGTGAAGCCTTTTGTTACAGAAACATCGTGCTCGTTCCCTTAGCCAGACAGGGAGAGTGTGGGTGCATTAGCAATATTTGCTCTTTCCCCTCCCTGTACAGACTAAGCAGACCCCACCATATGCCTGTGATCCCAGAGCATGGTCTTGGGGATCAGAAAAGTAAAAATATTACGGTAAATATTCCAGGGCTGTAAACCGTACTACTGAGATATCAGTGGATGCCCGCCGTGAGTTCCCAGATACCTCAGTGGTGAGTTTAAATATCCTAAGTGCTTGATAGATAGAGATCACTGTCCAACCAGCTAAACAATTAAAATCAAATGCAGAGTTATTACTGTGAGCATGTGAGAACATTATCAGGAGTACTGGTTATAAAAGAGCACTCTGGTGCACTTTAATTCCTCTTACGCTCATGGTACGTGCCTGTCTTAAGTCCCACAATAAATTCTCATCAGTTGGTGTTCAATAGGTTGTGCTGCCCCAATGATGCACATTAACATTTTTTAACCTTTCTGATTCTGCTTTTGTAATTAACCCAACATTTTGAAGCCTCATTTGCCTATTCTGTGTGATATGTTGATGAAGTAAATCTAAAGGCTTCCAATATGAATCCGCAGAATGTGGCAGCCAGAACAAGCATCCTTTCAGCTCCATGTGCAGACATACTCTCTTTAATTATCATAAATAAAACTACAAATATTCACATATATATTTGTACACATTTATGCACACACACATATTTAGACATGCATGTATACATTTCTTACTGTGAATGTTGAGGAATAGATAGACAGATACTTGGCATATACAGAACCTACTATCCTAAGAAACCCAACAGGGATATTAATTTCCTTGCTGGGGGAGACAGCTTATCAAGACTTATATTTTTTGAAGTACAGAAACTCCTGGCCAGATAAGAAGCCCATAATCTCCCTCTTCCCCCACTGAAAGAGCAATGCTCGAGCTCTGACATAAATACACAAAAGCAGAAAAATTTGAAGTTAAAGCTTCCGTTCTCTGAATGTGCATGCTATATCATACTTTAGCCTAAATATTGCTACAGTATCTAGACATGACTAACAGAATTAAGGTCAGAACAGGAGATGTGTCTCAGAGGATTTTTGTACTGGGCTTAAGACAAAGAATATTACTGACTTTTCAAAAGCAGAACTAGTGGAAAAGATATTTCTATGTAGATGTCAAAGAGAAAGGAACGCCCTTGCTACATAGCTCCACGCGTATGTGCACGAGCACGCACTCATACGTACAGACACAGACACACACGTGCTTACACACTGCTAACAGAGAACATACATCTGTATTTTTTAGCCTATTGTATTTGTGTCTGTAGTTTTTAGTGCTATTGCACATGCATTGAAAATGTGTTCTTAATGGTCATTCTCGACTTTTCTCCCCAATCCTACCATTCAAACAACGTCACCTACTTCTGAAGTTTTTCATATGAGGATACGAGTTTCTCTCACTAAATTATTACTTGCATGGTATATTCCAATGTTATACTTTAGTGTTCAGTTTGATGTCAGAATATTTAAGGACAGGGCAGGCATGATGATAAAGGATTGACTCTCCGTACTCTAAATCTATCAGGGAGTTCTCATGGGAGCGATACTGCCCCATACATTTTGAAATGTGGCATTTCTTATTCATTTCAATCATTTCTTTCACCTTTCACCAATTGATAATGATGCTTAATATCACATTCAAACCATTAACTGGCCAACCAAGAATGAAAATAAACATCTTGGGCCACTTTGTTTAAATTTGGGAAACTGGCCACATTTCAAGAATTAAGAGAGAGTCTCATTTGACTGAGTGTTCAGCTAGTACCATGTTGACAAATTGCATGACTGGTGCTGAAAAGAAAAAAAAAATCCTCTAGAATCTCCATCTTGCTAAAAATGCAAATATCTTGACGCTTTTTTAATACTGCAATGAAACAGAAAGTTTCCCCTGGAATGTGTTGATTGAGAAATATTAAAGGTTAACCTTCCCCATGCTGCAGAAGGTCAAATGTACTCCCTTCCTGGGGATTAGCTCTCTGGTAACTCAAACTACAACAAAACATATGCCTTTGCCTCTCTTCTCCCCCAACCCTGGCTCTTCTCAGGGTTTCCTGCAGGACTCCCATCTGTTAGACCAGTCATTTTCCTGGTGTGTATATAGCAAGAGCTATAATTATCTAGGTATAGATATGTAAAAGATAGATGATACACATAAACGATACAGATACATATATTAATATACACGTACCTACACATTTGTAATTCTGGACTCTTTGAAGCCTCTGACAGAATTACCACTGATTTCAACAGAGCCCAGATGTGTGAATTTATTTGCAGGTGCAAGCGAGTAGTGCGTTAACAGTAGCATCGATCTGAAATTTTCTAACAGCATATTTTCCTCTTAGAAAATGCCAGTTTGTCCAAAGGGAAATATTTCATGAAAATGTACTAATTATGATGACATTTCTCTTGCAGACAGAAATAAAAAAAAGCATATTGATTGGGTCAAAATGTCACCCATTTTGGACATTTTTGGAATGGAACATACTGATACTTTTTCCAAACTATTTTGCATGTGGAAAAGTTTATGTAGCATTTGATAGATGGTTTTTATTAATTAAAATTGCAGAAGGAAATATTGTGAGTTTATAAAAATAAAACTCCTTAGTCAACTTAATTTCCTTTTCTGTGGGGAAATATTTTTTGTGCAAAATTCGAGAGAGTTTTTTAGATTTTGCTGCAGCTTAAGAGATTTTTCTCTTTTTTAAAATGGTGCAATTCCTAGCGAAGCTTGGTACCAAAGAAACTAGTTCGATCACAACCACATCTTGTGTGGATTTTCCATGGGGGCAGGCTTGAAACGTCTAATCTGGACGTTTCCATCTGGACAAATGGAAAGCTGAAGAGAGCGCCATGGTCATGCTTTCATTAGTCCTGCACAGGACACTGTAGAGACATCCTGGCTTTAGGCTCCACGCAGCCTCAGGATGCTCTGGGAGATCTCTCCAGAGGACCACTGACACCAAAGGGAGCTGGCTTAGGGTCTCACACCTAAACATATTGGCTCAGAGTTCTCCACCTGCATCTTATAAAACCTTAAGCATATTTTTTTCAGTGCTTAACCACTACCAATATCATATCAACAAGGGAGGAAGAAACTGCTTGCAGTGCTTTTTTTTAAATGGCATAATAAAGCAATGGTCTTCTTTTCTGAGACACTTGCCAACAAGAGGCTATTAGATTTTTTTCCTTTATCCTTTAGAAACCTTGTGAATAGATTTATTAAGTCTCATTTGCTGTTAAATGTGATACATGGCACTTTGTAAGTGGGTTGCATTCGGTGCTGAATAAAAGAACAGTATGTCACGAACCTCTCATTATTTTAATTTTGATATCTATAGTTGGCATTTCAAGTCAATGAAAGACATGTACTATTCACAACAAAATAGTATTGTTTTACTTCATTTTGAAACATTTTTGCAGTGAAAAAAATGACCATATTTGAGTCCTCAATTTTCCATTACAGATAGACAATTTTGTTGTCAGGCTGATAGTTATGGGATTATGTCTTTTCTGGAAGTGTTGAAAAACCTGTCACATTGTAGATAAATTTCAATCTCACTAGCAGCAGAAATTCCAAAATACACTTCAGGTGATGCTATTATGAACAGCAGTATCAATCCAGTAGTTCAGAAGGAGGCAGGATTAGGGAAAAAGTTAAAAAAAAAAAAAAAAAGAGCACTGCTCACATATGGAAATTAAAACAGTCACTGATGACTACACAAAGAGACAGCTCAAATTATCCTCACAATTATCAGGTAGAAGACTGCAAATTATACTCCCAGTTCACAAAGAAAAAGCAATCTAGAAGAGAAGTGCTGATTTACATAATCAATATAATACAAATTCAGGGAGGCCACTTTTCAGCACACACAAAAAAAGGAAGCAGAGCAGGAGACAGGATTTGCAGTAGGCAGATAATGGAAGAAGAACCCTGCCGAGAGAAAACTGAGATAAAAGAAAAAAGGACTTTAGAGAGAGGAGGCAGGACAGCACCACCTTGCCTGCATGCCAGCCCAAGTGCCAGCTCTAAGAAAGCTGCAGTGGGGAAGATGATTTAAGGCATCTTTTAAGTTTCATAATGTCATCTGAAATGGAGAGTAAGCCCTCGGACTGGCTTCTTGCAGTCTAAAAGGTTCTTTGCTGGAAGTCACAAGCATCCGATGGTTTCCAGGAGTTGTAGGCAGACCCTGAACACATCTTTTAATTGCAATATTCAAATTGTAAATTAGAATGTTCAATTAGAATTATAATATTAAATTACAATTACAATATTCCAAGAACTGTGATGATCCAATGAATCAAATCTCTTTGTTCCCCATCCCACCTCTTTTTATGGTGTACAGGCTCCAGGAGATGAGTTAACAGCTCAAGCAATTAAGAAGTATGCCACAAACCCAGTCACACTGGAAGAGTCCTTACCCTGAGCATCAGATAAGCCTGAAGGAGCAAATTTCTCAGTTACTCTTACATGGATATTTCTACCTGCAGCTTCTTGCTGCTGGGGAGAAGCTGAACATTCCCCTACATCACTGAAGCCAACACCCATTTTGCAGATTTGACTTAAAAAGTTGATGAAAGCATCTGTTTGGGCTTGTAGCTGAAACTGCAAAACCTGTAAATGAGAACGGGCTCAGTGATATGGGTCCTGATTTGGCTGTGTTACACTTGGCTTTATCCAAGGGCAGGAGGTGATTCCCATGGGATCACAAGCATTGATTATCAGGGAGCTGGTCCTACAAGACAGGCTTTGGACTGTGTCCCTGGTCTAAAAAGGGCTTGGACACGTTTGTAGCTTTCAGCATATTTCGATGGCTCAGTGGAGCCATTGGGCTCAAAGCTGGGACCAGACCAGATGAACTCCTGGAAAGCAGCAGTGATGAGAAAGGGCGCGTTAGAGCGGAGTACAAGCCCTTGGGCTCATCGCTTTATTGCTGTGTGGAGCTGGCCAGGCTTTCGCCCTTGCACGGTCGTCCCCGAGAAAATGTCGCAGGACACAGGCTGCAGCGAGTGCAAGCGTGTGCGTGGGTAAATAGGTCACAGCAGACACAGCACGGAAATGCAAGTGGCCAAGCGCGGGTCATCCGGCTCTGCACAACCACAAGGATGTTGTTCTGGTGAGGCTTCTTCCTTTGCTCAAAAGCAGCTGAAGTTCAGTGCTGCAGCCAATGGACTGGGCTGTGAAAACATATTTCGGTGCTGTGGCAGAAACTCCCTCCTGCTTCCACTGGCAAAACTCCCTCTGACTCCCGTCAAGGGGGGTCCCAGCCCAAACATGGCGTGCTGCATCCTCTGAATTGCTGAAGCAGGACCGAGGCAGGTCCGAAATGAGCCGCCAGAAAGCTGACCGCAGCCCTCTGCCGCTCCAGACTGCAGCGAATAATGCAATATTCACAACCTTGGATGGAAACCAAAAATAAATTTACAGGGAAATAATACATTCTTTCTAATCTGAGTCAAACCTAAAAATTAAACAGCTATAATTATCAAACCTAATTTAATTAAAACTAGCTACTCACCATCTGGTGTTATTTGTATAAATTTGGAAATCTACTATTTCATATTAAATTCCTCCATTTAACAAATCATGTTAGAGAATGTATTTCTCCACTATAATCATTATGTAATTGATCATTTTACAAATTATATTTCCTTCCACTTGATAGAAATATATTTTGTATAATAACAGGGCAGATGATCAGCCACTTTTTTCATCAGAACTGGATTTAAAATTAAGACTTGCAACATCAATAAAAAATAATTCGCTGAAGTAGAAAGATGTATGATGAGGCAAGATTTTTTTATTTCTCAGCTTGGTCATTGAGAGTATAAATGAGAACTCCATGGGATTTTTTTCTGCATATGTAAGTGTATACACAGATATGCAATACTGTGTATATATATCTATTATGTGTATAGACAGATTCCATAATAGCTAGTGAAGGACAAGAGTTTGATTTGAAGAACACTGTGTACTTTCCTGATTCAGTGTGGAAATGTACGGTTGTAGACATTTAAAAATGTATTGTCAAAATTGTATTTCTCTTTCTCTCCAAAGACATGTAATGATCATTTATACAGCGATATGTAAAACCGATGCTAAAATAGTGAAGAGAAGATCATGAGAAGACTGCAAATTGATTTACACCAAAATATGAATGTTTGACACAGCTAGCACGGGAGTCATGGGTTTCTCAGTGACCTTAAAAATTTTCATAATTTTTGAGATCTAGGCATTTCTGTAAGAAAGTAGAGCAATGTGTAAGTTTCGTTTAAAAAAAACCCATTGCAACAGGCTCAACTGTGTGTGTTCGCAGAGAGATTCGCACAGTGGGCATCTACAGGAGGCTGCAGGATGGAGAGGAATCACGGCGAAGTGTTGAGACAGCAGAATGGATGCAGTTTAGGGCATAGGCTGCCTAAAGCAGTTTTGGAGACACGGAGTTTATCCTAATTTGCCTGCTGATCTGCTGTATGAATTTGAGTTAATCTTTTCACGTGTTTCCCAGTCGATGCAGATTGTCAGCACTTCTGGGCAGCGGATGGTTCTCTGGTTGCACTTGCTTAGCACTTGGGTCAAGAGACAGGAGCTCTTAGTGGCAGCCCCAAGGCAGCACTATAGAAATAAATAATGGAAAAACGCAAAAGACCAAATGCATCCTTCAGACTAGATGGTGAGGGAAAGGAAAGGAAGCAATGGAAAGAAAGTGGAAGAAAAAAAATCCTCCCTAAATGTTACAAAGATGCTTTTTTCAAAAATATGTTTCCGCCCACGGTTTTGGCATGCCATCACCTGTGGCTGCAAAACCACGAGTTAGTCTGTAAGTCACCTATTTGCAATTCCCTAAAAATAAATGCGGGGAATTCCCTAAAAATAAACACAGGGACACTCCTAAGCCATCCGCAGTGACCGGATGCCTTCTTCAGTGTGAAACACTCATTAGTAACAACAGCATTTAGAAACCGCAAGGGATAGAGTGCTCATGTTTAGCTTGTTTGATATACTGTTATCTTTTACGTAGGAATCTTGGCTGGTCTAAGTTTCCTGGGGTTCCCTAGCAAGCACAATGCTTCCACCCCTCTTTCCCTCATGCAGCACCCAGACCTTTCTCTCGCTGGCCCGGGCTCTGCCCTGGAGCTCCCTCATTGCGGTGGGCTGCTCCGTTATACAATAGCTCTGTTTCACTGACAAACGACTTGCAAAGATTCACCTCCCTTTTACTCATCGGTATTTATAGATGAGTACTCAGCAGCATCCAGTCCATCACGTTTGGTGCCTTGCTATTTAACAAGGAAACAAATCCAGCAGGGATGAGTTTTGTTGTTCGGCTGCCATTGGACTCTGCCCCGACAGGACCTAAAGCCGCTGATGCTCTTTGGGCACGAGCCTCTTCACAGCACAAGGGGCCGAGCAGAGGAGCACGGAGGAGCCCAAACGCGAGATGCTCAGATGTATGCAGAGAATGCAACATGACAAACTGCTAGGTTTGGTTAAATCGGGACTGTTAATTATAGCAGTTTAAATTGGGTTCTGACTCAGATTCTGAATTCATAGTGGCAAGATGACAGCCTGGAGAAGGTGTTTGCAAATGGCTGACTCAGAGGATGATGATCAGCACGACGGTGCCTTCTGCCTGTGCTAGTACTATGTGTTTATAGGAGCGATGTTATAAGGTGGCAGTTGCCAGTTCAGCTCCACCCCTTGATCTGTTCACCAGAGATTATGAAGCCTGGAAAGACAAAGTGAGCAAATGGAGGAAGGAGCATATTAATTGGGTGAGTACAAAATGGCAATCCGCCATCTCTCTTAGTGCTCTGTCCTCTTCTTCGCACATGTAATGCTGGTTTTCCAGATTTTTCTGTGGGCATCCAGCTGCTTCTGTCTTGATGAAATGACTTCTGAGGGAAGAACGACTATTTCCTAAGCCTCCTCTGTGAGACAGAGCGTCAGAATTTCCACCTGGTTCTCCAAATTATGAGACTGTGGATGGGGTGGGGCTGCAGGAGCCCAGGGCTCCCAGGACCCCTCCAGCAGCCAAGGGTGCCAGAGCCCAGGAGCCCAGTGCCTCCCCGCAGGGGCTGCCCAAAGGATGGACACTGTGGGGAAAAGCTGCCTGATAGGAGGGTTGCAAAACCTGCCTCAATTTCTGACCAAATTCTGCAAAAATTAAACATGGTCTTGGAAATATTGGTTGCTAACAGATCTCCAGTGCTGTCTCTCCTCTCGCAAAGGTGCTTCTGCTTTTTTCTACCAGCTGTCCTTCTTGAAGTCCTTTCATTCATGCTTTTGTGCAAAATGAAAATGTCCAAGATTTCCTCCCCTGTGTCCTCACGGTACAGATTAGCTCAACTGCTCAAACAGTTGCTGAAATTCATTTGCAAACATTGTAGGCGACTAAGTTTTGTAACTGTAATTTGTGAGTTACAGGCAGGGGTCAAAAATCTAGTACCACATGAATAATGTAGCTTAACTTTTGCTTTGATCTTAGAAATCCTTATACCTGTGGTTGGCTGAGTACACTGTCAGCCAGCCACTGAACGGCGAGTGGGGAGGATTTGTTACAAACTACTTGTGACTGAGCCAGAAGCCAGGAAGTACATACGCTAACATCACTTAACAGTTGCTCATGGAAATGATGTATAGCTCCTGAAATTATTGTTTTCAAATCTCTAACTCTGCTCTAATAATTACTAGAATTGAGAGACTAATATATTCAATGAATTACTGGTTTTCATCCATTGAATAGCTGAGAACAGATTGTGATTCCCCAGTCTATTTGTTATTCAAATGAATTCAACAGATACCTTTTCTAATCTTTAACTCTGTGGATTGAAAGCAAATATCCACAGTACATAGTTGCTGGTGCTCTGATAAATCATATGCATCGTTTTTGTTTCCTGACAGGAACACTGTGCAGATACCTAGGCTGAATCCTTGTTTATGCAAACATACAACTTGGGTTTTCACAAGGTCTTGCATATGTGGCTTTAAAAACTGTTTCCTTGCGCTTTTTTTTTTTTTGTTGCTGTTGTTGCCAAAGGTCTATTTCCCAAACTGTCACAGAAAATGAACACAAAAGGAATTTAAGGACGGTCAAAGAAAACTTATTTACTCTTTTTTTTTTCTGCGGAATGTCTATGAACAGACTGTGATTGAGGCCCTGATGCAGAAAGGTGATTTACGATAGGCTTAGCTTTAAATGTGCTGCCCTGTTCCTGTTGAATTCAGTGTGACTGTGCAAGCAAAAAATGAAGTATAAGCATTGTCTTGGGATGATCAGGGCCTAAGGTAAGATTATCTGAAAACTTTCTGAATTATTCAGCTCTAATAATCACTGTTTGGACACTACTCCTGAAAGAACTAAGTCTGCCATCGCTGCTTCCGTGTCCTCTAGACAACCTGAACCATGGAGTATTGACACTGTTCCCCTGTGCAAATAAAACAGCAAAGGTAACAGTGAGCATCCACAAACCCGTGCACTCTGTAAGGGAACATGCCCGAGAGACACAGACCCTGGACAAAGGAACAGCCATTGTGGATTTCCTGGAGGTGGCCAACAGTAATTTTCACAACATAACTTATTTCACCAACAACTTCTTCTTTTTTTCTTCTTTTTTTTCCTCTTTTTTTTCCCCTTTTTTTTTTCTTTTTTTTTTTTTTTCAGAATACATTTTATCCTTTTTTGGAAGTAAGCATGAACATTTCTCAGGAGCTCCCAGCAGGATTTCATGGACTTTTGACTGCGTGTAGCTGAGAGGAGGAGGATGGGCAGAGGCATACCTATCTGAGATCATGTCATTCTAGTTATTAATCCACAGCAGAATTCCTGCAGGCGACACCAGGGAGCTTGACCACTAGCAAAGAGAAGAAACTGATCTTCACATGTTAGCTGAACTGTAATTATAATTTCCAGAGCAATAACACACAATTTCCTGGAAAATATTCTTGTGTTGGGAGGACTCTTCTTGGTGGCTTTTGTGCAACTGCTTTCCAGTTTGGGAGGCCATCCTTACAACCACACAAGTGATGCACTGCTTTCAGGGTTCTACAGAGAAGCCATATACACCCATCACACAAACTCAGACTGATTCTTGGTCCCTGCTGTGAAATAGATGTTCTGAAGGTGGGGAGACACCCTCTAGCAAAAGCATAAAATCAGAGTGGAGCGTTTTTCCCCCGCTACAAACTTACGCTTAGCCATATGACAAATGTTCTAACCTACATTTGTGCCTGAAACATCTCAAGTCAGCAGAAGGAACAAGGCATAGTTATGGAGATTCACAGTTTTTGATGTTCTCCAGTGTAGAGATGTAGTGATGGATTTGCCAGTGAGGGAGAAGGCTGGGAGGGAAAGGAAGACAAGGCAGAGTGTTAGCATCTCCAGATTGGCTTGAGGTCTGGATGAGCAGCTCTGTTAATGTCTACAGCCATCTCTTTTTTTTTTTTTCCCTACGCATACTATCCATCCAGCTATGATATATCCCACTGGTGTATCATGCTATATCATCTTTGTCTTTCTCCTCACCCCTTTGAGGACATTTGTGGCTATGTTTGCACCACAGAAGGCATTCATAGGGTATTTAAACAAGCAATAGCCAAGCCTGTTGTCCTCTGGGAAGCTACAATCAACATTGCCAAACTCCAAACTGAAATGCTGCCACCACAGTCTGTAATTTGAACAGCCCTGGGAATAGTTCCCTGTGCCTGCTGCAGGCAGGGCTGCTCCTGCCCAAACCCTTACTGCGGTGGAGAGGGTCAACGTGAGATAGACCGGTGTCTGACCCCTCACTGTGATGATGTGATGCAGTGGATGGAGGAGGCTGAGTGGCTCTGGGAGTTGAATGCTGCTCCAGAGAATATAAAAAGGCAGGTGGGTAGGAGGCAAATGGGGAGCAAGTGGCGAGAAAGGCTGGCAGGTGCTGGGGATGGGGCGAGGATGCTGGAGGGCACATGCTCAGCTTTTCAGGCTTGTTGCACCTTCTTGGGGCCAATGGCCTGCAGCAAAGCAGCTGTAAAAAGTAAAAGTGGGCATTGTTTCAAAGCACTTACCCAGTCATGCTTAAAGGGTTTGTACAAGTTTGTTAGAGGTTGGAAGCAAAAATGTGAGTGAAAACATAAGGCAAGTCCTCAGGGCAGATGCACTCTGTGAGACAGTGTAATCTGGTCCCACTGCTTACCAGCTTTGCACCTGGTTAACTCTAGGTCAGAATGAAGCTATATAGTCAGGAATGATTATTCGTGACCCCAGACAAGAACATAACCTTTCTATCTTTAGACTCCATTGAAATGGCAATACCCTGATTATGGAATATTTTTCCGCTAATTAGGAATGCAGGCTCTGCAGGTCACTGGGAGTTCATACTATTCCCTTGGCATAAGCAGATGTCTTCAAGATAAACCTGTACTAAACACGTCAACAGCTCCACACTATCTTGTATGCTCTGGGGAAAAAAAAAAAAGAGGGAAGGAGAGACAGCAGCTTGCCAAAACCTGAAGAGCCAGATGACTCCAGGAGCTGGATATTAATTTATGAACATTAACTAAATAATTGCCTTTCAGGCTCCTGGGCTCTACATGTGGCTACCAATCTGTAAGCAGGCTTTATCGGTAAGTACCAATCTGAGGCAAGGAAGATGTGCTGCACAGCCTGTAAGTCCTGCAGGGCTGTGCCAGCTTCAGGCAGAGCCGATGTGGGCACCTGTACCGTGCTCCCAGCCTGGAGGAGCTGGGGAGCCCAGCACAGAGACACTCAGGTAACCATCATCACAAGAACCCGTGCAAACTTGCTGCAGCAACATCGTTGCTCCAGTTTCTTCCCACCCTCTATCTTGCTCCTTTTTCTTGACTTTATTTCCTCCTGCCACAGTCTTCCTGCTTGCCTTCTAGCTGCTACCCATATTCTCTATTCCCCTTTATATCTCCTTCATCGTTCTTTGTGCACCTTAAGCAAACCCTCACATCTTCTCTAAACTTTATTCCTTCCTGCTCTGCTCTTCTCCTGATCTATTTTCCCATTTCTCATTCAGATGTATGCCTTATTCCACTTGCAGTTTATCCAGGATCCTCTTCTACTCATTGATCTTGCTGTAATTTTCTCTTCTCTAGCAAAGGTCTCCCTCCCAAAGGCAACTGCTCATGTTTCCTGGTGAAGTTGCCCCCCCCTGCCCTCCCATCAATCTTTTGTGTACCAACTGCCGTGATTCAGCTGGCAAGTACCGTGCACTCCTTGCAGCCCATGACCCTCCCATGACTCTCCTGCTGCTCACGGGAGGAGAGAGTTGCTGGCATGGTGGTGCCAGCAGAGAAGTGGGGTGACGGGCTCCCCTTCTCTCAGCAGCTGCGATGACTGTACCAGTCCAGAACTATGCCATTACTTTCCCAACAAACAGCAAATATTTCATTTTGTTGGCCAGGTGGGAAAGCTGAATCGCTCACATCCTCCTGGCTTATAAATCTTCATGTGACAGGTCACGATGGTGAAGGCATCTGCCATGCTTTGCACTTTGGGAAGCGACTGGCTGAGTTTCAGCTGCTATAATACAGAGTGCTGTTTAACATGAAGATAGCCTCTCTCAGAGCTGGCCATTGTCTGCAAGGATGATATACTGCTTAGCTACATCCAGTCTGCACAATGAACCCTATAACCATACCCCTTATGCTGTTATCCCGCAGGATACTAAAGCATTTGCAGTTGATACAGATGCAGGACAGCATCAGCTATCTTTCAAGTGCTGAGCTGGAATTTTGTCCCACTGCCGTGCAATCATTTTTACATGAAAAGAAGTGATAAATAACAACCCTTTATGTGTCTCTGTCCAGAGATTCATGGGTGAATCCTCCCCAGATGTCTGTGGAATGGGCAAGTCTTAGATACACAGGAGGATACATGAGAAGCCCTCAAAGGGTAAGGGATCTACCCAAAGGCAGATTATTTGTGTGTGGTGGGCACTGTGCCTGTGAAATGGGAAAGGAATTGGCAAAATGTGGGAATTAACATGCTGCTTGAGCCGTAAAGGAGCCAGGGCTGTATCTTTGTGTGCCGTAAAAATGCTAATGCTCCTTGTGGGGCCAGGGGAGCCGGCAGCAGAGGGGAAGGGGGCTGCAGGGAGCTGTACATCACTGCTGGAGTCGAGCTCGAGCAGGTTTGTATAGGCTGGTCACCCCAGGATGAACACATGCACTGCCCTTTCCCATTCCCATGCAGAAAAGCAGGCTCCTCTGCCACCGTGCTTCTTCCTCAGCCCAGCAGAAACATCTGCACACAGCTGGTGGGGAGACAGGAAGGGCAGCCAGGGACTTGCTGCGGTACCTGTATTTTCCTTTTCATTAGCGGAAGCATCATCTCCGGTTCCTCTGTTATCACCTCAATTTCTTAGTACCATTACTTGCATGAGTGATAACATTGTCATACCAGCAGTACGGAGGCACTGCTGTAAATAGAGGCATTTTAAACTCTGAGCCCTTTTTCTGTCTTCAGTCGGATAGTTTATGTATTGTTCAAAACAGGAAAGGAAAAAACAAGACAGGAAACTTTTTTCTCAGTGGCACCTGTGATGTCTGTTAAAAATGTGTGTGTGTTACTGAAGGGGAAACATCTTCTTATATCTGCCATGTAAAAGAAATTAAGAGATAACATGCGCTGAGAAATGTGACCCAGACATTGAACAGGTCTTATTCCATATCCTCAGATATTTACAGGATACAGTGTACTGGAAGGGCTTTTTCCAGATGTTATATCTATATACACTATCTCTTTAAACATAAACAAATACCTTCCCACAGAAGATGACCATGTCTCTCCTTCTTTACTGTTGACAAAGATAGAGATATTTTGCCTGGTGGAGTCATTCATAGAATCACAGAATCATAGAATGGTTTGTGTTGGAAGGGACCTTAAAGATCATCTAGTTCCAACTCCCCTGCCAAGGGCAGGGACACCCTCCACTAGACCACGTTGCCCAAAGCCCCATCCATCCTGGCCTTGAACACTTCCAGGGAGGGGGCATCCACAGCTTCCCTGGGCAACCTGTTCCAGAGCCTCATCACCCTCATAGAGAAGAATTTCCTCCTAATATCTAATCTGAATCTACCCTCTTTCAGTTTAAAGCCATTACCCCTTGTCCTGTCACTACATGCCCTTGTAAACAGTCCCTCTCCAGCTTTCTTGGAGGCCCCTTCAGGTACTGGAAGGCTGCAATAAGGTCTCCCCAGAGCCTTCTCTTCTCCAGGCTGAACCACCCCAACTCTCTCAGCCTGTTCTCATAGGAGAGGTGCTTCAGCCCTCCAATCATCGTGGCCCTCCTCTGGACTCGCTCCAACAGATCCATGTCCTTTATGTTGAGGCCCCCAGAGCTGGATGCAGTACTCCAGGTGGGGTCTCACGAGAGTGGAGCAGAGGGGGAGAATCACCTCCCTCGACCTGCTGGTGACGCTGGTTTTGATGCAGCCCAGCATACAGTTGGCTTTCAAGGCCACAAGCATGCAATGCTGGCTCATGTTGAGCTTTTCATCAACCATCACCCCCAAGTCCTTCTCCTTCAGGTGGGGAGGGACCTCAGGAGGTGAGAAAGGACTCCAGGATGCATCATGATGGCCTCCTCGCAGGTTGTAGGCGGCTGTTAGGTGCCCCCAAAGTTGCATCTTCTCCAGACTGAACAAGCCCAGCTTCCTCAGCACATCCTCATGGGGCAAGTGCCCCCAACCAACTTGCTGGCCCTCCGCTGAATTTGTTCCTGTTTACCAGTACTTTTCCTGTGTATCAGGGAGCTCAAAACTGGATGCAGTATCCTATGTGGTCTAAAAAGTAAAGAGGGATAATCCTTTGCCTTCATCAACTGCCTCCCCTGCTGCAGGGAGTCACCTACCGTCACCACCCGCACCACATGGAAATATATTTCCACAATATATGCAAGCAGCGGGCAGTTAGATAGTGACGTCCCAGTGATGTGTTTGTTCCAGTTGGGCCCTCCATGGATTCCCACATCTCAAGGCCTCTGCGTATTTTGGGGGAAAACAAAATGGTTTTTTTCCAGTGTCACATGTGTCATTTAAAGGCTGACATCACCGTCTGCTCTTCTGCCACAAAGGGAAACTGCATATAAAATTCCCCTCCTTTTCTCTTTGGTACTTAAATAACCTCTGGCATCACAGTACTAGAGTAGGTTACAATATTTAATATAATTTACCTTTCATAGTGGTCCTATGAGACAGGGAACTATTTTCATTTCGAATTTATGAATATGTAAATGAGGCACAGAGAAACTAATAGACTTGCCCACAGAAAGGTTGTCACAGAATAGGAACCTGAACCCATGCCTGCTCAGCTAACGTGCTCTATGTTCTGGCTATTTGTTCTTTCCTGCTTCTATTTTGGTGTCCTGTTGCATTCAGGGATGAGCTGACCTGTATCACCGCACTCTGTTGAGATGTGCTGCAAGCTGCAATCGGATCCCACGCACCTATGGAAGTGCAAAAGGGCTTGGGCTAATCCGTCTGTCCATCAAAACTGAGAGCCCCAAGGGATGCTGAAATTTGGCATCTCCTTTTTTTTCTCACTCTGCCTCAAAATGAGCTGATTTCTCATGCTATAACATGACAATACAAAGCATTGCAGAAAGTTAATTCTTCAAATGCTGAACAAGGAATACTAGTGGAATAAACATGACCTTCCTTATATCTATTCTGCTTTTCTGTTTGGTTTTGGCATCGAACATTCTCTGTCCCTCCTCGGCTTGTTTCAGTGCACGAATCACACACGGATCTCTCCAGCCTCCACTCCCCATTTCATCAAAAAACCGGAGTATGAAAGGTCTACAGAAGCCCTGGAGGGAAGTGACACAATCCCAGATGTTGTAGGATCTATGTCCCAGCTGCAACGAACCTGCATGTGGCAGCTGCTTTTGCACAGCCATCAACAACAGCAGCTGGAGGGGCTCTGCTGTTAATGGCTCATCCCCCGGGAAGGAACTAGTGTGAGGAAAAGCAGCAAGCAGTACGTACAAGAGATCACATTGCCACACTTTATGTTTCCTTTTGTTAGAAAACAAGCAAGAAAGCAGTGAAAAAGAAAGCAAAATTAGACGTGTTCCCTTGCATCCCCCCCCGCCCTAGAAGTACCATGAGATATCATCCCCCCCTCCCCCCAATTATGCTCTTCCCTTTCTGACTGAGTCCACAGGAGATCAAGGTATTTGCTATTGTGTGACCTATTCTAAATACTCTTCCTAAGGTAGTGAAAAATAAAGGTGGCCTATAAGCAAAATACAAATGAAAATAGAATCGCGAGCTCTGGAGCCTGTCAGTGAATGCATATTCCTGGTGGGTTTTTTTCTCATCACCTGAAAAAAAGACATACATTAGGAGAAATAAAACAAAATAGAGGTTTATATCCTCACTTAAGAAAAAGCAGTTTCTACGTTCGTTGTCGCTATGTTTTGATATATGTTTAGTTGTATTATGTCCTAGGATCATCTAATTTCCATATAAAGTGTAGCTACTTTCAGTTTTACTATATAGTGTTCAGGGGAGACTTTGATTTGTGTGCCCTAGGGTAGATCTGAGAAATGCATCATTTTCTTTAAGTCCCTTCTGTCATGCACCATCAGTAAATTCCTGTACAGATTACAACATGGATCTTTAGTCAGAGGTCTGCACTCCCACGGAGGAGAGTGGGAGGCAATAATAAATGTGTGGACCAAAGTGGAAAAAAAAAGGGTAAAAGAAAAGAGAGGAAGAGAGAGAAAAATTCCATTAAGAAAGGTTACTGAATCAAAAAGAATTTATCAAAAGTAGACTGGTGAGAGTGGCTCTTGAATTTTTATGAATTTGTGGGGCACACAAGTCAGTCTGCTTTGGACTGTAATTTCAGGTAATAGCAGAATTGGGACCACTGGGGCATACTCTGTCACTGTTTCTAATCTCCACTGCTCTGGAACACCAGTTACGCATCAATTCAATTAATCACCGGTGATAACAAAAGTTGTTTTTTTCCCACTTTAGAAATGTTGCATTTATTTTTTTTTTATTAGTGCAGAACTTTATCAGACACAATTTCTTTTTCCCTTGCGAAGAAAAGCTTATGAAGTTCATTTATACAGAGAGCATAAATCCTATCTCCTACTGTTTTCCCCTGTAACCTAACATGAAATATGGCTTATAGCTCCGCTAATTCTCAACATTTAGTGCGGACTGATGAAAGTACTTCATCACTCACAGGGATACACCATGCTCACAGCAGCACATACGGACCAGGAGGCATGCACATGTCAGAACAGGGAAGGTGCGTGCAGCGGTGGCGTGGCATGACACATACAGTCTCAGATATACCACGGCAGCCAGGTGTCTTAATACTGCTCGTTGGGGATACATAGCATTAAAAAAGGAGTACTTCCCATTGTACAGCAAAACCCTCTCTCTTTCTTGTCACTCTTCCCCCTCTGCAGTTTTATCTCCTTCTGTTAATGACTCCCTTTTTTCAATTTGTGGCTCTCTCTGACAGATAATACTTTGTCTCCCTGTTCTCCTGGCTTGGTGTGCCTCTCGCCTTGTTTGCTGCTCATTATTTGCACTCCGGCAGGATGTAGATACAAGAACTTGCCCATAATCAGTTCAATAATTCCACTTCAAATCCAGCCGTTCTGCTACCACATATAATCCTGACAACTCATTATCCACCAGCCCGGGTAGGTCTGGCTCTTGCATATTAGCTGTGCTGCGACCTCAGCCTCCTTCCCTTGCCTTCTACACTTTAATTCATTATTAAACTCCCCTTGCTGAGCTTTACTCTCAGCTGCATTGGTGCAACGGGAAGGAAAGGAGCCCAGCAGTGCGGCAGAGATGCCCCGACTCTTCCTAACTCCCTGAATGCCATTTTTCCAGGTGGGAACACATGAAACTGTATTTCCAGCTTGTGACATATAAATGATTAGAGCTGACATTTACAACATCTCCCATTCAAAGCCTTGAAGAAAACATTTACCAGCCTGCAAGGCAGGCAGGTGTGATCACCCTCCTGTAACGGAAGGGTAAACTGAGGCGCGGGGTGAGGACATGAACTTGTCAAAGAAGACAGCCCTGGACCTTAGACCATTATTTGCTGCTCCAAGACTCCAAGGTGGTGGAGTGAGAGGCACCTCAGTTGGGACACGGGTGCACCACCACGCCACAGTCCTGGAGCCAGCTGGCAGTGTGATGTTTGACACTGCCTAGGAGGTGCCCAGGAGCAATGGCTAGGAGCAGAGCCAAGCGATGGCCCCAGGGACCCCAAGGCACTCCCTGGGCTGGCGAAATTTCATTGCTGCAGCACGCAGGAGGATCTCGTCTTGATAGAAGAGACAGGGGATGGTCTCCACGGCAAACAGGAGTCTCTTGCCACATCTCTTGGCAAGAGATGGGAAAGTCAGACATTTAATAAGCCAGGCAAGGACCTAACCACAGCCTTCACAGCAAGGCAGGAATGTACACCCACAGTTATGGTATCAGAGTGAAAGGAAAAGGTTGTACATGAAGTTCACTAGGCAGCAAATAGGTCTTTCTCGTGTCTTCCTCTCTCCTTCAGTCAGGAAAGAACAAGCTTATTTCTAATCACGGAGACCCCATATATAACTAAACACAATGTTTCTTCTTGTGCAGTAGAGGACAGGCAAAATTTCACAGCCTGATTGGTCTCAGGTGGTTTGTGTAAGACTCAAGCGTGCGCTTGAAGCTGAACATTCACGTATATCTCAGAAGATGAATCAGGGTTTTGGCTCTAGTTCCTCTTATAGAGACAGCAGGCCTAGTGATGACCAAAGCGGTGGCTTTCACATCAGCTCCTCGAAGTGAGAAATGTCTCTGACTCAGTGTTTGTGCCAGGCCATATAGCACCACCTGGCTTGGGCAGTCAGGTACTGTCGTGGCACAGATAATGTAAAGAGGAGGTGTGCTCTGAAGTATCTTTGGACACTCAGTAATGTAGTCGGAAAATTCAGCTACCACCCCCACCCTGAGGTGGCCGTGAAGGTCACAGCCAGGTGTTGTGCACTCCAGCACCCTAAACCTTCAGTGCACAGCAAACTGCTCCCTTTTGTAGCACCCATCTATGTGTCCCCTCCACAACAGGCATTCACTATCCTGTCCTGTATAAAGGACGTGCTGTTTGACCAGCACCATTTCTCTTCATCCCCAAAAGGGCAAGAAGGGGCTGTTCGCACCTTTTTTTATACTCTGCAGAATTGTCTGTTGGGTGATTTTGGCTGGATTTGGTGCAAATGCTTAGGTCAGAGAAGACCTGGTGTCATGTAGATCCGTTCTTGTGCTCCATCCTTGTATGGTTCCACCAAATTGAAGAAACATTCTCAGTTCTTTTGTGGTGATTCATTTCCCACCTGATGACCGTAGGTTGGGAGGGTCCTGAGGGCACAACAAAACTGGTAGCTTGAACAATGGGGCAAAGGTGCGTGCGCTCAAAATGCTCTCAGAGGACAGTAATGTGTCTCCATGCTTTGCTGCTGCTTTTCTGTCTTTTTGTACCATTGGGCTTTTAATTCTTTTCTCCAACTACCTTTCTAAGCACAGGTGCCAAGCTGGCTGCGGTTTTCTCCATGTCTTCCCTCAAATTCATAAGCTGTGTTTTCCTGGGTCTCTATTGTGGTTGCTCTTGCATGACCCTTACAGAAAATTTATGTGACAAAAAAGGAAGACTTTACACGGTAAAAGAGCAGGGCTGCTCACAGCAAAGGGCAGTAATTCAGAAGACCTTGGGTGGCTGGTAGTCACTTTGAAAACCAAAGTAAGTGGGGTGTTAAGCAAAGGAGAGAGCAGTGACGACGGCTGTCTGGAGTGACTGCAGCAGGGCTGACTGCAGAGTGGGGGCTGCGGCTGTGGCCATGCGTTGGGTAGGCTGAGAGCATCTTGCTGTGAGCACTGCGCTGCAGTGGCCATCACCACTCCCTGCCCCAGCCTCTCCTCCACTCCTGTGGGAGCACTCCCACCCTGGAGTGTCCCCACCACTCTGTGGTTTGGGACCTGCTGGCACCCTACAACCCCAAGGCTGACCAGACCTACCTTTCTCAACCAGAAGCTCTTTCACCATTTTTTTTTCTTGTCAAGCAAGGGAAGTATATTTTTATGGAAGGATCAGG
Source organism: Balearica regulorum gibbericeps (assembly GCF_011004875.1). Classification (NCBI taxonomy): domain Eukaryota; kingdom Metazoa; phylum Chordata; class Aves; order Gruiformes; family Gruidae; genus Balearica; species Balearica regulorum. The sequence continues at coordinate 40,588,442 of NC_046186.1, forward strand.
GTAATGTTGATGGACTCTTCTCAATGGTGCCCAGTGACAGGACAAGGGGCAACGGGCACAAACTGGAACACAGGAAGCTCCATCTCAATATGAGGAAAAACTTCTTTACTCTGAGGGTGCCAGAGCACTGGAACAGGCTGCCCAAAGAGGTTGTAGAGTCTTCTTCTCTGGAGATATTAAAAACCCACCTGGACATGATCCTGTGCAACTTGCTGTAGGTGATCCTGCTTTAGCAAGGGGGTTGGACTAGATGATCTCCAGAGGTCCCTTCCAACCCCTGCCATTCTGGGATTCTGTGACTGTCTTTCCCATCCCTTTCCATATATGACCTGCTGTACATCTTGGTGATATGTCTGTTTGTATCCTCTTTCCTACCTCTGTGAAAAAGTGGCTTTCACTAACCCATTTAGTATAGAGATGACCCAACACTTGGGGACATAATTAATAGTCCAGGAGCTACTGCAACAACCTGGATGAATTAGAGGAGCTGTCAGGAAGGAATGAAATGTAACAAGCATAGGCACAGCACAGTTAGGAGGATTACAAATGCAAATACAAAACAGGGCATCCATGACTGGACAAGAACAGTGCAGGGAAAGAACCTGAGGTAATAATTCATGAAGAAATAAGGATGAGTAGTTAATGAAAAGCCATAATTAAGAAAAGGAAAATACAGTCTTGCAATGTACAAGAGGGAAAATCATATGAAAGATATTACCCAGAGTATTTTGCCACAGCAGCTACCATCAGCTAAGGTGCAGCTACCAGCAGGGTTGGGTTTGTACCTCTGGAAGGTGAGGACAGGAATCTCTCAGTGAGCTGAGATATCATACGTGAGAGCTCCTTTCCCTCCCTAGGGCAGCAAAGCCTCTGTTTGTTAACTTCCACACACCCTGCAAGGTCAGTTGATTTTCAGGCTGTTTCAGGGGCTGAAAGAGCAGGGAGAGATTAAACCTTCTTTTCTGGATCAGATGCGAGTTTTCACATCTTTATATTTCATGTCCATTTTTTTAAATCTCTTGCTAGTACACAGAGGAGTGAGTGCTAAAGCTATAGCAAATGTGTAGATACGAAGAGTTTATCTCCTGCTCACAGTGTGCTCTTGTACATACTGTAGAAATTATGCATGATGGTGGGCAATGTAAAAGGAGACGTGACATTGCTGAAATGCAAGTGGGAGTTAGCTGAGCTGCAGCCAGGCAGCATGTAGTGTCTGGCTAAAACCACATGGTGACTCTTCTGATTCTCATGAAGTTGCTGCATCTGAGAGTTCCTATACTGTATGACCAGCAGGATGAGGAGAAACAGAAGAGAGCTGTCAGCAGGCCTCTGAAAGTAGCTGATGGGAGGAGGAATTGCAAGGTGGGATGTCCAAAGTCCATAACAGGCTCATTGCAATTGCTTGTCTGCCTCCACTTTTTTGGAAATCCTCTCCACCCATAAGAAGAGTTACCCACTTGGGCTACCTGAGCCACTGCTCTGGGGACGGTGCCCATAGTGTGCATAAAAAGGTTACTCAAAGAGAAGACAGCTGCTAAACAAATGGTAGTGGTTTTATCAGAAAAAACAAATTACTTGGTCTGAAGTAAAAGCAATATGTGTAATGGAGAATGGGTAGCTGGCAACAGAGGCATGGCCAGGTCCCAAGCATGAGTAGACAAAGTAGATTAAGAATGCAACAGAAATGGAAATGCCAGCAAATGCAATGAACGGAGCAGGAGTCTGCTGTTGTTCTTAATAATGTCAATGGAAAACTCTTGTTGCCATCAGACTTAGAGGGAAGGTGTACATTTCCCAGACATAACCATTTTCAGCTATGTATCCCATTCTTTTCCATTGTGGTGAAAGGATGAACCCTCTCAGCCTGTTCCCCGGGAACACTGCCCTGGTCTGACTGTGGCTTGACCACCCGGTCGCCACTTGCACCGAAGCTGGGGGTGTGCTGGGACATGGTGATAGAGGGGAAAGGGCAAGGGTGCCTCTGGTTGTATTGCAGGGGGGCCCATGGGGCTCATTTTGCTTGCTCTCTTCCTTCTCTCTGTGTTTGCTGTGTCAGTGGACCATCCTCCAAGGAGACTGATTGATGGTGTGTTGGGATACGAGCTGAAATCAGGAGAAAAATAGTCAGTGCTCAGGAGAGGATGATGGGGGAGACAAAGTGACTATCTACCCAACTTCCTTAATCCTATAGAAGCAAGAAGCTACTTTAAAAGTCATACTCCCTCTGTTTCCCCACCCACCTGTCTTTGCAGTGAGCTCTTGCCTGAGTTCTTTAAATTCTGTAAGTGAAGAGAAGGGAATAGGGGTTGTCTTACCTCAGGAAAAGCATCCACGCTGATAACTCTCTGACCTAGCCTTTGATGTAATGAAACTTGAGTATCTAAGCACCACTGCAGTAAAACTGGACATGGTTGGCCCCATGTCCATTTTAATGGATTGGTGATTCACTTTGCCTGCAGCCATGGAGAGGCCACTACAACAAAATCTAATTGCTAATAAATAGGAGGTCAGTCCTGTCCTTCCTGTCACTGCTGGGCTGCAGCAGCTGACATTGCTGTGGTCGTGGTGCCTTTTTGCCCTTGGGATGTAGTGAGTCCTTACCCCCTCTGATATGCAGGAGGGAAAATTCCAACAAGTGTTTTCCACCTGCAGAACAAATGTGATTCATTTTTAATACAGGCCTGTTAAGAGTGCATTGCACTTTAGAGACATTAACTGATGGACAGGTCCCTGACCTAAGGAAATTTCTTTCCATGTTTAAGCATATAGGATGGTAAGCATGGCAGACAAAGGAAGGGTTAGATGGAAGAGGTGGAAGGGCTACAAAAATAATATTACGTGCTAATGTGGTTTGTTACACAAATCTCACGCATGCTGCAATGTTGCCGACACCCAGAACACCGTAAGGCTCAGCAAAGGATTTGGTATTTTACTGTTCTGAGGAAGTTTGAGCAGTTTCTAGTGAGTCTGTCTGATCCAAAAACCTTACTGAAACCACTGGTGAGGGCAACAGCTTTCCATGAGGGCTAAAGGAGTTGGTGATTAAATACCCCTTTACTCAATGGTGGCTGACTAAAGATAAGCCCAAATTACAGGTAATGTGACGGTCAGGATACGTATTGTGGGAGTCTTTATGTAAATGTTTTATGGCATCCGCTGGGCCTGTAAGTAAAAAGAAGACAAGAAATCCTTCAAGAAGCCAGAGTCTGGAAACAGCAAGGGGAGCGAACTGTAGCATGGCCTCGGGAGAAGGCTACAAGACAGACAACTTCTTTGGGCAACATTCTGCCTGAAAAAAAGAGTTTTCAAATTTTGGGTAAGGAAAATTCTTCCTGTGTTCATGGCACCTAAATAAAAAGGGTTGCTTCAGAGAAATACCTGATCATATACCAATAAAAGGCAGGGTTAGGCAGATCACCTGCGGCAAATACAAGTACAGAAGCTGCAGGAATTAATCAAGGGGATATCCAACTAGCAAGGTAACAAAGTCTGTCTGAAGCTATTGCCAGTGCCGCCACACCGAGGGCTCTTAATCATGCTTTAGCCCCAAATTGCCTATTATTCGTGCATAAAATCCTTAGAAATGTGACTTGAGCTCTTAGGTTCTCCATGGCCGAGGATATGGCTTAAAGCTCTTGGGTTGCCTCGGCCAGCTGATTTTGAAGTGGGGAAACATCTCCTGTCCATATCACAGACTTTGTGCAATGATTGGTGGGGAAAAGCAAGTAACGTTGACAGTGATTCATCTCGGTTCTCTTAAACTCCTACCTTGGGATGCATGAATCAGCCTCTGGAAGGGCTTGTTCTTTCTCCTCTTCATACCAAGACCCTTGGGTGCTCAGCTCCAGTATACAACTAACCTTTGCTAACGTGCAGACATCTCTCTCGGTTGAGCGAGGCAAATCCTGCTGGGGCTTGGCTGGCAGCAGCTGGGAGGCCTTCATGAATCTGCTGGAGAATATGCAACGCACAGGGGTGCCCTCTCCTTCTTGTGGGCAGCTTTCACCCGTCCTGTACATCTTCTGCTCTCTGCGTATCTAGTGTTCTGAGACATATATGGGCATGTTTTGTTTTCATAAGCACAAAACACTTTTATTCCAAAACCAATTTACCTTTTATTTATCGGAATCTGGATGGAATTGCACTAGATAAATATGGTCTTAAATGCCCTTGCAGGCAGTACAAATGTTTATTCTTTGCTTGTGTTGTTTCATTGTGGCAGGGTTTTTTTTCCATACAGCTAAATTAAGGAGAAATATTAAGCCTACACAATGTATGCAAACACATTTCACTGTTTGAGCAAGAGGAATCAGAGTTGGTGACATACTGTAATTCATCAAAAGGTCTGACACTGCATTATGAAAGTATACTTTTCTATATTTTGAAAAACCTTTTTCCCAGCAAACATTCAAGTGCATTGTTTGATCAAGCAATAACAATATTTTAATCTACCTTGTGTACTTTCTTCAAAATAAGAGGTCAGAGAATAATGGTATTCTCTGTTTTTAAAAGGAATCCTTTTAGAAATGCTTTTAGAGGCAAAGATCTGGTGCCAGGATTTTTCCTACTTGGAGAATGTAGCATTTTGCTGGAATAGAAACCATCTCCTTGAAGCTGAAGATAGCAGATAATGGGACTTATTCTTTTGGTGTCACAGATACGCATCCCACACAAATGTACTCTTCCCCTGTCCTTCAGCAGAACCAGACAATCTTATTCTTGAATCAAGGTCTGCTGAAGTTACTCCGAACCTCTCTACTGATATCAGTCAGCTCTGGATTAGGTCTCCAGAGGATAAAGGAAGAAGTATCTGACCCTGACTATTTATTTGCATTCTCATCCCCCATCAACTCAATGTGAAGTGAAGGAGACTTGGCACATGGTGCCAGGAACTTGGTACCCTATAAAGAGTGAGTGAAACAAGCTGGGAGATGAGAAAGACAGAGGTGTAGAGCAGCCCAAGCAGTGTAGAATTCACCAAATTCTCATCAGCCTCCCTCACAGCTCAAGGATAACGTGTGTGTGGGAGGAGACCTTGATCAAACTGGTTCAGGATTCTCCTATTCCTCATCCACATGTTCAGCTCCTGAATGTGATTGCCACAAAGTATTACTGATCTCAAGCACTGATTTAGGAGCACCTCAAAAACTTGAATGTTTCTATCAATAGTAAACAACTACGATCCTACAGTTCTTTTTTTATCAAAAATTAACTTAACACTGGGATTAATTTCTCCCAAATTTAGCCATTGAAAAGAAAAATGCCTATTCTTACCTAGCTCACCTGAGCTTCTGTTGTTACCAGGCAGCAATGGGTACTTCCAGAGGCCAGTCCATCCCACCCATCTTCCATACCTCCCTCCCAAGAATGCAAAGTACCAGTTGAGACTTTTAGATAGGCAACACTGGGTAATAGAAATGCTTCCTACAATGACATGGGTATTGCGCCATGCTTGATCAGGATTTCATTTACTGTAGGCTGTTAGCCTCAAAATTGCATAGCATAATTCTTTTCTCTCTTGGCCGTTCCTTTGAAAAAGATTAGGTGCCTGGCAAGCTTTCATATTCATTTAAAAATCGAGAATGCAGCCAGAGAGCACAACAGTCAATCATGACTGTTTTTATCAGGACCTCATCTGTTTCAGGATGTCAGTGGAAGTCCTGCTTAACCAAGCAGGGCAGAAGTTGCCCTACGCATTTCCCCCCTCCCTCTGGCTATTATGTTTCTTTGTCAAAAGTTCCTGTATTTCATCTATAGTTTTAAGAACAGCATTTGCTGGAAGTTAGAAAAGTGAAAGCTAAAACTGGAAAGTTAAATTCAAGAACAAGTTAATAAGGATGATTAGGCAACAGTGTAGATAGGCCACCGTTTGTCTGAATCAAAAGCCCTGGATATGTATGGACATGTTAGATAAGGTAACGGTGGGAATGATATAATAAGGAATTCTGTAAAGGTAAGGGGTCAAAGTGGAGAGCCGAGATGATCTTTTTCTACCTGTGATTTTTAAGTATGCCTAACGACACAGGATTTTTAAAGGAGATGAGGGGAAAAAGGATCTTTCAAGTTTGCCCATTTGGCAGACATTAATTCAGCTGAGCTAAGCAACCTGTAAATGGAAGTGACAAATGCTATTATGCTGGGTGCTGGGTTTTTTTCTCTTTTATTTTTAATGAACACAAGAAGGACCCAAATTTTTTCTCACAGAAGACCACATCTGGGGATTCGCTACAAAATTCAGGGTCCCTGATTTGTTTAAACCAGAGCAAAATACAGCTACCTTCATTTTTAATAAGCAAGTAAGACCTGCACAGAGTGTAGCCCCAGCATGCCAGGCTGAGCTGCTGCGTGCAGCTGCCACAGGCATGGCTGGCCATCTCAAGGGGCTGCAGCCATGTGTTAAACATGTGTGAGGCTGCAGGACTCAGTGGTACAGGCACACTGGGACCATCACATGTCAGCCTTAGCTGATCCAAAAACTATTCTCACCAAAAAATTGTTCTTTAAAATGAAACCTAACTCTGCAAAATTATTTTTCTCTTCATATCTTTTAACAGAAATAAGCACTGTCGTCTTTTTTTTTTTTTTTTTTTTTTTTTTTTTTTTAAATGGAAAAGCATAATTCTAGTTTCTATGCTGCATTTTAGGTAAATTTCCATCATCTCTTCCTTCTTATGGAATATGCTCCCATACTTCTGGAAGGACCAAGTGGAGACAACCTACAGAAGCACCATAAATATTTTTATGAAGCCAAAGTTCCCTATAGACTGGGAAGAGTTTGGTTGTGTAGGATCTCCGCATCTCTCTGCTAGCCCATCCCTGAGGATCTGTCATGGCCAGCTCTGCTGCCAGCCCTGCTGGGAAACCTGCCTCTCCTCTGCAGCCTTGTGCTGCTGGGGGCTGCAGCCTCTTCCTGCTAGCTGGGCATTGCAAGGGTGTTGGGAAAAGGAGAGCACCCAGCCGCCATCCAGAGCTGATTTCAGAGCTCATACAGCTTCCCCACATGTGCAGGGTCTGGGTGGTCATACGTAATCCATTACGCAGTAGCGCAAAACAGCAGGCAGTTGGTAAAGCTCAATAGCACCCAAGGAAAACAAGTTAATTTCTATTTCAATTAGTTTATAAGAGCACTTGCATTTTTGAAACTTCATAAATGATGAAGTAATTTGCATTTAACTCAGTTATTACGTTGTGGGATTTGCCAGAGCTCTTCAATTCAGGTTACAAACTGTATTTTCCAAACCAGCGAGGACAGGCTGCACGTTAGGCACCCGTCTATCTCAGGGCTGCCTGGGCCTGGCCGGAAAAGGAAGGGGACCTGCACAGCAGCCCAGGCTCACAAGCTCCGTCAGAAAGCTCCTTGGGACTGGCAGGAATTACAAACTCTGTCAAGTCAATGAGATGGATTGAAAACTGGCTGAACGACTGGGCTGTTTGTAGGGAAGTGACTAGTGGTGCACCTCAGGGGTTGGTACTGGGGCCAGTACTGTTTTACATCTTCATTAATCATAATGACCTGGATGATGGCAAAGAGTGCACCCTCAGCAAGTTCACAGACAGTATGAAACTGGGAGGAGTGGCTGATACACCCCAGGGGTGTGGTGACATTCAGAGGGACCTGCACAGGCTGGAGAAATGGGCTGACAAGAACCTGATGAAGTTCAACAAGGGGAAAAGCAAATTCCTGTCCCTGGGAATGAACAACCCCAGGCATCAGTACTTGCTGGGGGCTGATCAGCTGGAAAGGAGCTTTGCTGAGAAGGACCTGGGGTTGCTGGTAGACACCAAACTGAGCACGAGGCAGCAATGTGTCCTTGTTGCAAAAAAAGCCAGCAGTATCCTGGGCTGCATTACGAAGAGCATTGCCAGCAGGTTGAGGGAGGTGATCTTTCCTCTCTGCTCAGCCCTGGGAAGATGTCTGCAGTGCTGGCTCCAGGTCTGGGCTCCCCAGTACACGAGACACATAGACATGCTGGACTGAGTCAGGGAATCATCTTTGTGTCCCTTTTCTGAACTCACTCCAATAAAGCCTGGAGATAGGAAAACAGCTCACTAGCTGAGGAATCCAGCTTGTTCTACAGAGAGGGGACAACCTGACTTGAACTTAAATGCCATTTTCCAGACAGCACGGACCCTTGAAAATTGTTTGGCATAAAGAACATATTCCCTACATCCCATATGGGTGGTAGAGAAAGAAAAATGTCTGTCGCCTGAGAAACTCAATTTTTTAGAGCTGGAGGGTTGTTTCCATTGGTGGAAATCTACCCCTCACACTCAGCCCCCACTGCTGCCCCAACTTGCCCAGGACAACCTGACTGGCAGCCAGAGCCCAGCCTGCCTCTGCATCGCCCTGATGATGACCTGCTTCCAATGCTAAGACATCATCAGGTTAGCAAGTGTTCAGCTGGGCCTTCCTGGCAAACCAGCATCTCTAGGGCATCCCAAAGCTGCAATGGCTATAACAAACTTTCAGATAAAACCTCCTGGATGCCAGCAGAGAACAGAGGAACATCCATAAAGTGCTATGACAATTTTTCCACATAACAGTCATTCTTTCCATGCCCCATAACTGCAGGTATAGTGGGATGAAGGGGTCACTGTCAGTTCTGGGTAGTGCTGTGTAATTTGAATACATGAGGAGAGAAGTGTTATGTTATTTTGTCTTCAACTAAAAAGTATGATGATCTCTGTATTTGCTATATCATGATGGCCTCATGTCCTTGTTTCCACTTCCACTTAAAAAGATGGCCAGTTAGCTGTACTTGTAGTTACCTACAAATTGCCAGTCATCTTTGGCTTAAGAAAAGTTTCACTGCTACAATTACTACTACCATATCCTCTCTTATTAGAGCTTCTGCTATGTACTTGTAGTTATTTAAGATTTCACTCTTCTTATAATGGGAATTATTCTAAAAATCTTAAGTATTTGGTATTTTCTAGTTTGGTAATATTAGATTATAGCTGTGGAACAATATATAACGTCTTGTTTATAAACCCAGAATCGTGCATCTAGGCAATTTATCATCCAAGAAAATTGTTTTTTTTTTTTCCCAGTGATGAATCACTTTCTTCACACCACTGTACTCTAACCTCATAATGACATTCATTATCACAACATATTCAAAGCCTCTGCTTGTGAATGTAGTGAGGAGCTGTTGTTATAATAAGGATAAACGGGATGGGAAATATGGTAGTTAGGGCTGAGCTGAATTACAGTTCCTCTTTAGGATAAGAGTTCTGCATTTGTCTGTCTGTTGGAGAATAGTACAGAGTTTGGATTAAAACCAGGTGTTAACATCTGGGCTTCTCCACTCTATTCTGAAAGACTCATAGAATCACAGAATGGTTTGGGTTGGAAGGGACATTTAAAGGTCATTTAGTCCAACCCCTCTGCAGTGAGCAGGGATGTCTTCAGCTAGATCACGTTGCTCAGAGCCCTGTCCAACCTGACCTTGAATGTTTCCAGGGATGGGGCATCTACCACCTCTCTGGGCAACCTGTTCCAGTGTTTCACCACCCTCATCATAAAAAAAGTATTCCTTATATCTAGTCTGAATCTACCTTCTTTCAGTTTAAAACCATTACTCCTTGTCCTATCACTACAGGCCCTACTAAGAAGTCTGCCCCCATTTTTCCTGTAGGCCCCTTCAGGTACTGGAAGGCTGCTATAAGGTCTCCATGGAGCCTTCTCTTCTCCAGGCTGAACAATCCCAACTCTCTCAGCCTGTCTTCATAGAAGAAGTGCTCTAGCCCTCTGATAATTTTTGTGGCCCTGTAGCTTGATACTCCCAGCAAAGATTTCTTCATCCCAAACTCATGTTTTGCTCTGTCCTGGGCTTTGAGATGTGCCCTACCCTGCTATAACGATCTCTGCATTTGCGATATCATGATAGCCTCATTTCAGAGGCTGACATGTCTTCCCCGCTGCAGCTATCAACAATCTCATGATTTTTGAGCAATGTAGTAACGCAAATAAAAGCAAATCAGGTTGCTGAGAGGCCCAGTTAAGTAGGAGGGGGTTTTGTATTTGATGTAAGGAACTGGCTTATGGTGAAGATGATACGTGGAGTAATTTGCTCTCTACCCAGAAAGAGCAGACAGCTTTATGCCAGCAGAGATGTACAAGTCAACTTTGTTTTAGCTGGGAAACAGATCACAAAAGATATCCGTGCTTAGTAGTTGGGGATGTGTACAGAGGAATTTCTGGGATCATTTTGCTTTAGGGAATTTTGGTAAGACATCCGTAATAGTATTATAGCAACACATACATACTATAATGATGATAAGGTAACCATGGCAATGATGATAAGACAGAACTGATTCCAACATACGCATGTAAGCCATAGAGGAGCGATCCATGAACATATACAGTTTAAGAAAATTAATATGTCAAGTACACAAGCTCAGGTCTAAAAGCCAGTAATGCAAAGGATAGTTGCTTTCCCCATGAGAGTATCATCTACCCTCTTGTTCCTTTTTTTCTTGCTAGACCAGAGAAATGATGGACCTGGAGGGCATAATAGGCTGGTAGTTAGTCTGGCTTACGACGGTGGTATCTTTATTTTAGCAATAGAGTGAGTTAAGGCTGTGTTTGGCTTCTGGACCAGCCATACAAATATCACAGTAGTAACTTCCATGTGATTGGACAGGTGAAGCAAGAACAGGACAAAATGTCCAAGTATTTCTACTTTTATCTGAGAGAAAACATGAAGTCAGGCCCAACTTGTTTGGAAAATTAGGGAAAGCAGTTTGTGTCTGAGAAGCCTGTATTATCACTAGAAGTTGACCATGAAGCAGCAGGTCTGGCCACGGGGCTGATGATGGAGCCATGTGCTGTGCTGGCCGAGCTCAGGCACATGCACAGTCTCCTACTTGTAGAGCCTCAGGAGCCCAGCCAGGCTTTGCCGCTACATTGCCGAGTCCCAGTCTCCTTCAGTCATACACACAGCATGCCATCATCTAGCTACCACAGTGATCTCATACAGGTAAAGAAGAGAAGCAGGTAAAAGTAGGAGCCCATCAGTGAAGGTCTTTAGGGATGAAGTTCTTCAAGCACTAACCTATCCTGTAAACCCAATGTAGAGAAAATTCACATTGATGTTAGCAGGGATTTTCCTATGTTGGACTTACAGTATTCAGCTCACTGCAATGCATTTCATAAGCTTTTGATTGCAAAAATGGTCCACAGGTCCATTGGATTAATGTTGTTAAAGACATTGAAGTTTCCACTCCTCTATGTTTCAGGCGTGCAGCTTCATGGCAGTATCAACTGTTGTGGCTCTTTTCCTCTTTGAAACAGAAGGGAAAAATACAAATTTGCAACACTACAAATCTGGTTTGCATAAGTCCTTGGGCCAAAGCCATCTCCGATGCAACTCTATTGCCTTGAGTCGTATATATTTTCTTCCTGCGTTTCACTCCAGAGATGTAGTCACTGCAGGCAGTAAGATGATTTGGTGAAAATGATTGCAGAGATTATCACAAACAGATCCTGATCTCTAATCTAATCAAAATCTCTGTCTAATACCCTACACATTAAGTCCAAGTTCAAAGCACTGAGCACTAAATTATGTACCTGGCATCCCTTGGACCAGGCAGCAGAAGCAGGAGATGAATGCATAAACCAGGAAATGGACCATGGCCAATTAGTGGTGCAGAAACCGTGGCGGGTCATTTCCAAAATAACAAATGAGCCTGGCAGGCTGGCATGTTTCTGTGCAGTGACCTAAGTCAGGCGAGCGTCGAAGACCTTATTCCAGAGCTGTGGGTGGCTGCACAGCCCAATCTGCATGGGCTGCTTTTGGTGCTGCAAGACAGGCTTAGGAGTCCGTGCTAGTCTGCAGGCACAGCACAGCTGGGTGAGTGGAAGAACAAGAGAAACTTGAGATATAAGTCAAACTTGTCACAGCAAGACATTTACAAATCATCTGAACTATGGTCCCCATTACTCAGAGCCTGCCTCTGTCCAAGAGTGATATCTATCCAGCAGAGAGGAGGGGGGGGAAAGGCAAAGATCAGATTTCAGCCAATTCCTATGCTTGATCTTTTTCCTCAGTTATCAAGAGGAAAAAAAGGATTTGAGGAACTGGGAACATCTAGCCAGTTAGAGGTCCATGAGCCCAGCTGAGCTCAGAGCCCACCAGGCCAGGCAAAATGCAAACAAACCATACGAACTGCTCCCTGCTGCTACGGGGCTGCAGCATAAAGAAGTGAAAGGGCAGAAGGGAAAACAGAGGCAGAGCAAGATGATGGGGTTTGCTATGGTTTGCCCTTGATCACAGTGGTGGGCACTGGCGTCCCAGAAGGAGAATGGTGAGGCAACATGATGCCTCCAGCTCACAACTGTCCTGGCGGGTACCCACCAACACCCTGACATACAGAGAGAAGAATCTGTTCTGATGTAAAAAAAGTTCTAGTAACAATAATACTAGGGTTTAACGTTTAAAGATGTCACTGTTAAGCGAGAATGATCAAATTAGTCCATTTTAACTTTAAGTCAACGTGAAATAGGATAAAAGATGAAGGGACCAGAAGCTGGTTTTTGTGACACAAGAGGAGAGAGGCAAAAAGAGTAAAAGAGAACAGGGAATAAAGACACTTGAAAAGCTTTTCCTCACAGCTTTTGTTTAAAAGAGAGCTATGTGTTTGTACGTACTTAATCTCTCTCTCTTGTTTTCCAGGCAAAGAACAGGTGGGAAGGCAAAAGAATTGGCTACTTAAGTCCCATTATATTTGTTTCTGCTTTGAAACCTCCCTAGTTTTGTTATATGCCACAACAGCATTTGAAAACCCTTTCAATGACTTCTTGCATCAGTTGTGCTTTAGATTTCTTTCCATCATCAAGGCCTTCAGCAAATAGTCTCCTCCACAGAAACACTTGCGGGCTGGGTATTAAAAACTTTGATTTCTAGAAGCCGATACATGAATTGATGAGCTATAGGTGGAAATGAAGACAAAGGCAACCTTCTTGCAAAAAAGGGTGTTGGAATTTCAGCCTGGAATTAGGCTGTACAACATGTATTCCTGACGTCAGACCAGTTTTACTCATTCTTCTTTCTGTGCTTGTTATTGAGGCTATTACAGATAAACATGTTGACAGCTCATCTTAGGAAAAGAAACATCTCAGCTCTGCAGAAAACCACTCTCAGAATGGGGTCTGTGGCTGCATAATCTATACTAATCCTGGGGCAGAAAACTGCATTTGCTTAGACAGACAGGCAGAAAAATCGTCAATATTATTCTCTAGTTCTTCAAGTCTTTGGTAAGAAACCACACCAGGACTAGCTATGGTGGGTTGTGCTGAATTGTTGAGCATTTTTGTGTTGAGATTGAAGCTGTGCAGAGAATAGACATTCTGTTCAATGTAAATTTTCAAGGTCTTGATGTCAATTTTTACCGTGGTTAGGCATGAAAACCTTATGCTTCAAAATTCTCCAAGAAAAGTTTTTGAAGTTTCATTTTCAGTTGCTCAAAATACATTTCAGCAATGATACTTCATTTTTATTTCTCAGAAATGTTGTTACAATATAAAATAGAATATGAAATCAAGCAATTCAAAGGGAGACAATGCTTTCAAAAGAAGAAAACCTGGTGTTTAATTCCAAAAATGTCAAAACAGGATAGTCAGATATTGCAGCTACTTCTGCTGTTCAGACTGAAATTTGGCAAGATCAGCATGCTTATATAATAGAAAATGGTACCAGTAGTGTTTTCCTGTCCAGCCCTCATGGACAGCTACTAAAAGGGGTACCAATTATTAACTATTTATCAATATTAACATTTTCCTTGTTGTACAACAAAATTTAGCAAATAAGTAATGTAACTGGCTCAATGACATACTTTTAAAGGCAAACAGCATCTTTTTTTGAAAGGGAATTTTATATTGCTTAGAATTTTTTTTTTACAGACACACCTTTTAAAAATTGCAGTAAAATCCACAAAAGATAGGGGAAGGACAAAAAATATCTGGCTGTATCAAATAATGAAATTATTTATTTAAGAACCCACACATATTCTATAGAAGATTTTACTATTCTGTAATAGGGTCATAATGCTATTTGAGTCTATGGTACAATAAGGAAGTGACACTGTCACATTACACTACCAGCCTCTGACATGATAGCTGCATAGACAGGGTGAACGGAAGCTTTGGGAGGCAAAAACCCCCCAAGAGTTTTAAAAAAAAGAAGTATGCACAAAACCAAGAAGTTGCTTTACTTTATTAAGTAGACCCAAGATACAGTTGGTTATGACGCATGAACTTACAGCCACAAAAGAAGTCTGGGATCCATAGTGAAAGAAGCTTTCTGAATTTAAGATGGTCATGAACTGGAGCTGTACAAAGGCATTGAACTCCAGAACAATACAAACACTGGGGAAAACAGGAAATTCAGTAAGTCAAGAGAAACGAGAGGGAATATTAGAAGTTGGGAGGCATCACCTTGGGAATGAGGACCGGGGCAGCCTTCCAAAGGAGTGGGTTGACTGAAGGGCTCTGTTAACTCATGGGCTGGATAAGCAGAAGCAGAAAGAGGTGCAATAGTGCAAAATGTGAGTTTATGCACTCAAAAAAAAAAAAAAAAAGGATCTCTAAGTTTGTTTGCTAATTGAAAATGACAGAGAAAAAAGGAGCTGGGTGGACTCATTTAACCATAGCTATAACATTACCACAAGTGAGATAGGCCAAGTGAGCTATTTCCATTCAATACATGAAAGCAGTAATAGCAGGGTACAAACGCTGTTATGGAGGCTTCATCTGAACTTTTGCACGCAACCGTAATTATTCATGTTCCAGAAGGCGGCTTAAAACTAGACCAGGCAAAGGAAGGGCTGTTAGGATGATCCAGGGAATGGAAACAACTATGCAAGTGACGTCTAAGAGAAGTTATGTTTATGCTGTAACGAACCATAAATTCAGGTACATGAAATTATGAAAATATGGTGTTTTCCTGAAAAGATTATCCTGCAAGGAAGCAGCATAAATCAGCCCATGCAAAACCCCATACCTGGGACAGCTTGCTAAAAGCTAATCCAGCTGTTTTTACACTGCCCTTTATCAGCCAGCTTATGGAAGAGTTTGGCACGTGTAAGTTCAGAAAGCAAATGTTGAGACGGGCTCTGATTGCCATCCGTAAATATGCTGAAGGAGGGAAAGGGGAAGCAATAGAGAGGAAAAAGAGCTAACGAAACTCAAGGGCTACATTAGCATCTGGACAGGTGGTAAAAACTGGCCATGAGCAAATTCTGACTGGAAATCTGAAGAAGGATTTTAACCATCCAAGCAGGATAGCTGAAGAATGGTCTTCTTGTAGAAAAAGCAGGAGCAGGAAGCTTAATTGATTTTATGGTTTCATCAAACTGGATCTCAATTAATATTTTAAAGGGATTTCATGGCACAGCTGTTTGAAATAATAGAGATCTGGATTCAGTGATCCAGAAGATTGCTTCTAATCCTATCTTACTAAAATACAGCTGTAAATATGGCCAGGAAACATGAAAGTCCACACAAAATAAAAAAATCCTCTGAAAAAAACCATAATGGGTAAAATAAAAAATAGGTGCAAAGGGCAACATCACGATCCCAGGAGAAACGAGAATCTGAAGTGGAAAGAAAAAGATGCATAAGGAAGGGAGAAAGCACTAGGCAACACAATGGAGTCATTTAGCAAAAAAAAAAAACCCCACCCCACATTGTTGGTGTCAGAAACGTTGTGATTTAGTGTCCTTATTAATAACCTATAGGGAATATGAGCTGCACACAAAGGGCTCTTACAGATGACCCTGTCTTGGGAGGAACTGAAAGGTAAGTCAGGGCATGGAAATAACCCAAAGTGACCTACTGAGACTGGGGACATTACTAGAGCAAACAACCAGATGAGTTCCCACTTGTAAGTATGAAAACATACCTGAGGCAAAATCCTCCAAAACACTTGTAGTCAATGGCAAACTGCTAGCAGGAATACTAAAACACTTTGCAATGAGAGTGGGTGGCCAATTGAACGTAAGTGCATATTACGGTTTGGCTGCAAAAATGCTGATGCAATTTTAGGGTGCAGTTCCCTTGATACTTGAATCAAAGGTAACGGAGACCTATTTTCTACATAATTTTAATGCACATGTATCTGGAATAATACACTCAGTTGTGGAAGTTGCTGGGCATGGACAAATTGGAACAAAGATGGTGGGAAACAATAAAAATAATCAAGAATCTAGATTGGCTGTCTTAAAAAACAGATTTAAAAGCTCTGTGTGTATGAACACTAAAGGTCCTTTCAGCCTTGTTTTTCTATGACTCCATGCTAAGCAGATATAGAGTCAGAAGATACAAATGCCAAAGGGGAGGAAACAATTTAGACTGCTACATAGACACAGAAGTGCCAAATGGGGTGAAATTAGCAATGTGAAACCACAGGCTGACTAGCAGAAAAATCTTTCAAGATGTATCCAGCTGTAGAAAAGCTGCCGGGGGACCTGGTGGAAGCCTGGTCACTCAGGATTTTTACAAGAAGGCTGGACAAAACACAAGAAAATGTACCACAGGGAGCAATTCTCCGCTGGCAAAGAGCAGTGGAGCAGATGATCTAATAGGCTTCTTGCATCTCTAACCTCTACAGTTCTATGATTTCTCACTGTAAAGCACAATATTTCAAGAGGAAAGAAATAAATTGAAGGTAAAATATTAGATGGGTAAAAAAACCCACAAAAAAGCAGGAGAATGAATGGAGTTCTGTCCTCTTGCCTTTCTGTATTTAAAGGAGTTGCTTCTGGCACATTGTTTTCTTGTCAGAGGCACTTCATTTTCTCTTTCTCTCACTTACCATTTTCTGTCTCACTACAAAAGCAGAAATAGCCACTTGGGACTGCTGATGTCTTTCCGAGGAAGGATGCTGCTCTCATGCTTTGGAACAGCATCAAGGCTTCTGTCAGTCAAAACATAAAAACCTCATTGTTTTCTTTGGGAAGAGATTTCTTTTTAAAGCAAGCCCCAAGCAAGTACATGCATCATGGTACACGCACCGGTATATCAGCCCGTCTCCCTTCCGCATTGCCTTCTCTCCCGTTGCAGTACAGATTCTCATTTTACCACTTGGTTCACGCACTTCTTGCAGAGGTGCCCTGCTCTATAGCACATGCTGCCTCCTGCAGCCGAAATGCCTTTTCCCAAACTGGTCCAGTGGCCTTTGGCTCTCTGGTCTGCATTGGGGCATTTCTTGAAAACCTACTTTTTCCTTAGCAAAGGACTAATTAGCTGAGTAAAGTCAGGCCATTTATAGAATCACAGGGTGTTGTAGGTTGGAAGAGACCTTTGAATATCCTCTAGTCCAAACCCCTGACAGGCCACCTTCAAAGTTAGAGCAAATACTCAGGGCCTTTGTGTAGGGACAAATTTCTGACCAAATACTCAGGGCCTTTTTGTAGGGACAAATTTCTGACCAAAATTTTAGGTACATCTCCAACGATGAGGATTTGATGACTTCTTTGGGCAGCCTGCTCCAGGGCTTTACTATCCTCATCAAGAAAATATTTTTCCTTTCATTCAGTCATAATTTCCCTCGCTGTGGTAAGGCCTCCCCATTCTTTCTCTTCACTGGTCTAAGCAAACCTGCTCTGACAGCCTCTCCTTGTACATTGTGAGCTCCAGTCCCTGACCATCACTGTGGTCCTCTGCTGGATTCACACTAATTTGTCTACACATAAAATAATAGGATGAGTTTCAATGCCTGGAAAATAGTTACCAGCTGATTTTTTTTTTCCCCTCTTTAACTCTCTGTTTGCACATTCATCATAAGTTCTAAGAAACCTACTATAAACTCTTGAAAAAACCTGCCTTTTCCATGTTTGCAAGAGGCTCCTTCAGAAGTATCTAACTTATTGGGAAGAAATAAACTAATATTAATAGTGTTTTCCTGTCTGTGTGTACACAAGGGAAGCTGAGCATTCACAGGGAAATTCAGGGAATTTCAGGGAAGCTGAGCATTCACAAGTCCATGCTAGCTTCAGGAAGGACTGTGTGCAAACACCACATTAAAAAAAAGTGGGTTCAGGTTTTTTCAATGTGCATTCAGACTCATTCCATTCATTGTTAGTGATAATTGCAAGACCTCTGGTGACTTTGAAATCTTGATCAGTATATACGTCCTGATGACAGGCAAATGCGCTTTCAAAGGGAATAATATACTGATTTTCAGCAGTCATGGCAGCTTTGACATACCAGTGTGTCAGATGATAGATAGATATGTAACATAAGAATATGCGCCGCTGCCTGTTACCTTGCTCTGCCCTGGGGCGCTTTTACGCAGCACACTGTCCCCCTTTAACACGGAGGCACTGTCCATGTAAGATCAACAGGGGTAGTGAAACCCCCGGCACTGTTTCAAAATGCTGTCTGAGCAGGGGTCGTCTTTGCCGAGGTGTTGGTTGTTGGGGATTTTTGGAGAGAATGAGCAGAATGGGTGGTAAGTGTAAGAGGGCAGTTTGTAATTGTGTATGGCAGAAAGGGTTTCCCAAAGTGGAAGCCTTAGCAAAATTTTCTAAAGACAGGCTCATAATATTACCCCTCAAAAAATACATTTAGATGGCAACAACCATCCAAGTGTGGTTTTGGTCATGACGATACCTTTAAATTCTGTTGGCCTTTTATACAGGGAAATACTTTTTCTATTTCTTGTGCAAATTGCACTTGCTTTCTGTACATAGACAAGAACTACCTTCTCTGTCAATAAACTGCAGCCAGCTTCATCTGAGTAGCTGTGATTTACCATGGAGTGAGGCTGCACTTGCACAGCAAGAAGGGAGCTATTCAGCCTAGCGACATTATCAGGATCTTAAAGCTTCTGCCTTAAATTGCCAAGCACACGCTGGGATAGTTAGCCTGCCAGGGCCAGCCAGTTCCTAGAAAAATGTCCTCCAGCACATGGCTGGTTGTCAGAAGATGAGCAAGCCCAGCAGAAGTGCTGCTGAGTAGCAGGAGGTCTGAGGATGCTTTAGGTCCCAGTTTTGTTCTTCTTCCCTTTGCCATGTCAGTCCTTCCTGACCTACTTCAGTCCTTCAACAGCCTGACATCTGGAGCTGGTGCCAGTCCCACTTCAGCTCAGGACATGATAAAAAAAAAAAAAAAAAAGGATTCAAATCAAGCTGAACCCCAAAGTTGCCTACAGAAGCACTGAGCACAATCTGTGGAAGAGTGAGGCCTCTTTGGTGTCAAGCTTGTGGTCAACAAGGTGTCCAGAGTGTCTGAGGGAAGAGCGTCTGCCTGAAACGGCTCTCTTTCTTACAAGACATGGGGGAAAAGAGATTCCTATTTACCTCGGAAAACTACTGGCAGCACATACAGATTTGTCATGGTTTGTGACATTAACGATAGCAAAGGGATGTAGGACTTTTAGATTTTACATCTCGGCTTCGCACCAGCACCTTGCTGATAGCTCACTGCTCACAAAACAACTGGTTCGGTGCCAGTTCGAGGGAACTTCTCACCTATTTTTAGTTACCTAAAGATCCAGTATATGGTCTGAGGTCATCATTTGCCTTCTCTTTAGAGTCAGTGGAGAGAGACACGACTGGTGATTGATCCCATCCTCTCCTGGAGGACTCGGGGTTGGGTGGGGACGTCACTCTGGGGACAGCAATGCTCATTGATCTGCAAGCAAAGGTGGCAGGTGCTTGAAACAGACTGTGAAAGTGGCTTTGCTCAGTCAATTTAGGAATCTGCTTTTGTGCTCAGCTAACCCACTGTATGTCAGTGAGGGAAGATGTGAACTATGCCTTCACACTCAGGTTTGCCCACTGTCTTTAGAAATTATAATGGGATATCTGGTATTTTTTTCTAGGCATGCCAGTGCATGAACATCCTTGTTTGCGCAGAGTAATCACAGGGATATAAAAAGTCAATACAAGCCAGGAAGTAAGAAACACTTACTTGCAAACACCTCTTCAATCAAAATGGAAAAGGAAATGTACTGAGCTCTGTCTGACTTTTAAAAACCTCGTTTCCCTCAGCAGGTCACTCCTGACAGGTCTGAATAGGACACCATCCTGTTTAGTGACCATCCTGTAAAGGAAACTGCAATGCATGCAGCAAAAGAGCCCTGATTTTAAGTTTGAGAATTACATACATCCAAACCATCAGGCTTGCGATACAGCTCCAACCTCCCTCTTTACAAAACTAAGGCTCAGCCTTTTTATGTTGCTCTGCACACTGTCCTGTGGTTCTCTTCAGGCTATGTGGCCCTTGCTTTCCTGCACTCCCTGGGAAAAAAAATACAAATTTAAACCAAAGCAAAACAACCCAAAATTCAAATATTTCATCCAGGGCATAAAGAGGAATACGCTGGTGAGTCGTTATTCCACACAGAGTGCCCATTACGTTTGTTGACTTCAAGGCTGTAGTCACTCACAGAGAACGGGCCGATAGTATTTACATTGGGATTTCAAGGAAGACTGCTCTTATAAATTAGTAAAAGGCATGAGTCATCCCAGCGCAGTGTTTGATCCAAGAGATGCAGTTATCAGCCCAGCATAACACTCTAGCATCTGTCCAGAACGCCGCACACCCTCATTAGCACGCTATTCCTGAGAGCTAAGCAGGCTGAAGGTTGCAAAGAGGTTGCTATTGTTATACCAGGAGTAATTCTTATGTTTTATTGATACCCAATAAACTGTGTGTTAGCCTGAAAGCAGAGAGAGACAGAGGGAGCGGGCTGGTGGAGATACCTGTTATATAACACTCGCACACAGGGAGTGGAAATGGTCAAATCCTTTTCAATTACTTTTTTTCAATAAATGTCAGGTTTGGGGAGGAGTACCATCTGAGCAATTTAATAATTAATAAGAACGTATTCATCCCACTGTACAGCTGGACTCATAACCTATGAATAAATTCCCCAGATAATATAT
This sequence comes from Balearica regulorum gibbericeps, assembly GCF_011004875.1. NCBI lineage: Eukaryota > Metazoa > Chordata > Aves > Gruiformes > Gruidae > Balearica > Balearica regulorum. The sequence continues at coordinate 40,609,334 of NC_046186.1, forward strand.
TTGTGGATCTTCATAATATTGTTTTTTAACTACTTTTTTCACCTTTTTTTTTTTTTATTTCATTCTAGTCCCAATTGCCCTAGGATTTTCCCAGAAATCAACCATATAATAACTTGGGGGAAAGGGAATGAGCACGTGGACCTCAGGCCCTTGCCTGTTCAGGAGCAGAAGTGGCGTTTACAATGATTAGGGCTTCTGGCAATGTAGGGAACCTGACTGGTGAGCCGCGAAGATTAGGTGATGCTACAGGACTCTGTGAAAGACAGACAAATATGGGTGCTGCACTCAAGCTGGGAATTACTGTGGGTGTCAATTAACCTCGCACATCACAGGGTTTATTAGGCTGAATTATTTATCCCAAAGATAAAACACTGAAAGAAAGAAAGAAAAGCATCATTAAACAGCACAGCCTTGCACAGAGTTTAGGCAGTGAACCAAGTTTCCGAACAATTTAATTTATTAGGGACCTAAATTGTACTAGATTATCAAATCAAGTGGAATAGAGGGAGGCAATGCATTTTATGTTCAGTGCCCAGAATGTAATAAGTGTGTTATTCCATTCATGCCGTGTCTCAGCCTGAGTTATGAAGAAAAGGGGCTGTTTCCTCTGTAGGGTAATTTTCCATTTTTTATCCATTTTCAAAAGCTGTCAAACAGCTGTCGTGAAGCAAAAACGTTGCTAGTTTATCACTGAAGCTTGAAACCTGTTAAATGTGAATGTAAAGTGGAGCACTACATATAGTCCCAATACAATGGGAAGAAGCTTAACCGTTTGAAGTCTGTCTTTGTGGAGATTATACCCCGGCAGAAAAGGACAATAGGAGAGTTTTGCCTTGGGAGAAGAGAGACTGACAGGTCTGCATGTTTTTCCACAATCAATATTGTAGACAGAGCTCTTCTTACACGGTGGGGTTCAATTAAAGAAAAAAACACGAGAATTTGGGGGAATTCCCTGAAGAGTTCAAATCCTTCCCGGGAGGAGGGAATGTTTTTTTCAAGATGAGCTTGCATGAAAAATTCATGCAGTGGATGGATACATTCATACAAAAAGAAATTTGATAAATAAATAATTGTCTTAATTCTTACTGCCTCACATAGCAATTGCACATTCATATTGACCACTTTAGTTTGCAAAACTAGTCCTTAGTGTAAACATGTGTAAAATTAAATCATCCAGAAAAGCAAAATAAGGCAAAAGGTCACACATGCTAACTGAAGCAAGTAGTTCATACTAAAGTCTCTCACAACATGCAGGAAATAAGAAACTGCCACATGCAGCCAAGAAGCTGGTACAGGGATGAACACAAAGAGACAGACAAAACACAGCATGAAAATGGGTGATAAGCAGAGATTTGCAGCCATCAGGAAGGAGAGAAGAGGAGGCAGCTGCAAAGACAGGAGGCCGGAAAAGATAGACGAATTGGGCTGGAAATATATACAGTTGTGATAACAGCTATGAAAGAGATTACATGAAGCTGCAATTAGCTAGCTGTACTTGACTGCTATTCAGTCATACTTGCGTCTCTCTCCTTTTTCCCAGTATTGACTGCGTGGGGAAGACAGTTATCTTTGTTGGAGAAGAGTTATGTACACAACACTCGGGGTGGACAAATAAAGTGCCAGCCTGGTCTACGGTCTCTGCATCTCCAGACCATGAAGAAATGCAACAGGACCCTCCACAGGAACTCGGAAGTCCGGCACAGCCTGTCTCTCCACCACACTCCTCCACTAGGAAAAAACCAAAGAGGAATAAATGCCACGTTTTCTATCCTTCAGGCTCAATGACATTTTTCCTAGCCATTTGGTCCCTGTCAGTTCCTCTCCCTCACTTATTTTCCTCTTCTTCATGGTTGTTTTCTGTGTTGTCTCACATCATTTTCTTTCCTCAGCCAGTTCTTCCCTTAGATACCCGTGGCTCCATGCACGGTCCTGGAAACCTTTCTGCACCTTTCCCTACCTGCCTGCTCCCTATCCCAGCCCCCTACCCATGCTTCCACCAAGAGAAACTTTTCAGTGTGTTTTGCTCTCGATCCATCTCTTCACAGTCATCTTTGGCTGTGTGATTTTATCTGTGCTAAGGAAAGCCCTAGGATACAAGACTGAAATGCTCTTTTCTTCATCTTCTTTCCCCTTATTCCAAAGGAGGCTCCAAAAGGTTTGCTCTGGGTGTTCTTCTTGAACTGCTCCCCAGTGACAATGAGCTTGGCTTCCTAAGCAGACCAAATAGACATGAGGAAAAGACACACCGCCCTTCCTCCCCCGTGGTACAAGAATCATCTTAGGAAAGCTTTTTTTTTTTGCTATTTTTTAAAGACAAAACAGAATCAACTCCCCTTCAGCCTATGGTGCTAAATGAGCCCATGCTCTGGTTTGGCTCACGACTGGGTTAGTCACCCTCAAGTGAGGGAATACCAATGTGTAGTAGAAAATACTCATTTTTAAAGAGTAATCTAAAAACTACAGGCTGATGGTTATGTTTAGCAATAGGACACATTCATACTGCATTGCTTTATCCCAAACCACAGCCCTCACTACACTACATGTTTCACCACCAAAGAGCCCCTGTGGGAAGGAGGTTGGTGAGTATGAGAGCTGCATGGTCACTCTAACAGTGAAGACAGGTTTTGGCAAGTAGTGCTTGGACAAACAGCTAGGCTTATGTGAAATGCCCTGTGTCTCTGGTTTATAAATTTGTAAAATTCAGCCTTGCAGTAAAAGGAAGAAACTCATGTGCCTGTGTACTTTTTAAGGTCTTGTCCAAAAGACCCTACTACAGAAAACTCATTTAATCTACCTTAGAGGGATGAAGGGCTGAGTCAACCCTGCTAGGATTTGAACCTATCACTCCAGGGAGCCTAATTATTGCAAATGTGGCGCTTAGACCACTAAACCCTTCCCTCCTGCTCTAATCACCTCTCAAAGAGTCTCTTTTGATCCTAGAAGGTTGCATAGCACCTGTGATAAAGGCAAAGTATTTAACAAAGTCTCCGTAAGTGGAGTGTATCATTATTCATATTACAGCAGGTTTAAAAGAGTCGGGCAACGATGAGAACATTGTACTGTAACAAAGATTACAGTAGCAGTGCTGTGAATTGCTTCGCAGATCCAGTCTCTGTTTTCCTTCTGCTACACAATGGAAAAATGGAGCAAGAGGAAAGCTGAGCTAAATTGTGCTTGCTTCCGCCTTGTTGCACCCCTAACTGCGTGTTTACTTGAAGGAGGTTTCATCTCACGTAGCTCGGCCACAGGCTGGTGGGCTGCACGGCTGGAGGGTGACAGCTGAGCGAGGCTCGTCCTCCTCTGTATCTGCGCCAAGTGTCTCCAGGAACCGCACGGTTGGGAATGTTCCTGCTATGGGTTTATATGTGCATATCCTTGCTGCAGGAGTGCAGGAGGCTCAGTGTGCGGGCGTTGGGGAGGGCATAGGTGCTTCCCCAGCTCAGGATAGCAGCTGAGAAAATATCTGTAACAAGGACTGCTAATGACAGCTCCATGAGTTTCTTTGCTTATCTCAGGATGTTGGTAGTATTTCTGCACAGTTTAGAAGGCAGAAGTGAAAGCTGATGAGAATCTCTTGTCTTATTATAACAAGGCTCCTGGTTGGAGGTGGAAGTAAAAGCATGGCTGGTGAGTAAAAGGAAGCCTCTTTTTTTTTCAAACTCTGTGCTTTAGAGAAAACACATCCCATGCTCCTCCTCAGAGATAGCATTGCAGCTAATAATTTTGCCTTTTATTCCCTGGGAGAAAAGAGAATTTTGGTCCCTCCCTCCTTCCATTACCTGAAGGGGATGCACGCCTTCTACTGACATGCAGATAGACTAAATCTGAAATGCTAATGGACTGGCAGTGTTTGCAGTGGGGTGAACAGTTTTCTGCTGGAAGGCTGGTTGGCAGGATACCGTCCTGCAGTCATTGAATCATTGCACTGAATCACAGCCATGTTGGCAGGATCCCATTCTGAGGAAGTTCACAGTACTGTCAAACACCTGCTGTTGCCATTGAATGATATTATGCAAGATCTGAAATTCTATTTATTGAGATCCCTATTTGATTTCTTTCTTTTTTCTTTTTTTATTTCCATCCTTTTCAGTCACCAGAGTCTCAAATGACTGCAGTAAAACCTTTTCCCAAGAGTGTTATACAATACTCAGCCTGATGCCAGGATACCGGTTCTTATAGGGTGAAAATCCACTCTTCTGACTTCGCACTGATGCAGAGATGCCAAGATAGCACAGGATACAAAGACACACAAGCATTCCTACAGGATGCACTCTGCAGGGTTACTAAGGTAAGCAGAGCAAACAGGCTTTGACTCACAGCAGCCCAGCCACCCTTTTTCCCCTTGAAAGTCCTGGTTGTACAGCCTGGTGGGAAAGGACACTACTATAAATAGGTTTTAGCTCCTAATCTACTTAGACATGATTGTTTCGAGATAAGAAACTTCTTGAGCCACCATGATGGGAAGCATGGCTTACACACACCTGGGAAGTGAAGAACACCAGGTTATGAGAGTTAGAGAGCAAGTATATTTCTTCTCTCTAATAGCTTATAAGATATAGTAATTTAAAGTGGCATTTCCCTGGCTTGCTCCATACCTTCTGTCCTGCCATACAGTCCATTTCACATTGATTTTTTGGGGTCCCTTCTCAAAAGCAGTTGTTCACATCTTAAGAAACCATCCCGAGCTCCAGCCTGCCTCTTTGACCTTACTCCCAGCCCAGCTGGCATCAGGCACTGCTGGCACATCTCTGCCCCAGAGCAACTCCAGCCCTCCTGGCTCTCCAGCCACCTGCATCATAACCAGATCTGCTCCTTCTCTTTACTTCCATTAATCTGCCCTCCTATTTCCAGAAATCCTCTATTTTTGGACATTTTACTCTGCAAACACCACTCACCGTCCAGCTCTTTCTTCAACTGATGGATCTGCTGTCTGCACAGGAAAGGTCTCTTCCTGTCCAAACTAAAATATCTGTTTTGTTAGCGATTCATTAGGAGACATCAGCAAGTTATGCAAGGCTGCAACAGAAGTCTTCCTGTCAAAGCCCAGCCTTTCCTGCTCGTTCTTTCTTGATCAATTGGATAACACTGTTACCTTGCATCAAGCTCACAGTCTGGGTGTGAGTTTCTCTTTGGCTTCTCACATCCATCCCCCAGCTTAAAGTCTCACCTTTTTTTTTTTTTTTTTTTTTTTAAATAAAAGTAAAATCCAGACTTGCTTATCCAGTTACACAAATAAAACTCTCAACCAGGAGCTCATTATCTTGGGTCTCAGCTATTGCAGCATCCTTTTCTTTAGTACTAACACAATCTTGCCTTGCCAGTATTCTTCTAGAGCACCACTGCAAAGATCATTTTCGTAGCCTGTCTGTCTGCCCATGTCTGCTCTCATGGTGAATCCCTTCACTGGCTGCCCTTTCTCTTTTGTGTAAAGACCCTGCTTGTCCCTGTACTGTCATCTTCTTTTCAGCACTTAAAAAGTGATTTTTGTCTCCTGTTTGCCCATGATTCTAGCCTCTGCTGCCATCTTTGAATCTCAAACAAGTCCCTTCTCTTTCATACCATGTTCTCCTCCATGGTACCCCTTGGAGTTTCAAACAGCATCTCCCCAAAGAGGTGTAAAAAACATCTCATTGTTGTCCTTGAAATCCTTCCTCTCCACCACTCACCTTGTAAAGGAGTGCTACAAAAGCCTTCCTAATAGTTAAGCTGGCAACAAGTTCTTCATGATGAAAAAGTCACTCTCCAGCTGTTCATTTTCCCTTTCCCTCCTCTCACAAGAAGTTAGCATCTTTTCAGCAGATTGTCACACAATAGGATTCAACAACAAAAAAAATTTCAAAGTGGTATCTTTAAAAAACCACACAAATCGACCAACAAACAAAAACCTCCTACAAAATCTACAAGCCACACACATAATTTTATACATGTATTTTAGAACAGAGCCCCACAATCAGTTTGTGTTTGTAGGAGAGAGAGGAGGGATGTGGCTGAACCTGCAACTGGAGTATCAGATATCAGTTGCTGGGATATCAGCAACCAGGATATCAGCAATGCAGAACTGTGCCCTGAACTACGTGCTCCCCTCAGTCACATGTGAAGCCTCTAGCAGTGCAAGAGCTTGGACCCATCTCACAGATCCTCGGTTAGTGCCAAGCACTCAGGCATTAATCATCTGCAAACTTGCTGCGCTGTCTTCAAGCTGATACAAGCTATTCACTTCTAAGCTAAGAGCTTGGAAACAATGGCTTTTAAAACCAGGAAGCAAGATGGTAATTAACATGACCTGTCTATCACCCAGATTATTAAACTGCATTATAAATGTTTTGCTGCTGAAGATTAATTATGTAAATCTTCACAGGAGTCTCACATAACTGAAAGAAATATTAATGTTTGTTCATCAGCTCTGATTTCTTTTCTCAGCTACTTCCTAAAGGTTGTTTGAGCTCCAGTCTGCTATCAACATCACACAATTGCCATTACCAATATCACAAGACTTTTTGCTGCAGGTAGCTAACATCTCTGTGTGCACGTGGTTGACTAGAGCTCATAATTGTGTTTCAGGCAAACACAGTCTGGATCTACAGACATGGCAGGTCAGTTTTTTTGATTACTTTTTCACTGTGTAATACAGATGCCATTTAGAAAAACAACTTTTAAGTCTAGCATGGACTTCTTAGAAGTTCTTATGTGCTGCTGGCTGGCTGAATCAGCTGAGAAATATTAATTTTGCAAAGTTTTATGAAGTTTAATGCAATTACTTTCAGCATGTCCAAAGCTAAGCTCAATAGAAAAATGTTTTGGGTAGAAGGCATTTTGTAAGCTCTAGCCTTAAATGCATAAGTAGAGAAAAAATGCCTCAGTTTTTAAGTTCTATATCCATAAGCTATTAGTTTAAATATCATCCACTAGAACTCCTTGAAAACATTAAGGCAGGATTCTGGCCTCAGGGTTAGTGGGTCATGTATATGACAAGTGGAACTCAGCTGGAGTCCCTCTGGAGAAGGACAGTTTACAAGGGCATGTAGTGATAGGATGAGGGGTAATGGTTTTAAACTGAAAGAGGATAGATTTAGATTAGCTATTAGGAGGAAATTATTTCCTGTGAGGGTGGTGAGGCACTGGAACAGGTTGCCCAGAGAAGCTGTGGATGCCCCCTCCCTGGAAGTGTTCAAGGCTAGGTTGGATGGGGCTTTGGGCAACCTGGTCTAGTGGAGGGTGTCCCTGCCCATGGCAGGGGGGTTGGAACTAGATGATCTTTGAGGTCCTTTCCAACCCAAACCATTCCTTGATTCCATGATTCTAAACCAGCATTTCTGCTCAGCTGAAGGGGAACTCAGCTCCTTCTTGATGCTAGGAGATGAGGAAATAAGTTTAAACAAGGAACAATCCTGCGTTTTAAGTTACAAAGGAAGGTGAGCATAGTTGGCCATGCAGTTTCAGATTCAGGATTTCTCTTTTGTGCTGTAGGTCTCAGAGCCATATGACAGTCTATCTTTGCTGCAGCACTGAGATTTAAAAAAAAAAAAAAAAACAAAACACAAGTCATTTTTGCTAGGGCTAAAACATGGGAAACTGATATGAGAAATCTGTGTCTTGTTGATCCCATATGTCTCAGTACATTGTTGACCCTGAAATATAAAGACAGAAATATAAGATATCATTGTAACAGGAAAACCTAGCTATCTTATTTGATTTATATAACCCCCAAGCGCCTCTGTGGTTCCTCAGGTGCCAAACCCAGCACTTATTAACACCCTGTTCCCCTGAACTCCTTGTGGAACACTTCGCTACTGCCGCTACTGGCTTTCAAGCATAACTGTACAAAATTAAAAAACAAGCGTGTTAAAAAAAAAGCATGCAAGATGCAAAATTAACATGCGAACAAACAACAGGGGCCACTTGACTGATTATATTTTCACTGTCATGTTGTATTAATTAAAGCTTCCCATCCCTTAATTAAAGTGAAGCAGCCAGAGAATCTCCACCATGTTACGTGGGGTGACTGAATCAAAGGGTCTCTCTGAGGGGTTTACAACTGCACTGCCAGGTAGTAACCAGGGCTTTGAGTGAAGAGATCATCCTGATCAATGGCATTCAGAGCTTGGATCCAAATTTCCACAAGGTATAGGCTTGTGACCCAAGGTTTTGGTCTGGCCCCATCTTTAATTAGAACCTGCTTTGGCTTTCCCTAACTCAGCTGCAGTATTTGGCATGGACCTCCTGCATATTTAGATGACAGCTAATGAGGATTTTTATTAAACTTGAGCCTCGGCCGTCTGGGAGGAGGGAACAGCTTTTTAGCATCAGATGGAAAAGAGTTTTGCCTCTGGAATATTTCTCAGCACAGAGCAAAGAGCTGGGGGAGGAGAAGGTGATGGGAACATTGTCAGTGCCGTCACTAATGGGGCCTGCCTGGGGCACGCTGTTCAGTATCCCTTGGAAGGTGACCTTGACTGCTAACATTTACATTTTAGCAGCCATTTGACATATTTGATTGTGTCTACAGCAAAAAATGCACAGTTCTGGGAGAGACATGTGGCTCAGATCGATGTCTTCAACGCCACTCTCTCCTCTTGTCCTGCCATACCCTGATATTTGCTATTTAGTCTGAAAGTGCATGCTACAAGAACACCAAGGCACAGCCCCTTCTTATTAATGCAGGTAATCGATCTCATCAGGCACCATCAGTACAGGCTAACTCAAGGTACAGTGTGCAAATTAAAGACCTTCTCAAAGCAATTAAGTCATTCAAATTGGTAAGAATAGTGCTCGTTGTCCAATGAACCAAACAGCTGGCCATTATTATTTGCCTTTGGTGTCATTTATCAGCCTTGGACATGTGGGAGAGATTGTAGATGTCTGCCAGAGGTATCGCTGGGTCAGATCCCGGAAAGCTTTGTATCTGCAGCTCCTGTCATTTCCTTACCCCATAGGATCTGTCTTGCAGAAGGTGGAGATTTGACAATAGCTCCCAGCCCTTATTGCCACATGTTTCAGAAGCTCAGCAGATGGCTGCGTGCTCCTACCACCTGGCCAAAGGGTGCTGTCGCCCTTCCAAACAAATGGCATTAGCACCTCTGAGGGACAGGCCAACCCACCGATACTGATGTGCTTTAACTCATGATATAAGGATGGCTAAGAGTACACATGGGGCTAGATATGATGGCTTACCAGATGGGTGGTAATTTGTTAAGCTGCTATAATGCAAAAGCTTTCAATTGAGTATTCATACCCTAAGATCCTCAGCCAACATGAGAGTCATTTGGTTTGCCTTTAATATAATTGGAAAAGATAGGAAATTAATTTTTTAGGCCATAGTGTGTGCCAATCCCTTTATTTGCTTCGAAAATAAGAATCTCCCTCTCCCTTTCCTCTCCACTGCTGAAAGTTCAAAATAGTGATGCCCTTTGTCCTGGCACATTACTCTAATGCTAAAACATATGTTATATTAAATATTAACCAACCACTAATTGATGCATCATTTGGCCAAGGAAAGAGGTGGCTTCATATTGTTGGTGGCCTGTTTCACTCTTCTGATGTCTCAGCACTTTGCTCTTCAGCCAGCTTATGCTTGTACTCTGCCTCGGTCAGTCTTGAGCTTGAGGACCATTTTGGCATCTCCTGAAATCAGTTTTGTGCTCCCTTTTACATCCCAGTTTAGGTACATCAGGAGTCTCCAGTATGGTCAATATTGCCTGGGGTGTGAGCTGGTGGATTGAGCTCTGGATTTTAATTCAGTTTGGCAACTGTCCTCCCAGGTGAACATAGAAAAATCACTTAATCTACCTTGTGCTTATGTTTCCCAGGTGTAAATTTCATAAATTACCGAGGTTGTCCGCTCACTTCGGGACTTAGGAAGAAATGTGTGTTGTAAAATCCCATGCTGGAAAATCTTTGTCAAAATAATTGCATCCAGTTATACTGTTGGCACATTCATAAATATGAGATCAGTTCATTCAACATACCTAGAGATGATGAGTGGCATACAGGCTACAATTACAGTGTGAGATGAATAGCTGGCTGATTAATTGAATGGTGGTGATTTTCCAGAACAAGATGTGTAACACTACCTTTATTTGCATGGCAGGAACCTCAGACCTTAAAATAGTTTCCAGGCTTCTGAGCAAAGCAGGCTTCTCACTGAGGGCTGCAGTTGGACACAGCTGCAGGGAGGGAACAGTGGGAGGATCTGCATAGTGTCAGGGATGACAGAAGTCCAACCTGCTAGGGAAAAGGATGGTGCACGCTAGAAACTATGACCATATTGCAGTCTGGTCACTCTTTATCCTTCCTGATGCCACCAGAGACAAGATGTAAAAGTTTGCAGTCGGATTCATAATTAATATTCCCCAAGCTTCTTGGCTGTGATCCTGTCCCTGCAGCTCCAGATGTACCAAACTGGGCAACCTCTAGTCTCACAGAACTGGTCCCATGGCCCATGTTTCCCCGAAATCCTAATGGTGCTTGTAAAAACTCTGAGGCTTCAGAACAGAAGCCAATCATTGGCAACTCAGGGTTGGAAAGAAACTCTCTTAATAAACAGTTTGTCCTCAGACTGGGAGCTCTCCTCGAAGCACAAGATGTCCGTCTTGCCAAGATAACCGAGTAGGGCAGTTCTGTGTCCCATGGTGTGCAAAGTCCTCTACCCCTGAATTAGAAAGACCAGGAAAAAGCTGAGCCCCTCTGTCTTCACTTCCATCCTTGCCGCTCTAAAGCATGAATGAGAAGAACCACCGAGGCACCTCTGTTGGGCACAGGAGCCTGGGTTGATCATCCTTGCCATACAGTCAGACCTGGATATCAGGTTCAGAGCCGAGCTGATGGCCGTGGTCAGGAGCCAGCAAGGTGGTATGGTCTGAAGAGTCATCCCAAAGTCAGAGTCACTGAGGAGCAACCTACCCTGCTGAGCCTGGGTGCCCAGATGTGCTATGAGCTCTCGATCTGCTCACTCAACACAAGCTGTTGTAGGACGGAAAGCTTAAGTGTTAGCCTAGACATTTCAAAGTCTAGAGGATTTGGGGTTTTTTCCCCTGTTTTAAAGAATTCAAAAGTCCTGTCCTGTTTCTGCAAAGAGTTAATTCTCTGTTAAGAAAAATAATGCAATAAAAAAATCTTACCATTGTGCAGGCCCCAAGCTTTTGAGATGCTTCAGTGGGCTACTGGGAAATCTCTTTAGGATAGAGTCTGTCTGGCTGAGCTGTCAGATTGACTGCTAGAGGCGCAGCTGAGTTTCAAATGGACGAGCAGTGTGCGTGCGAGACGCATCCCAAAAAAGGAAGATGTTTGACAAGTGAAGTGTTTTTATTTTATGACGGAGAACGAGCAGGAACATCAGACAGGTAAATCGCCCTGCCAAGCATGAGAGTTCCTGATTGACAGGCTCATCGCCTGCCCTGCCTGCTCGAGAGAATCCAGCATTTATTTCTACTGAAAAGCAACCGTTTGAATTGCCATTTGCTGACTTTTCATTACTGATTATAATTGCAATGTGCAGGTTCAGAAGAGCAAAGGGAAGCCTTTGCTTTGCGGGCAGAGGAAAACAAGAAGTGACTCTTCTTGAACCAAACAGAAATGAAGGAAGGTGGAGGGAGTAAAAGAAAGCTTGCAAATCATCAGAAATCAAAACCAAACAATCTGAGGGAGAGAAGCAGGGCCAACACTGACATTTATCAAAGTTTACCAATTAAAATCACAATACACCAATTAGAATACATGTCAAGGATTGACTCCTACTAACATGCTCTAGCAATGCAAGTATCTTTATATCAGAAATTTTGAAAACATAGCACCGTAATTTGAGGTCATTTACTACCATGCTACTATACAAACATACCTGATTAAGTATTTTGTCTGAATGCTATGATAAAGAAGGCCAAATAAACAAATAGACTAGAAAGAGAGCATGAGGACATCGGATAGTGTGATATGAAGTTGTTTACCCAGATGAATGTGAGATGCCTTTTTTAGTCACAAATGCCAAAGCCACCAGCAAATGTGTCCTTTCAGCCCTGAATGGGTGAAGAAAAAACCTTGTAGCACAACATCATGTATTTTGTATGGACTGTATTCAGCAAAGTGTTTAAACATGTGCTTTAATCTATTACTATTCAGCAGTTAAGTACTTAGTTTGTACTAAAATCCAGGAGAAGATAAAGATGCGCTGAATCAGAGACTATACACTGCATATTTTACAGCAAAACTATTTTGGCAATGCTTGAAAACACTTTAAAAATTTTATTGGGACCATTTTGAGATCTCTCTACTTCTCGGGCCCTAGTTGCTGTAAAGTGAACTGCAGACAGCTCAGAAGGAAAGAATGATTAAACTTAATCCAAAGTGATTCAGAAGATGTCCAGAATTAACTTTACTGTACATAGGAAAAGGTCTCAGCTTTGAAGTCTGCTATATGGAGAATATTCAGAGCTAAAGGCAAAAGCTAAATATCTCAGGCAGAAGGCTTTGAAGCTCCCCTTTCCACCGCTGATATAAAGTTCACATTTCTAGTCAGAAAAATTATAAGGTATTTGATCCTTAAGCAAGGCTTGGCACAAAGCTGAGCCCTGCATGTGGTGGCGGTCAAGACAGAGTAACCCCAGGGGTGAGAGCAGGGTGGACATTTGGAAAGAAATAAATAGGCAGGATATCCAAAATGGTAGCAGCTGGAAGCTGCTCCGAGGTGGGATGTCAGGATGAACCCCCTGGGAGAAGCGATACTGCACGCAGGGCAGGGGAGGAGGTCAAATGTGCAAGGCCCCGCAATTTGTCAGACGGCTAACACCATCATTACCTGTATATGCGTGCACGTGTGCATGCTTGCCTATAAATTACACTCACAAATTTCCAGGCTAAATGTCCCCTTATTGGCAGCACAGAGCACTGCACCCCCCCATTAGGAGGTATTGTTTTATAATGAGCAATAAAAGTTAGCTCTCGCGGTGTGAGGCTGCAGATGAGTCACTGCTGAAATCAGCAGCGATGTCAATAGTTTTGATTTTTCTGCATATTACACATTTTTCCTTTTTTCTGACATCACTGGGAGGAAGAGCATAGGAAGAAGTGTGGGCTTGAAAAAAGGAGCTAAAAGCAGAGAAGGAGTCTGAGAGTGGGACAAGGGAGACGGACAGGGGAGAAGAACAGGTTCCTCATTACTATCATTATCCAATGTCAGGCTCAGGAGGGAGATGTTCAGGAGCCAGATGCTTCTTAAGACTCCCTGGCAGGCAAACTTCTGTACTGCCTGCACTCATGCTGGACCTCTCCAGTGTTGTCATTTTTGGCGAGAGCCATGCTATTAGACACGAGCCAGCTCTTCATGAATCAGGGATCAGGGGCACAGGCACACCAGCCTCAAACAGCAGGCATCACTGGCAGAAGTGTGCCTTGCAGCACCATGCAACACTTCCACATCTATTCACTGGAAGAAAGGAGGTGAGAGGAGACAAAAAAGGGAAAATTAGAGTCTTCCTGTTCCCAGTGGAGACAGGATCAGGCCCAGAAGGAAGGAAAACCAGCAGACACTTTTGCAAGGTGGCTGCAGAGAGGAGAGCTGTCCCATTGCCCTTCTGGCTCCAAAAGCAGCGTGCGACTTGTCGTGGCTGCATTGCCCTGGCGTTCCCACAGCCATCCTGGGCTCGGGATGAAGGCATTTTCTGGCAGTTTGCAGCTGCTACTGTCAACATCTTAGAGACCTTCCAGGACTCGGAACCAAGGAATTGCAGTAGATGCCACTTGTCCAAAGCCAGAAGCCTTGGCAGTGGCATTGCCACTCCTTATGCACGCTGTTGTGCCTCAGTCACAGTGAGTTAGCCAGGAGTGGGAATAGGAGAGGGTGGTGAACACAGCAAAAATGTCAACTCTGTGAAATGTAAATCTGCGTAAAATTTCATACATAATCTGCACCTAGTGCTTTCCTAAGAGTCCAATATGCCCATTTCTCTGGGCCTCTCCCTCATTACTCTCAAAATGGCCATTTCTTTATACCCTTTTGAAAAACATCAGCTGCTGCACTGGTACCTCCTCTGAAAAACAATGAGGAGAGTTGGCATTGAGATGCCAGATAACAAATGCAAGGTAATGCACACTGAGAGAAACCATTTGAACTACTTGTATGCATTGCTGGGTTCTGAGTTAACTGTAACCATTTAGAAAAAAGGCCCAGGCAGCTCACTGAAAACCTCTGCTATTTTATGCTGGCCGTTGTCTCAGACTCTGTGGGGGAGATTTTTTAGTTTTATTTTTGTGCCATTATATAAATTGAAGGCCTTTGTTCAAGGCTGGTCATTTCAGATCCAAAAAGAGAGACAGTAAAAATAGCAGGGGCCTGGGGACAGGTGACAAAGAAGATTAGAGGGATGGGAAAGCCAGTGTGTAAAAGATTGAGATGTAGGATTTGTCACAATTCCAGGGTTAGCTGCTCCTCCGACCTCTTTCTAGTATAGAGGCAGGCTCTACTTCTTCATGCCCCTGGTGGCAGACTGTCTATCTGCCTGTCCCTTCCCTCCAAACAGCTCCCTGACAGCTTAGTGAACATCTCTTTCAAGGAACTTGCTTTTTAATGTCCAGCATCCTTGGGATCTTTTGACTCCTGGACTTGGCAAAAAAAATCTGCAGCTGGACTCTGGAAATAGCATCCTCCCAGCTTCAGCTATCTTGTCATGACCCCTGCCATGCTAATTGCTAATCTGGAGGCACGGTGCAGCCTTCCAGCTTGTTCCCTAATAGCCCTGTTATTAAACTAAACCAACATTTTCATGGAATGATCTCCACCACCATCTCATCATATACCTTGTTCTTAGAGACTTACAAAGCAGCCCTGCATCCTCCACACAGTGGTTCAGTGGTGGTGACACCCACTTGAAGGCCACAGGACTTGGTTCCTATTTTCAGCTCCATGTGTGACTGCGTTCTTGAGGTGGGATTCACCTCATCTAACATTGGCCATCTAAGCCTGAGGTCCCCTCAGGGAATTATGCCTCCTGTAGTCATGGAGGAAAGATAGCTGCAATGGATGACTTATCTTACATCTATATCTCAGAATGAGACAATTGCCCTCAGGAGGTATTTGTCTCTTCATGGATGTAGAGGGAGACCACATGGGTAGCAAAGGTCACGCACAGACTTTTTACAAAGTAGGCTTTATGTACAGCTGAATTTGTGTATAGGTATCTGTAGGTGACACCAGTTCATTCCCATCTCCTACAGCCCTCAGTATTTCGTACATCTCGCAGCTGGCTAGTCATCTGCATTAGCAGACTGTGGGTCTCAGAGCCAGCCACCTCCATTGTCTAAGACACGGACCATCAAGGCTTGAGGGTTAAAACTGAAGGCTTAGGAAGTAGCAGCCACAGCCATGAAAAGCCTGGGTGGGGGAACTACATATCCTCTGCTCCTCTTGTGCAACATGACAGGTGTGAGTAGGCAAGGGAAATTGCTTTATTCTTCCCCACTCAAAGCTGCAGGGCTGAATGAGGATGACGAGGAGAAGCTTGCCTGAGTCTGTTCTGGTCCACAGGGAAAGTGGACTAAGTACCCCTGAGCCAGAGAGAAAGCCACTAGGCTTGTTTCAAGTAAACCTAGAAGGCTGAATCTAAAACCATCTAGTGTCTCTTACTTACCAGGCTGTTCCAGGTTAGCTTGCTGCCATCAAAGGAAAAGCAGGCTGAAGAGTGAAGAAGTGATCAGTAATTTTACCAATATATAAACCTTCTGGCTCTAAACACCCTGGTCTGGGAAAGATTTTGTACCCTGACTTGATATTGATTGGTCTCTCAATCAGCCCAAGAGAAAAAGCAAAGTGACATAGGGCTAGTTTTGGCTCCCAACTGCTTACACGTGTCAAACATCAAAGTGATGCCACTGAGGTGTGAGTGACTTTCTTCCTAAGAAAGCAACCAAGAAAAAAATCAGAAGAGATCTTCTTGTAGAGACAACCAAATCCTTGTGAAGAGTTAATGGAGAAAGAAGTTAATGTAAAAAATAAAGAATGAGTTGTGCCTTCAAGTGTCCTCAACTATGGAAATGTAAAAATCACCTCATTTTTCATTTTTCATATTAATAAGCCTGTTTTGCAGAACTGCCCTTCTTTTATACAAACACTTACCATGGTACATACCCTTCCTTCCTTTGCTGTCATCAATTATCTTGTGGATGCTCCCTGTGAAGTTGCTAACTGTACTTTTGCTATTAATCTTGGCTCTACTTTTTCTAGAGTATATCCCCTTCCTGATCCATCTTAGGCAAGAAAGACGGCACTTTGGTCAGGGCTCTGCTCCCCCCAAGGAAGCATCACTCTTGTTAGCTGTAAAGTGTCCGTAACAATGCACCTTTTAATGATGCTCCCCTTTGGCTTTTACCAGGCTCACAGCAAGACTTGTACTCCATTTTTCTGTAATAACTCAACTGCCACCAGGTTGGTGCTCCTGACAGTTACATCCTTACCAAGACTTTCCTGACTTGCCCCAGCTGGAGCAGGGAGATGCAAAGTGACTGCCGTGCTCTGGGGAAGTGATAAGGGCTCACCTCTTCAGTGACCTGGAGTATTTCCACTGGGGATAAGATAGGCAGCAGGCAGCAGAAGAGCACATGAATTAATGCTCCCTGCAGCTCCCTAGGGGGGGGGGTTATTCACTCATTTTCCTACACATCTTTCTGCAGACCTGAGCCCATACATGGTTTGTGCCGTGTTTACCACCTTAACTTCTTCCTTTAGTGGACTGTATCAGACTAAAGTCAAAGAAAATTTGTTCCCTATACTAGATGCTCAGACAAATAAGAGAACTCTTCAGCTGAGTGATTTCAGATGGTAAAATAATTGGTGTAACTATACTCGGGATAACTATATGCATGCAGAATTCAGTCAAAGCATTTATGCCCTTTACCTCCAAAGGACAATCTCTACCCAGTAATCTACAAGAGCATTTTTGCAGGCTCAGCCAGTGGAAAGAATTGATAAACACTTGAGCAGCCCTCATGTATATTTCATCTGGTAGGCAAGGGTGATGGGTGCGCGTGCACGCGCGCACACACACACACCAGCCGGTACCTAAAATTCTTCTATTGCTACATAATGCCTCTGACATATTTTAAAATATGACAGACTGTACTAGCACCTCCCTACCTTGCACACCAGAATGGGGGAGTGGGGAGCAGCAAGGAGGTGCAGCATGACAAGGCAAAGGCCATGTGTAAAAAGGTAATACATGGGATCCTGGTTTATTTCTACAAGTCAGTACCTGATTTTGGAAAAATGTTAGGAGGCTAGTGTTCTCCCAAACCCAGGTGGACTCAGGCATGTTTGTTTCAGAGATGAAGGTAACACCTGCAAGGTAGGATGGAGTTCAACAGCAACCACATTAAGAATAGAAAACAGTATTTTGTTAAGAACAAAACAAAGTGAAACAAAATATCCTTCTCTGAACAGCAGGACATAGATATGTGAGAGCATCTCTTCCTGGAAACATTCAGTTTTTGTGAGTCCAGGACTCTTGTCCTCACCCTGAAAATTCCTGAATCCACCAGTCTAGCAAAAGTAATCTTTCTCCCCTTTTTTTCCTCTCTCTCCATCCCTCTATGTAACAATTAATCACCTATAATGCAGAGCATGTTACATCTGGCGTGATGATATTTTATATAGTGATAAAGTAGGTAAGATCATGTAGATACTCCACACCTTCCTGTTTCCTTAAATATGAGCTCTCAAAAAAATCTTGGCAATGAAAGCGGTGTGCTGACTCTGTAGGAGCACAATGGCTGGCATAGAAGTCCTGTGGCTGACTGCCAGCCTTCCACAAAAGTCACCTCAAAGTCCCCAGTCACCCTCTCCCCCCATCCACCCCATTGCATCCTACGAAGCATGGAAGGTAGTCAGCCACAAGTGAAATCTAGAGACTAAATACTTAGGACAGGACATTGTTTATGTTGGGGATGCTACACTGTGATCTTGAGATTTTTGCTGAAAGAGGAGGGTATTCCTGGACCAAATTGAGCCCCTTCCTTTGCACATGGTCAATGGAGGAATGGCCACCTTCACTAGCCTATTCCCTGGTGACCTTGTCAACCCGTGGTATGTGGAGAAAGGGCACGAGTATTTCCTGACTTGTGAGTGGTTAAAATTCTTCTCAAGTTTTATAAACCTTAGGGAAATTTTTTGCACTAATAACAGATAAGTGCCTGTAAAGCTGGTAGCCTTCAAAACTAGGGGTGTCTATCCCTCCTACGAAGACTCAATCTATAAGTGCATACACAAGGTCCAAATTTTAGAGAACTTCTCCCCAGAAAATCTAGGAAAACTGTAGTGTGCTTGCTCATGTTTGAAGAGCTGAATCCACTGCAAACAGGGATCAAATTGCTGATAAGCAATATTCTTACTAAAGGGAGAGAAAAAAACCCCACACTGATAAGGTATAGTAGCAATACCTAGTTGTTAAAATGTAACTACAGCTCAAACAATTTCAGTCTTCTGGAGGAGGCTAGTGGGTTGCTTCTCCCATCATGCTGTAACCTTCCCTCTCACTCTGAGATTATTAATTTTTGACAAGTTGCAAGGCCTGATTTAGACTGATCTGATCTGATGGAGTGACCTATTTCTGTTACCTGCTCCCTCACTCCTCCTGCTGCTCGCCTCTCTGATGGCCACCATGGCTAACTCCCACAGCTCTGCTAACAGCTTTTGTAATTTCAGCTCTTGGAAGAGTACCCATAATGGTGAGAACTGAACACAGTTTCTCAGCTCAGGGGAATTTTTAAAGCCATTTCTCCCATCTCACACACCTCACAGGAAATTTTTACAAAAAATCTTCTCCTCTTTTTTACTAGGCTCTAGCCTTTGCACCCCCAATGCTGGGAAGTATTGCTGTTGATTCAATGAACCCAGGCACGTTTAGGTAGAGTCAGCTGGACTAGATGTCTGTATTCTATTCCACCTGCCAGTTTTTCCCCACTTCATGTTATTGTAGCAGAAATGCCCCTCACACATATGCAAAACAATCAGACTGCAGGCTGGCCCACCAGTTTGACGTTTCTCCACCCTTCCCTCCACCTGGCACCAGCTGAGGGTTGTTCCTTCTGCGGGATCCCTACCCTGGGAACATGGAGGGGCTGTGGGAAGCAGAGTGGGATGGGGGTTGTCTTCACTCTTGACTTGGACTACAGCAGGCTGCACACATCTGGATAGGGTTTTTTCCAGAACGAGCGTGCAGCATCCTGCCAGGCAGTGAAGCTGTCAGGATCTGTCCATTCTTGGACTTCTTTTATGACTCACTGTGAGAAACAAGCCAAAAGCTCCAGAATTTCAGGGATTGTGCAAATTCCCCTTGTTTTTTGTCCTGGGATTAATCTTCTTTTATTGTTTGTTGGTATTTTTTTTTCCTTCACTCTACAAGCTATTGCCCTTTTCAAACTGCTTGACAGAACACTGCTCTGTGACACAATGCCGACAAGCAAAATATCGAATGGTTAAATGCTGTTTTCTAAAACAATATGGGACAGCTCACCACCAGAAAATAGACCACGACCAGAGACACTAGGAGAAACACCATCACCATCTCAAGTCAATGCTGGCACTCGATATAACATTGGGACTTAGGGGTCTAAGTGTCTTAAAACAGGATTCTGAGTCCTAAGAGATATAATGAAAAGGTTTAGATTTTTTACATCTAATCTTTATACTAGGACAAGCTGAAGGAGCTCTGAGTTTTGTTATTGATTCTGACCTAATGTGATATTGATATGAATTTTAAATGCTGCGTGTAGATAGAAAGGGTGCAATGATCAGATCAAACATAGTCTATTAATGCTAGTCCAGGCAATTTTGTATTGTGTAACATGATAAAAATTGGACAAGACCTTACTTGGTTCCTGTGTCTGAAGCTCTAGCAGGTATGTGCTTTTTATGTTCTCATGTCTAATCAATATATCTCGTTTTTTTGGATTGGTCACAGAGTCACTGCCTACGGACTGATGAAGCTTAAATGCTGGGACTTTTTACTTCATACTGCTGTTTTCCCTTCCATTTCTGTATAATCGCTGTCATTCTGGAGAGATTAGGTATTGTATATTGAGGAACATATTCACAGGCCTTTTGTGTTTGCCATAATAATAATAATAATAATAATAATAACAACAACAACAATAACAAAAGTACTGGTGGTAGCAATAGTACAAGCAGTAATAAAAATCTAAATGCTGTCCTGAATAGTATCCTATTGTGTCTGCGCTCTAATCTTGGTAAATGCTGATCATCTTTTGTCTTCCTAGAGCTAGAAGATCCTTTCTTTACTCTTTCAAGCTTTTCTTCACAGAAACTCCTTTCAAGGTTGAGGCATTGTTGGATGCTAACAACAGTGTCTTTGAAATATATCATTTAAGCTGGATAGTGACAAACACCCTACCCTGCTCCTAGGAGAGTAGCTGTGCATTCACTTAATGAGGTAGCTGAAGACATCTCTGGTCCTTTTCCCACTTTGAGCCCAAACGCCAGAGGCAAAATGGTGAGCTTTCCCTGCATATGTGTGAAGATTTCAAGCTCTGTGTCTCTGTGCACTTACAGCTGTTGTCACCTTTCTGGAAGGGTCATTTTGACTTGCATAGTTATTAAATCCTGTCTCCTTTGTTCTACTCAGATCAATCCTAGGCCAATGCACTGAAGGAGCGATGTCTGCTGAGAAACACTTCTTTATAAAATGGGATATGATGGTGAATGTTGTTGGCAGGCAAAGGCAATATAAGCTTGACAATATTCTGCTCCCTTTTGAGTGCATGACATCTCTTGGTGAGAGGGTAGCTGGGTCTCTGCGACCATTATGCCTGTTACTATTCATGCAAAGTAGCAATAAGAGCACAACTGTACTAATTATGATAATTGCCTGGTTCACTGGCACCGAACAGAGGCACACAGAGAAGTATCACTTAGTGATCTTTGCATGCAAGCTACTGCAGGCAGGTGTATGGGAACAAGGAACTCTCCATCTACCCCAAAAGATGCCTTTACCTGAAAAATCTCATTTGCTTCATAACCATGGCTGTGTCTTATGCACTACTTTCTTTACAATACACACTTCAAATATTTACTCTAAAAAAGGCTCCTGGGAAAGAAAGCCTATGTGGCATCTCTGTATGTTATGTTGGAAGCATATGCTCAAAGAGAATTCTTACAAACTCTTCTTCGTGTAGCACTTGGATAATGAGTATGCCTGAAATTCTAAATATAGGGTAAATGTCACATGCACAGGGAAGAATTAATCCATGAGATACGTTACAGATTTATGATGCACAGCTCATTAGGTTTTGTTATCTGATTCACCAAGGTTTCAACGAAGACAGATTGCCACATAGGAAAAGAGGCAAAGAAAATCCAGTCAATTTATTCTGAAGGATACATTCTTTCCATATGACATTGTGTTGGGGCAAGCCCACTTTAAATCAAGGCATATGCAATTGGTTTATGCCACAGTTTGATTTGACAGTACTTAGCAGTCCTCATCAAATGGTATTTATTTCATCAAAGCAAAGGAAACAGAAACTTGTCCAGAAATTGGAAGCCCCACTCATTAATCTAATGAGAGCTGTTCTTTCTTCCCATTTCACTTGCATGCCTGTTGGGGACAAGAAGGCTCTTCGTTTTATCATCGTTGTCCATACAGCTATCCCACACAGCAGAATCCATGATGTCTGCATTTTCGAAAGAGTATCTCCCCAGGGACTGTAATTATTCATCTTTCAGGAGACACAAGATCTATAATACACAAGTGCTGCAGACAAGAACTAGTTTACAGGTTTATCTCATGACTGAAAGTATAATCCATCTTCCCTGGCATGATTTAGGAGGTGCCGCATAAGAAAAGAAAGAAAGTGGGTCAACCCCATTTCAACTTGTATTCCCTTGTTCACATAGGTCCTGTTCTTTTAATTTCTCACTGAAGAGAATGAACGCTTGAGTGAGTAGAAGAAATGGGCCCTATCTCCTATATCCTGCAACACACCTTGTAGCCATTAGGATTGTGCCTGCACCAGGTTTGGACTCCCTGTGAGCTTTCCTTCCCCAGCAGTGACCCAGCCTGACATCACCTCTACTATGAGCAAGCAGAACAAGGAAGCCCTGCTTCTGATGGAGATAATGGCTTGATTTCTGAAAACCTTGACATCTCCATGAGTTAAGAATCAAGCTATTAATAGAGAACTCGACTGTATTAATGGAGTTTTCCTAATGATTACATGGTAGGCCTAAGCCTCTGAACAGGGATTCCCAAGCTTTCCCATGTTTCCTCCTCAAGACACTTTCTGGTGTCTCATCCTTCCTCTTTTCCCGACAAGTCAGTTGTCTCTCACTATTACCACAAGATATCCCTGTAGCTATCACTGTGACTCCTTTCCCAGGAAAATTTATCCTGAAGATGGGACTTAAGGTAGTTTAAGCTTCTTGGAAGGTAATTCAGCATCTAAAGACAGTGAAGACATGACATTGCCATCTCTCCATGCATCTTAGCTTGGAAGTCCAGGTTGGGTGTTTAAAAGAAAATCTGAACGAACATGGCTCCAAACTGAGAATCTGTCTGGGTAATAATATGACACATGTGACCATATTGCCTCCTAAACACTTATTTTTTCACCTTCATCCCCATATATTTTTAATTACTGTGTATGGTAAAATCCCTATTGTAAACAACCCATTCCTCTGTGTTTGTTCTCCCCATACCCTACAATAACCATCTGTTTTTCCTAGAGTAAACATAGCTGGTCTTTTTCATTCTGAGACATAAAATGTTACTCAACAACCCCAAAAGATGTGCAATTTTTATACAAACCTTGCTCAAATCTGCTTTCTGTGGTCTTACATACAGCCTTGCCTGCTTAAAGGGCTTAAAGGGCACCAAAAAGCTAATAAAGTATTGCTAACATTGGTCGACATAGAGAGCACGGGGTCTCTAACATCAGGTACATTAAGAAGCAGGCATCAGTCCTAGGTTCTCACATTGTAAAGTATTTCAAATAACCAGAGTCAGACAGGCAGGAACAGCTAAACTGTACTCTAGACACCTAAATTTAAGGATCTGTATTTCTCCTGATGCAGTGGCTGACATTATTGATTCTGAAAGCAACAGAAGGAGCATACCTTTCTGCCTTGCTTTTGCCATTAGAGATTAAATCAGCTCTGCTGGGTCTTTGCAGGTAAAAAAGACCAAAAAGCTCTTAACATGCCAGTTCAAAATTACAAAGGGCAGACTTAAAGGCCCTAAGTCCAACCACTGCAACTTTAGCTATCTGAAGCTGTAGTTTGTAAATAACCCTAAAATATAATAAGATAGATGGAAGCCCTAAATCTAGGCTTCTTTGAACATGTAAATCCAAACATCATCGTTGCTTCTTGAGGCTGTCTCTGATTTGGAGCCTGTTCCCTGATGAAAGGTGTTCCAGGTAGATAGTGCTGGTACAGCAAGGCACCAGCCATTTGTTAGGCAGAATTACTGACTTTAGTTGATTTTAGTAGGGAGTCATCCTTTGAAATCAATCTCATGATCTGGCCAATATTTAGGAAAAATATCCTCATCTCTAATATTTATAACTCATTCAATTTATATCATCCAAAGTGAACTAAGTTCAAAATAAATCTGATTTGTTTTTCACCATTTCACATCAGTGAGTGAGCTGGCTGATGTATATGATCATTTCTATCATCATACTGTCGAGGAGAACTTGCTGACAATAACTACCTTCACTTTCCTGGCTCATGTGGACTACCATGCAATTGGAGCTTGCAAACACCGCAAGGAAACAATCACAGGCAAAAAATAAATACAAATTAATTAGATCATTTTCATGAGTCCCAAGTCTTGCAACACGCAAAACCAACCCACAACTAAATGGAATTCTGGGCCTCACCTACTCAGACGATATCCCTTAAATTATATAGTTCCTTCAAAAATCTAACAACTCATTTATTTATTCTAAAAGTCTTTCAGGTTTTCAGCTCACCTTCATTTTCATGCAATTTTAGGATGGTAAATTGTTGCAGGAATTGATTTGTCTGGACTCATACATTGCTAGTTCTCTGTATCTGCCTCCCACGTTACTATAGTTTCTCCCTGACACCTACCCTTCTTTGACATTTTTCTGGGAAGCTGACCACTGTGTTTCAATTTATTAAGCCCTCCCCATGAAGATATCAATTGCCTCCTGGCAACAGGAACATTAAATATCTTTGGGGGACGGGCATTTTCAAGAACGTTTTCTGAGTGAGATACGCCACTTGCTGTTAGCTCTTTAGAAAGGAGGATGCTATTTACCCTTTCTTTTTTCAAAATTATACAAAGGCAGAAATACTGTCTTTTCTGTCAAAATGGTCACTCATGGAGAGGTGAAGAGCCAGTTTTAGAACAGACATGTACAACAATTGTCTCCTGTTTTTTCAGAGAAAAAAATGTTGAAGGGGAAAATCATACATGACTCTCTGCCTCTGATGCTTTGTGGTTTTGGTCATGAGATTTGCTTGAAGCCCTAATGCAGCCAGGACCCCCAGACACCAGGGGCATGCTCACCGGTTTTTACGTACTGTCACTTGTTTGCATGGAGGAAAAGAGCAAACTTAGCCTTGTCAATGATTTTAAAGAGCTGAACTGGGGTGTTTGGGACAATATTAAAGGACTAGACACTAATTTATAGGCAAACATGTTCTTGATTCAAATCTGTTAGTGACAAGAGGTTGCAATTATTGCAGTGCTGAACATATGCATTCACATGACTGTGTGAATTACAAAAATCTTTTTTTTTAAGAATATACATTGCAAAACTGACACTAACTGGACCCCTCAGTTGCTGGCACCAGGACAGAATGAGGAATTAATGGGGAGAAAGGAAATGGAGGAGATCAGTAATGAGACAAAATAATGTGGCACTGCATCTGAAGAACTCCTAATGCAGTTCTGGAGTCCTATAAATGCTTAAAGTGTGAAAGCTGAGACAGAAAATCTCCTGACAGACACTAACTTGTGAAACCACAAGCCTGCCTGTGCAGACACCACAGGTCCCACTCTTTTAGGACTGTTTGCAGACAAAACCTACCTCACAGCTGTCTCCATCCTCCCCTTATTGCCCTGATCTCTTGTGAGGACACCCCCAGGATGTCTGGCAAAGAGCAGCTCCTTGTCTGTGCAGAGTGTTGTTCAGCTGCAGGTTTCCTCACTCCTGTGCAGCTTGCAATCTAATTTAAAAAGAAATTGAGATTGTTATAATGAACAATAGTGGGGAGAGAGCAAAGGTAAATTGTAATAAACCCACTGCTTTTAGTGCCAAATAACGCCCTTCATGCCAAAAGTTTCTTCCCATTGCATGTTTCTACAGTACTGACCAGGATGGTGCCTGGGTTGAGGACAGGACGTTCTGCTAAGGAGGCTGTGACAGTGGGCAGCAGAACAGAGGGAGCTTATCCTGACTGTCAGGTGAGGTGAAACCCCTGGGAGAAGCAACAAGTGGGAGTCATTGCTCCTTCCCAGCAGCAATGAGGCATGGCAGAGACCCCGGGCGCAGAGTAGGCAGTGCCACAGTGCAGATGGAGAAATGTCTGGGAGGATAATGAGGTCTGCCTGTAGCAGGAAACAAAGTCTAAATCGGGGTTTGGGGTTATAGAAGAAAGGAGACTTTCCTAAGAAACTGCAGAGGACCATAAGGAATTCATAGACCTTGAGGAGCAACTGAAAGTTGCTGCACAGGAGCAAAGATTGAGCACCCTTCTAGCAACCAGCTTTGCTTTCAAGGCTTTTATTTAATCTGTCTCACCCATCAGTATCCTGGTTTGTTCTGCTGCACTTTTGTTCTTCTTATGGTTTAATTTGTTGCAGGTTTTTTTTTAATTTAGTTGTGCACATTTGTGTAATAAAGCACAGCTTTGGACTTCAGATACCTTTCCTCTCTTTTAACGTGATCGCTTAAAAGAAAATGAGAGGTGTACCCTTCTGAAAATGTCAGATAATTTGTTGGGCCAACCTAATGATACAACTGATGGAACAAAAAATAAAGCCAAATCAAACAGACTTTGCAAGGCTGTACCTCAAAGAGCATACAGCAACTGATGTGTAAGGCTTTCCAGTATCTTGCCGCTACGAGTTAACCAGGTAATCTACTAAATCTAGAAATACCCTCCCCTCCATTTCACAGGCTGTTTGATCTGTTTTAAATGAGAGATAACTGGAGAAAAGTAAGATGGGATGAGGTGTCCATTCACACATTCTTGGAAGAGACGCTCCCTCGGCATTAAGTCAAAGGCCCTGTGTGGGGTGGTACAGTGAAAGTGATTTCTTAAGACAAAATGTGGGCTTAGATACCTTGCTGACCACCCATTTGTGGTTAAGTGAAAGGACATACATCACTGGAAAATATTAATAGCTAGTCTTCAGGGAAGAACAGTGGAATACAGTCAGCATTAATCACATCCCTGACTCTATCTCAGGAGCCAAGAAGAGGTCATTTTTTTTCCATCAGGAACATCTTGGTACTTAAAGGAAAAAAAATGCATTCACACTTAAAGGTTTCTGTGGTGTAACCATAGAGATGTGTTAATGTAATAATCACATACAGCCATGTAGGGGCTTGTGCTGTTTTGTGCAAAGGGAGTTAGCAAAGTCCAGCCTTTCTCTACACAAATGGACCCTTTAAAAAGTAAAGATAAGCAAATATGTAAATTTTACAAAATCAGAGGTTTTATTTAAAATATAGTAAGCTTAGTTCCACTAAAAAATATTTTCCTTGTGGTCTAAATTTGTGCCAGAATCTCCACATGGTGCAAATCATTGAACCCAGGGCAGCTCTGGGGATTTGCACCTGCTAAGAAACCGGTCCATCACTTCCTCAGGGCTCTGACATTTTGAGGACCATGCTACGACACGCGCAGCAATTCTGAAATGCCAGAGTGATCCCACTTTATCACTACACGATCCTGCTGAGCACAATAACAAAGCTTGGTTTCTCCATGCACATGCAGTGTACCTTTCAGCATGCAAGTTTATTTTCCTGCAATGACAGTTCGCTTCCTTCTCTAATTTTGCCAGTAATTACAATAGGCCTTGATGCATACTCATCAGGTGATACTGGCTCAGCAAACTGATTTGTTACAGCTTCTGGGCAGGATCAAAATTCATTACACTAATCAGCTCCTTTGATAATTCTGTACTGCTCTGAGGCGCAGTGTGGAACCACAAATACAAATATGCTTAGTGTCCAATAGCTTTATACTATGGTGAGGTATCTTAATTGACAGTTTCTTTGCTGATGTGTACACATGTACTGTGAACATAATACTGAGCCATACTGAGCAGGCATAGTAAAACCCAGAAGAATGCACTACTTTCCGTATTTGTAAGAAGCAAGCCCACCTCTGTGGGAACCCATCCCCAGCACAGCACAGAGACATCTGGTAGTTAACAGCAAAGCCACAAATCATCTCTAAACTCACCTAAACAAAGCCACAGCTGATCTAATCTATTGCCGGTGACAGTCCTGCTTTGAATTGCTCTAGGTGGCCCCTAGCAGTCCTCCAGCAGCAAACAGGAAGAAGAAATCCTTCTGGACTTGAAATGAACTGGGAGTATTTGGGGAAAGGGGTGGGGAAGGAGTTTAAGATGAAAAAAATTACACAAACATTTCTAACTCACCCTGGAATCTGTCCCCTTTAATCTTGAAAACATGTTTCAGTTCCAGCTCTCTAACATCTTCAAAAGCATTATTTCTCTAAAAAGTGAGAGGATAATTACCTGTCTGGGCATGAAAAAGTCTTATGATATCTTTAGCTGGTTTTCATTCTGAATATCCACATAACTCCTGTGAGTTTGTGATTGCTGATATACATGGCATACAGCAACAGTATGTTAACTTGTTTTTCTGCTCCTAAAAGGGTTGTTAGTTCTTTCTTTCCTGAACTGTGGCACCAAAAAACATATATTGTACTCACTAGCAGGCAGTTCTCAGATCTTCTGCTGCTTCCAGCACTGAATATGCATGCACTGATGAGTACTGAGCCCTACATATACAAGACTGCACTTCTGCATGGCTTCAACTTCCTTGCCCTGGCAGTTGATGCCACATGGCTCTGAAATTTGCTTGGGCTATTCTTAGCCCATCAGCGTCACAGAATGAGGAAAATGTGGACAATTTTTCAGAGAACTAGAACATACCCTACGCAGGGGTCTGCCCAGATAATCCTCTCAACCCCAGGTTGTTATGTCCCCTCCAGGAACCTAATTTACCCAAAGGAACTGGCATAAAAGGTAAGGAACAGTCAGAGCTCTGACTGAGCTTCAATTCCTGTACATGCCACCAGCAGTTAAAAGCAATAAGGAAAATCCTATTGAATATCCGCACTCAAGCAGGAAAGTAACTTTTTCCAGGCTTTATTTTCACAAAGATGTTTGGGCTCTTCATAGTGGCACCTGAAGGACTGAAAAGCAGAGAACTTGCTTCAAACATAGCCATATCTGAGAACTTTGTACAGTCACGTTATTTCAAGAGAACTGTTTGACAAATGAGAGTATGGTGAGTGTTAAACAAAGGTGATCTGTTCAAATAATGTCACAGCCTGAAAGTAAATACTACTATCAGAACTAGTCAAGTGTGCGTCCGTCACAACTAATAGCTCGTGTCAATCCTCCCTGAGTGACAAGCCTTGTGCTGTGGGGCAGGCGGAGCGGTGCACCAGCCCAGCAGCGGCTGTGATGCTCTGAGCGAGGCAGCACACCAGCTGGGACCCTCCAGCTGGCCGGGGGACTGCTGCAGCCCCAGGGGCTATGCATGGGGAGGCACAGGAGCAGGACCAGGGCAGTCAGAATGCTGGTAAGGAGGCTGATAAAGCATCCGTGAAAATATAGGTCACAAGCCAATGCAAAACTAACATGAGGAACCAGTTCATTTATTACTTGACAGCTGTAATGGGTGGGGTTGGAGAAGAATGCATCTACGGGTCCCTGAAGAACTTGGACTACTGCTGCCCACAACAGCATGGATGATATCAACATACATAAAAGGATTAACAGCACTACAACTCTGGCAATTTTCATTGAAAAAACCAAAACAAAACAACAAAAAACCCCAAACAAAAAAAGCCCACAAACAAACCAACCCCTTAGCTGAAAAAGGTGCAGTGGGAGAACTGTGAATTTCCTTCCTTTCCTTGGTTTAAGTCATGCCCAGTTCAAGTTACACGAACACATGTATCTTGGATCTATAAGGGCTTTGTTATGGTTACCAGGAAAATAAAAAGGAATGAGTGTGCTGGTGATTTTTTTTCGATTATGAAATAAAGGGTAAATGACTATAAAAGATGAGTGACTTGTACAGAGAATATGTGATATTTTTCCTCCTTTTCCTGACTACTGCCCCTGTAATCATATAAGTAATTGAGCAGAGACTGCACCAGCCCTTACAATCCCTCTTCAAGGCACTTAGAAGGGATGAGAACTCATTTTGTCTCATTTGCAGACAAACTTTGCAATTCTGAAGGTTTCTATCCCAGAAAATCAGATTTATGAGATAAAACAACCATAGGGAGAATGTGAGTCTGACAGAGGAAGAAGGAATTGAAGGCTGATTAGGTTAATGCTGTGTCCATAGTGTTAACCATGTTTAAACTGAGGCCAGGGAACAGGGCAATGTCCTCACCAGGCCTCCTTGATCACTCGCTGTAGAAAGAAAATGGAAGGAAAAAGATAAATCCAAAGAAGGAATATTGTAGAAATAGTGCAGAGCAAGGCAGAAAGTGAAAGAAATACAGGAACAGAATGGAGGAAGAGAAAATGGTGTACCAAAAAGGAGGCAATGAGCTGCACAATTTCCCATGTAACAGGGATCGGTCAGTCCAGCTCGTGGTTTGTTCTTCTACCTTTCTTAACTGCACAGGGTGCCTGTTCAATGTATTAAAAAAATAAAATGTGTTTCTTTATTTTAGGTGGGTTTTTTAAGTTCAAACCACCTTTAAAGTGCATTAGCAATCCTTTAACACCTGACAAAGAGGAAAGGCCAGCTGCAGTTCTTCCTCCCCAATACACCGAGTCTTCTGCACCATACTCTCTGCCCCCAAAAATACATGGTAAGAAGGAGGCATTCTAATCTCTACAGACCACTGACTTCAATGGGCTTCGAATTGCTTGAGCCATTCACTTTTGTATTCTAAAGAAACCAAGAGAAAGCGCGTGAAGATCAGAGGCAGCTGAACGTCTTTATGTATAAAGTAACTTGAAAGGCAGGGCTTAACCCAGCAAAAGGGAGAGAAAATTCATAGTCCACCTACTCTATCCAGCCATATATTTGTAATTGTGATAAAACTAAAAGAAAAAAGTTAATATTACATAGGGAAGGGAGGAGGGTCATAAGTCTGAACTAAAAGCCTGAAAAAAATAATTTCAGGACTTCAGCTATCCCTACTGATTTCCTTTTAAGACTGACAGCATGTGGCATTATCTTACTCTAATTTTCTCCAAAGAAAAAATATGACACTGTATTAACATTAAATTAATCAGAGGAGCCAAATATATCTGTATGCACAACATATCTGCATTTCTGTATCTCAGAAAACTTTCTACCCCAACCGAGCACCAGCTGGAAGAGAAATTCTTGCAATGGAGCCCTTTCTGTTTAATCCCTTAATCTTCTCAACATCCTCAAACAGTAGGGATTCTCTCTTAAACCCGACTGGAAAGTAACATCTGCAGTGTTGAAAGAGAGGAAGCACCAGAAGGCAAGCCACTGAGGTCTCAGCTCCCTCTCTCCTGCTCAATAGCTTTCTCTTGAAGATGCCTGGTAAGGACAGTTTCTATTTAATGGCAATGACACAGACCAGGCAAAAGCCAGGGGCTGAAATGTTTTCTATTTCTGAGCAGTTATGCCTCTCCATTCTTATGCTATTGCAAAGGCAGGGGAACTTTAAATGCCAACAAGACCACAGAGATGGATTAACCCGCAGAGATGGATTAACCTGTAAGTGTTGTTCTGCCCTGAAAGTTACCAGCTTCCCTCCCTTCAACCATCCTGTCTTATTATTCGTGTTTAGTATTTTGACAGCTTAAACCACAGTGATGTTCCTCTCTGTGACTTGTCCTGACTGTTAGTCCTGGAGCTTTATTATGGGTTGCAATGCCTCTTCTGGATTTGAGGTTAAGCCCAGATGGTAGCCCAAATTAATTGAGGGGCTGCCTCCCAAAGGCTAGGCCCCAATTTCATGGGTCTCTTGGTTAACTCAGCCTTACAAAATCCAGTGAGAAGTCAGGCACAGCACTCACAGTCTGGCTATGTCCTCTTGCAGTCTAATATAAAAGGGAAAACATCCCTCTCTAATTAGAATTAGATGTAGAGTACGTATCACTGTGTAGAATTGCTATGTCTTAATGTCTTCTAAATCCCAAATCACCCTAATCTCGGATGACCAGATGGGTCACCATTGTCACTCACTACATTCTGGTCTCTCTTTGAATATCTGACTCGTTTCCTCCCTGCCCTTTTTTCCCCCTTTTTCAGTTCTCATAACGCTGCAGTACAAGTATCTGTTGCAGAAAGGAGAGGTGGCTGTAGCTAGTCTTACGCTGTTAGACCATCCTGTTTCTGAAATAGCACTCACAGCCAATTAAGGCAAACTTTTCACCAATGCCCAAGAAAATTTTCACATAAATTCTCCACACTTCTTTCTTTAATAACCCTCCAACTTTACAATAGTAATCACTTCCTCTGGAGAACAGAGCCTGACCCACATGATACCTTAGGGTAAAAGCTAGTTTTTTGGAAGAAATATGAGATTGGGAGTCAAAATTGGGCATATGCTGAAAAGGGCAAGTGCACAGTGGTAAGAATGCACCTTTTTGGTCTTTGACACTTTCATTCTTCCATCTGAAGTCTGTAATTTATCATAGGATATACTGGACATACTGTGACTTCTGGTGAGGATTAAACATAAAGAATGCTCTAGTTTAGCTTTCTGGGCTCAGAATCATTTCACAGTTGCAGTAAAATTGGTGCACGGGCCCAGAGCTTCCTTCAGTCTTGGCGGGAAAGCTTCTGGCTCCTCACGAGGGTGAAATCTGGCAAGGAAGCAGTGAGTCACTGAACTGCAACACCACAGAAAAGATGCCCAGGTGAGACATTTAGATGGCACTGCTAATGGTGGTCCAGAAGGATATTCAGGGGACTGGGCACCTAAGTCTACAAGCAGCCCTGGAGCCCTCTGAACGCGTGTAGAGCAGAGCACCTGTGGGCATGCTCTTCATTCAAATGATGCTGATAATAGCAACCACCTCCTCTAGGGAACACACCCCCACTTTACAAGTTGTGTGTGCCCAAAACGGAGCAGAGCCATGAGGCAGACCTTCTGATCTCCTCT
This sequence comes from Balearica regulorum gibbericeps, assembly GCF_011004875.1. NCBI lineage: Eukaryota > Metazoa > Chordata > Aves > Gruiformes > Gruidae > Balearica > Balearica regulorum. Next base: position 40,641,678 of record NC_046186.1, read on the forward strand.
CTCTGCGAGTTGAATCCATCACACGGAAGACACCAGAGTATCTCTGGTGTTATTAAGACTCTCAAATCAGGTCTTAATAAAACATACAAATAATAACGCACAGATAGGTAAATTATTTCAGTGGGGAAAATTCAGGTTTAGTGAGTGAAACTGATTAACTAAAAAGGCTGGTAAACAACTTTTCTTTTATCCACTGGGTCCTGGAAAGGTAGGCCCATTCTTCCAGTCCTTGTTTAACTTTCAGTGGCTTCCTCAGCCAAACAAATCCCACCAAGGTCTGGCATTAAGCCTGCTCCCCTGTCACAGACAGGCCTCCTTCTTCTCTCATATGCTGCTCAGTCTGCTCCCTGCTTGCTGCTCCTTTTCCCCACTGCCCACCCCACCCTTCATTTGGGCAGACTGTACCATGCCCACCTCTTCTTAGGGAAAAAAACAATTGTCCTCCCTTCATCTCCTCTCCTGAGGTTTTGGCTTGACCTGGAGGAAAGCAGTGAGGAACTTCTCAAGCTCATGACCTCTGTAACATAGTGTACAATACACAATAGTGGGCAACAAATAAATTAGACAACGAATACTTGTGTTCCAAGGTTGTGGTATGCTCTGCTGTTTTTATGTCTGCAGTGTTTCTAGTGGGGGTCTTTAGAAAGCCGGAGTTAATGCAATGGCTCATGAGAAATGGAGTGCAATTAGTGAAGGCTCCTGGAAGCACGCAGGGCAGAAAAATCGATCTTTGCAAACCTTGGCCTTAGCCTGTAAAGAAGTGGTTTATGATCATGATGCTGTTTGACCTGTCAGCATCATGACAGTATATAACAAAGGCTGCTGCTGTTCCTCCCCAGAGCTGCATTGGAAACAAGAGTGAGTTAAGGGGCAGAGGGCACTGTATTGCCCCCTCAGCTATCCAAACACAAAAAGAGATACACTGCATGGCCAAGAAGAGTTTGTAAAGTAACAGCTTAGCAGTATTGTTGACACACCAACCCAGTAAGATTCCCCACGATGTTGCAATTAGAAGGTCAGATACTTTCCCTCACTGTATATTAACCAGGAGGCTCTGTGGTGAACTCCGATTTGTGGTCAGCATCTTTTCATTTCAGTCCTGATGCAGATCCTGAGTCTTTGCTCCAAATTGGCATGAGATTGGAGGGATTAGAGGCCACTTTGCTCTATTGTTGGTAGCTAGGTGCAAGACTGTCTGGGGAGAGGTGGGGTGGAGGTGTTGCAAAAAAGGCAAATCTCTAAAACTGATACCTGTACCTGGGAAATTCTAAAATGCCACTGTATAATCTGATGGTGCCAGGGACACACAGTAAAATTCCCTTGGGAGCCGACAGCTCTGCTCTGCTGATGGCTTTAGGGGAATAGCGGTTGGCTAGTGATGTAAGCACACCCACCTCTCGCTTCCATTTCTCTTGATCCCATTGCTTTGATTACCAGGTTCAGTACTTTGAGGCTGAGAATAGAAAAGAACAAGTTGTGAGAATTAGTTCGTCTTTCTTTCTTTCTTTCTTTCTTTCTTTCTTTCTTTCTTTCTTTCTTTCTTTCTTTCTTTCTTTCTTGCTTTTTCTTTCTTTCATCAAAATCACTGCAAGTGTGCTGAGAATTGGGGGGGTTCTGCTGCAACATTATTACTGAGACCACTTGTGACACTTTCTCATTAGCCTGTGTAATGGCAAGCCAATCTGCTGCTCAGGAAGCAGCGCTGCAAATGATTTTCAGCCACAGATGATGCAGCCTGGCTTTGAACTGTTTGGGCCTTGTAACACAAGCACCAGCAATATTCATTTAATGTGCATTGACCTTTCCCTGACCTAGGAGACAGAGACGGCTCCTGCTCTGGCTTATCACCATGCCTTTTTCTGTAAAGGTTTCTGATTCGCAGACTACAAGGAAGAAAATATTAAATTCTGTCTGCAAAAGGTGCAGTTTGTTTGGCTTCAGCACGGCTGGGGGAGAGAAGAAAACTTGTTTATTTTTCCCCTCCTATAGCCGTGCTGAGGACACACGTCAACTTTTGAACCTTAAAGGGCAGTGATATGGGGTGAGGGCAAAGGAGTAATCTGGACAATAGGTGCCCCTAGGGCATTAAAAATAACTATTCCATTTGCCTTCTGTTGCTGCAGTAGGCTTACACCACTTGTCACTTACCAGGGGACCTGTATCACACAGGATGAACCTGGGGATGACAGGAAGTTCCTGAATGTAGGCAAATCCATCAAGTGTCATGCTTTGGACATGAAACTCTGAACCACCTCCTGCTCCAAACCTGATACCGCTTTTATGTGCAGTTGCAGAGCCACAAGTTTTTAATTTCCATGCCCCATTACAGCAGAAGAGAGACTAGGGATGTGCCATGATGTGGATCCCCTTACCCCAAAGAAGCCTGACATACTACACAGTTTGCAGGCCAGCACTGCCATAGGACCCAATGCACCAAAATTTGAGCACCCACAACACAGTCATAAACGAGGAGAAGGGGAAACATGTGAAGGGCCATAAAGAAAACATGTCTTCCTTGAAAACCAACCAGAACTCAAGGGAAGAGATCACAAAGAAGCAGAACACAAGATAAAAGATCACTGCCTGGCCAAAAGCGTAAGACTTCATACTTGAGTTGGATAAACCTTTGCTGACAATACCACACAACCATCACAGTGCCCAGCTGGGCCAACCATGCCTGAAGACCTGATGGCATAGATTTATCTCATTTGCCATTACAAGGCCACTTTTGTTCTATTTATTACCACTCCATCTTGTTTTATGCTTCCTTGGTCTACAGATTACTCTGAAAGTTGAGAAAAACACACTGCAGTTTCAGTTGCCTCATTGAAAGAAGGTAATTATATTTCCATTTCCTTCTTGGCCTTTCTTGCTTCTCCAGTTTATGGATTGCTGATCTACTCATGTGGCCTTTGTTTTGATCTCTGCACTGTACGCCAGAGCTTCAGAGAACTCATCCAGGGAGCAAATGGGCATTTGTCAGAAATATCTATGCAAAGATAGAGCAGGATGGAGCCAATGATATCTCAGAGATATGAAAGGGTTGTGCCACGTTGAACTGCTCTGACATCAGTTGTCACCTTGGCTGATCATGCAAGCAAATGTTGGACTGGTGCCCACTGCAAAGGAGCTGTGAAGAAAGGTCTCACTTTTCCAAACTGCTGGCTGAATAGCTGCAGGGCTGTGAACTCTTCCTTTAATACGTTTGCACAAACTGTGAGATTTAGAAGGGGTAAGGGTTTCATTCCAGCTATTTATCCCATGTAGAATCATACACCCAGAAAGAAGGAGCTAAATGTGTTTCTGGCAATAAATCAGTTTGAACAAATTGCAGAGTCACAGGACAAAGCCTTGCTGCACAGAAAGCCCAAGAGGGGACAATACTAGAGCCAACTGCACTTACCTGCAAACCTTGGCACTTTTAAAGCTCACTTCTCAGTGCTACTGCCGGCTGCTTTTTTTTGACAGCAAGCTTGAATTTTTACATAAAATTAATAAAAAACAAATGCTTGTACCATTAATTTCTGTGCTTGGTATTTCTCCTCCAGTGTGCAGAAAGCCCCTCCTCCCATTACTGTAAAGGTTCCAAGTTTGATCAGCTCGGTATAATCTCTGCCCTCTGTTCTGAGATCCCCTCATGGGTCCTTGCCCCAATTTGAGATCAATCTGAACATATCCTCTAACAAAATGACTATACCCAATCTCAGCACACTCCTGCTCCACATTCCACTAAGTTGATTATAGAGCTAATTGGACACAGGGAACAAAGCAATTTAACTTCCCTAGAAGATGACAGCACTGAAATGCCCAGAGCCATTGAGAGTAGCTCTATGCAGGAGCTAATTTTTCCACCTCGCTTACCACAGGCAGCTTTCATGCACTGGAAGTTTTAGGGCAATACTTTTCATCAGAAAAGAAACGAAGTGTTTGGAAGCACACTGCACCAGCCCAGGACATTAATTTGCTCATTCTCTAATCTATGTCGAGGTGTGCCCCAAATGGCCCTTTTCACCACTGGGAAACCTAAGAGCCAGCCGCATTACAGCTGCTAAGAAAAATGATGCAGAGGATGGAGTGAGCCCACTGCTGTTCTCTCAAGATAGCCAAGGAAAAATGGGATGAGAATGGAAAATAAGGAAAGACTGAGCATTTGGAGAAAACTAAACAGAGGAATAGAGGAAGAAAGGCAAGAGGAGAGGCCTCTCCTTCACTGGGGTTACTCCTTCCTGGACCCGTAGAGCAATGGCACTGAACAACTTTGGGAAGGGCTTTTTTGTCACCTGGCAAGAGGCTGCTGAGCAAGGATGGAGCTGAAGCCTGCTCCTGAAGTATATCCCTATGGTTTCTGAAGCCTTTCAAAGGACTTGCTTCCTCCTGGTACTCAACAATGCTGGTTTCCCATGGGGGTGACAAGGGGAGCATCCCTTTTTAAAAAGTTTCACGCTCTTAAAGATCACCTCAAACACCACTCTGAAAACAATGACACAAGTAAATGTTGTTTCAGCCTCACCCACAGGTTCTAGCAGAGAGAACAGCAAACCCTGCTCTTTTCTGTCACACCAAGGAAGTGCTCCCTTGTGAAAACAGGAGAGCCAGTATACCCAAAACGTCTCAGCCCATTGTGTGACTTCAGCCCCACCAGATGCCTAAGTCCTATTCATAGCCATCCTCCTGCAATGGGTGAGGGGCTCTGTGGTGGGGGCAGGGGAAAGGTCTCCTTTCCCAAGCACTGCCCCGGGAAATGCAACCTGTTGTGCATCAGCACGTCACCCCCTTTCCCAAACAAAGAGCAGCTGGGACAAAACCTCTACCCCTAAATGTAGATTTATTAACACTCAGCACCAGGAAAGTCAAGGTCAAGGGTTAAAGCTCGCCTTTATCCATCACCTCTTGATATGACCTTGGTGGGGCTTTTTGCAAAGGGCAGGGACAGTTGACGCCGTAATGAGCTGCTCTTCCCAGGAGACCCAGCATGATGAAAAAGTACAGAACATCCACCTTCATGTACCAGTGCAAGAGTACAGGTCTGATTGGTAATAAGTTTCCCATTAAAAATACATGGGGATTTACCTCAGAGAGACAGAGAGTAGACCCCACAGGATAAAGTCTGTTCAGCTAGCTTTTAATGAAGGCAATTACATCCGTGTATTTGAGGCTTTCCTTCCTCATTCTTCTCCAAAGAAAACAGGCTCATTTCATGGAGGAAAACTAGAATGAAAAATAAATTCACAACTGTTGGTCCTTAACTGGGTCAATTATATTGTGATATTTGAATGACAGTGGTTTTAATACAGCTAAGATGGTGCATATTTAATATTAGCTTACATGCAGGTACAATAGCTACTTTTCAGAATGAAACATTTTTTAAATTCTGAGGAAATTAATAGTTTCTGAAGAAACAAGGAAAATACATCTTGGGTGGTCACTGAGACCATTAATTTTAATGAGTTAGCCAATATATTGAATCATACAAGGAAGGATCTAAGGCTGTTTTATCCTGAGGATCTACTGAGGTATTTATTCATCTCTCAATCAAGACTGGATGTCACAAGTTTTATCATTTGTTTGAACTTAAATTCAAAACACAGTAAATAATCTGCTGTTTAGTGCTCTCTCCTTCTCTTTTTCCTCTCCCCTCCCTCCCCCCCCCCCCAAACATATATGGACAATCTGTAGCAATTTGCTTAGTGGATCTATGGATTTTACTCAGTGGATCTATATTTCTGAACTTGAACTCCTGTGTTATATTCATAACTGATGCAACCTGAAGCATGAAAATTCACAGCAGGCAAAACATCCTCTTCTGTTCCACTGGTCCTCTGCTACTACTGACAGTGACACAGAGCCTTTATATTTATGCAGGTAAGGACAGGGGAAAAGGCCAAGTCAATCACCACTCCAGGCTGGAACGATGCCAAAAAATACTTGCATTTCATGTGGGATAAAGGCACAAAGACTGTGCATGTAAACCAGTTCACAACCCTGTTTGCTAACAGACCTAATCCAGCAGTGGATTTGCACATTTTACCTTCTGCACAGTACAGCATCTTCTGAGGTGAAGTTAGGGATGCAGATGGCATTCAAGCATCAGTCTTAGAAAAGAGAGGTGCTTTGGAGTACTCAGCTCATGATACCTCTAAAGGTGCCCAGCAAGTTCAGAGAAGACACTGTGAAAACAAGCTCTTTTAAAATTGTCTCCAACTGAGGACCAAAAGATGAAGGAACCGTAGTCACTACCATTTTTTAAAACTTTGGCCTTGGTTTAAAGAGCTGAACTGAGAACATGGTATCATGTGAACCATAACAGCCTCATAAACTGAAAGCAGATCTGGACCTGCAATATGCCTAGCAATCGGCCAGAGATGCAGGACCAGTCACTTCTCCACCCACTTCCAGCAGCAGCACTGGTGAAAACAGAGGCACAAACCATCACAACATGCACACACTCCCATCCCTGGAACCAGCACACCAGATAGTATAAAAACCCATTAGACAACCCAGGCAAGAGCCCCAGGCCAACAGGGACTAAAGTGGTGCTGAATCTCAGCTGAATCTAAAGTTGGGTAGATTTGGACAAATGGCTTTTTGGTTTTTTTGCCTTTCTGCTCACTCTGCCTTTCATTCTGCCTTTCCGGGAAGCAGCCATGGCAGGCTACCATCATGGCACTGGGTTGTATTCCCCTCCACCCCCAAAAGGTGCAGAGAACTGACATAGGGAGCTCCCTTGAGTAGCACTGACCAGTGGCCAGCCCTGCCAGGACAGGCTTTGGGTTCAAATGACATTAATCTGCAAAATCCTCTGATTTCTCCCTGGGCACCTTCTGTGTTGTTTAGGCAAAGTACCTCTCTCAGAGCACTCTATTCTTTCTCAATATTGCATTTATAAGAGGAATTTCCTTACCCAGAACCAGCAGGTACCCCCCCAGCTCCACCCTTCCCTATCCTCCTCCCTGCCCCCATAAAACTATTATTTAAAAACAGGAAAAAATACTCTGGCAAGCAATCTACCCTCCACCCTCCCTGCTATCTGTTTAAATATCCTTGACTGCAAGACATCCAGTACAGAACAGTCATCAATTTTTAATTCATTTAATCTCTTGGTAACAGTGTTCTCGTGAACCGAAGGGCCCCTGAGGAAGCTTCAGAGAAACCTCAGACTAGCGTCTTTCACTGGATCCAGGGATGAGATTTTGTGAATATAGTGGGCTCCGTGCAAATGAATGTGTGGGTTAACTGTGAAAAAAAAATTTTTAAACCTGAGTATCTCTAACCCCAAGCCAAATCAAAACACATTGTAAGCTGGAGTGCTCTACCCTAACACAGCACAGAGCGAAACAAGCACCAGGGAGAGAATTCCCTGCGTCAGAGTTGTTCATGATTCAGCAAACTTGGGAAGGAGCCCTGGTCCCACTACTGCTTCGTTCTTGTTCCAAGATGCTCAGAGAACATCCTAATACACTGTCAGTAATTAAATTCTGCCTGCTTAAATGCCCTGGAAGTCTCATGAGGGGATAGTTTTTCTCCTCAAGCCTGTAAGTGTGGGGGAAGCCAATACTGTGTGTATCTGCATAATTTTCCAAAAACCTGTCTTTCAGGAATGGGCAAAAAGGTACTTGTGTACAGCGTGAATGTTAACTGGCTCTGCAGGCGCTTTAGGGCAGGGAGCAAGAGGATTCTTGGTTATAGTCAATCATGTTTTATAATGGTAGCACCCAAAGACAGCAGTAAGAAGCGGCTTTCATTGTACCGGAGCATTGCATGAAAACAGGGAAAGAGCAAATTCCTGTCCCCAGTATCTTATAATCTAATGAGACAGGTTAAAAAATAACCTATTTCTCCAATTCTGTGACAGCTAGAAATAGTGCATTTTATCTGAACCCTAGCTTTTTCATCACTAAATGTATAAAACCTACAGTTCCTCTGGGGAGGCTTTTGAAGGAGCAAAAAGGTTTGTTCACACTAGGTATGACAACAAACTCAATGCATACAGCCACATCACCTCTATAGCATCCAAACAACACAGTCAAAGCGTGCGTGCATAGCTCTGGATATCCAAAGTTACTGTGCTGCTGGATATCACAGACAAACACAATGCTAACAAGAGTGGCAGGAGAAAGAAGTCTAAAACCTTCAGCCTCTTCCCACCTCCCCAGCCCTCCTCCCTAGCAGATATCCCTGTCCAGTAGTTCATTACTTATAACACCTGCTCGGTAGGGATGGGCATGGCCCGGTCCTGCTTGGCTTCTAGAGGTTGATGCGGAATAGCTAATTCCAGCAGACTCAGTTGTAAAGAAACTGTGACTTGTTCACAGTTACACTAAATCACACAACATAATTTCTTGTCTTTTGACATACACCTTAATGTAACGGGCAGGCTCCTACTGCAGTAACAGGCAGCACAAGAAGATGAGGCATTACTCTAAAGAGCTACTCAGAAAATGGATGTTTTTCTCAGGCTCCTTGAGATTATGCAATGCATAGGACATTTGGGGGGGGGTCTATTTTTCCAAAATGGTGACTAGAAAATAATGATGCAAAATGTGGCCTCAATGTTTAGCACTAAAGCCCTTGTCACAACACCCTCTGGTAAAGCTGCAGCTCAGTCAGACACGTGGATGCTTGGACAATTTGCATAGTTACTATTTCTTGCAGAGACTTCCCCTAATCTGTGATGCCTTTTTTTAACCAGGTTATTTGTCATTTGCCAGCAGCAACCCCTGATTCTTTGCCTGTGAACCTCCTGCTCTGTTTCACACTATTAAGAACATTATTTTCCATTCTCCTGTCAGTGGAGAGTGCTGGTGATTAGCACTGCAATATCTGGTCCCCTTTATTGAAAATGTTAATCCTTCCTTTTTGCAGGGTTTCTTTAGCCAGGGGTGTTAATACTTGGTTAATAGAATCAGGCTGCCTTTTTCTTCATCTTTTGTGAGCGTGTGTGTTAGGGAGGGATTTTTTTTTTTATCTTTTGGTCAGAATTTATTATAGTCTCTCTTTTGATTCTTTTTTCTCCAGAGGGGCTGCTTTGAGTTTCCTTGCTTTTTTTGCCATGATTATCTTAATGCTTTTCTACATTTAGCACCCAGAACTCGTTGTTCTGTGTCTTTTCTGGTTTCTGCAGTCTTTAAAGGATGCTTAAGAGTGTGTTCTTGAAGGAGGAGTTACCTGTGTTCATCATAATCCATTCACACCTCAATAGGAAGAGGACTGAGAGCTAGGAGCCCTCCCTCACCTGCTGCACAGATAAGGCTTTCCTTGGCATTCCACAAACCTGAAGATCCTTTCAGCATTTGGATGCTAAATGGCATCAAAGAAGCATGGGTCACCTGTTGTAACTTCAGGGATTGCAGATTCTGTCCCAGATGGAAAGGTGAGGCTGCTGAGATCCAAATGCAGACCAGAGAAGGTTGTCGGATGAAGTGCAGACAGTTTTGTGTTGTGTTACAGTGGTATAGTCTTTTAATGCTAATCAGGTAGTAGTTTGGTGAAAACTCTTGTTTTGATGTGAAGAGCACAGATCCTATCTCCCACAAATTGCTGTTGTGATGACTTTCTTTAAAAGGAAAGGCATCACCTGGAGCAATGTAATCACCAAAGAAGGAAAAGTGCTAAGTCATCTGAAGCTTTGTCTCTCCTGATTGCAATCATATTTTATTCTTAAGAGAAGCTGCTGGATGGAGCTAGGAAGCAGTGTCTGTTCAGCATCTGTCTATTGTGGATATAGGACTCCAAGACTATTTTCAAGGTAGCCCCAGTACACAGATGCTACCCCACTGGATTTCAGCAGGCATATCTAGAGCTGGATGAAGCTATTGGAACTGGTTGACTCCCTGCCTCCATCTAGCCAGCCAGCCAGCTGAGGAGGCCAGGAGCAGTGGGAGGATGGGGGGGACCTTCCTTCTATCTTCTATAAATAAGGGCATGAGGTTGTCAGAGTTGTCATTTTACACCTTCTTTCTAAATTCCCATTAATACATCTGTGTTACAAAGAAGACACCCCCGCACATGAAAACGTGGGAAGGTGTTGCCCACAGAGGTGCACAGCGCCTGGTATCCAACCCACTTAGAAAAGCAACAAGCTCCTTAAGACCCCTACCATCATGATGGCACTTCAGGCGCCTGCAGAAGATGCCATCCAGTGGCAGGAAGGTAACATTACAAGAGCAGGCAATGAAATTGGTCTTGGACAACACCATCCTTGAAGAAGTTGTATCTGGTCGTGACTTAACTACAAAATCACAATACCCAGGATGTCTATGGGCTGTGGTGAAGATTTGAGTGACATCCATCTCTAATTATGTTAATTGGACAGCTTTTTTTTTTCCTCCAGAAACCCTTAGGCTTTTGTTTGCAGGGAATAAATAAAGAGGGATTAGTTACATTTATCTATGTTTTCCTAAGTCTTTACAGAATAACTGTTATGTGTAATTAAGTAATTTGACTGTCCTTGACCAAGCTGATAGCAAATTACCGGTGTAGGGTAAGATATTACTTACCAGGTCCCATTACATTTTAAGAATAGATTACATGGATCTGGGATTTATTGATTTTTATTTATTTTTGACAGGAACAACTGGAAATAATGGTCTTATGAAGGCGAAAGTGCAATGTGCTTTGACAAGCTGTCTTTGTCTACCAGCATTGCTTGGCTATATGTCTATCTTCTCCACAAAGGCTCTGCATTGAGCCAGCTGCATAGCAAGTCTTTTCATACACAGCTTTCCCTTGGCCAGTGTCAAACATGCACTGGTGGGATATATTCAGGTAGCCTTTGCTAAGCAATATCATCCCAAACTTGCTCTCTGTGATCCAGTTAACTGATACGTAAATAATTCACACTCTTCGAGAATCCAGCTTAGCTGCTTCCCCTATGCTTTGCTGCCTCTCAAATCACTAATCCATATATCCTTTTCTTAAAATCTGCTTCCAGTGAGGTTTCCCATATAATTTTCACCAGAGATTGATGAGTTTCTCTTCAGGAAGCATTGATGTGCGGAGAGAACGTAATACCATCTTGTCTCAAAATAGATTCTCTTGTCCAAGAAACAGATACCATTTCATTTACCTAAGTTGAAGGTACTTTATTGAGCGTGCTAGACCCTTACAGATTCCCAGGGAATACATTCTCCTTAAAATAGTGACTGGATACTCCACCTTAAAATTTACTAATCTTATTCCACCTTTGGTTTTTAGGTATATATTAATTTAATATAATCACATAAACATATTTCATACTAAACATATGCACTACTCAGCCAATAGTGGCTTGGAAGCACGTCCACAGCTCCTGACAAATGGCAAAGAGAAAAAAACCTTCCAAAGAAACACTGCACTGATGTGCTTGCCAAGAGGCCTGGCCAGAATTGCTTACAGCCAACCACCATGCTCTAGAAAGTGTGGTATCAAGGCTAAGTCGTCAAAACTGAAAGCAGCAACTAATCGTAATTAAAGGGTGGTTTTTTTTTGTCTTCCCCTGGGAATTAGCACTCAGGGTAGAAAATGAAACTCTTTCACTAAACCCCATTGTGTGGCTTTGTCTTCCCAACACACTGGGGAAAATAAGGGGAGGAGGTTTAATAAGTGCATCTAGGAGAAACTTGGGATACAGCCAAGAGTCGTGATCCGGACAGTGCCAAGGCAGCACAGAGAGGAGGGGCTGCATCCAAAGGAAGCTTTGTAGAGATTTTATCCCTGCCAAACCCTCCTCCCAACCCTGTAAGTAAGCCATGATGGCTATGTCTTTTTTAGTGTATGCAAAACCTCTGTTTCAAGAAATTAGAAAGTGGTTGCGATGTTTCTGTCCCTTGAGGAAATCTAAGCAAGTTTCCTCAGAGAAGTAAGCTGCATACAAGGACAGATGCCAATGCACAGACAGCATTTTGGGTGTTCTTGGGCTAGGTGGGCATCGGGCAGCCTGTGCCTATATACATGTGGACTAAACTGGCCTAGCTTCCTGGGACATGGGATTTCAGGGTTTGTTTCTCTGCTGACCTGGCCTGGCACACAAGCAGCAGAATATGCTCCGGGGAGGGCAGCTACTTTCAACAAAAGAAGTGGGAGAAGGTAGGGGTCCCCCAGCCCTGTCTGGGGCAGCCACAGCAGCAAGCTGGGCTGAAGCACTGATTACCCACTGCTTTGGGTGAGGTTTGCCAAGGCAGGATGAGCTGACCCTACCTGCTCGCTGGCATGGCTAAAGGGCAGTGCTTCTCCCCACTCCTCTCCTCCTCCCTTGCATGTGGATGTGTGTGTCTGGCTGCTTCCCTCAAGCCCACTCTGACTCTCAGTCTGCCCTTGGTGAACTGATTCAGCTCATTAAACTGGCTGAAAGATAAATAACCATGCCTGTGAGGGGAAAAGGGCAGGACACACTCCTCAGGAACAGGGAGAGGGGGTCCCAGAGACATTTCTTCAGGCTGTGAGAGTGGCCAGCCTTGACCAATCCTCCCCTTCAGGTGGGCCAAGGAGAGACAAGCAATCAGGATCCTTGCACGGGCTACCTTTCTTGAGGTTACGTGCCCCCTCCCCCTACCTGCATCCAGGCTGGCAGCTAGAAACTATGAGAGAACTTCATATGTCCCTCACAAACTAGCTAGACCACCTTCAGCATGAAGGCACCTCCTCTCCCCTCTTTTACTTCCCACATGCAGCACCACCAGTCCTTACAGCTTGTCAGAAGTCCACCAACAGCAACCATAGTTGGCTGCTAAGTTGCCACCTTAGCCTGAATAGAAATGTCCAAGTTTTATTGCCACTGAGATATATGTGAGGGTTTTATATGTGCCCCTGAGGGAGGATGCTAATTATTTGACTTATTCTAGGAGTTTCCGTAATGCTAGCCTAGCCCTTGTCAAAACTACAAATCCCACAGATCTGAATATTAGATACATTGTCCTTTTTCATCAAAGGGAGCTCAAACTTAATGCAGTTTCTTTTTTCTCTGCCACGGGGAAATGCAAAACTTGTTTCTTCAGTAGCCCAGTCATTGCCCCTTTGTTCTGTTTGTACAAAGCAAAATACAAAGAATCCTGAAGAAGCAAACAAGCACATTAAAATATTTTCATATTCTTATGACAAAGAACAAGCATGTCAGAAACCTTTTGCTTTTCCCCTTGGAACCTGCCTTTTTACATAGGCACTTCTTAAAACAGCATAAAAAAATAAAAAGCCCTCACTTTATTTCCCTTTTAAATTGGAATAAAGGGAGAATCACACAACAGACAAGTTCATTTTCCTAAACAGTCTTTTACAACCAGCAGCATGGCAACTTAGAGCTGACACTGTCCCTTCAGGTCCTTGGGTCTTGGCCAGTTCACTGGAGAGAAAAAAAAAGCCCAACGTGTTTGGATTCCTTGCAACAGCTTTTCTAAGTGGCTGCTCCTGCTGTTTTGCGGCTGCCGCCCCACGCTTCACTGGAGAGCACTGATATCCCATGAGTTGCTCATCTGCTCCTCAGCCCTGAGCGCTCAGCCAGGCAGCCTGCAGTCTTGCATGAGCGCTGTGTGATGCTCTGGTCTCCTGTGCGCATGCTTGCCCTGACACCATATATTGACTGCCTCCCCAGCACGCAGGCTGACACAGCAACAGCTCTGTATTCAGATGTGGATCCCCTGTACATTGCTCCTTTCATCTCCGAACCCAGCCAGTTGTTCCACTCGGCCAGCAGTCTCTCTCGTAGTGATACACATGGGGTGTCACTTGTTGGCTCAGGTTCTGGTCATTGCTGGGCCTGGCCGTTTCTCCCCAGGCAGTATTTGCAAGGCTACGGACCCTGACCTGACCCCACCCTGTGGGGTCCCCCTCTGTTACCCTCCCATGGGGAAAGGATGATCATCACTGAAGCACAGCTCTGCCATGAGCTTGAGCATAAATATAGCTTACACTGGTCAAAACCATTCAAAAGCACCTACCTCACCGTGTGTCTCATCACACAGACTTTCTTTCCTTGGCTGCCTGAGAGCCTCATGGAGCACAGCAGCTAGGCTTTAGTTAGTCCCTGTGTCTCCGTGCTTTCACTGGAAAGCTCCTAAGCTGGGAAGATGCTGTGGAGCAGCTCTTTCTCTCCAGACACCTAACCTTGGTCTCCTGACCTCATTATCAGTGGAATAGAGGCCATCTATAACAGATTTTTCTGACATCTGATTGCTGACTGTGTGGAAACTCTTGCTGTAATACCTTCTCCCCATCCAATTTTTAACAGATTTGGACACAATTCCACCTTATTCAGAGATGTATCATCATTCCTTCTGAAATTCTAGGGTGTTTGAGGATAGCTTTTAATTTGGAGGACTGCAGAGAGCATTGGCTCGCTCTCCTGGCTTTGAGTTTTCAGCTGGTACAGGGATCAGGGACAAACAAAATGGATAAACACTGAGTTATGTGCTTGCTGACTGAGCCTCTCTCTGATTTAGAGACAGTTTAATCATTGTAAAGGTTTTGCTCTTGACAGAGATGCTTTACTCTAATATTTTTAATGGGTATTTATTATAATAGTTGCATTTGTCAGTCCCTTGTATGTACTGGGCAATGTGGAGATTTAACATAGAGAAAGGAGACAATTGACTGAATTCCTGGTGAAAGATCAAATACTGGTAGTTTTTAGGAAAAAACAGAAAACCTCATTTAGTTCTTCGGCTTTTCTTACATGGCAGCACCCATTCTGTTTTACATGGTGCCAGCAAGACACTTAAAAATTTCCTGGACATAATAACCCCTTCTACCTTGGCAGCTCAGCAAGAACAGCTTTCTCTGAAATCTCCCTAAACAATTGACTTCGCCAAGTCTTTCGCTTAACAAATCTTGCAATTGCTTCCAGCATTTTCCCACAAGTGGTACCAAATTAATGGCTTTGTAGTCTCCTGGTGGGTCTCTTGGCCCTTTGTTGTCTTATTAGATACACTCAGGCCTGCTGGGAGAAATGTACTGCATTGATAAAGATGCTGGATGAGGTTCATTTCATGTCCCACTTTCCTTTTGCATTCTTGGACTCATGCATGTCAAAATGTTACAACAAACAATTAAATAACAAACGATTAAAAAGCTCCAAGTCCTCAATATGGGCACATCTCACTTCATGATTAATCCAGTGTCCTACATGTCCTGTGAAGTCAATGCATGCTATTCCAAATCTGTCTTGCATTTAAGATCTTGGCCCAAATTCAAAAGAGTGTATTCTTAAAATATATTTGGGTGCTTAATTGTACATGCAAATAAACTGTTCATAAGAGTAATTTAAGGACCAGAAAATCTAACTTTATGCCTCTGTCAAATGATCCAAAACAAAACAGTATATGAAATCATTACATTTTAAATCAATGTTATTTTGAGCACACAACTGCTTTCTGAATGCTATTTTCTCTGTCATATGTTTAGAATCACTGTCCTTAAACAACAGACTTTTCTTGGAAAGAACAGCAACAAACAGGGTTTTGTTCTTTTTCTAAACAGTTTCAGCTCCATTCCTGCCTTGTACTAGAAATTGTTTCTTTTCCAGGTATTTCAGTAAATCCCAGAAACAGATAATGGTTGCACCCCAACTGCACATGAAAATGCTCCCACTTCACTTTCCACACTCTGCTCTTGGTCACCAGTTGTCCTGCACGTATGAAAGAGGTCATCTCTTCCTTCAGAGAGATGCCTCAATGAATCAAAACACCAAGAAAACCCCCTACCCTAAGTCTCAGACAGAAGCTTATTCCACAGAATCTATGTTCAAACTGCTAATAATTCCCAGTTCACTTCATTTAGGTGCCCAACTTAACTGCTCCCCTAGAACTGGTAGGTACCTCTGCTCCTAGGCTTCCCTCAAGAACAGTTATTGATTGTTGGGCTGGAGAGGTGCTCAAGGACTTGAGGGTTCTGAAACCAATTTCTTCAGCATCCTTGGACATGGATCCTCCCACCAAGCCCTTGCACACCCTGGGCAGGAAAGCTCCCCACACCTTCTCATGGTACTGAGCCACTGCACAGCCAGGAATGCAATCACAACAAAGTGAGAAAGAAGGACATGCAGAAAATACTTTGGTCAGCCTAGTTGTTGAGGTATCGACCTGGGAGGGGAGAGATACAAATGTCCTGGGTTGTTTCTGTTTTATTTCTTTCCGACAATAGCCCAATATATACACAGAAACACAGCAACTAGCACTTTCGTTCTGGTCCTTAGTGTGGATGTTGCCTGCTCAAGACAGTCTTGGATAAGACGGGAGCTATAAATCATGATGCATGTTTGGCTCTGCATGCCAATCATACATTCACTCTGATTTTAACACAGTGCTGTTGTCCAGTATTCTTCAATTAGCAGTTAATTACTTTGTTCCCCCTGAACCTTTGGACTGGTGAAAATAGGGACTCTCAGGTTACAGCTGCCAACAACGTATTCGAGGTAAATATCCCCGTTCAGTCAACAGCTCCTGTGAACCAGATCACCCTTTGTTTCTGGAGACTGGTAACACAGGTAGATCTCAGCATCTCTTGATCTTGCTGTCAAAAGTTTCCCTTTTTTTGTTTCTTTGTTTTGGTGGGGTTTTTGTTTGTTTTTTCTTCTTCTGAAAGGCTTATTTCTCCTGTTCTTACCCCATCAGTGATTCCTACACCAATGCACCTTCCTTCCACCTCCTTTTTTCATCTAAAGGTGAAATCATTTACATCTCTGGTGATATCATTTACATTCATTCTTGGGCAGTGACAGTGTTAGGCAATCACTGTCACATCCAGAACAATGTCTGGCACCACTGGAGAGCAGCATCAACCCAGGCAACTCCTATGGTCATTGGGACTTAAAAGAGATGCAGCCAGGGCAAGTAACGTCCATCAGTCCCTCCAGCAATGTATACGTCTCCATCCTGTTGCATTTTACCATGCAGGATACTGGGTTTTGCTTCTGGCACCAGTGCAAAAGAAAACAAGTTAACCAGAAACTTCTCCTCCTCCCTCACATGTATGGAGGAGAAAGGAAAGGATAGAGCAAAAAGGGACCCCACTGAAGGCATCAAAATGCTCTTTCTGTTGTCATAACTGCTGATGCTTGCATGTTCTGGCAAGAAAGGAAAATCATTGCAGCTCCTGGATATTTCTTTTGAGTCACTGGCTATTATCATGCTTTGTGCTTTTTCCATAGTTAAGGCAGCTCCGTGATCTGTTCTTATGGTCTCTGGGTTTGTGACTTGCTTTTTTTTCTTTTCTGCCTCCAGACTTTCTCCGTAAGATATTTCAGATTCTCTATAAATTAACATTATGGGAGTATTAACATTTTCCCTAAGCGTCAATATGAGCTAGGCAGCTGCCCTTTGTGCAAGACTTTTTTATTTTAGTCTCAAGGGTTAATTAGCTTTACAGTAGTCCTTCTTTGTCTCCCACTCTCACTGTCTTGGAAACTTAAGCTGGGTTTTTTGTTTGTTTTTTTGGGGTGAGTTTTTTTTTTTTGTTACACATGTTCACAGCCTGCTGTTTTACCAGCTCTGAAATTACAAGATTGACTCAGAAACCTTAGATCAATCACAAACTATGTTAGGTCTTCACCTTCTCTTTACAGTATCAGTTTAAAAACTTACTACTTATTTCAAGGGCAGTGCAACACTTTTCAAATATCCATAACAGTTTCATAGATAACTACCTCTGTCTGAGTAGATAGAAAATGATTAAAAACATCTTCAGGACCACCTATTGTCAAAAATAAAGCTGCCTACTGTCTTCTTTTTCCTTTGCAGAGTTGACCTAAAGTTGACTTTGTACTTTTTCTCAGTTATCTACCATTTGCCTGGAAAACTCAGCACTGGCAGTGCTCCTCTCTGCCTTTTAATTCCAGAAGTGCTGGCCTTGTGCAGCTTACCAATGGTGTTGTGTGCTGTCTGGCCAGCACTCAGAGCCACCGAGCATCCCAGAAGTGGGCTGCCTCTGGCATCTCAAGCTCTAGCTGGTCACCATGGAGTTAGCCTGAGAGTCTGAAACACATCACAGCTTGTTCCAGCTGGTTCTTGCTAGACTCCCTTAAAGCTATCATCATTTCTTCTTGCCTTTTGTGATCATTTGCTGGTCAGATTAATCATGTGCTGCCACCTCCAGACATGTTTTTCTGGTATTGGCCTCTAGGCCAGCTCTCAGGTATTAGCATTCACAACTATGTCAGAGTAAGGGAAGGCAGCTGTCTCTGGTGGAGTAAGCGGGCTGATCCATGGCATGGGAGGAGACCATGATAATGGAGATCTTCCTGAAGAAGATCCTCAGTCTCCGTGGGACTACTGTCTATGTCATTCCAAAGCTGTTGACTGTTTTCCTGCATCTGAGTTTTGCTGTTAAACATTTCCTGGTATTTTTTTGCCCTGTTCATACTCTTTGATCCAAGGGATTGACGCCAGCTTCTGTTACATGTCAGCCTGGCTACAAGAGTTTATGAAATGGAAAACCTGAGCAGACATCTGTGGATGTACCAAATTTAAACCCCAGATGCATTTTCCCCAGCATATTTCACTTAGTATTAAGTGACACTCTCTTGTATAGTGGCTGACACGCTGCTCAACTAAATGGAGAAAGCCGTAAGTAGATGTTACTGTCAGTGGAGAAATCTGAGACCATTTAGCTCATTACCAGTTAGTAGTACATACACATTTCACAGTGCTGCATACTCTGTTACCAGCAGAGACAGGACTGGGATAACATTAGTAGGCTAGGGAGAACCAAACAGAATACAGGCTTGGGGAAGAGTGGCTGGAAAGCTGCCTGGAGGAAAAGGACCTGGGAGTGCTGGTTGGCAACCAGCTGAACATGAGCCAGTAGTGTGCTCAGGTGGCCAAGAATGCCAACAGCATACTGGCTTATATCAGGAATAGTGTGGCCAGCAGGAGTAGGGAAGTGATTATGCCCCTGTACTCAGCACTGGTGAGGCCGCACCTCGAGTACTGTGTTCAGTTTTGGGCCCCTCACTACAAGAAGGTTGCTGAGCTGCTGGAGTGTGTCCAGAGAAGGGCAACGAAGCTGGTGAAGGGACTGGAGCACAAGTCTTATGAGGAGCGGCTGAGGGAACTGGGGTTGTTTAGCCTGGAGAAGAGGAGGCTGAGGGGAGACCTGATTGCTCTCTACAACTACCTCAAAGGAGGTTGTAGGGAGGTGGGTGTTGGTCTCTTCTCCCAAGTAACTAGCGAAAGGACAAGAGGAAATGGTGTCAAGTTGCATCAGGGGAGGTTTAGATTAGATATAAGGAAAAATTTCTTCACTGAAAGAGTGGTCAGGCATTGGAACAGGCTGCCCAGGGAAGTTGTGGAGTCACCATTCCTGGAGTTATTTAAAAAATGTGTAGACATGGCACCCTGGGACATAGTTTAGTAGACATGGTGGTGTTGGGTTGACGGTTGGACTTGATGATCCTAGAGGTCTTTTCCAACCTTAAGATTCTATGATTCTATAATTCTATGATAATATTTGGAGCATTACAGCAGCATTCCTAAGTAAGAACTAGACTTTCAAGTATTAGCTTTCCCCCTGCCTGAAACATCAAAGTGTTGGGTCTTGAAATAGTCAGTGGCTACACTGGGTCATATGGTGAGGGCTACATCCTGGAAGTGTGCCTCTGAACAGAGTGCGCTGCCAGCTGTTAAGCTCCCCATCAGCAAGGTCCTGCCATAGGCTTTGTCCTGTTCTGCATACCAAACGTCAGCTGAGGCTGGTCAATGAATGACCAAGGAGGCTGACCGGATGCATATTGTCACAGAGCAGTGAAGAGCCTCAGTCTTCAGCTGCAAATGAATGAGAAGCAGGTTTGCCTACCATTCAGCACAGAGTTGAGAGCCAGCTGTGTGATGCTTATGTCCAGCTCAAGAGATTTGCCACATTACTGAGAAAGAGAAGTGGTACATTACATTACTTCTGAAGAACCAAAAGCATTTTGGGTTAGATCAACTCAATCAATTGTAACAGGACTTCTACATAAAACACTGACTGAAGCATCTAGTGAGAATGGTTGTATACCTGGCTTATAACCTAAATTTCTGAATATTCATTTGCATAGCTTCTTTGCTGTTCCAGGGAGGTGCAGCAGCAGAAAGATCTTCGGCAAGTGTGTGTCAGGTTTACAATTCTTCTCCAAGTCCCAGCTGTTGAAGAGGTCAGAGAACTTCCAAATGCAATTACATAACCACTTTGGCTGGCAACTGCCAGCAAGGTAAATGAAAAAATCCCAACCCCTCACATATTCTTTACTCAGCACTGTAACATATCATCTCCTCCTGTAAATTTCTGGTGTTGCCAAGTCTCACCTACAGGAAAAGTATAGCTGAAAAAGTACCACAGCTTCTTCTAATAAGTTACTACTGTGTTTTTTAGTGAACTCCAGTATCAGGAAGCATTTTTCAAATGTGTCATGGAAAATGAATTTCTTGCAATATTCCTTAATTGGATTGCATTTTAATTGGCCATTTAACCAATAAAGTAAGACATTTATATTTTGGGATTTTCTATCTCAAAAACAACTCCTCCTCACAGATCCCACTTTTTCATAGCCATGAATCATGACATCACAGCCATTTCCATGGAAAGACACTTACCTCACAGTCTTTGTTGCGTTATCAAACAGAAGCAGCTGGGTAATGTGGGTGAATAATCCTGTTCTGTATATTCAGCAATAGCAAAATGAATACTGAAAATTACTAGCAAACTAAATAGCTACTTCTATAAATACTCCCTTTTCAAAAGTTCACCCTATTTTAAAAGCCACTTGTTAAACGCTATTTAGTATATATATAAAGACTGATGGATGAAGACCAAAGTCCTTGAAGCAGACACAGGAAAAATACCTCATAGCTAGGAGTAAAGTAAACTTCCCTATCAGTTTGCCTTATCTATATGATTTTTTTTTCCCATCAGCCATGAAAAGGCATTTTGCTTTCTATCGCTACCAACTGCTTGGGCATTTTGGTTTAAAAAACAAACAAGTGTCCTGTACATCAGTTACCATAGCCCTTTCCACCACTATGTTTTATTCCTCTCAATGTTGAGATGCAACATCAAGCCCCTACTCGGATTTAGATCCACTCATTTTCTCCACAACAAATGGAGACAAGGAGACAAGTGATAAGCAGTGAGTGGTGAGCACAAAAATCTTTTCTGGAGAGTAAGGATGTAAGCTACAGTGGGAAAATACCTCAACAGTTTCAGACCAATCTAATTTGGGGCCAAATGCAAAGCTGATATCAGTAAGCACAACACCTTGAAAGAAAACAAAGGCCTTTCTGTACACTATGATCTGAATTACTTGGGTATTCAATATGATGACCCACCATGTTGTTATGACAGATGATAGCACTGTTAACAAAAGAACAACAGCAAATGCCCAACAGCATCTGGGCCCCATGATACTACTCATTCTTAGAAAAGGTATCCTGCCCTACAAGTGGAAAAACTTTGTGCTACTGAGGCATGTCCTGTCTTTGTGCTTAGATTATGAGGTAATTTTTTCCAGGAATTAAGGCATACCATGCATATTGGATGCAAATGATTTGTCACTGAAGGCAAATCTGTGTGCACATGGAGAGAAAATGTGCACCAAGTAGCACTGAAAGCTTTGGAGGAGATTTTGGATAATAGAGCTATTCCCCTTTCTTCACACTGAAACAAGTGAATGGGAACTTTTTTCCCTCTTCTCTCTTGAAAAATATTAGAAATCATTACCAAAGCTTGGCTATTACATTTCCTGTGCTTAAAAGCCCCTGTTTTCTTCTTTGTGTGAAAAGAACGTTGAATGCATCACATTTGCTGCTGAACAAACACATTTGCAAGTTCTCTTAAATGCCAGCACAATAGCTTTAGCAGACTTAATAAGAGGGGTGGTAATCTGAACAGCCTTATTTTTGTCCTTAGCCTTCACCCCAAAAGGAAATGTGTTTCTTACTAATAATAGTGTATGTGACAGAAAATACCAAGTACATGCAACTGTTCCCATTCACTTGCCAAAATGGATAATTCACATCAGGGCTTAAAAAAGTAAAACAAAACAAACAGAAAAACACCCCAAGTAAACAAATTAACCATTCCTCTCTCACCAGCAATTTCTCTAAACCTGAAGCTTGAATCTAAATTATTTTGCCAGTGATCAGAGGGTGAGTTAAAGGGAAGAAGAACAGAGCTCATGTTTAAATTCCCTGAGGAAGATGTAAGAAACCATCCTGTCTGTCACATTTTTTTCTCCAGCCAACCGTTAAGTGCACCCTGCCAGTGTAAACCAGACCTGTGGAAGAAACAGCTTATTCACACCCAAATATATTTCTATCCATCCTTTTTTTTTGTAGTGCCTATACAATTCTGACAGGCTCAAACATTCAACATTCATAAATCCACTTTCCTCCTGCTTCCCTCCTGAGAAGTTGTGTAGCTGGGCTTCAAACCAGGGAGGCTTAATTGAAATTTATTAATAAATGTTGCATTTTTTTCTTTGTTTTGATTCCTGATTTCTGAAGCTAGAAGATGTACTCACAGTCACACTTCCAGGGTTTTCTGTAACCACAATGACAAGGAATGACGTTGTTTACACCCCCTTATTGCCAGTGGATGAAGCTGTAGGGGGAAAACAAAAGTGATCCGGTATCATAGAACTCCAGATGAAACAGATGTGGCAATGCTGCTGCCCTGGTAGTTCAAGCCCAGTATGCTTAAACCTCAAAACCCCAGAATACAGCCTTCCAGGGTGCTGGAAGTGAATGTCGCAACTAGTTTGAGAGAACAAAACAGTCTGCGAGAGTTGGATGAGGGTATACGCTTGCATCTCATTAACAACTTGTCTCAAATTAGCAACGAACTCTCAGAAAAAAGTCTTCTGCTGAATGTTTAACACCTGATAGCGTTCCCTTTGCTACCTAACCAGGTATTTCTTCCCTAGACTAGGGACTCTCACCCCACCAGAAGAACCGTGCTGACAGAAAGTAGCAGGGAGACCCTGTGCCAGTTGCAATGCACTCACTGTTTACCAAGAGCCTGTTCTCACAGGCTGGGATGTGGCCCCGCAGGTGGGCTGGCTCAGGAGGCCATGGCTGGGCAGGGTCTGGACACCAGCCCTGCTGCGGCATTGCAGGGGCAGGGGCTGACTTGGGGTCCTGGGCCCCAGGCAGAGTGGGGGGAGCCCCAGGGGGTGGGCAGGGACAGGCAGGCCGTGACAGTCTGGGGCAGTCTGGCAGTGGGACGTTTCTCAAACAAAGGCTCTCTTCCCTTCAGGAGGAAGGGAACATTATGATGTTTTACTGTGTGCACAGAGATACTGCAGATATATAAAGCCTTCCCCCTGAGCAACTACAGATACCCCTGTGGAAAAGATAAATTACTTTCTAAATAAACCCAGTGTTTAAAGGGGGACCAGAGGCTTGTAACGAGTACACCAAATCCCCGCTGTTTGCTACGGGAAACTCACTCTTTTACTCACCCTTCTGGCCACAGTGTCACAACAGGAAATTGTAATCCTGTACGG
The DNA here is from genome assembly GCF_011004875.1 of Balearica regulorum gibbericeps. NCBI lineage: Eukaryota > Metazoa > Chordata > Aves > Gruiformes > Gruidae > Balearica > Balearica regulorum. The sequence goes on from NC_046186.1 coordinate 40,665,118, forward strand.
TGAGTATTTTGCTCCATGGAGCAAGGGTTCTCTAAACCCTCATGAGCCTCTGGTTGAATCCATTTAATATCAAGCAGCAGCTTAGCAGTCAGGTCCTGAAAACCCATTTTTGACAGTCCAGGACCTGAGAACCGATTCTCCCTTTCCTCCCTGTTCATGCTTTTTGGAGGCCAGCATGCTGTCTGAGATCAGGCTTCCCCCACTAACAGGAGCTGATCTGCACTGAGCATTGGTGAGGTGTCTACCTACCCACCCCGGACTTTGGTGTGACAGGTTCATAGTCAGACCCAGGTCCGCTTCTCAGCTCCCCTCTGTGTCACACCTGGACACTGAATCCACACTGTTTCTCAGAAGCTCCTTTTATTTGTGCAGCAGGACCCCAAAGGCTGACCACAGAAAAGGTCTGAAGCCTTTCTAGTCTCTGGTTCCTATGGCATATTTATTCCCTGTACGAACACTGCTTTCTAGTTTAATCTTTCAGGAAAAATACCAAAATAAAGTGAGGAGTAAAGGCTTACTATATAAAACTCTTAGCCTTGTCACATTAATTTTCAATAGCATTATCAACCAGTGGTGGGAAAAGAGCTGATCCAAATCCTTCTTCCTCCTTCTGTTTGGATAGGGTCACTCCAGGCAGTGCTCAGCCTTCACAGAATCATAGAATCACAGAATACCAGGTTGGAAGGAACCTTAAGGATCATCTGGTCCAACCTTTCTTGGCAAAACTGCCATCTAGACAAAAGCATGGTCCAGGCAAGATGGCCCAGCACTGCATCCAGCTGACTCCCAAAAGTGTCCAGTGTTGGGGAATCCACCACTTCCATGGGGAGATTACTCCAATGGCCGATTGTTCTCATTGTGAAAAATTTTCCTACATAGTCTAATAAGAATCTCCCCAGGAGTAACTTGCACCCATTACCCCTCATCTTTTCTGTGTGACTCCTTGTAAAAAAGAGTCTCCATCTCCTCTGCAGCCACTTTTTGAATACTGGAACATGGTGATGAGGTCACCTCTAAGACTTCTTTTCTCAAGGCTGAAGAAACCCAATTCTCTCAGCCTTTCCTCATCTGGCAGGCTCCCCAGTCCTTTGTTCATCCTGGGGGCCCTTCCCTGGACCCTCTTCAGCCTGTCCCCATCTTTTTTGTATAGTGGGGATCAAAGCTGAACACAGTATTCCAGGTGTGGCCTGACAAGCACTGAGTAGAGTGGGACAATGACTTCTTTGTCTCTGCTGGTGATGCCTTTGTTGATGCAGCCCAGCATCGTCTTGGCTTTCTCTGCTGCAGCAGCACACTGTTCACTTATACTGGGCTTGTTGTTCACCAGGACGCCCAGGTCCCTCTCCACAGAGCTGCTCTCCAGCCAGGTGGATCCCAATCTGTGCTGCACTCCTGGATTGTGTTTTCCCATGTGGAAGACCTTACACTTGTCCTTGTGGAACTTCATAAGGTTCTTATAAGCCCACTCTTCCAGTCTATCTAGGTCTTCCTGCAGGGTGGCTCTCCCTTCTGAAGTGTCTGCTTTCCCACTCAGTTTGGTATCATCTTCTCTCCAGGCTACTTCAGAAACACTTTGCTGTGATTTACTAAGGACAGTTTTAAAAGAAACTTATAGAATAGAATGGTTTGGGTTGGAAGGGACCTTAAAGATCATCTAGTTCCAACCCCCCTGCTATGGGCAGGGACAACCTCCACTAGACCAGGTTGCCCAAAGCCCCATTGAACCTGGCCTTGAACACTTCCAGGGAGGTGGCATCCACAGCTTCTCCCTAACTTTTTCTACATCTGGCTTGCAAAGCAAGAAGCTCCAGGCTCTCTTAGCTTGGCACACTTGGATCTACTCTCCTACAGTGTTGGAAAGACCACTAGTGCACATTCAAAGGCAATGACCTGTGATAGCATGCTCACTCTGAGATCTCTTTGGGGCATCCTACACCTTAGTTTGAGTATACAATGGACAAAATAAACTGACACCATTTAGACTGTCTTAACACCTAGACAGAGGCAGCCTTGCAAACCAAGCGTTGCTATCAAAATGGCATTCACTGTCCAGCAGTGAAATATCTCCTGTCACAAATGAACTGTTTTATTTATTTATGCTTCAGTGAGCTCCAAGCATTAGCAAAAACAGGTTGATCTCCACAGTTTACTAGATTTTGGGACAGGTGGTGAGGATCTGAGCTAGAGATATACCTATGACCTTCTGCACAGTGTTAACAGCCCTTCTATCAAAGAGCTTGTGACACCAAAATCGTGTAGTAAAAAATGCCCTTTTCCTATATATGTTTGGAATGAGAGGCCAGCACGACTGACAGCTTTCTGGGTGCCACAGTGCATGGATGATTTCCCATGGTTGGGTAGCAACAAGGCTTAGCTTATGGCCTATGTGGTAGGAGAAGCGATCCCTGTTAAAAAAAAAACAGACATAGGTAAAATCCTAAATATTACGGCCATTCCTAGCCTTGTTAGACTTACGGTTGTTAACAGCTCATGTATAATGCTAACTAGTCTAATAATTTTCATTGTCAAGTGTAAAAATACAGAATTTAAAGTCACCTTCTTATTTAAGACTGAGAGTCTGAAACGGGAAAAGTGCTAAGAAAAACAAAACAAAACAAAACAAAAAACCTGAAACAGAAATGAAATTAAAGCTCTATATGGCTTTTTTTTTTTTTCAGTTGTTGAGAGTTTTTTAGACTCTCTTTCATCTTCTTTCTTTTTCAAAGACTAGTCTATTTTTTGCTGTATTTTGAAGACATTTGTTCAATGTCATTGAGGAATGGATTGAAAGCAGCCCCGAGAAGGACTTGGGGGTACTGATTGATGAGAAGCTAAACATGAGCTGGCAGTGTGCACTTGCAGCCCAGAAAGCCAACCATGTCCTGGGCTGCATCAAGAGAGGCGTGACCAACAGGCTGAGGGAGGTGATCCTGCCCCTCTACTCCATTCTTGTGAGACCCCACCTGGAGTACTGTGTCCAGCTCTGGGGGCCCCAGTACAGGAGAGACATGGAGCTGTTGGAGCGAGTCCAGAGGAGGGCCACGAAGCTGATCGGAGGGCTGGAGCACCTCTCCTATGAGGACAGGCTGAGAGAGTTGGGGTCGTTCAGCCTGGAGAAAAGGCGGCTCCGGGGAGATCTAATTGTGGCTTACCAGTACCTGAAGGGGCCTACAGGAAAGCTGGAGAGGAGCTGTTTATCAGGGAGTGTAGTGACAGGACAAGGGGTAATGGGTTCAAGCTGAAGGAGGGTCGATTCAGATTAGATGTTAGAAAGAAATTCTTTCCTGTTAAAGTGGTGAGGCACTGAACAGGTTGCCCAGAGAGGTTGTGGATGTCCCATCCCTGGAAGTGTTTAAGGCCAGGTTGGATGGGGCTTCGGGCAATGTGATCTAGTGGAGGGTGTCCCTGCCCATGGCAGGGGCGTTGGAACTAGATGATCTTTGAGGTCCCTTCCAACCTAAACCATTCTATGATTCTATGATTCTATGATTAATGTGAAGAAGGGGTATTGGCAAACCCAAAGAGCTGCCACACAAACCAGGGCCCACATGAAAACTTGCCACATGTCTTGAGGAGCTGTCTCAGGGAGCAGCCATTTTCTAAGAGGAATGTTTCCTCCTTTCCCCATTTCTTTCACTGTCCATATTTTTATGGGAGCCCTTTTAGCACAGTACTTATTTCTGACTCATACAAATCAGCTCCAAAGCTTGGGTAATGCCAAAAATGGGCTATTCATATTCATTCACGCTCTTGTACGCATCTCTGCTCTCATAAAATGGAACATGTGTCTGATGAGCTTATTTACTTTCTAAATGTGTGGCTAGGAAGGCTAGAGAGTGTGCAAGATATAATCGTAGTAGCACTGGAATAACATCAATAAGGCATCTGCAAATAGAAACTTCCCAGTTTGCCTGACCTCTGCCAAGCTCTGTGCAGTCTGGTTATAATGGTGTGTAAGAAACTCTTTGGTGTAGATTTTATTGTTATGCCCTTTAAAATACACAGACACGTGCTCTGTTGGTTAATTCCCAAAATAACAATGCTGCTCGGTACAGAGATGACTCATTCCTAAGATCCCACTTGCCTGGTTGCTGTTCACTTCCACAGGGAAGAAAATGGTTAAGGTCATCACCTGTGCTGTCAGGTAGAGCCCCTTAGGGTCCGGGGCTGCTTGAGTACCCCCATCTGCAGCAGGCTGAGTCCGCTGTGACTCATCCTGCACACAAAACTCACAGTCAGCTCCCATAACACAGCCCCACTGGATAATATGATACAGAGAATGCTTGGGGAGCAAATCTCTCCACTCCCTGGTGTACATGTGACATAGAACCCCTTGCAGGACTGACAGACTATCCCAGTGTACAGAGGGAATGCTCACCATGCTGGGCTGCAGCCAGAACATAATCCCCCTAATAAGATCCCATACTGAAAGGGAAGATGGTCCCCCCCAGCCATCGTATCTTAGGACCCCACACCTCAGCAGTGGTCCCTCTCCTGTCTTCTGCCCTGCCTGCCCATGTGACAGGCTTGTGTTGGATTTGCATGGCCAGATTTTGGTAGCAGGGAGACTACGGGGCGGTGGGGGGGCTTCTGTGAGAAGCTGCTGGAAGCTTCCCCCATGTCCAACAGAGCCAATGCCACCCGGCTACAAGACAGACCCACCACTGGCCAAGGCTGAGCCCATCAGTGACCGTGGTAGCGCCTCTGGGATAACATAGTTAAGAAGCGGAGAAAAGGTGCTGCGCAACAGCAACTACAGCTAAAGAGAGGATGAGAATATGTGAGAGGAACAACTCTGCAGACACCTGGGCCAGTGAAGAAGGAGGGGGAGGAGGTGCTCCAGGCACGAGAGCAGAGATTCCCCTGCAGACCCTGGAGAAGACCATGGTGAGTCAGGCTGTCCCCCTGAGCCCATGGAGGTTGATGGTGGAGCAGATATCCACCTGAAGCCCGTGGAGGACCCCATGCTGGAGCAGGTGGATGCCCAAAGGAGGCTGTGACCGCATGGGATGCCTACAGTGGAGCAAGCTCCTGGCAGGACCTCTGGCCCCATGGAGTGAGGAGCCCACACTGCAGCAGGTTTGCTGGCAGGACTTGTGACCGCGTGGGGGACCCACGCTGGAGCAGTCTGCTCCTGAAGGATTGTACCCTGTGGAAGGGATGCACACTAGAGCAGATGGTGAAGAACTGTAGCCCGTGGGAAGGACTCATGTTGGAGAAGTTGGTGGAGGACTGTCTCCCATGGGAGGGACCCCACACTGGAGCCGGGGAGGAGTGTGAGGAGTCGTCCCCCTGAGGAGGAAGGAGCAGCAGAGACAACGTGTGATGAACTGACCGCAACCTCCATTCCCTGTTCCCCTGTGTAGCTGCGGGGAGGAGGTAGAGAAATTGGGAGTAAAATTAAACCCAAGAAGAAGGGAGGGATGGGGGAAAGTGTTTTTTAAGATTTGGTTTTATTTCTCATTATCTTACTCTGGTAATAAATTAAACTAATTAAATTAATTTCCCTAAGTTGAGTCTGTTTTGCCCATGATGGTAATTGGTGAGTGATCCCTCCCTGTCCTTATCTCGACCCATGAGCCTTTTGTTATATTTTCTCTCCACTATCCAGCTGAGGAGGGGAGTGATAACAGTGGCTTTGGTGAGCACCTGGCCTCCAGCCAGGGTCAACCCACCACAAGGCTACAGCGTTTTGAATGGGTACAGATGCCCAAGAAGGTGGCACCTGGGAGGGTGTCTAGCTACCTTGGTCTATCAGTGGGGTATGACTTCCTCTGCATGGCACTGAATAGCTGCATGGATTAGATTGCTCCACAAAGTGGCAGACTGTCTTCCCTCTGTTTCTTTTATTGCTTCAGTTTTCCTTTTCCACTGAAGTAACAGTATTATATAAAATTCTGGTTGGTTTCTTTTTTTTTTTTTTTTTGGGCGGGGGGAAGCTGAACTAGACAAATTTTCCCTCCTCCTCCCTTCTCTTCCCCTCTACTTTTCTCTTCCCTTCCCTACCCTTCCCTTTCCAGGGACACAGAGATAAAAAAAATTTTGCTCAATCACAGCTGAAGATTAGGAGCATAGGGGAAACCTGCACAAGGAAGAACCTGCCTTGTCTATTGCCATGGCCTGGCAGGAAGCTGATGCCTCCGTACATCTCCAAAACAGCACAGCCTCGTGTAGGAAATCAACCTTATCCTCATGCTTGCAGAACATGAGGGCAGCCCAGCAGGCTGGTTGTGTCACAGAGTGGGGAATGGCATCAGTACCTGTCCATGTCTCTACCCTGATTTCTTTCATATCCCCCAAAAAGGTCTAAAAGTCTCCAGCATCCTACTAATACACTGCAACATGATTGTCACGCACCATAAAATATGCAGTACTTTTTGCCAGGATGGATATGTTGTACCTTTTGTCTCTTTTATGTCTCATAAACCTCTTGGTATTAAAAGCAATTTTTTTATGTTATTTCTATATATGAGGAAAACCACTGGTATTTACTGAAGCTTTGATTTCTGGTATTGCTTTTATATAAATCATGTTCTCCTTGCTTGAGCCAGTACGGATTCCAGAACTAAACTGCAGACCTCTCTTCGTGTGGTATACCATCAAAATGTGGAAATGAGATAGTGGTTAACTGATGAGTCTTCAGACCTTTCTCTCAGATCTCTCTTCGGCAATAAAAAAGCATCCTAGATAAGCCAATGTCTACCAAGATATCACAGCAGAAAATGACATCTGTCTCCTTTTTCCAAAAATAAGGAACATGATTCCAGGGTTTTGCAAGTATCCCCTGTGTCACAAGGATACTTATATTTGTGCTAAAAGTATGATGGAATTAAAGAACAGGATTCTGGAATATCCTTAGGGAATTATTTTGTAAATATGTATTCAGTACTGAGTCCACTTCAAAGGTAAAAAAGTGGAAAAAAAAAAAGGGAAAAAAATTCAGTTCTTCAGAAGTATTTTTATGATCCTCAGGGATGAGTCATCTCTGGCAGAGGAGATTTAACAGGATGCAAAGAGGGGCTGACTCCACACCGAAGCAGGGAAATCACTGTTCCTTCAGTTTGATGGCTGATTTTTTTAACTAGGGCTCCCCGTACCATCACAAAGGCCAACCCTGTACGTAACTGAGAGAAAATCCTCTTTGGGTACATGTGGTGTGTGGCCAACCTTGCTCATAACATGGGCTGCGGTTGTGAAATAACAGTGACAGGAACCCTCTGCTACCTTGAGAAGGATCCAGAATGGCTGTTTCCTTTTTATTTTTTTTTCCCCCAGAAAAATGCAGCTTCTCTGCTAAACACCCTCACCTTTCTTCATCAAGCATGGGAATTCAGTATCAGACAGAGCCATCTCTAATCTCTCAAGTACCTTTCAATCTGCTTGCTGCTAGGGCACTAAGATTCCCCTCTATCTCTGCGGCAGATAAAATGAGCTCAAAGTTACGCTTTCAGGGGTGGAGGTCAGTTCCCTGATATATCTAGGCAGAAGTCTGTAATCACTTGAGTTTCTGTCCAAGTGAGAGCTGAGAACACGCTGCATTTCTTAAATCTACTTATTAACACGATAACGAATCTAATGGATGCCTTCAGATGCTTGAAAGCTGAAGGCAGGAGCAAGCGTGCATACACATCAGGACAGCTTCTACATTTTTTAAGCCAATTTGCTACTTGCCTAGAATTAAAAAGAGGATGACAAGTCCAGATCTGCAGAGTTTAATGGGAGCTAGCAAACTCTATGGCTGACAGGGCAGAGGGAGATGATGTCTTCCCTACCGCACATAAGATTTTCTGTCATGCTCTTAAATCTTTTGAGTCTAAATTTTAAATAATGTATTACTGTCTGGCATCTTAATGCTTGCATACAGATTCCTGTGACAGAATTGCGAGAATCCATTCCGGTTCATTTTTCAGTCAACAGGTAAAAGAAAAGACAACATGTTCCCAGCTGCTCTTTCAATGTATCCAGCATTTGTAACAGCAGAAAGTGTATTCTAGGAAAAGCCCTGGTTTTGATGGGGACTCAGCAAAATCTTCCAATGTCTCACTCAAGACAATTGGTAAGAGGAGTCTGCTGAATGAAGAGTGGAACAGCCTCACCTCCCTTGGTGGAAGGACCCTTTCCAAGTGTGAGTCAGGAACAGCTTTTACGTTGTTCTCAGTACTGAATGGCAGTTGTCCACTTGGCTTCCCAAAAGTCCTGGCCCAGGATCCACACTGGAGTGCTACCTGCGTGACACACTCAATTCAGCAGAGAGGGAAGGGCAAAGCTCCTTCCTAACACCAATAAAACACACACTTTTAAACAAACATGTCAGTTTAGTTGCTAACTCCACACTTGGAGCGTGAAGGAGGGTCCTCAGAGGCACTTAAGCCTCCTCAGTTTTAGATCAAATTGCTGCTTCTGGGGGGTAGAAGCAGTGTCTTTCCTGCCCCAGGCACAGTTATATAGTGCGGTACGAATAAACAATAAAGCAAGGCAAGAGATCAGAGAAACGTAACAGTGCTCTGACACCTCAAGTTTGGATTACTTGCAAACTGCATCAAGTCCTGGCAAGGCTGACCTAACTCGTGATCCTCAGAGCTCGATAAATTGAGTTCCACAGAGATCACCATGTATTGGTTTTCTGATGAAAACTTTAAAAAAACAGGGGTCTTTTTGCTCTCCACAGTTCTAACAGTGTTGTATAAGCATCATGATTTCTCTTGCTGCTTTGAGTCAAGTTTCTTTTCATGCCCCCCCCCCCCTTCCCATGCTATGCACTGAGCTTTCCCTGGTTTTGCCCTCCAACCCTGAGCAAACTGCATTTCCATGATATATTATTAAAGTGTGTATGTTGTTTGTGAGCTACCCTGGCACCCTTCAGTAGGGAGACACAATTTAAATGTAAAATAGCATTACTGTGATAAATAAAGAGAATTCAAAATTCTGGCACCTTTACTGTATGTATGAGATGTGCTTGGATGCTAAAAGCTGTCCTCTTTTGCATGTAAAATGCTAGCGCCTTGTAGTTTTTTCACTGAGATCTGGAAGTACAAAAACAAAGTCTGACTTCTAAACAACTAATGCGTGTGACTGCACTGCAGGCCTGAGAAGTTCAGTCCACACCCACCTGAAAATGACTGACTGGTTCATAGTAAACAGTATTTAATAACGAGAAGAAAGGCCTGAATTGGAAAACGATCCTACCCCATCCGTTGACAGGAAGCTTATGAGGTGTTTTGTTGATTCCTAGCACACAAAATGTGAGAACTGGGAGGGGGTGGGGGGAGATAGAGGCGCAAAACCTAAAATGCTTCAGTGGCATTAGCCAGGCGTCTTGCAGCGTGATGGGTATAATTCCCTCCCCGGGAGAGCTCTGCAGGGACCGCGTATGAGAGCTGCCAAAAGTGAGGCGACAATGGCCCCGCTCTGCGGCATTCTTTTGACTTAATAGGAACAGCTGGTCAGTGAAGTGTTTGCTAGAAATTTAACAAGGCTCAAACAGTGAGAAGCATCTGCCAATAAATCAAAAGGGAGAGCCCAGCTAAATGAGGTTTAATTTAAATTTGTACCTAGGGCTGACAGATGAGAGCTTCATTGCTCTTCTGCATTGTATTAGCGCACGCAGGTCTGTGCCCACATCAGCAGCAGCTCAGGGAAGATGTTTCTGAGTGGCAGCCTGGGTTAAGCGTGCAGCAACTGTGCGAAACTGTGCGTCAAATGCAAGGGGGGCTAGTGGGGAGATGACACGGGGAAGTCATTTCTCCCTAATGGCACGTTTTCCAAGCCATTTGAACATGATGAAAGCAACCTTGGCCACAAATGTTTTTGGCTCTGCTGTGCCCCATTGCTGCCGCCAGCTTGGTTCCGCTGCTCGTGCAGTGCAAGCAGCCACGTCAGAAAAGGCCGTGGCCATAGCGGAAGTGTCCCTGCAATGGCGCTTGGGGTAGCAAGGGGAGGGAAGTCATCTAATGTTTCTGTTTCCTTGCCTGAGGAAGCCCACACAATCTTCTGCGAAAGGCCAGCTTCCCTGGAGCCCCCAGCGTATGGCGGGTGTGGGCGGAAGCCTCCAGAAGGTCACCTCACAGCAGGCCAAGGGTGGCCACCACTGGCACCAGGGGTGTCATACATCTCTCCTGCTTCACTGGGCAGTTTTCAGCCTGGCAGCAGGGGTTAGATTTCACCTTGAGACAGTCAGGCAAACTGGGTGCCTTTGATCTCCTGGCAGGTCAGAAGAGTCATGCTGAGGTAAACATGGAGGTTTGCTGGTTGTGCCTGTGCATTGCTCTGCTCTGCCATGAGCAACACTGACTTCTTTTCAGGGAAGTGCTCAATCGTGCCTATATGGCTTGGGAGAAAAGCCTTGTGGCTGCTTGTGGGCATCTCCAGCTACCTATGTGCCTCCACGGTGAAGGGTCCGGGAGCCAGTGCAGGGCCAGGCAGCCCCAGGGTCCCCTCCCTACCCTCCTGTGCCCCTGCCCACAGCTGGAAAGCACCGCAGAGGTACGTGGGCAGCCCACTGTGCCTCAAAAGACTGTTTACGCTGCCCAATTTTGCTTGCTTTTAATCTCTGATGTCACACAGAGCTGCTGGGGTGTTTGCTCACAGTTCACAAACCAAGATATCAGGGAGGTTGTTCCTTCGTCTGGGATGTGGAGTGACTGCAGAGGCAAAGGAGAGCGCAAAGGTGGGGAACGGCTGAAGGATGAGCTGCAAGGTGAATGTCTTTGGGCTGGGCTGTCACTGAATTCTGCGTGGCCGTTCTTTGCATGAGTTGGGGAATCAGTTTGGCTTTCTTTTTCACATTAAATTAGAGATATCCAAAGCATGACACGTACTACAAAATGTACTAGGAGGTATTTCTGGTGTATGCACAAATCCAGATAAATGCATCTGTAAGTAAAGCTGCTCTGTAAGAATTGTGACCATTGCCTCACATATTCACTGACCCCCTGATTGGAAGAAACTTCAGCAAACTTTTGTTTGTAATGTTTTCCAGAAGTTTAAAATAGAAGAGGCTGACAATAGTGCACAACATACAAGTGGAAAGAGGAAATTGGGAATAACTGACTTCTTATTATAGATATACTGGTATATTGACATTCCAGTTAGCTTTTTGTATACGAATGCACACTTGTGTGCATGCACACACACACATGCATACATAGAATGGATTAGATTTGTTCTGAAGCTTTTGACAACAGCAGCTACACTTTTTACAAGTCAGAGGCAGCCATATTCCCTTCAGAAATCATCTGGTAGGAAAATATCAAAAGCAGAATGTGCAGGCTTCTAAAGAAATGTGTAGGAGCAAAACAAGCTTATTTCTGTTTTAATCTAAACTGAATCATATGTCTTATGTCAAAGCTATAAAAAACAAGGAAGATAAAAGAGGTAATTCTTGTACTCCAAACTTTTTTTAAAATCTTGTATTAAATTATTTCTTTCTGCTTACACAAAAGAAACAAAAAAAAGTATCAATTCCTAGCAATATAATTTCACCTCTTTCCTACCATTAAGAAGAAACTAAGGAGACACATCCTCTTCTGGTGTAGTCTGTTACAGCTCCTCAGGATTCAAAGGAACTAGGACAGTTTCCAGCATTGGAGGACATGATCCTCAGATCTTTAGTAAGTGAAAAAGCATCCCGTCTGAAACTATTTGGGAGAGGAAGCTTCTCCGGAGACAGCTAATAAAATACTTTCAGTGCTCTGTAAAGGAGATCAGTTGATGCTGAGTGTAAGGCCACTGCCATTTACTGCCTGGTGGGAGAAGTACGGCGGCCCCTGGCCCTTTTCCCAAACCCCAGCAGAGCAGCGTGCAGGTTGGATGAGTTGTTCGGCCGGCAGCAGTCGCCATCTGTCCCGTTGGCCACCTCTGCTATTGCATAATGACCCAGATCTGGTCAACTGACCAGGAGGCCCTGGAGAAGGAGAGCTCCCAGATGGCAGTGTGCTGCCACCATGGATACTTATTACACTGCTCCCCCCTCAGGTCTGGGGAGCTTGGGGAAAGGATGGTGTCCAAAACTAGGCTGTGTGAAGTCCTTAGGTGCCAGGAGCCTGCTTCCGCCCTCCATTTTTCACCGGGTCCTTAGATCCTGCCAGAGCATGGGCTGTACACTAGACTATGCTCTGCAAAAGTACAGTGAGCCAGGCGGTGCTGGGAAGTGCAACACACTCTGCAAGCAAATACTATCTGCATAGGCTCAATGTGTATCATACAGTGGGGCAGATGCTGCCTGCTCTTCCCTGACACTGAAAAGATGCTTGGTTGCCCAGGGAGGTTGTGGAGTCTCCTTCTCTGGAGATATTCAAAACTCACCTAGACATGATCCTGTGCAACCTGCTCTAGGTGATTCTGCTTTAGCAGGGAGGTTGGACCAGATGATCTGCAGAGGTCCCTTCCAACCCCTACCGTTCTGTGATTTTGTGATTCTGTGATTGGGGTCTGCCTAGTCAGGACAGTCAGACACTGTACAATTGAGACTGAGACTGGGCTAGGACACAAGGAGTATAAAAAACCCTAAAAATCTTTAAGTAAGCTGAAAAGCTTCCAGTAGCCTTGGAGCCATATTCAGATAAATGACCTTAGACACCGATGCACCAAAATGATGCTGTGTGGTCCAGAAAGGATTTAGAATGCATAAATGAGGATCCTGTAGGACACATACCTCCCACTGATATTACAGGCTTCAGAGCACCCACAGGAGGTTGGAGGCTCCAGCAGGGAGCCACAGCCATCCAAACAATAGTAGACTCCCAGCACTCCCTGCTGCCAGCTCAAGACTTGCATTGGTACATGAGACAGGACTGGCAATCTCTCCCTCCATTGCTGCAAATCAGGGTGAATCCACTCATTTCTCTTGACACGGTGTGATGGAAGATGAGAACAACTGCCAGAGAGGCAAGTAAGGTTGTTTCAATGGCACGGGTGGTTTTTATGTAGCCCCTTCCCTTCTCAGAGGAGACTGAGAGCTCTTTGCAGCATGGCTTCTGTCCATGGGTCCTGGGCCATGATGGAGGCTCCTAGATACAAGATCAGAAATTGATTAAGTAATAAAAACTCAACAACAGTTCTTGCAATTACCTCCTCCAGCTTCTTGCTTTCTCATCCCCCTCACTCTTGGGTTCTGCAGCAATAACAGCAGCAGCAGAATTGAAGAACGAACAGAATAATACTGCGAAGTTCAGGTTACCTCTGGAAAATCTTCCCAGAACAGCCTGAAGTGGCCACATGATTTTAGAGAAAGTGGGAGGATGTCACCTTCATTCCAAGGCCAAGACTAATTGCTGGGCTGGATCCATTAACCCTGTCTGAGCTGCACAGGTCTCCATATCTCCCGCCTCTTCTGGGAACAATCAAATAATATCAAACTAATACAAAAACTATCATCACCCCAAGTCGTGTTCATCCAGTGCTGGGAAACTATTCTGTGCCTTTGCACTACTTATGCTGGCTTCTTACACTACCAAAATAACCTTTATTAAAGAGATTTAACCAGGTTCAGAACAAATGAAAGATCTGTTGGCAGACCAAAAAACTGTATAAAATCACTACCAAAGGAGGAAGACATTTCTGAGCTGCTGTCTATGTATTTATTTTCTGCATATGGAATCAGTCATTTTGTATGCTTGATAAAATCAAGGACAATTAAACTAAATTGAGCTTTAATTTCAGACTGAGACATACGTCTATGGCTGAGTATTTCTTCCTGCAATGTCTGGAATTACTAACCAGCAGCACAAGCTAAGCTCAAATATCAGACAAGGTGGGATCAAGTTCATCGCTTCTCAAAAAGCAGACAATGATAAAGGTGTTGGAATAATTTGCATTACTCAGAAAAGAAGAGTTTAAACAAGGTCTATATTGCAATCCAGTATATATTTAGGATGAGAAGCAGGACAATAAATGTTTCAGGAGTTGGGGAGGGATAAGACAAGGTCAAGCAGAAATGACCCACTAATGAGGAATCCTACCCTCCTGTGCAAGAGGATAAATGAGCCCCATCGAGGGCTGAGTCCTCAGTATTCATGAGAACTGTGCTCTCAGCTTCCTGCACACTCCACATCACCTCTCTGAGCTGCACCACTGAAGATCTGTGGAGAAAGGATTCTTTATTTGCAAACACACAACTGCAACAATTATTTTTAATACCAGTCTCAAACTCAAGTTTCATATCTTAAAAAACTGAAAACATTTTTCTCTGCTTCTTATAATGTCTAATGTATGTGCCTGTTTCAGGGTCTGGCTCTTCTCCAAGCGGCTGGTGCTTCCCTGCGAACTGACTGGACAGACGATCCTCCCTACAAAGTTTGTGTGTGCAGCAGACATTATTTCCGTCCCACATTAGCTCTCAGTTTGATTCCAGTTCTGAAAGGTCCCTGCTCCTGTATCTTTGATGGTAGGTCCACGCTGGTTGTTAGCCTTGCACAAAGTGCTGTGCCTGGGTGATTTTGATCTTGTTCTTTCCTCCCAAATCCTCAGATGACCTGTGAGAAGAACAAAGCTTTTCCAAACTGAGCAGATGGCTTGCAAGGGAATACTTGTTCAGGAAGGGCAGGCTGTGCTAATGACTTTTCCAACGTCCTACTGTCCCCTTGCCAACAATGATGTCATATGCAGAAAATGGATCCTGTGGCAAGACAGCAAAGAAAGGTGGTTTTAACAACACGGCACTATCCTTGGTCAGTATGAAAAAGCTGTCAAATCTTTGTATCCATACAGACACTGATCAAGCTGAGTTTTCTAGAGGTTCTGGATGGCTAAAGTCCTACAGAGGGGAGCCGAAGGGAGATGACTTATATTTTCTGGAAAAGCCAAGTCAGTTGAGGCCAGAGTCTAAATGAATCGTTTAATTAGAGACCACGCAGAGTCAGAAAAGGATTTTGGTTACATCCAAACCTCCTCTTATCACAGGAAGCTACAGAGTAGGATATTACACAGCTTAGGGGAAAAAAATAATGTCAGGCTCTTTATTAAGTCCTTCTATTCCTCATTGGTGAAAAATCCATCCAGCTTACTCTCTAAGGCACAATGGCTGGCCTCTCAGCAAGTCGCTATTCGAATCCTCCCTATCCAGTGACAGTTGTTTTACAGCAGAGGAGGTGTTAGATATCTTACTAGAGTTTTGCAGAGCAGCTTACACAGGGAACTGTGAGTCCTACCATTTTGCCCTCATCTCTGATGAACACTCATATCTAGAACAATAAAATCTCCTCTTGTTAGTGATCACTTTGAAAGAAAAATCAGCTATTAAGATGATTAAGATAACAGCTCGGGTACAGTAAAACCTTCTAATGTCTATTTCCATCTACCTTTGAAATGCAGACTGCTGCACAGAGGCAACCAAATGTCCTTGTTTAACCTCTTACATGGTAATCAAATGAAAAGAAAGAACAGTGAGAAATTCAGCAAATCAAAGGCTTTGCAAGAGGGTTCAGGGACTTCAAAACAGCCTCTTCTCACATGCAATACTTGTGCGGGAGAACAGGAGAGAGGAAACCGTCCGTTCAGATCTTCAGTCAGTTTAGGACTTAGTCCTATCAGTTTCTGACAGCTTCTTCTGATATAACAAAATTTGATCCACTTTATATCGGTGATTTATTACCAGTTCTGTTTACAGCACAGAGTGCCAAGGAAAAAACTTCCTTACC
The DNA here is from genome assembly GCF_011004875.1 of Balearica regulorum gibbericeps. Lineage (NCBI taxonomy): Eukaryota > Metazoa > Chordata > Aves > Gruiformes > Gruidae > Balearica > Balearica regulorum. The sequence continues at coordinate 40,680,753 of NC_046186.1, forward strand.
CAGAGATCAGCTTCCTGTCTCAGTCTGCAATAACCCAAGTTACCAACTCAAACTAAATCTCTTGACAGCAGGAATCTTTTTTTTTTCCTATTATTAATTTTTGAAGGAGATAGGAATGTTATTTGAGTGATTAGTTGCCCAAGTACATCAGAGAACAGAATATAAATAGGATTTGCTTGCAAAATGGAGGTAGAACCAGACACACGGAATATGTCGAAAGGGAGTTTAATTATGCTCTGTTTTTAAAGAGTGACAAAACCATGCCAGTGAAATTTATAACCCAAGTTATCACAGAAATTTGCAACTCAGTAAAGTTGTCAAAAATATTAAATTATGCAGTATGCACAGATGTGGTTGAGAAATTACCCAAAGATTTGTTTGAGAAACATCAAAGCAGTTAACTTCAATCACATTTTGCTGGGGCTGATATTCTCCTTCATTTTCAGCAAGTTTAGGGAATTAACAATGGTATTGGCAAACATTTATTCAGGTAAGTTGGTCTGCAGTTCTCCTAGTTAGAGCATGAAGACTTATTCCCCGGATCTCAGTTTCTGCATCATTCTATCTACCTGTTGTCCCAAAAGTGGGATCGTTTACCTGGTGTGCACCAGCATTTTGGAAAAACATTTATGTGCCGAGAAAGTTACAGCAATAGAAAACGCTAGCCCTCACATCCAATCATGAGTGTGTCATGAAGCTGAATTCCTGTTTATCCAGAGGAGTAGAGGAGGAACTGAGCAAAACTAGACCAGCTCAACTGGATGTCTGTGAGGTCCCTGTTTGGAATGTATCACACCTAGACCTTAGTTGCATGATCTTCCTTTCAACAGGACCCTTCACAGCCACCTTGTTTGTGACAGCCTTCCTTACTCCAGGCCATCAAAGCCCTAGTCCAAAACATGGCGATAGAAGGTCTCGCCTTCTCTTTGCTGTGTTTTGATTTTGGATAGTTTGTTATATCTGGAGCAACTGCATTTTTCTCAATACTGAGGAAAACAGAAACAGGCAGTCTTTGTGAGCCACCAGAAGCTTTGAGTTCCTACTTGGGGAAAATCAGACACAGCGATGATCTAGGCACCACAGATACAAAAGAATGAGGCTGGGTTCCTATTTGGGAAATTACAGCATTTTAAATATAAGGCTGAGAATGGAGATATTTTTAGTAAAATCATCTTCTAATTACTCCAGGCTCTATGCATTTGTGTGTCCTTCAGTCCTTGTGTCCTTGGGAAAATGCAGGAGAAGATTCTGAGTTGTCATTGAGGGTAATCTTGCACTATGCCACAGGAGCACGGTTCAGCAGCGAGGAGCTATAAGTTTTGCCACAGGAATGGCTTTATACATAGTAACTCCTCTGGCCTTTTATCCCCATTCGCAAAACAGGACAAGAACCATCTTGTGGGAGCATAATCCAATGCCAGCTGCTGTGTGTACCTTTGTGACCTGAGGATGGAGGGTACTCCAGAAGCACAGAATTTTATCTTAGGTATTATTTCCAATGAATGCATTTGTGACACCAATTAAAAATCTCTAAAAGATCATCAGCTTGGAGTACTTTGAGCTGTGATGGACATTCACAATGAGCTTGTATAGATGCCATCTTTCAGATTTAATCTGTATGTGCTGTATATGCACATGCGGCATGTGATGCCATCCCTGACACTGTACAACAGCCGTTCTTTTATGTTAGAAAGTAATTGTGGCATTCTGGATGATGATTTGTTGACTGGTTAATGGCTGTCACTGAACATACTGTATATACATTAGCTGTCCTGTTTTAATGAGGAACAGAACTCTTTAACATTCCTCTTCTGCCATTTTTTCATTTTTAATATGCAATTAAAAAATGACAAATGCAACCCTCAAAAGGGGTTGGACTAGACAATCTCTAGAGGTCTCTTCCAACTTCAGCTATTCTGTGACTCTGAAAATATCCTGGAATCTTTAAGCAGCATTAGGGGGGTTATTATCACCTGTACATGAACAGCTGGCTGAGTCACCAACACGGCTGGTGACACAAACAAGACTGTAGTGAGATGGTTTTATCTCACACTGCAGCAGAAATGCCTTCACATCACTACAAAATGTGAATGTCAGAGCTCACTGAGTGCTGTTTCAGACAGATGTTTGTTCCATGTAACTTGTTAAAATTTCTCCTGAAAAAGGTATCAAAAGCCATTATCTGGCTACATTTCAGCTGGTCCCCAGTCTTTCTGAGCCTTACTCAAGCACACTGAATGTGCTTCTCTGTAAAGGACTGAAAGAAAATTCCACATTGCCATCAAAAAGCACGCAAGGCTGGGGCTTAGGTACGTGCATCTCTGTGCTGCCAGAACAGCACTGGGGAGGTGTATGCTCCCGCTGCTGCCTGCCCTTTTGAGACCTTGGACTGGCGTCGCTTGCCACAAGCAGTGGTGGTGGTACAAGTTGTGGTCCGCACCCTTAAATCTAGGTTTGTTGTTTCAGCTGGCATGGCTGATGCATGACATCCTGCTCAAAAGAAAAAAACCCAAACAGGAAGATACCCCCCTCTTCCCTTTTGTTTCATGAGGACCACTTCTGTTAGGCAAGAGAAGACCATTCTGTGACATGTACGCTTCAGTTTATTGAAAGTTATCTCGGTTGTTTCTTACTAAACTTCTGCTGTGCTGTAACTTTATGTCAACATGATCATCTAGGTCTCATGGAGTTCATTTTATTCTGAATAACAAGTCTGAACAAAACCTTCCATTATATCTGTTAAACAAAATTGCTCGTGTCTGATTCAAAGCGTCTTGGCTGGCCTCCCATAGCTTAATAGAATACGTGCACTCTTGTGTTTTAAGCCACCATTAGCCAGGGTCGTAGCACTGATCACTTGCCTGAATGTCAGAATGAATCTTTCCACTAAACTACTTGCAGCCAGGTAGCAAGGAGGTGATGTGATGTGTCTGATACCATTTATTTTAACTAACAACAGGCACTCTTTGGATATGAATTGAGTTCCATTGTCACTTAGAATCTGTCCAGGAACTTGAAAACGAGAGTCTTAACACTTCTAGTATCTGCGCAGAAGTAATTTGCACGGAATGTTGCAAGCCATTTTCACAGTACATCTACTGAAGCTGAAAAAATGCAAGTTATGACAAGTGCAGGAAAGGTTTTCTGGATTCTGCCTGCTATGAGGTAGCTGACTGTTGCCCCTGAAGAGTAGATGGTGTTTGTGGATAATCTTGACATTGCATTGCCATTACCAACCATCATTTACCTCACAGACTACTTGGCCAGCATTTAGCTAGCAAACAGTCCTCACATGCTTTTTGCAGCACAAAGGACCTGGGTTTTGCAAGGAAAACCATTCCATGACCACATGCTAGGCAATTCTGAAAGTTAAATTACTAGATCTTTTCAAATCAGGGAAGCTGGAAAGAGTTATTTAGATGCATGGCTCTACCCACCCATTGCCACAGCACTCACTTCATTGTGATCTTTGCCCCATGCTGTGGCATGTCCCTGGCAGGAGGTCCATAGGACATACCAGCCATGTTTCCCTTGTAATGTCATCCTGCAACCAGATGGCAGGCATAACAAACATCCTGCATTTGCACATTGACTAGTAATTTCAGATTTGATAGACTGGCCATGAACCTGTCCGTTGCTATAAATGGGCTGATAACATTCACCTTCTTGGGGTTATGGAATGACCTGTAACCAGTTATTTTCTGTAAAGGCAGGCAAAGCTCACATGACTTCTAACCTCTCCAGAAAGCAACTATGCTCAAAATGATGGTGACAATCTAAATTTAGCAAAACGCTAAATTTAGAGGAGGGGGAGGGTTAGATTGGATATTAGGAAAAAATTTCTTCACCAAAAGGGTTGTCAAGCATTGGAACAGGCTGCCCAGGGAAGTGGTTGAGTCACCATCCCTGGAGGTATTTAAAAGACGTGTAGATGTGGTGCTTAGGGAGATGGTTTAGTGGTGGACTTGGCAGTGTTAGGTTAATGGTTGGACTCAATAACCTTAAAGGTCTTTTCCAACCTAAATGATTCTATGATTCTGTGATTCTAAGGCCCATCATAAGAGGTGACAATCTCTTCAGCTGTCACCCCACTAGCTTTAGCAAAAGAGTTAGTGTACTGGAGAGGGGATAAAGGACTAACACCAGTTCACTCAGGGAATGAAGCCCTGCTGCTTTGAGGGGGAGGAATTCATAGTACGAAATGACTTTTCGAGAAATGAACATAATTGTGAGACATTTTGTAGTTGTAATGCCTCACGGATAGATTTGCATTTGCATATCACACACTAACCAGTCCCCTGTGCATCATTTAAACTCTCTCCACACAGGCAATGCTCTGTCAGTTTTCATAATCCAGCTGCCTGTACAGGAATTGTTCTGTTTTCCCTCCTGAAACTGTGTGTGAAAGCAGAAGTGTTCTGCGCTTGCAACTGGCTTTAGGGAATGGGTATTTTTGTCAATTCTCCACAAACCCAGAAAATATTTTGCCTACTGATTTAACAGGAGCTGCTACATAACGCAGTAAATCTTGCATTTTATACTTAACGAGAGCTGCTCATTTCTCCTCTTTGAAGCTATCATTAGCAAACGTTCCAGGCTTTTGATATCTGCCGCACAGTCCTCAGAAGAGACACAGGCATACAGGCTAAAATCTTTTCTCCTTCAATACGATGAGGAGTCCCAGTGTTGCAGGCTGCTGTTCTCATTCTATTTCTGCAAGCCTCATCATCACTCCCTGTTCCTCCTCAGGTCTGGGCCAGCATGGCCAAGCCTGAATGTGTCTGTCTGTAATTTTCTGCAAAGCATCAGGAAGCCTCAGTGGCACAGCCAAGCTCCAAAAGGACAACAGTTATTATACACAAATACACAAGACTTTAGTACATGTGCATCTACTCTGTGTCAATGGTTTTGTGGCTCCTGTAAATTGGAGAGATACAAGAGTTACAAGAGCTAATAACTGCAAAGCTATAGCTAATAGCGACCTCCTCCTGCTTCAGACCCGTGTGCCCGCGCGTTTGTTACTGATGGACTCTTGGCCCATTTCCACTAGTCAGGATGGCTCAGTCATGTGCTTTGCCTCTCACCGGGGGTAAACAGCCTCCCTTGCTGCCCTGGGATCAACCTGCCTTCCCTGCTGATAAAGTGGTGCCCTTGGGGGAAAGAAAGAAAGGGGTGTCTTACCACCCCATCAGACCAAAGCATCCCCTTCAGACACCTACCTCTTTCTTCTGTAAAGCCTTCAGCCCTGCTCTGGGGGAGTGAAGAACATTACCAAGGTGTGTGGTCAAAAGCCGCGTAGTGGCGAAACACACATGAGCCCGTCAGTATCCGAATGCCTCAGCTCACTCCCATAGGACAACGCTCTTGTAAGGCCATGCTGGGAGGGGGCTAGCCACAGGAAGGGAGGGTCGATAACAGTTTCAAGCCATTTTTTACTTTTTCTGCTACAAATGCTGGAAAGGATTGGGCCGGATAAAGATGCCAAAAGGCTCGTTTTGGATATTTGAGGAAAGGAGATTGCAACACCAGCCTTTTCCCTAACAGCCACAGTCCTCTCGCTGTGCCTGGGAGGCTGCACCAGAGCTCACCCCACGCAGAGGGAGTCCAGCGCCACTTCTAATGGGTGCACCAGCCTCAGCAACTGGAAATCATTTAACTGCATGCACTTTTGAAAAATGACTTAGCCATGATACCAGAATCAAAGGAGGCTGTGTTTTTCCGCTTGATGGTCGTAAGAGAAAGCGAATGGTCCAGCCGCTAGTCGAATTGGCTGGCACAGGCTCCTCTTAGTTTCAGGGATAAAACTTGCTTTGATGCAAGCAGCAAATGGTGAAAAGCGCAAAGCCAAACGTGACTGCTTCAAATTTCAGCATTTGCCTGCCACAGATTATTTTTGCAGAATACCAGCGGGTCACTCACTCACATGGGTAAGTATGACCTGGCACCAGAATTACCATTGATTTCATATGATTGATTTCTCAGTTTAACACTAACGTACTAAATCTGTTCTTTTCAAAGAAGAAACTGTCATGGCAGGAGAAAGTGAATTATTCCAGGAGCCCACAGCTTTTAGGACCAGAAAACCTTTCAGAGATGCAAGTTTTTCACTGCTTGATGGAGAAAAGGGACTTTTATGCTCCTTAGTGCTTTCCGAGCAGTTATTTTATAGGTCTCAAACCTCCGTATTGTCAAACCAGAATTCTTCATTAAAGAGATCTTGCATAAGATTGTCTATAAACTGAACCAAAAGAGAAAATTATAAGTACTAAAATAAACAATGAAATAGCACTGACTGCCATGCAAACTGACAGGGGGAATTCAAACTAAGATTGATTTTCTATCCCTCTTACCTCATTACAAGTCAGTTTTTGTTTACCCTGGAGAGAGACGTTTCTGGTTTTGCATTCCTGCTGTGCCACTCCGAATCTGTCCCTTTGTCCCCCGTAGCACCAGGGCTCTCGGCAGACTTGCTTCTCTCATGGTCCACCCAAACAGAAATATTGCATAGCCACGTTCATGGCCCATTTCTGGGCCTTCTTACTCTGGAGTTCATCAGAGCAGTGTTTGGCAGCTGCCTGGAATTTCTTCTTTTACCTCTCCAGTCCTGGAGCCTGCTCAGTCCTTCAGCTTCAGTTAACGTGTACCCTGGTAAAATGTGTGTATTTCTATTGGCAGGGTATGAGGCAAGAGGAAAGTGGAGCTGTAACATCCTGGCCCCACAGGGCACCCCATTCGGAGCCGGATTTGCCCTACCCACGGAGCTTGCTGACAGGGTAGGTAGGAGGAAGGCCAAGGCCATAACCAGCTGCTGCAACAGTAAAATTGGTAACCGAGAGCTCTCTTGGCACTCCAGCCCTGCACATGGGCTTATACAGCACTGATTTACCTAAAAGGGGCTCAATGTGTCCCCCATGCTGTGATGCAGGGATGTGGCTCACGTACCTGCTACTCCCTGTGATTTGGGAGCATACACATTGCTGAGTGTGTAAATGTACCCCAGAGCTTTCAGAGCTCAGGAATAGCGTGACTGCTAGGAAGAGAGAAACAGCTTCCATGTTGCTCTGCTCTTTTAGGACCTCATCCCATACACTTTGGCTGTTGGTTCTACTTCATTGTTACTGGCCCTTTTGAGAGGTAGCCTGAGTCTTCTGGCTGAACGGTTGGTCCTCACCCCCCATGCCAGCCTTCACTTGTTCTGCCTCCCCCAGTCACCATCATCTTTTTCTATGTAAAAAGCCATCTCTTCTTGGCATCACTGATGTCTGCTCTCCTCTGATCTTTCCACTGGAGTTCCTCGTTCTGATAGTCACCTTGCCATCATTTTACCTTTTCCCTTCCTCTGTGGCACACAAGATGATACCGTTCTGGCTGCCTTTCATGCCCTTTCTTCCACAAGCCCAAACTTGTAGCATCTGTCTGGTGTCCTCTGTACTCATGCCAGGTCTCCAGTTGCTCTCATTGTAAGGCACGGCTGATTTGGGGGGGTCATAGAAACACTCAGCATCCCCTCCCACACCCACAGCACAATCTGCCCATGGAAGTCTGTACTCTTCTTCAAGTTTTTTCTGTTGAACCATCCTACCTTTCTGAATGGAATTTTTTACCCTTTGGATGAAAGTTTCTCATCCCTTGATGATCAGATTAGTTGAGAAACTCTTTGAAGTATGTTTTGATAACAACAAAATTCTGTTCCTCCAATGTTACATACTCGGCGTTTATACAGACCTATTTAATATGATAACCTTATCGCCTCCTCACATTAGAGGAAGTTCTGAGTAGAAGAGTTAATCAAAATTTAATTTTCTCAAAGTACCATAGATGAATGCTCCTGAACCCAATTTGTGTTCTTTCTGCTAGTCAAATACACACAGAGATACTGAGGGAGGAGGAGGGGGGAAGGGGACATGAACAGTATTTCTGATTAAGTAAATTCCTATCCTGGCAGTTGATTTGACTATAATTTGATTCTATATTAAAAAAATGTTTATTATTTTTACATCCAGTGTTTTCTAGGAGAAGTGGAAATGGGTTGCACTTAGATTTTATTTTGGGGTTTTTTTTCAACACTGGAAAAAAAGATGATCATTCCTTCAATTTCATCGAGCGTCTTCCACATTTTCACACTTCTGGATGCACCAACATCACTGGAAGGTTCTCATACTAGTGCTGGTTACAATGTGCTCACGTACCCCCTTACTGCTGACTATGGATTGACATAAACCAGATTAAAATGAGTCCCAGCTGAGGGAAAACTATTTTGTAAATGTCTCAATCAACCTCCAGCCTCAGCCCTAGAGATCTCTGCAGCTGAACAGAGATTTCAGCTTGTTGGGGAGCTCGGCGGACTCTCTCCAGGGAAGCAGAAAGAGCGCCAACCTATATTCTCACTGCAAACATTAACTAATTGATCCAGATGTTGGCACAAAGATTATGACTTACCTTTGTACATTGAAATAGGGAGACGGGATCATGAGGGAGGGCAGAGGAAAGGGCTCCTTCCTCATACGATGAATACCGTCACAGCTGATAGATGCTGCTTTGATTTCTCTGTGCAAGCATGACTTACTGGGACAGTGTTGACCTATCCATCAATCGGCAAGGCTGGTATCATACGGGGATGAGTGTGCAGGCTTGGAGTGGAGCGCTGCCCTCAAGGAACATGAGCAGATGCTCGGTCAGGGGGCTGTCTCACGTCTGATGGTGGGACAACTCAAAAAGCAGGTTGGTAGGTGTAACATCGGAATGCAAGCTTGAGGAGCTGTGCCCTAAGCACAGAGCATAGAAATTTGACACTGGAAACAGAGAGATACAGGCGAAATCTAAACCCTGTAGGGTTTGTGAACCTTGGAACGTGCAGTGGTCCCCAAGCAAGGCGAAAGCAAACTTTGTGCCATTGCGCAGGAGGACGGAAAGAAATGAACTGGCTATTTAAAGCATTTCAGACAAATATTACTCTCATGCAAGTTAACAGAGCTGCTCAGATTTAGGATTTGATTAAAGGTGCAAAGGAAAGGAATATAATCTATGGAAAATAAATAGCTCTTGACCAAACTAATTGGATACTTCTGATGAGATTATAAATTTTATTGACCACTGCAAAGATTTTGATGCTACGAAATCTACCCTCAATAAAAATATTTAACATTGTGCTCACAAAGTCCTAATAACACAGGGGAGTAACATAAAATTATACACATCGTATTGATTGAAAAAGAATTGAGAGGAAACATTGAAGAGACAGACAGACATCTACAGGAGAAACAAACTGGACGTCTGCTCTCATCCACTGTTGACTACAGATGAATCCTAGGAAATCAGCTTGCTGTGCCAATGCCTTTGTGAATGCTCTGAGGTTGTAAGTTACAATTATGCATTACACATTATGCAAATATAAAGTCACACCTCTTCGGCACAAAATCGAGGAGCTGCTATGCTGCGGAGCGGGAACAAGCAACCCAGCATGAAGTACACAGTGTCGATGTGCTGGCTGGGCACATCAACCCACTTCCTTAATGCATAGAGGGGAGTGCTGAGTAGGGGTTAGAGAAACTATTGTAACTCCCCAGGTGTGCTCAAATGCCAGATCGGGTTTGGCATTCACACTCAAATGCTAGAAAATCAGAACAAGAACATACGAGCAGCGGGGGCAGGATTTTAATCTGGAGCGAGTCCAGAGGAGGGCCAGGAAGATGATCAGAGGGCTGGAGCCCCTCTCCTATGAGGACAGGCTGAGAGAGTTGGGGTGGTTCAGCCTGGAGAAGAGAAGGCTCCGGGGAGACCTTATTGTAGCCTTCCAGTACCTGAAGGGGACCTACAAGACAGCTGGAGAGGGACTGTTTACAAGGGCATGTAGTAACAGGACAAGGGGTAATGGCTTTAAACTGAAAAAGGGTAGATTCAGATTAGATATTAGGAAGAAATTTTTTACTGTGAGGGTGGTGAGGCACTGGAACAGGTTGCCCAGAGAAGCTGTGGATGCCCCCTCCCTGGAAGTGTTCAAGGCCAGGCTGGATGAGGCTTTGGGCAACGTGGTCGAGTGGAGGGTGTCCCTGCCCATGGCAGGGGGGTTGGAACTAGGTGATCTTTAAGGTCCCTTCCAACCCAGGCCATTCTATGATTCTGTGATTCTATGAATTAGAAGTAAATTTCAAAAATCAAGATGGGCTTTTTAGTTCCTGAAAGATGCACTCTAGACAGCTGCAACCTGAAAAAGGAAACTACCCTATTACCAGTTCAGGAGTTGGTCCAAGTAGGTCCATGCTGGATGATAAACCACCAGGGAAGACCCATGCAGACCTCCTGCAAACTTTCCATGCAATTGGACTTAACATTGGATGGATAAGCTACATAATGTTAGCCTGTCATAAAATATGTACTTCAGGCACCATTTGGTTTCTTTCTGGTTCTAGTCGCAGGAAGAGCAAATTGTACTTAAAAATGGCATAATGGAGGTGATCCTACCTGAGAGAAAAGCCACTGACCTCTGAAAAATGCAGATAATTTTCTTGGAGGAATGAACAGCAATAACAGCACAGTATTCTTGTGCTTGCACTGGTATTGGGAAAGCACAGGCATCAAAAATAAACACATCCTTAGGAAAAGTATTTTAAACCATTGACTTTATTAAAATACTTAATACACAGTCTGTAGAGGAATGTACTTACATTTTCTGGAAACTCCACTGAAACCAAATTTTAATTATATATTTAACAAATGACAAAACAGTGGATGAATTCATGCTGTACACCAAATAATAGACAAGTTAGGGGTTTTTTTTAATCATCACTGTTTTCCTGGCACAGACTCTTCTTTGCTTCTTAGCTTCAATCTCTTGAATATCTAGTAGCAGAGAAAGGAGGTTTGCATTTCTCACAGTATTAAACCCATCTGGACCAAGTTAAATTTCCATTTGTTTTCATCAGGTTGTTCATTCAACCCTTCCCCAGTAGCTTCCTTTTCCAGAAAAGCATAGGCAGTTGACCTCTCTAAAAAGCTACAGGTCATAGTGCAAGAAGAGTTCGACAATCAAATGTGAACGTGGAGCTCTAAACCTTCTTAGAGTCATTACTCTTTCAAAATATCAATTTCAAGCCGAGAGTGGACAAAAAAGACACTGTCAAAATATCAGGGCCAGAACACATTCATGGACTTGGTGGAATGCACATTGAAGACAGCCTGCGGGGCTGCAGCTCTGAAGTAAAAGGTAAACCAGAAGCAAGGTCTTGTCGAAATATAAGATGCAAAGGCTGGGAAGAAGAGAGACGGAAATAACCTGGCCACATCCTTACAAGAATGAAATGTCCTAACCTCACAGAGAAGGCTGTAATCATCATACACATTGCAATTGCCATAGAACCATGAAGATCAGTGACAAAGTGTATGTTACGACAATCTCAATGACAAGTATAATCTGGGGGAAATTATTTATACTGAATGAAGAAATAATTGTTTCAATGCAAGATGCACAGAGGCTGCATAGGTTTTCACATCAAATTCATAAGGCTCTTTTTAGGAGATAATTTTGCAACCTTGCATAGGTGATATTATATCTTTTCTATAGATAATATGCAGAAACTATGTACAGTTGAAAAAAAGAACTTTGATGAATGCATTTTTTTCCCCTCAAGTTTTACCATAGTATAAAAAGTAACTTATATAACTCCTTCAGTTCTCTAAAACACATATGGAATATCCCAGAAAGAGACGCTAGGAACGCCATCTAAATGATGCCGTGTGCGTTTATACGCTAGGTTGAAACTAGAGAAGCCACCACAAAGCATAGTCGTAAAGTTTCCATATAGAGAAAAAAAAAATAAAACGCAGGAGTTAATTTTGCTTACAAACATTAAAATTCATTTAAACAGAAATGCATTTTAGTTATAACAAATTAATGAGCTTCACTAATCAGATTGCTGAATGAATGGATGACTCACACACTAAGTAAACTACAGAAAGAGCCAATTCAATCCCTGCTTCATAATGTACAGTAAACTTTAAAATCTGCATTTGCTTTCCAATTAATCTCAGCTTAGAACAACTCCTCCCTTAGACAACCAGAATGCAGCTTCTCAAAACAAATGTTATGAACATCTGCCAGCGCGCTGCAACAAGAGCCATTAGGGCATTCATGCGCTTCTTCATTTGGTATGGTAGAAAGTCAGCCGGTGGGTGAGGATGGTGCCACAGGACAGCCAACCCCACCTTTGAAAATGAGCGTCCTGTTCCCCTGGACACTCGTCCACCCCCCTAAACGGTGTATCTTTGCTCTGCAATTACCTAAACCAGGAGACCTTCTGCCTGGCATGGCTCTCTTCCACCTAAACTACCTTCTCTGTTACACAGGAGTTGTCTGGCATTTCTTTTGCCATTTTGTGCCTGGATCTAAGACGTCATGATTAGCGTTGCTTATTACTCTTGCATATCACAGTGATGTGTACTTTTCAGTAATATTTACAATGGTATCACTGTGGAGAACTAAGCCCTGTACTGGAAACAGTCTCTTAACAGAGACCTTAATACTAAGGATTTGGTGTATTCCTTATCTACAGATAAACTTAAAAAGGCAAAGCTAAAATCAGCCCACTATACATTTGGTGTGTTAGGTTCAAACAGGGGAAAAAACCAAACACAGAGCGCATTTCCTTTCAAAGGGATGCTATTTACATGAAGGATTCACTTTATTAATATTTCAACAACAAAAACCCAGCTAATTTTGAAATTAGTGAAATCTAAGGCGGCTTAGTTTTTAACCAACACAGAGCACAAACGACATTGCTGTTTGCTGTTAAACACAAGTCTCAGAAATGCAAGGAAACTATGATAAACTATACTATGGGTGACAAATTGCAACCAGTTGAATAACAAGAGTAAAAAAAAAACACTTCTGCTTTTTTTAAACACAGCCTCTAAAAAGTACAGCATCCCAATGTTTTCTCAGTTCTAGATTGCTGACGTTATAAATTAAAGGTGAAAAGAGATCCGTATATAAACAAGGCAGCTTTCCATTGACTTCATTGTACTGTTCTTGTCTAAACCTTTGGAAATTTCAGCTTCAAATACCACACGGTAAGGCTGAATTTATCAGTTACAGAACAACGTCCATTTGTATGTGGAATTTGAAAACAAAAACAAAACCCAAACCAAACTCAAAAAACCACACCCAAGTATTTACAACAACTCAGATTTTGTTTTTTCCAGCCTTCACGCTTGCATTTCACCTTCTGCAGAACTGTAAACACACTATCCGCTGAGACCAAGGCCTTACGTTATGGTACGCGGCCTTTTGGGCGGCGGGGGCGGCATGAGTTCAGTGTCGGGATCAAGGTGGTGTTTCCGCGTCTGTCCTTGAGAAGCTGCTGTACATCTGTCAATGAACTCAAACAGCATCTCCTTCGTGACCGGATTCTGGATGCTGTTGCATACAGCTGGGAACAAAGAACATATTCTTCAGTTACTAAACCGATTTGTTGTAGTCGGCACTTCAATAATTTCATCTCCTCTTTGCAAAATAAGTAACATCATTTGGCTCAAGCATTCAGCTTTAAACGCAGACTTTCACAAGACCGTTGTGTCAGGAGTGGAGTGTCTCTGCTCTGCCTCCCAGAGAGCAAAGCAGCCTAGTGGGCTCCTGCCTCAGGGGAATCCCCTTTTTTAAAACAAACAAAAGGCCTGCGTGTGGAGGCTTCATGGGGCAACTATAAAAACGCCAAGTGGTGACATCCTATTGAGGCGAGCAACAGCAATGAAGGCCTCAGGAGACATAGCTTTAAAACGCTCATCAAATCCCAACAGCTAGACACAAGCTTACCTTAATATTGAAAACCTCTGAATTAAGGTCACACTTTTTTTTCCATGACTAAGTACTATACCATAAACCCACAAAGCACAGTACTTTTTTTTTATTTTTTAACCTAACTACCTTTGTGTGGCAGAAAGACTTGACACCAAGTGAACTACGCGTCTACCTGAGTGGACCACATGGTGGAGGAAAGGCCATAGTGCTGCTGAGTGGCCAAGGCATGCATGTACAAGCACACTCAGATTACTGAACGTGAAACCCTAGGCTATAGTTTGTAAATTACGGTTCACGGGATTTTAAGGAACATACAAAAAGGCTCAGTTTTCTTAAAACAAATGTATTAATTTTAATACTTTTCCTATATAACTTGATACTCCTCTAATTAATCCTCCCTAGAGACTTAGGGAGGGCAAAGAAAATAAAGAGCAAGAAATTAAGCAGGAAACCTACAACTATCTTGGAAGAAAGTACAAAATGATTAGAGAATAAAAGCATGCAAGGATTGGCCACAGTGTGGATGCAATTTCCATGCAAAACAATCTATTGACCCCCTAAAGTACTAACCAACATTAAGACTCCTTAAAATGTACTTGCAATATAGCATTGTTACAAATAACAATCAACATATTATTTCCTGACTCTTAAAAACACGAGGCAGCTGGTGTAACTCTCTACCAACTTTTAAGGGCTGTCCTCGCTTAGTCACTCAAAAAGCCCTTCTCTTCAATTTGAAAGGTATCAAAGTCCAAAAGCAAGATGGAGACATGTACTTATTTTGTTGCTATTTCAACCATCAGGAAAAATAAACAGTATTTTTCATCAAGAGAAAGCAAATAGAGGACAAAGGATCTAGAAAAGGGGACAATGGAAGTCTCAAATGAGAAAATACAACTTTTGGAGATCTTGAAAAATGGTCAAAAGTGAAAATTTAAAGCCAAAAGAAAACTTTGTTCTGAACATTCCTATGGAAAATTTGAAATATGTCTTACAAAACAGTTCTTCCTGTAGCATTTTACTTTATTTTAACTTTTATTTTTAGGAAATAGTCAAAAAAAAGTCAGGAATAACATAACTGCTCTACAAATGGAGGAAATGAGAAGAGAAAAAGTGCAGCTGCATATGCTCTTAAGAATGAAGGGAAGAAGAATATCCTACTTCTCAAAGAAAACTCCAAGGAAAACTAACTATTGAAACAATAAGGTGCATCAGAGAAGAGAAATTTAAGTCATGGTGACAAAGAGATGTCATTGTACTTGTATGACTTTTGTGGCCCATTCCTCCTTCCTGGACTGTTCAGCAAGTATTTCAGCTACATTCTGCACTGGCTCCCTAAGGTGCCACCAGATTTATTATCTCCTGGCAAAATGACCACATTTTGTTTATTCAAGAAAATCTACTCACTGCTCAGGCAGAAATACAAGTAGAACATTTCAGAGAAAATGCTACATCATCTATGAATGCCCTAGTAAACAGCATGGTCTTAAATATGATTAACTTCATTTTGGCACTTAACAAAAGTCATTATCGACATGACTATTGTTATTCAGCCTTGCACACTTCTATTCAAACTCTTATACTTCACCTGAAAGTAAACATCATTTAGTTTACAATACTTGGCAAATATATTTTGGTAGAAGAACATAAAAGTCTCATAATTCTGCAGGGTTATATCCCCCAACTTCCATTAGTTCCCCTCTTCATTGTTTGTGACTATTGTAGAAACTTAAGATAACATTTTCTCTTACTAATTTTCTAGCCCATCTGCCAAATAATGGTTTTGGCATTTTGCATAGAGGTGAAATTATAATAGACTTTTTGTTCAACAAACTCAACTCATAGTGTGCCAGCTTGCATTACATCCCGACAAGGCAGCACAAGGCTAGGAACTGCTGTTAGTTAGTTAACTGCTGCTGCAATGCTCTTGTAAATAAAAACTTCCTTGGGTCTCACTTAAAGGGCATGCCCTGCCGTTTAAAGTCTCTTTGAGCAAGTGTCTGCAGTTCTACAGAGACTTAGGCACTTGCTTCTGCATTCTCTCTTAAATTCTGCATGACAGTACTGGTTTAACTGACTTCATCACATAACCCTGAAGCCACAGGATTCATGCTATATAAAAGCTAAACATGACATAAGCACTTGCAAGATGAGGTATTACTATAATAAGTGAAAGAAGTCAGGACTCAAACTAGAAATGAGAACAGAGTCCCTTTCCTCCTTAAACTAGAAAAGAGTTAAAAAAAATAAAATTTGAGCTTGAAAAACTTTTAAAGCAAATTATTCTACTCACCCATGGCAGTGCTGTAGGCATTTGGAAAGCTTTTGTCTATTCTCTGTCTCATGAAGACCCAGCTGTTGTTCTCAAACTTGCACTCTATAATTTTATTGTCGTACTGTTTCAGTTCTTTTGTCACCTGTTCGAAAAAAAATAATGTTTGGGATAAACATATTTTAATTAACTTTTTTTTCTTTCTTTTAGGGATAAATAATAGAAGATCAAAAGCTGCCCTGCATTTTTCAGCAACATGCCTCCATCCTACACAGAAAAACTGCACAGACTACATCGCCATTATACATATGCTCAGCTACTCAACATTTTAAAAATACTTTTCAAATCTGCTGTCAATATACAGCAATTATATTATGCTAAAACGTCAGCAGCTCTAACAGAGGGGGAAAAAAGTCACTTCTGGCCCAAATGCAAATAGGTTTCCATGGGAATAAACTGCTTCCAGCGTAAGTGCTACTGCCAGCCTAAGTGCACGAAATGTATTATCCATGTTTCATCAACCTTCTTTGTTGAAGGTCTCAAAGCCAAATGTCAGATTTCAATACCAGAAAGAGCTTATGGAAAATCATTCCACTCTTTACATTACTGAGGATTTTTCTTTTCTTTTCTCTTTTTTCTTTTTTTTTTCCATTTGTCTTTAAAAATTAAGATTGTAACTCCAAAATAATGCGGGATTTCAAATCACATATGTTCTAAATCTCCTTCAGGCCTCTCTTTATTGATTCATAGATTTGTCAGCAGCCAATATCCCGAGCTATTTGTCTTTCTATTTGGCAACGCTGTGTGGTTTGGAAACATAGTTTATATGCATTGGACTTCCTAGTTGTTTTGGCTACTTCATCCTATGCATCCTAATCTATGATACAATGCAAAATTTTCAAGTAACCATGGTAACCTGAGAACCTTATCTAACGCTTTAACAATTTTACCCATATACTTCACTTTGTTCCAAAGGGCCTCTTCAGAAGTATAAAGCTGTATTTAACCGCTAGCTGCCTTTAGTTTGCTAGAGTTTACCAACGAAAAGCTGTACAAGGTAATGGAACACTTTGGATTCAGGATCTTATGCATAAGCACTCTCATAAAAAGGCACTGGTTATTGCAATTCATTAGCATAATTTTTCACCTCTGTTGTCTACTTGCTCCTGAGCGGTGACACGGGAATTTACTACTGTCAGAAAGATGCAGATTTGAAAAAGGCCATAACTGTCTCCAGACAGCTTAATAACACATACAGTGGAAAAGTCCATGAACCTCTTTTCCATTAATTCCCAGATAAAGGCAATTAATTCATGAAAAGGTCCTGAGCATGGACAGAGTCCTCCTATACTACACGGTACAGGATTTATCCTTCATTTGATAAGCAGAATCCTAACATTTTCCTTGGTATTTACCCTGAATACTTGCATTCATTCCCGGAAAGGGAGCCCTCTGATTTTACCTGTCAAGTGAACGTGGCACCATAAGACCATTTTGTTAAATCTGCTTAAAACCGAGGCCTGTCCTACTGCAGGACTGACAGAGTCAGAGCCAGGTTTCCATGTCACACATTATTCCTTCATCCATTCTATCACCTGTAAAGAGCTTTCTTCCAAAAATCATTTAATCCTTAAGTGATTAAGGATTTGCATCTGCTGATGATCACTTGGATGAAATCAACAGATTGCCCAGATCAGCAATCTCTTCCTTTGCAGCATGCTCTGCACAGCACATCACTTCTTTCCATCTGCATTGAAAAGCTATATACAGCCCAGATGTTTGACTGACGCACATTTGTGGATGTGTTTATGTTCCATTAGGTGTATGCAGGAAAACACAACATCCTTTTTGAGCACGCTATGGATACGTAAACCCAGGAAGAAACTCTGGGCAGTGCGGTGCCTTGGGAAGGTATATTACTTTGAAAACAGCTGCCTAGTGGAAGCGGGGGCAGCAGGGGGTATGACTGTGTGTCTGATTTTCTGCCAAAGCAGGGAAATGTTAGAAGGATCACCTGCTAGAGACAGAAATGTATAAAACTGCAGGGAAAGACTTCAACTAACCAACCATCACATAGGGCCTTCTCCTGGTTTATCATTCTTCTAGCGTTCAGATGCTCAGAATAGCAATAAATTAGATGGCAGCTTTATCTGACTCTGGCAATTAAGCAGTATTATTAACTATCTAGATACTTACTTGGCCCTTCATTAGCAATCTGGAAGACAGATCTTTCAAAAAATACGAATACCTGCCAAAGCACTGACTTAAATGAATTTTCCCATTAGAAAACTGATGGTCACAGTCTTTAACAATTGCAAGTTGCAGTAATTATTTTACAAAGGAAGAAATACAGCATCTACTCTTCTCTATACTTTGTTAAGTGACCTCAGTCTTATAAATGTTCTTAATGTAACGTTAATGAACATTTTAGAAACTGCTGGGCACTTGATCAAGACTACAAGTACTCTGAGCAAAACGCCCTTTTCAACATTAAAAATACTCCTCTACTATTGCATCTTAGTAGACTTCTAAATGGGTATTGTTTCTGCACACAACTGAACAAGCCCACAGCAATCCTTGTATCCGTAATTCGCACCTTACATCTACCTATCACTTGCACACTACTTTCTGGTATTTCAGCTTCAAAGTGGGACATGGAAACTGTCAAATTTAACAGTCTTGAATTTCCTTCCCTTTGGGAATCCATTCTGAGCTGCTCAGAGCAGTGTATTCTCGATTCTCCCTTTGCAGTATGGGGTTTATCCCTCCTTCTCCATCTTAAGTATTACAGTCCATAGCAGTATCTGAAAAATGCACCATCATTTCTCTTCCTGAGAGGTGGTACTTCTAGCTAATCTTCACAGAAATGGGAGAAGTGCCTTAGGATTGCTGGCAGTTCTCAGCCAAAATGCTCATCCTCAGCAGCAGTGATGCTTTTGGTGCAGCAGTGATGCTTCTGCCATACTGTTGATAAAACGCTTTGAACTAGCATTCAGCACTTTCAAGACAGAAACTCTCACCACGCTAAGGACTCCATGGAACCTCCCTTAATTAAATATTTATTCCCTAGCCTATTTTTGGACAGCCAGTCAAAATTAGAAGCCCAGATGCTCACATCTCGGACACGGGGCTGTCAGAGGTGGTGTGCATCAGAATGCTATGTCTGGTCTGGGCCACAACTGTGTCCTGGGCAAGAACGAACACCAGCCTGTACACTGCTTTCCTTTCAAGAGGAAGGAAATTGTTCCTCAGTGGGAACATTCCCTGTTCCTGACTGCATTTGATCTAGTTATCAAGAGCCAGCCTACTTGCCCAACAGAAATCACTTCCCAAAAATATAGATGAGCTTCCTCTTGGAAGCTGATTCATTACATTACTACTAGATTGCAAGATGTGATTGGAAAAAAGTGGGCAAGAGTTGCATCCCCTTTCCAGAAATAGCTCGTTATCAAATCAGATTGGATGTAATACAAGACCACTGCCTAAGAATGTCAGATTACATGAAGATGACAGCTATCTTCCTCTTCCTGCTGAGAAAGGCTTCCCACTGCTGTCATCATCTGGGCTATTCACTACTAAAAACTTTGGTGGGGTAAAGCTTATTCCTTTTTTCTAAGAATGATGACGGTTAAGGTTTCGGAAATCTCTCATTCTCCAGTCTCTTTCCATCTCCTATGTTCTGAAAGAAATTCAAAATATATTAAAAAAAAGTGAAGGATCTAACCCATCTCAAATTATCTCGCCTGGCAGAATAATGGAGCCGTTTTGAGATGAATCACAACAATGTGTTTATATGCAGTCACATTTTATGTTAATTTAGAGAAAAATGTGAAAAAACAATATATCCAGCTGAAAAAGAGGAGAAACCATTTACAATGAAAGCAGTTAGCTCTAGTCCGGTGAACATGCCTGCATTATCTCTGCTGACTACCAGCAGGGCCAAGGCTTTTCTGTGTATCTCTACAGCCCACTTGATCATCAGACTGGTCCATCATTCCACCTGTTGAGTCATTTTTTCATTTACTTTTATTTTCTGTGAAGACTTCACTCAAACGTTAGTCTCATCACCCTTAATCCTGGAGGAGAATGAAATTCCTGGGCAAGCTGCTACTTTACATAAGAGGTATTAGCAATGAGAATTTGGTAATTAAGATAATACTTCAGAAAACATGTCTACAGAGGACAAGCTTAAGCTTTACAAACACATCTACCTTCCCCATATTCAAGTTCTTTACAAAGAAAAAAGGAGGTAAGCTTTTAGATAGATGGACTGAAAGAAGCCCTATGTTTCCATATGCATATGTTTTTCAAAGCAAAAGAAATTATTTTAGCTCAGTAAATAATCTCCTTTAAAGAAAGTGATGTTTGTAAGCAAAATCTTCCTCACATATTCTATTTCAAATCTCTTCTCTCTTTAAATGCCTTTTTGTTGCACTTTCCCCTCTATTACCGAACATTTATAGAAAGAAAGAAATTTTTCAATTCACCTATTTCTATTGCTTATTCCACATCCCTAGTCATCAGCCTATTTCTAAGATCCCAGAAGAAACAATCGGAATAGTAGATGCAGAAAATGTTAACTTCCATGAGAGAACAAATGAGCAAAAGCAGCAGTTGAAATCTTAAGAAATTAAAAAGATCTTTATTTCTAAGTACAGAATTAAAAAAAGGAACCATAACACACAGGGAAGATAGATTCTAAACGTAATGGCTTTCTATTTTCTAAGAAGAATCTGCCTTTTCTTTTTATAGCTGGCACGTGCAATGAAGGCATTCCTTTTTGATACGCTAAAGTACACAAACTGTTTGTTTTCTTTTTTTAAACACAAGTTCCAATGCCTGGAGGGGAGAAAAGTTTCAAGCTGCCACATAAGGCCTGGAAAGTAATTCTTCCTCTCTCTGATATCATAACTAACTTTTCTCCATTAGGATCCATTCTCACAGCTGTGTGTTCAGGAGGGAGCAATCTTTTGGTTGCTTCCCAGTCCCCTACTGCAGGAGAACTGGAGCCCACACACCTTCTCTAGTCAGCCATCCTGCAAAAATTAAACCACATTTTTCTAAGAACTGTCCAAAATATAGGGCATTTGCAAGCTCCTTGTCCTGAGGGTATTGGGATACATTCAGCACAAATGACAGTTTACGAAATAAAACCTCTCTAGCAAAATAGCACATCTCAAATCCTGATTTCTGCATCACCCTCAAATACCGTGACTGCCCACAACTGCGAAGTACTGTGGAGTTTATTTCTAAACTTCTCAAGCAATGTGGAATGTCCTAGATGACAGAGAGAATTAACCTGCCCACTGGTACTATGACTCCATAGCAGTAAGGGCTTCATCTGAAGACCAGGGAGAAGCAATGGCAATAGTCAGGGAACAAGAAGGACAATTACATGGGAATTTGAGGAAACAAAGAGGGATCAAGACTTTCTGAAGAAATAGGATGGAGACAGAAAAAATAAAGAAGCAACAGTAAAAAAATAAACAGCTTCTGAAGATACAAAGATAAGCCAAGCTCAAAGTGAAATCTTTTTGAAGACTGAAGAGTTAAAGGTGACAAGCAAACTCCAAGGACCTTCATGTCAAACCAAGGCAACTGAGAGGAAATAAGGTGTGAGAAAGAGGACTCCCCTTTGTTCTGAGCATACACCTAAAGCAAAGCTTTGAAGTGCATGATTGTAGGGCACGCTCAGCCTTCCAGAGGAATGTGCATATGGGCAAGGACTATCCTGGGAAAAGTCTTATACATGATTACAAATGAGGACATGAATATAAGAAATTCTAACCATTTGACTAAGAACTTCCTAGAGAGCCAGGGCCTAATGCAGATCCCAAGTTGTTCCTTCAGTGCTTCTTCCTAATTCTCTGACAGCTGGTTCAGAAGCTTTTAAAGAACTTTTGTCCCCATTCACATAAAGTATATCATGTTTTGCACAGTAAAACTTCTCAAAGAACTATAAAAATTTAATAGATGGTTATTAAATGCCTGTTCATACCATTAGCGTACACAGGGCCACAAACATTAATACTGTGAACTGGCAAAAATTAAATCAGTTAATCTGCTTCACATTTTTGTTCAAGCCAACACAGATTTTGTAATGTAGCTTAATATCCACTTCTTAATATGATTCAAGAGATTATTTTATCAAAAACATAGATTTGTCAAAAGTAAAATAAGAGCATTGGTAACCAATTCTGTTGCTAAATTAAACATACTGATTGTGTTTCCTTTTAAGTAATATATCACCCAACAAATGGTTATCAGCTTGGGTAAACACAATGTAGTTGATATATTTATTTAACATTAAAGAAGCCTTCTAAGTGTAACTACGCTTCTTGTGTACATAGGAAATGGAAATGCTCCAATTTCGAGATCTCATTCCTGGAAAGGAACATTAAGATACATAAAAATTTCAACATTTTTCTTCACGCTAAATTAAACCACAATGCTAACACCAAGCACTGGAAAATCATGGAAAAAGCCAAAAAGAAAAATTGTGTTTCAAAATCACAAGAGTGAGGCTTTATTAAATTGTGGATTTTTTTGTTTTGTTTTTTGACTTCCAGTGTCTAGCACTCACAGTTCATGATTTATTCTTTCTTTTCAACATATAATATTTTCTCAAAGAATCTCTCATTCTTATGTGTAGTAATTTCAAATATGGATACCGTTTTCTGATACATAGAATGGGTTGGAGTCCTGGGGTTTTCCTGACAACTGACTGATGGAAACATCAGAAATCAAAAGACTTCCTCTTATCAGTGATATTACAAGTTTAATGACTTTCAGTGCAGCTGTAAATAGATTTCTTAATGTATCCTGGAAGGTCTCCTGTACACCTGACCTTGCAACGCCATCTGAACTATCTGTAAGAAACCGATGTTCTTCAGAGCTTTGTTTAGGACTCACAGAGGAACACCGGTATCTACAAAAAAAGCAGATAGCTGGTAACTGCTAAGACCATGACGTGAAAATATATCTGTGTTTGTGCAAATGCTTTGCTCGATGATGCACGCTCTTCAAGATATTCTTTTTCTATACTTCCTGTTTCATTCAATGGGAAAACCTGGTCAGCCACAGCAAACCAACAAACTCTTTGAACCCTTTTGGGCATTGTGACTCAGGCATCTACAGTACTCAAAGAGCAGCTGACCTTCCTGCTAGACTTGTCATCTCCACCTAACTCCTGAGGGAAGTTTAAAGCTTTTCAAAAACCTATTTTCTTTTAATCATTGTCAAGAATGGGAAACAGAGATCTGAGGGTCCATACACATCTTGAACAGTTAAATGAAACAAAGTAATAAATGATTGATCCTCCTAGATTGATATCCCTTGCCCAGACACTCTAATCATCATAGGTCTATGGATTAAAGAAAAAAGATCTCTGTACATCTTCTGTAAAAACTGAGAAATGGAAGAATTCTGTGTGGAGGACTTATGAACCTGTCATACCTCCATTACTATGAGTTCTTAAATAAAGTCATATTAAAAAAATATAATTCTGACCCTCAGCATGTGCTAATGACAGAGGAAGAAAACTCTAGACGGCAGCTAACACCCAGCAGTAAGAGAGCAGTAACAGAGTTCTCAAAGCAAGTGTCAGTGTGAACTTACTGTAGAGAGGATGCATATTTGGTGCAAACAGAGTGTCACCTGCTCTACAGCTCATGAATTTGTAGGAAGGGTAAGAACAATGCTTCACCGCAAGCACCTGGGGTAACTTTGCAGAGGCCAGAGACAGCCACTTTGGATTTGGCACACCAAGAAGAACTGTGCTCTAATAATCCCTGAGGTCAGTACTGAAACTTCAGGGTGGTTTTCAAAGTACCAGAGAAAAACAGGCAGATGCAAGCAAAATAGTAAAATGCCATAGCAAACTGCAGAGCTGTTCAGCAGGTGATGCAAAAACAAATAAGTAAACAAAAAATCCTTTCAGTGAAGGACAAGGAATCCACTGGAGGTTTCTGAAAAAAACCACCCCTGACCAGGAAGGTAAGCAACTGTACAGGAGGGGAAGATAGAGCAAGGATATGCAGTGCAAGATGATAGAAAAAGCTGTAATTGGAATGTAGAAATGATTCCGGGAGGAAACATTTCACCCACAGCCTGATACATTTTGAGGACTGCAGTTGTACTTGACATGAGCTAGCTTGAGAAAGCCGGTCTTAACCCTCATTTGTGTTTTACTCACTCAGACTGCCTTTGCAAAAGGGAGCCAGCCCCAAAGTGAGAGCACTGCATGCTAAGACACCAAGATCCAGGAGACAAGAGTCATGCACCAATAGTAAAGAATATACTTTGAAAACACCACTTAGCTCATTCATAAATTATGAATTTCATAAGGCTTATTATTCTCACTTTGCAAATGGGGAAACAGAGAGAGATGGTTTGTGGTCACACAACAGGGAAAGCATTTACCCCCCATTAGGTTCTTTAAACCCGATCTTAATTACCCCTCAGGTACTTACGCTAGCAAGAAATCCTGTGACACAAGGCAGCTGAGATCTCTTTAATAATTTATCAGCAGAAACCCAAACAAATCTTCTGGAGACAAAGTAACGCTATCACTATTTTACAACCTTTGGCAACACTATTTCTATATCTCAAAATAAATGAAAGAATA
This sequence comes from Balearica regulorum gibbericeps, assembly GCF_011004875.1. Classification (NCBI taxonomy): domain Eukaryota; kingdom Metazoa; phylum Chordata; class Aves; order Gruiformes; family Gruidae; genus Balearica; species Balearica regulorum. The sequence goes on from NC_046186.1 coordinate 40,705,443, forward strand.
GGATGAAGAGTTTTTCTGACATTTTCTGCCTTTTACATGTTGGACTTCACCTCTATAACGATGGCTCTCTTGACAAACGTTTGTGTTTATCGCATGTAGATTTTACAGTGCACTTTCTCAAATGACTGTTTTTCATCTTTTCTTTGTACCCAAGCTATTGCTACTGTAGGAGTCTAAATTAATCTCGTTTTACCTGTATTTCTTACACCCTACAAGGGGTTCTGTCGCTTGCTGTCACACCGCCGGGGACGGGTTACGGGTATACTCCCTGGGGCTGAGCTATCAGGAGCTTCCCAGCAGCCTGAGGAAAAACTACTTTTACGAGCCAGATAGTACCTAATCGCTACTCATGCGGGCCCCGGCTCTACAAACTCTTATCCTTGTAAGTTATATACCTCTGAGCAGTTTCGTAAGATCAATTAGCCTGCACTACTGTTATCAGGATTGGGCCCTAAACCTAATTCTAGTCATCGCTTATCTGGTTTCTGAAATGTTCTTAGAAACCGTGGTTATATACTCTTTTGGAAAAACACCATATGATATCACAATAAACCAAAAGAAATTCAAACTAGAATCCAAAGTAGCAAGTAATTGCAAGTGAGTCTTTTAAACCCACTTTTACTTGTAACAACAGGCAGCTTTCAAATTACAGCCATTATGAATCATATTCTTTTCTTCCATTTAGATCCCAAACAGCCAGTTATATACGCTTAAAGTTTTTTTTCCCCATAAATCAAAATTCACCACTGAGAACAACTGTGTTAACACTACAAGGAAATTTGTTTGCTTTGTTAAATTGAGCTTCAAAAGCATGAATTGAACGTACATTTGTGACGGCAAGTAATGCCTCTTCTTATATCCATTCAAAATGTTTACTTTATTACAGCTTATTATAAATGTGCTGTCTAAAATGCAGCAGCATGACTGTTCAATTTTCAGGCCATAATTTTATGATAATCATATGTAATATATTCATACGTCTACTCCGCTGCCTAACAAAGCCCGAACTGGTTTGTTAGCAGCATTGCTTTCCCCACGGTTCAAATTTCTTTGACTCAGAACATTACTGAACAACAACATTAAGAAAGATATAACCAAAATTTTACTTCGTATTCTTCACTATAGTAGGCAAACAAAGAAATATATAACATTGGAAGCTGAATTTGGCATACTGACTTTATCAAATACTGGTATCTAAGTGATATGTAAATTATTAAACATGCTATGCAAGCATTATTAGAAAGGTGGTGGGGGAGCAAGATTATAAATTTATACATGTTTTCTACATCTAGAAATCCTATTAATACTTGAAAACATTGAGATTGTACAGAGAGAACATGTGCATAAACTAAGACCAGAACTAAGCAAACTTGCTTTTAATCTATATTTAACATATGTTTCAGTTTTTGCCTAGGACATATTTACAAAAAGTAGTATTTTTTTTTCTCTTCAATAGATTTCAGAGGCAACTCCTAGTTACTCATAAATTTAATTCTAGAACATACAGAGGCTTATGGGACTTGTAGGAGATAAAAATTCAGACAATCCCTATCCACTTCACTACACTGAATGGTTTGTCATCAACCAAGTCTGCTATGAATCAAAGGGTCGAGCCAGAAAGAGAAGCTTAGTCCTGCTCATCGTAGCTTTTATATGGTCTGTGTAATAGTTAGCATTTTTAAGAGAGTGCGAGATCTTGAAATCACAGAAGTCTCTTAAGGCAGAATAAAATTTTATTTTTTAAAGACAATTTTCAGGTTTTGTATTTGTATTATATAAGAAAACAAGAACTTTGAATTTGCAAATACAGGATGACAAAAAAAGTTAAACTACAATTTTTAAAACCTCACCATTATGAGGGAACCATTCTTACACCTGATTTCTGAGATTGGAGTTCACAACCCTGCTGACTCAACCTTCATTTTTGTAGCTATGACACAGGACGAGTTTCAGGTGACTGCCAGACCCACTTAAGTGAGGGAGCTGATAAATGCCTTGATGAAACACTGCAAACACAAAGCTGAGAAGAGCCAAACAACAACCACCAAAAATAATCTACTCAGCAGTGCTATAAAATCCAAATAATAAAGCAAAGAAGTGTTGGGGGAAAAGCTGCAAAAGCCATGTTAGGGATTTTTCATTGTATTTTTCATCCTTCTAAGATTTCAATTAGAAGGAAAATAATCTTTTTTTTTTTTTCCATTACTTATATCACAACAAAAAGATTAATGGCTGCTGACTTAACGCAGACTTTCAAAAATTAGCTTTGATCAAAGCAACTGCTGTAGTGAAAGTCAACTGCCCTAACTCACTTCTCAACTGCCTTTACAGCATTGAGCTGGCTTGAACTCCCTCCCTTTCTTGAATAGTTTCACTTAAACTTCAAAGCCTAACTGGCTTTGAGGCTTAAATAATGGAAAGCTTTTTCCTCCTTCTTCAAAAGCAATTAAAGACGTTCAGTATAATCTGACCTACAATCTTAAAATCTAAGCACGCAGGTCTTCTTGATCATTGTGAGGTTACAGAATGGAAGAGGCTAGATGGGGAAGTTAATTGTGGCACAGACACTGCAAATGGTTTTATGGCGCCTGCCAGCTGATGAGGTCAGTCCTCTAAAAGAAAGGTAAGCAAGGGCTAATCTATCAATGGCACAAATTTGTCGCTAAACAAGGCTATAAAGGGGTTCTTACTGCTTTACCTGTCATTGCAAGCCCCTCCTTCCTTTCCATTCCTTGTTATTAATGAATCTACAGAGTTAGGAAGCCAGATTTCCCAGGACACCCCAGTAACGGCTGTGGGGTGGGGCGACAGACTCCAGTAATCACGAGGCAGAGGAATGGACAATGTTCATGGGCTTGGAAGAGTCACAACTGGCTTCAGAGGATTTTATGGATTTTGCCAGATATGGTATGAGAAACCTATGAACTTCTTGGTCTGTTTGGGCAGCAGTGTTTTGAGACAAATCAATATGGATTTTATCCAAGTTTCTGCTTTACTGTCAACTAACCAGGATTACAACTTTGAATGGTGAGTCCTGGCAACAGGAGATAATTAATGGTTGATAGTTGGTCCTGCCCAAGCCCTGAAGGCAGGAAATCTGGGAAAGCCCGCTGTGTTATCGTATGGTGGATCAGTAACAAAACAAGCGAGCGACAATATTTAGTCTTCATTCTTATTTCACAAAATGACTTTGCCCAGTTAGTCTGCAAAAGCTAAGGCAAGCAAAGCCAAGAAAAGTCTCCTGAGTTTTCTAACCAGATGACTTCTCCAAAAAACCCCTTTGTCATAAAGCTGTGGCCTGCAAAGACCTCTGCATGGGCCGATTCTTGAATTCTCCAGAATTCAGAGCCTCGTTTGAGCGCTCTGCTTAAGCGCTACAGTTGTGTTTGAGCAGCTGTTCTCCCCCACCTGAGGCCCAGGACTGAAACAACGTTAGTTCTCTAACAAAGACAACTGAAAACATTTGTTTTGCTTTTCACATGATGTAACAGCATTACAAGTAACATCATAAGCCCATTCTAGAGTGAGCCAATGGCACTAACAATTCCAGCCAGGAAAAAAAATAATTCTTAAAGGCTCTTCTCTATTAGAATAGGCAGCACTGGAAAGAGATTAAAAAAAGAGAAAGAAAAACCTGTTGCCTGATAACCTCAAAATGTATTTTTATATGTCAAACCAACTTCATTAGTTTGTTTTACATAAAAAGAGTTTTACATACATAATTCTAAAGTTGAAAAGCCCAAGGCAAAAGGGAGTTGATTTGTCAGGCAAGAGCGCACATGGTGGGGAAATCCATGAACTGAAACGGAAAGCGTTGCTTTGTAGTCTTCTGCTGTAACTACTAGCACTGATTACTAATTACAGATTTTTTTCCTTAAAGTTCTGAATGAAATATTAACAAGCTGGTAATTAAGTAATCCAGGGTCTGTTTGTTTTAGTGTTAGTTTCAGTTTTTTAAGTCCAAAACCTCTGACTCACTGATCTATAAACATCCTTCTAAATTATTCAGAGATGTCCTTTGTTTTCCCTCTATTAAAGTTAAGTTACTCTGAAACCTCTTTCTATGCATTAATGGCATCCAAAGTGTAACCAGTGGAAAGGGAATGTAATGATGTAGGAAAATACACTAATTGTATCTTGCATTAATGTGTAAAGACACAAAGACATTCTTGTCTCTAATTCTGCTTTTGCATATTCCTCTACATTGCTTCTACTCTGGACTGGCCTCTTCCCCACCTCCCACACAGGCTTCTTCAGAGGTTGTGTTTGTATGAAAGAAATGCTACAACACTTAGTTAATCTGCTCCTGCAATGGTCAGCAATCAGGCGTGGCTAACCATGACCCACTAATGAAATGAAGCAGAAACCGGGCTGCACTTGTCTGTATTACTATTAAATTACAACTGGGTAGGTTAACACATGACACTAATCGGGCATTTTATTTCTTGTGTGGTGCAGCATTAATACGTAGGCATGCTCCTACATATTAACGGGCAGCTCCGCGAGGCAGCGAGGACCATGGTTGATTATTAAGCACCTCTGGAAGACTGCCTGAGTCCTACCAGGCTGAGCAGCTGGATCCAGAAACTTTACAGCACTATTTTGTTATAACCTCATTCCTTCCCACTGTCAGGGTCTTGGCTGACAGTGAGAGAAAGCCCATGGATGACTTCTGCAGAGCTTAAGTGAGAGAACTGTCCTCCAGCAGAACCCAGGTCTTTACTTCCTTCCTGTACCAATGCTGACTTCTCTGCTTCACGCAAGAAAAATAGATAAAAATCTCACATCGATGCCTGTACAGAATCCAGCGCGGCATCTCATGAATCAACCAACTGAGAACATACTCAAATTTTTTTTTTATTACAACACATTAAGCTAAAATCAATAGATTCATTTACCGAAATGGATTTAATACTTCAGCTAATCAAGGGAAAGTAACATTTTTCTGAAAAGAAGTTGACATTTCATTATAGCATTCGGTTGTAAAGTCACTGGCAGAAATTTTTCTGTATACCAATTAAACAGTAACTCACTGAAGTTAGTTACATAAAAAGCAATATTGCATATTTACAGTTTCCTCCCCAGTAAATGAAAACATCTACAGCTCTCAGCAACACCAATAAAGTATCTGTCTGCACAATGGTTCTAACAACGCTGCCACATCTCTGATCCTTCCTTTTCAAATCTTTCTACACTATTTTTGCCAAAGATATAACATGCTATTTTCTCTACAATCAACCATTTTTTTTCCTTTGGAGAGAAGTAGAAGTGGCATTTTGAAAACTTCAATTTGCTGAAATATAATAGCACCACTGAGCTCTGTTGTTCCTCACTTTTTTCCTCACTTTATGCTAAAAAGATAAAACTGCAGTGGTTTTACTATTGTCAAACAAAAAGTAAATAAATAACGGTTTTGTTGACTATTACATAACCAGATACTGCATCACTATTATTCAACAGAGTTTTAGCATATATTTCTCTCTCAAATGTGAACTTTTACAAATACTAGAATCATTCTGGAATACAAGCACAGGTATAGGTGACTCTTGCAATGAAAACTGTGAAAGCCAATTTGATGAAAAAAAATTTAATTTAGTATTTCACTGTAAATCATAGAAAAAGAGGAATGAATTAAGAATGCAAAAAGAAATCTTACCTGATTTACTGTATATGTACAACTTCATTTCCCCCTAGGATTACTGCTTTCTAGGTATCAAAGGCATTCTTTGAATTGTACAGGGGCTATTTATTATTACCTTGTGTAGGACATAAGCATCCTTCTACTTTTACTGGTACGAAACCCCAGCTTTTTGCCTACGGGCCAGCCTTTCACGGGCACAATCTAGTTTAATTCCACCTTCCACCTTATTTGCTAACTGACTGTAAGAGCCACCAACTTTCTCATCAGAGGTCTAACAGAGCTTAAGCTCGCAGGACTTACCTGGTGTTACAGCTTATATTTGAGGATAGAAATGGTGCAAAAAATGGATCTCGGAAAAATCTATTAACAGTAGCTGAAGTGGCATTTAAGCCACAATGCTTGTCTGTGGGGAATACCGTACTGGAAATGCTCACTTGTAGTTAAAACAGCTGTACAGTAAGAATTTGGTTTTACGCCAGCCTTTAGTCTCATAACTGGAAAAGTCCAAAGAGACTGGCAAGATGAGTATTTGCACCATTACTTTAGGTACTTAAAATTGAGGAGCTAGTTTGGGTATGTAATCCACTGAGAGAGACTGACACCTCTAGAAAGCAATTTAAAAGACACAGCAAAGCAACTGTCAGGGGCTTTTCTTAGAGGTTCCCAGACTCACCCTTGGATTCAACTGTTTTCTGCTGTCTATACAGGGAACCTGTGGGCTGAAATTACTTCATGTGACTACCCTCCTTTATAGGTATTATAATTAGACAGGATATTATCCACAACCCCTTTTCCTTTGTAAGCTGATATCCTGCATAATTATCTCGTTTGGTATTTCTTCTACCTTCTGTGTTATTGTTTGCAGGCCTATTCTTTCTCATTTATCTAAATTTAATCTGCATTTGCCTTTTACTAGTCCTAAACCAGCACAGTACCTCTCAATACAATAATTTTTGCCGTCAACTGATTTTCTCCAATCTTATCAGCATCTGACATTTTAAATATTTCTCATTCATGACGTTCACTATGTGTTTTATACATACTATAAAGAAAGGTCTCAGAAACAATTTCCTAGTCAAAGAATTTCCCTGTTATACCATCTCTCACCCTTTGCAACTTCAACATCTTGATTTATTCATGAGTAATTTATTTTAAAGACATTATCATCTGCATTTCACGAAGGTACTACAAGTTCAAGCTCATTTATCAAGTTCAACCTCGTTTGTTCAGTTTAGACTCAAAATAACTCACCTCTAAAAAGCTTAACAAATTTAGATATACTCTGCCTATAAACTATTTACAACAACAATTTGCTTTCTCTTCCCCCCTCAAGCTTGATCTTGGCTGACGTTCTTATGATACTTTAAAACAATACACAATTAAGAAATGGTTAACAAAAGACCTAAAAGACTTTGCCCACATACTTTTTGTTGTCTCATTTGATTAAAATAAATTTTTAATAGGGTCTGATTTTTCTAATTTTATTTAGAAACTATTTTTTGTATCTGTTCTTTCTCTTTGACTGTTATCCACTCTACTGCCTTTATTTCACTTGCTTACAGTACCAATGAAAGCCTCTAATGCAAAAAGGTCTACTGAAGAAAGAAAAGATGAAGAACCGATTTCAAAAATGAGAACAGATTAATAAAGAACAATTATGGTAACAAATATGACATGAAAAGAATCATTTCTGATGGAAACAAAGACACACAAATTTAGGACACTACTTTCTCTGAGAAGACAATTATCCACAACGAGTTCCCTAAATTGCCTAAAACTCTGAGAAGCTTGAGCAGACTGCTATACTGTTTTAGTATTGTATTCCAGTCAAAAGAAAATGCAAATGCAATTGCATTTATGGAAACTAAGCGTGGGGATGTCTACATCAAAGGAAAAACAGTCCCTGTTGCAACTCAGACAAGCACAGGAGCTGGCACAGGAGCTGGCCCCATAAACAGCTGTTGTCATCAAGGTATCCTTAATTACTCAGAGCAAATTAAGCACGCTCTGTGCAGAGGCACACCCAAACCAGGTTTGACAACGCAGTTATAACACGGGAACAGCTGCAGCAACAAATTACCATGTTCAAGAGCTTAAAATCATCATGGACAAATCATCCTCTTCTGCAAGATGATTTTCGTAAAAGATAAGAAAGGAAAACAGAAGATGGTGCCAGCCCCAAATCACCCACGTACGGGAGCCAGAACACTCTCAAACACTGAAGCCTGGGAAAGAACAATGTGACAAAGAGAACAAGGACAATGGCAAAACACAACTCGCACTACAGTGCAAGAAATCTGGCAGTTTCACAATGACCTGATCAGATATTCCTCTGTGACAAGTATGAGGGCTCAACACAATGCAGATGAGAAATATCTGCAATATCTATGTTCATTTATTGCTAAAACAAACCTCTCATTCCCAGTATCCTTCTCGGCAATTTTTATTTGGGAGTGAGCAATAACTTTAAGGTTGAGAGACACAGCTTAACCCTTTTGTTTTGCTGTCTCTTCAATATGGAAAATAAACTATTAATATGTTATTTTAATGAGACATAATCTGCATGTCCTAATGCTCACATTTATCATAGTATGTTTTCATACTACTGGGCATAGGAAAGCTACTGTAAGCACAATCTGCTTATCATTTTGAAAATCCAGTTTTCTGTATGACTGGACTTCTCAGAATAGTATCTGTATGGGGTCAACAGTAAGTATTTGGAAAATTACCAGGAAGATAAGAAAGCAAATGAATTCAAGAAGAAGGAACGCTGAGACAAAAAAAGAAAATAATGAAAGCTAAAGTCTGATGGCACATACATTAGCTACTGCTGGTTTCAAATCTCATTATTTATCACATGAAAGGAAACAGGAAACTCCAAATCAACTGTCCCTAATGTGATAAAAAATGCTGGTTGGCTTAATCTCATAGGTATTATGACAAAAGTACTCCAACCAAAATAGCTGAAGAAGAAAATATGAATGGTCTTAGGGATTAATTTTGGAGGCTTTTCCTAAGAGTCACTGCAGGTCAGCATCGCTGCTGGAACAGGACCACAGACAGGACTGGAAGAGAAGGGAAGGTGTCGATGTCAGACAGCATGACCGCGTCTTCCCAGCAAGTTTTGTTTCTGCAGTACTCATGCGTTGTAGACTCTTGCGCATTCGTCTTCCCTTACTCATACCCATTATGCACAAGAGTTACACTCCGTTTCATGCATTTATAAAGTCTCCTGGGCGTATTTACATCCAACAGCTACTCACTAGCTGCTCTTCTTCCAGCTGGTTACTCTTGAGCTTTGGTACTAATCTCACCAGTGCTGCCACTTCCAATTTCTTTTCCTCTTTGCTATCATTCTTTTAAAATTAGTTATATGGCTCTGAATAATCTATAAACTTCTTAAGTTTTAGGCACATGCCTGAGAACATCAGCTTCTTTCAAGTCCAGTTACGCTCACAGATTTTTATTTTAAGCCAAACATGCTTTATTCTCAACATATACCACACACTCCATTAAAAAATCCATACTGTCTCATTATGTGAAAATAGCTGCAAAATGACTTCAAAGGAAAAAAAAAATTCCTTTCTTCTTCTAAATAAACATTTTAGTGAAGAAAACACAGCATATTCTTTGAAAGAGGAGCATAGGATCTCCAGAAGGTAATGCAATTCTACCCCTTAATGGAAAAAAGACGCATCTTTTCATTTTTTTGATATTATGAGAAAACCAGTCACCTACAAAGGTAAACATTTAACAAGAAAAAGAAGAGATACTCAGAATGGAAGTATTGAAAGTCTTGTATAACACAGTAATAGCTGCAGTCACAGGAAAAGATAAGGAGGAAGAACTGACTGGTATACTATACGTTAATATTATGGACTGAAATTCAGCTCTATTCAATCAGTAACAGCAGAGGCTCAGAAACATCCAACTGTACAATTTCCTGATAAACACAATAAATGATGCAGTTTCATATACCCTTAAGAACTAGTTATATTTCACAGTGGCGACAGCTTATACTCTAGAACGTCACAGAACCAGAAAAATTCAGGTTAGAAGGGGCTTCCAGCCATCACCTAGTCCAATCTCCTGCTCTAGGCTGAGTTAACTTCAGGGATGAGTCAGGTTGCTCAGGGTCTTTTCAAGTTAAATTTTTAAAATCTCCACAGACAGACATTTTACAGCCATGCAACTTGCTGCCGTGCCCAACCAAGCTAACCATGAAAATGTGTTCCTTACATCCAACTGGAATTATCCTTCTTCTTCCCTGTGCATCCCTGAGCAGTGTCTGGCGCTCTTTTTGTCCTGCAATCTCACTTTGGGCAATGGAAGATTTCAGTTAGTCCCACCACTTGCCTTCTCTTCTTCAAACCGAAGAAACCCAATTTCTTTAACATCTCCTCACAAGCCACGTGCTCTACCCTTCATCATGACCCCCTGCAGGAATCACTCCAGCAGGGTGACTTCTCCTGCGCCGCAGAGTCCCGAACACTGCATGGTTATTTAAGATGTGGTCTTACAAATGCTGGAGCAGAGAATAGTGACTTTCCTTGATCTGCTGGCTGTATTCAAGCTAACACAACCCAGGGTAGGGTTGGCCTTTACCAGTGCAAGGGCACATGGCTGGCTCACCTTCAACTTGTTGCCCCCCGGGGCCCTCAGATGATTTTCGGGAGAGCTGTTGCACAGCCAGAAAGGCTCCAGCCTGAGCTGCTGCAGGGGCTTGTTCTGGCCCTGATGCACAACCCTGCATTTGCAGCTCTTAAACTTCCTGAGGCTCCTTTGGCTGCACTTGTTTTTCTAAGGTTTTTGAGAAATGAGGTATTATTATACTGATTTTCTATTCCTAGGATGTATTTGTATTCCAAAGCCCAAGAAATGGAAGGCTTAAAAAACTGCAATCTGTTAATTTTTACAATACTCACCAAAAGCATTTGAAGATTTTCTTAAACAGTTAATACAGAAGTAAATAGAAAACTTAAAAAAACCCCCAATACATTAAGTTCTACAATCAATTAGCTATTATTTTAACCTTTCCAGAAGGCTTAATTTACTCTATGCTTAGCTAGAACAAACTTGGACTGATTTTCAAAAAAAACTACTAAGAGCTGAAATAACAAAAGCTGCCCAATTAAAAAAAAAAAATCATAGTCTAAAACCAAGCACCAATTATTCTATCTTATTGGCAGCAACAACGGAAAACTGCAGAGGTAATCTTCCTAATTCTGTGGACTTCTATGGAACACCACATGCTTTACAAAGAACAAATTTTTTAACTGAATTCATAGGCATAACCATGACAAAAAGCAAAATGGGGACTATCTGATCCATCAGAACAGAGCGAATTTATAAATTATAGCTCATTAACATTTTGTTCTTAGGGGCAGCAATTGTGACAGCATACAAAATCACTGCTTCAGTTTTTGCAGTGCTCATGCAGATTTTCTAGTTGTTATTCTTTTTCTGTTTGTATCACCAGTTCCAAAGCTAGATTATTTTAAATTTTTTTTAGTATTTTTTTCTCTCCTCAGTGTGTCTATAGAGACTAAATATGCCCACTGCATGCTGGCATTTATTGTAATATAAATGCATACATAAAATATATTACTATGGATTTATACTACTGGTGTCTAACATTCCCAGGCAGGACTGAGGGCTCTAATATTCCAGAGACTATACAAACACACAGGCAGTCAGGACCTCTTGCCCTTAAGAGTCAGTAACTGCTTTTGAGAAAACCTGCAACCAAGAATGGCAAGATGTAGAGAAATCATAGAATCATAGAATGGTTTGGGTTGGAAGAGACCTCAAAGATCATCTAGTTCCAACCCCCCTGCTGCAGGCAGGGACACCCTCCACTAGACCACGTTGCCCAAATGAAAGGAAGTCAGGGGATAAAGAATTAAGCCATATGTTTTTTTTCTTTCCTACTTAATTCTTAAAGTAATGGTTCAAAAGTATCCTATTTTCAAAAGGAGCTAAATTTTGCTACCTTTAACAAACACGCAGCTTAGGAATGAGCAGTGGGTGATTTCTTGCTAGCACCTTACAACTTTTTCTAATTTGCAGTTTGTTCAGTAAATTCTTTCTAGCACCATCTTTACAAGACATAAACTGTGTGGGTAGGGCAGTTTTTTACTTCTCAGAGTTTCTGTTACTGCTGTCACAAATTCAGAATTTTGTTTAGGACACAAAGTCAAAGAAAGACACCTTGAAGATAAAAACTAAGATGTTGAATTTGATTCAGTCCTTTATGTGAAATCAGTGTAGAAGAAAGGAACGAGTGGAAAAGGAGGACAGGTTGAGGCACCAGAAGGCATTATCTCAGCACTGTATGACTTCCCATGAGAAAACTGTACATTGTCGTCTTGTAACAACAAACATTAGGAACAAAGCTTAAATTCCAACTCCATTGAGAAATTTATTTTGAAAGCTTATCTGGCAATCAGCCCCACTTTTTAAGTGTTGGTGCTAAAACTGTTTCCATGTGTTGACTGCTGCATGACACACAAATATAGGTGGTTTCCACAAAATACAAACAGAGTAAGAAAAAGGAAGAGAAGGATTTCCTTAGGCAGCTTCTCAACAGCCCAAGAGTAGCAATTCCAGCGATGCCCAGTGCAGCTTCCACATCTAGCAAGAGGATCTGAAAATCCTACTGTCACATTGTACAAAATTCTATAAAGCATTACAGCCACCCACCAGTTCTGTTTGAAGACTGTTAACAAGAATAAATATATATTACTAATGCTGATTACTTTATCCTAAAGATATAGTTAGAACTTCGGAAGAGGTAAAATATTATACAGCTTTATCCTTGGTTTGTGTTTTAATTCAGAGTGACTGTGTTTAATGAAACATAGGGACTCATATTATCTGAGCTTTTCTTCTTCTTTCACAGTCATCAAATCATATAATGATCACATCCTTTCTCAACACTGTAAAGGTGTTTGTTCCTAGTGGAAGCTGGATCCAGATCTGTAGTTCTCAAAAGTATTCTTCAGCTTTCAGAACAAAATTCCTTCTGTCCAGCATAACCCATTTGTTCTCCTGTCATTACTTTCCCAGTTTAAAACAATCTCCCCTTCTTCTTCCCCTCACTGCCCATGTTAACTCTGCTAATAAGATGAAATAATCCTTTTCTGACACCATCTTGCTAAGCTAACCAAGCAAGTTACCACTATTTGTCTTTAATTTGTCAGGTCTCTGCTCAACCCAGTGGTGTCTGTCTCAGTTTGAAATCATTTGTCTTTGACGTGAGCAACCACAATCAAACACCTACAGATAAATATGTATTTCCTTTTTATCAGGAATGTCTCACTCCAGAGATTCTAGGGCCGTATTTGTCTTTTTATTCAAGCTGAAGACATGATATCCTTATGTTTTATTCTGTGGCGTTTCGTATCACATACAGTACGCTAACAGAACAAAATAATAAGGGGAGATAGGCAACAAACAAAATTCAAATTATGACTTCATGATAAGCTAGAAATCCTTTCCACCTGTGGTAGTGAAAGCAAAAACCTCAATCGATATGTAGGAAAGTCCAATAAGCAAAGCATCAAATAATTAGGGCACCAACATACTCTTACTGGTTGTTAAGAGGCACTGGGGGAAAAGTTTTATATGTCTTTTGTTAAAAGACTGTACAGACCATGTTGCTGTTGTGGAGCTCTCAGGACAGCAACTGAGTGCACGGGGAAAGTTGAACTAATTCTCCTCCTAAATTTGGAGTAGTCTGAAGAGCTGTACCCTAACAAGGTGCTCCATATCTGTCCCCTGTGACTAGACAGTGGCTGTCCACCCAGCTATGGGATTGCTAATTGGTAGTAGAAGTCGTTGTTACTCAGGGAGGAAAAACAGCCAGCTTCAGTCAAGAAATCAGCAGCTTATCCTCGTTTACAAAATACTCTTGAAAGCAGCAAGTTCACGAATTCATACCTTTGCCACCACCTTTCAGGAAAAGATTGTTTGGTAAATTGTGACCAATCACTTCAGTAATCACCTACAGAGGTTTGATATTGCTGAAGGAGTCATGAGTGAGGTCTAGCCTGGTTCTCAGATATCAGTGCAGCCTCCTCTATGTCTGGACAAAGGTAAAGCAGCTGCATTGAAAATGTTTCAGCTCTTGGGAACACTGCAGTAAATTCTCTGATGCCTGTGGATGTTAAAGTAAAGGTGGATGGATTTGTATCTGGAGGGTCCACTGGTTTTGATGTGATATGATCAGAGAAATTATTCTGGGGCGATTACCCATTGCAAGGCTTCTCTCTGGCAGATTATTCTGGGGCAATTACCCATTGCAAGGCTTCTCTCTGGCAGAACTCCACCATGCTTTATCATGTTTTAAGTTAAAAGTGTATTTGCTGAGGGAAAATGAGGCAGTTGGGCAAATAATAGCTTAGAACCAAACCACAGTCTTGGAGTGCAGATGTTAGGTTTAGCTGTCTCAGCAATCAGCGATATTGTTCTCAAGTTTAATAAAATCACAGATACCGGCTACTGAGCTGCAGGTCAGAGCAGAAAGCTCGATTCCTCGCTAGTCCTTGGCAGCAAGACTGCTGTAACTACAGCAGCAAATTCCCCAGAAGCAAACTTCAAACTTTCAGAATCTTTCCACTGGGTTCTTACCATAGAAACAAAATACTAAGGACACATCACTATTTCCAAAATACTCTTTTCACCATAACTGTCCTCATATTCTATTAAATCGAACAATTCTATTTTGAACAAAGTAGTATTTATTATGAAACGTCTTAATAACTACTCTTAAAATACTAAAAATAAAATAGCAGTAATTAATCTTTATTTAAATGGTAATTTAATGTGTTAAGAGCCCAAAATGAAACTAGTCATTAGCTCAATAGTAAAGACTGCCAGAAGCTTCATTACTGATTAATAATGGAGAACACACTGTACTGAACAGTTTCCCCTAATCCCAGAAGCATGTAGGAACTGAACTACAAAAAATTTCAATCCTAATAAATTGATCAAGCAATATCATTTTCTTTATAGTTAGAATTACTGGATATAATGTAGCTAAATTTTCATTCTGATATACATTGTCAAAACTCCATTTTAAAAACAATGGCTCAAGTATGTTATGAAGACTTCTTGTTCTGTAAACAGGTTAAACATCCCATAACATACCCTTCCATCAGGTGATTATTATGTATGCTGGGACAATGAAATTAGTTACTTCTAATAAACATAAAATTTCTATGATAAAATGTTTGCTTTAATACCTTCATTGCTAGTGAAATAATAAGAACAATATTTAATGTAAATAGATATAAGAAAGTTTAGCAGTTAATTCCAGCTGATGTCAATACTGCTGATCAAGATTGTCACTTATGAGAAACCTTCTTCATTTCATCCAGTTTCCAAGAGTTATTTAATAAATACAACCACTTAAGATCCAAAGAAAGCAGCAAATCACTGAGATCCTCTGAAGTTCTTGAACGTATGTGACAGTAACTACCACTACTATAACATAGCTACTTAAATGGGAAAAGATACAAAAAGTGAACACTTATGGTAAAACTGTTTCACATCACCTTTGAACAGATGCTAGAATGAAACAATATATTAGAATAATTTTGTTTAAAAGTAAAATTAAATTATCATAGAATGGTTTGGGTTGGAAGGGACCTCAAAGATCATCTAGTTCCAACCCCCCTACCATGGGCAGGGACACCCTCCACTAGACCATGTTGCCCAAAGCCCCATCCAACCTGGCCCTGAACACTTCCAGGGAGGGGGCATCCACAGCCTCTCTGGGCAACCTGTTCCAGTGCCTCACCACCCTCACAGTAAAGAATTTCTTCCTCCTATCTAATCTAAATCGACCCTCCTTCAGTTTAAAGCCATTACCCCTTGTCCTATCCCTACATGCCTTCATTAAACAGTCCCTCTCCAGCTCTCCTGTAGGTCCCCTTGAGGTACTGGCAGGCTGCTATATGGTTTCCCTGGAGCCTTCTCTTCTCCAGGCTGAACAACCCCAACTCTCTCAGCCTGTCCTCATAGGAGAGGTGCTCCAGCCCTCTGATCAGCTTCGTGGCCCTCCTCTGGACTCCGTCCAACAGGTCCATGTACTTTCTTGTACTGGGAAAGTAAAAGGTCCATGTACTTTCTTAAACCCCAGGGCTGGATGCAGTACTCCAGGTAGGGTCTCACGAGAGCAGCGGAGAGGAACTACCCTATATGAAACCAATTCCTTCAATATTACCTTAAAGAAGAGTCTCTGAAAATAAAATGAGAATTCATTGCCACAGCAAATTTGACTTTCAAATCATTAATTCATTTAGTTCTCTCACCAGCTAACCAAAATAGCCATAATTTTTTATGATTTTTATATTTATTACTGAAACTCACTGAATATTACTCTAGGACAAGAGCAGTTGTAAGCATTATGCAAGAACTTAAAAGGTCTGTATCATGAACTCTGTTCAAAGTAGCAACATACAAAAACTTGCAGTATGTATGAACTGTCACATTATTGGAAAAGAAAAGTTCCAGACAGATCCCTCTAGCCAGGAAAACACACTTTTTTTTCATTTCTTCTAATCTACCTGCTACCAGATACATGATTCAAAAGCTTGAGGAGAGAATGCTTCACATTGCTTTTGTATAATGAAGTACAGAGATCAAACACCCATCAAGCACTACCACTGATACCACTGAAAGCAAGTCAGGAGGAGGAAGATCAGGTAATTTCAGTTAATCTTACCAGTTCATCTATGTCTCAGAAACATTATAAATATTAATATATATATAAATATTAATGAATTATTGCATATGAGAAAGACACAGAAAAATCATCCTAGAAGAAACGTTAGTATTTCAAAATTTTTTCCCAGACTTGCCATCTACAGTCTTCATCATCAAAGACACTGGTGCAATTATCTTCCAGCACAGTTCTGGAAAATCAAACTTGTTTGCTTTTGGGAAGGGATACTTTGATAAGGAGTTTCTCTCTCTGCAGTTTTGCAAATGTACATAAATTGAAACATGAATTTATGAGTACTGGCATGGCAGTTTATATGCTTACTGTGAATATTTTAAAGGCCAGGTAACATTCCTATTTGTCCAAGTGAAAGTGCACTAAAATGCACTGGAAGTATTGCTGTGTAATAATGGTTCACTTTGAGTAATAAATCTACACCGACAGAGGAGTGTAGTGGTTTGGGGCATTCCTTAATGCACGTTTGGCAAGAAATGCCCTATCTTAATAGAATACCTTAATACTCAGGACGTTTGCAAATGAACATGAGTGGGTAATTCATATAACAAGAGAGACCAATCCATCACACAGAGCACAAAAGCGTATGTGAACTAAAAGCTTACAAAGACTCTGCTTATTGCAGGACCAAGTGTGGTTCACAGGTCTTTTAACTGGTGGAAACATTAGCAACTGTGTATGAAAGACCTCAAGAACTGCTGGGGGAGGAAAGGAAGCAGAAAGGAAGCAACTTGTGTCAACAGTTACAAAAGACCACTGTATATCTCCAGAATACACACTTCTCTTTTCACAGCACCAACTCTTAATGTGAATTATTACTCCCCATTTTTGGTGCTGAAGATCTCTAAGAAGGTGCAACCCCATTACTCCACATCAATTCCTCCCGCTGTCATGCAACCAACATCCTTCTAGAATCTTCAAGCAATCAGATAGGAGCCTCAGTTAAAAAAAGTTATTGTTTTTGTTAACTGTACACCATTTCCCAGTTGCAGCTAATAATACAAGCCAAAACATAGCCCCATACTAGCTACTATGAAGAAAATTAACTCTATCCCAGCCACAACCAGCACAACCTGAGACAAATTAGCTTACCATTTTAGGATTACCGTTAGCATCAGAAACAAAGCAAAGCAATGGTGTGCAAATATATGCCCATATATATGCCTACAGCTCCAAAAATAAACAGTTACATTTTAGAGAGTACAGCTTGTGGAATTACCTTATTCAAACATGTCTGTGTAATCTACAGTAATTTAGTGGATAATAAGCTTTGTTTTTCTTAGGTAGAAACTGAGTGTTATTTTGAATATCCACATTACCTATTCTGTGGCAAGCACAACATTTAGCATGAGACTACACCAGCAATATATTACCAGAAAGTCTAATAGTAGCCTACTCAAATGTATGTCAGATATTTATCGAGCATTTTACCATATAGAAGGTAAGAACAGCAAACAGAACAGAAAATGTTATTGTGGCCATATCTTGAATATTGTGCCATTCCCTACCTTAAAAAAGGCAACAGTAGAAATACAGAAGGGTACAAGGGACAAAACCGGTGTTGATTGGAGATAAGGAATGGCTGGATACAGGGAGCAGTTAAATAAATTAAGGTTTTGTGGCTTGGAAGATGCAAGACTGGGGTACTGTGGAAGAGAAGACAGAGTTAGGAGCAGAGAGTGACTGCTCACCATTTGTCCTGTCATATGGCCTAGGTTAAACCAAAATGAATTAGTAGGCAACAGGTTTAAAAGAAATAAAATAATACCTTAACTCACAGTGATAGTACGGCTTTGTATGTTGAAAATTTAGTGGAAAATCCCTTAGGCACTTTCAGGGAGGAAAGTCCAACAGAGTCTGTTAAGCACCAGGACGCAGATACAACTTCCAGCAGAGAAGGCCCTGCGTGCAAATTGCAGGAAACTGGATGCGTACTTTGTATTTATCCTTGTGGTGGTTTACCCTCGGCTGGACGCCCAAGTGTCCACCAAGCTGATCTATCACTCCCCTCCTCAGGAAGGCAGGGAGGGGAGAAAATAAGATGGAAAAAACAACCCCAAACTTATGGGGCAGTTTAATGTAACTAAAGCAAAAGGCCGCATGCAGAACCAAAGCAAAAAGCAAAAGATTATTCTCTATTTCCCATCAGCAGGTGATGTCCAGCCACTTGCTGGGAAGCAGGGCTTCAGTACGCATACTCCTTACTCCGGAAGACAAACATTGTAAAAAAAAAAACAAACCAGCGTGTGCCCCCACCCTGTTCCTCCCCCATCTCTGTTTCTTATTGCTGAGCAGACGTCACACGGTATGGAATATCCCTTTGGTCAGTTTGGGTCAGCTGTCCTGGCTGTGTCCCCTCCCAAGATCTTGCCCACCCCCAGCCTGCTGCTGAGTGTGGGGGAAGAAATGTTGGAGAGCGCCTTGATGTGTGCTGGCACTGCTCAGTAGCAGCCAACACCCTGGTGTGTTATCAACACCTTGCTAGCTACCAACACACAGCACAGCACCATGAGGGCTGCTGTGGGGACAATTAATTGGGTCTCAGCCAGACCCAATACAGTCCTGCTCTAGCACTCTTTCCCTAAGCACTCGCTAATGATGCGATGCCCAGTCCCGCAGTTTGATCCTGCGCAGCGTCTGCTTTGCAGCCGTCCTGTCAGCAGAAGGGCTTCTCCCTGGCTGCAAGTGATAGGAGGAGTACCACCGCTGACTGCAAACGGCTGAAAATGAGTACAGTACGCGCCAATTCTCTCTCAAATCCACCCAGTGAACTTACAAACTCTTCCCAGCCATGGGAAGTCCCCCCCCATTTTGCAGCTTATTATTAGAAGTGGATGGGGCAGGTGAGGGTGGGAATTGGGGAGAACAGCGTGAGAGAACTTTTATAAAGCATTTAAACGAGCACTATTCTAAAGAGTTATCACCAAGAAAACACAAGATTATTTGTGATGAAACTTCTTGCAAGAAACATTTGAATTGTTTGACTATTAGCCAAACTGCATAATCTACATGTAGGAACTAGGGAGATGAGAAAAAAGGAACAGGGAAGATGAAAAGCACACATCTGTTATTTTAAAGTAATTTTAAAACAGTACTAAGATTTAAGTTATAAAAAGCAAGTATTTGCTAGACACGGTTGGGAATACTGTTCTTTAGTAATGTAATTAGGGACGGCAAAGGAACTCATCTGAGTTTTAGAAATTAAGTTTCATTTTGATGTAAAACAAAACCAAGGCTTTTAAAATTCTGAGAGGCACAAGCATGTGCACACAATGGAGGGAACAATGCTGCCAAGAGCGCAGAATATATACTAATTAAAAGTATCACCTGGGACATGGGAACATTTCAGCATTCTAAAACAGATACTGTATTTCCGCATCCCAGTGTAATGATTGACATGCTAATGCCTCCCTCTCTTTGTCCTAAGAAAAATCCCAATGAAACTCATCAAAATCAGTCCATATATTCTTGTAAAATATTTTTGTTTGCATGTGATGTGATGATAACTAATTAGCAACTGGCAATTAGAAATGTGAAACTATTATAGTTCAACTGAAGGAAAAGAAACAACAAGTCATAAAAGACAAATGATTTTCCAGCAATTGTACGAGTCTTTCATAATAAATCTAATAATACTGGGAAAACAATCTGTGCTTTTTACTGCAGTGTCTTCCCTGCCAAGCATCACTTGAAGAATTACAGAGTTCCAAAAGTGGCTTTGTTTTGAAATGTCACTGACAAGGTAACCTAAGAAAAAGAGAACATTGTCCTTCTGATAATTAAACCAGAGTCAAAATTAATCAAAAGATGATAGGAAAAAACTAAATGTCTTTGACAAGTTAAGGACACAGATGTAACTAGAAGCAAACCCAGAATATGGCAAACGTCACCAAAGCAGCACAATTTCCCATTATTTTTCCTGAAGCTGCATTGATAACTTGAAATACACTAAATCAAGACTTAAATCATACAGCAGTGAAATAATTCAAATAGCCACCTCCACCCCTATCCCCAGCTTATTAATCATACCTTAATTTGTGCAAAAGGTCTGTCAAAGTTTCCAACATAAAGAAGACCAACATTCTGCGTGAGTAGCCTAAAAAAATGAAAAAAATCTCTTAAGATATCATTTTACATCCAGAAATGTTTTTGCATCGCCATTAGTTGTTACCAAACCCTAGCAGGGTAACAAGCTTCATTATGATAGCAACAGCTACCTTTGAAAATCTGATTACACAATTCTATTTGAACTCCTATAAAAAAAGTAGTGCATTAAAGATGGATGCACACAGCTAATTTGTTTACGGTGCAAGCAGCTCTTCAACAAAATCATTTCGCATGTGATGGATGTCACTCAATAACATGGGAGAACGGCAGGTATGTGCCTTTTCTGTTTATTAGAGACAATTAGAGACATAGGGACAGCAACAGAAAAGACAAGCAAACATGCATTTAGAGCAGCAGGCCTAAGCGTTAAAACAGATTAGGGCAAATAAAAGTATGCACAGTAATACAAAAATGACATCATACAAGTAGAGAAATAATAGAGAATCTCTGCAATATTGTCTAATGGCTTCCTAAATAAAAAGACCTCCAGATGCAGTTCGTGCCTGCTGTTCTGTTCAACTCTTTATAACAAAGTCGTTGCGTACACCACCAAGATGTACGCCACCAGAAGGACAGTGGGATAAGTTGACTCAAAGGACCGTTGGTACTTCTGGAAAAGAGTCAGCTTGATTTCTGCAGATACTGTGCAAGTTAATGTTATTCCCAGACAAACTCCAAATCCCAGAGGAGCATCAGGGTGCCACTGCTATCAACAAGCAGACAAGAACATCACTAGCCAGCAAAAAGGGTAGGAGAGCACTGTGCTGTTCAAGCTGGACACTCATGATGTTCCTCTTGCTAAGCAAAGGCACAGCAGCCATTCCCTCCAGCACAGAGGCTCCAAAAGCATTGCACTGAACTACAGGCACCTCATAATAAGGAGAACTTTTTTATGACAAACCCTTTTGAAAGAGATTCTGCTTTGATTAAAAGGGACATTCGAAACCCATCATACTCTTCAGTAGCTGCAAGTTTTCATTAAGTGTTTGCTATTTTACATTTTCCTTCAATTTCACATCCCATTCCTTTTAGTAATAAGGCCTCACATATGAATTAAATAACCAGAAATAAGTACAGATGTAGGCATCATTTTGCTTAAGTCTGACACTGAGGTGTCTCTTTCTTATGTTTTTAAGCATTATATATACACTTCTAATTCATACTGAGTTACATTTTTTCTATATATAAACCAGCTATAATTTTCAACTAATTTCTCACCATTGCCAGGCCTGTTTTCATAAACAAAACAGAAACTTAGATGGCAGTAAATCATTTTGACCCCACAGAATGTACACATCTAAGTAGCATTTTGATTCTTCCCAGTTCTGACAACAATATGATACATATGACTTTAAACTGGTTTACCAACAGCGGGAATTGGTGGAACTCAGCAAAATGACAAAATCAAAACATTCACAAATATAAAACAGTTAAGTAAGAAGTGGTGTCGAACTGCCTATCCTCTTCAAAAAAATCCTTCTGTAATTAGATACGGTATACAAAAATTTCCTGAGCATTGACAGAAATACCCAAAGGAAGGAAAGACCAGTAAGGATCAGAGCAGATCAGTCACAGTATGGACAGGCAAGTGGCTTCCTCGCTTTGCCCATCAGCGTGCTGGACTCCATCAGGAAGATCTGTACTGTTTCGCAATGGTTCTGCTGCATATGGAAGTCAGGATAAGCCTATCCAACTCATTTTCAGTCACAATATGTCCGATTTATTCAAAACTCAGGTATCTGGAGTTGGAAAAGCCAGCATATTGATCAAACCTTCTCCTAGGATGATAAAGCAAACTCGGAAAATATTTAAGAGTTTTCTAATGAAAAGAAACATATGGCAAGTAATTAGCGAAAAAGGTTAAAAGAGAATCTATAAAAAGGATTCAGGGTATGTCACCATATTTGAGAGAGGAGCACCTTAAAGCAAAAAAGTATTCTTAAGAAGAACTGCACATAAGTTTTGCTAGGCTGAAAAGAAAAAAATAAACCACTAGCTGCATTTCTAGTTAGGGACCTAAAAAAAAGAGAAGACGTACAGTGTGATTATTCCCATGTAGTTATTCTTCACATTGTTTTCTTTACCGGTTAGAAATGTAGGACCATTAAAAAACCTCAGTCTTTTGTATGGCTTTAGTTAGAAATAATGAACATCTAGGGAACCTTAAGACTGGTCTTTCCAGAAGACCACACAGCTGTCTACACTGTTTAACTTTCTATTACTGATGTGCACCCAAAACCTGCAAACGAACTGCAAGAATTGGCTTCCTTAATAAGATTGATACTGACACGGTACAAGCTTATTACTATTTATTCACCTTTCACTGCCTTGGCTGAAAAGTATTTTACTTATAATTTTTTATTTGTATTCACGTAGCACTTCAAAAAGGCCATGTTAATTCAATGCAATGTTAACTTCTATTCCCTAAAATTTTGCTATTTGTAACTCTCTGTTGCTTAAATAAAAGGTTGCATTCTTTGTTTCTCTAGTTTTCGAGATTCCTCTCGAGTTCTGAAGTTCAAAATTATATCACCAACATGCAAAACCAGTTTTCCATATAAGCACTCAATGAGGTTGAAATGAGCATCCTAATATGATCATAATTTAATGTCCTGAAATACTCTGTTTTTCCACTCCTAAATGGTCTGTGCAATTAAAAAATTCTGAATCTCATAACTAGTATAAACTCTTTTACTTCAGGGTCTTTCTTACCAGCATAATCTCCCTATTTCAGAGACTGAGCTCACACAGAAGAGTCTGGAGAGGTAAGTAAAATGTGGCAAGAGTCACTGTTGAGGCTCTGGATAGATCAAACTACTGCAAGAGTGTTACTACTCCCGCAGCAATTACCAGTGGCAGTATCAAAAAACGACGTGCCATTGAGGAGAGGGGCCAATCTCCATCTCACCCATAGGAACTCTGCACGACTGATCTCTAAATTACCATTAAGATGTACTCCTTGCCAATCAGAAAGTTCAAATCATTTATAGCCATTCTTGTAGTTCTTTACCACAACACTAGGCTGCATTTTTAAGTACCTCAAATTAACTTTATACCATAAACTTCAACATGTCTAAATTGATACAGATATTCTCTTCTACTGCTCTGACCTAATTACCCTTTGCCTTTTAAGACTTTCCAATGGGAGGCAGGTTTGGTTATAAAGACTTCTACGTTTTCTTATGCCATTGCTCTCTTTTAAAATACCAGTCTTCTATTTCTTACCTAATTTCACATTTGCACAGTTCTATTCTCAAAACACCGTTAGCGGTACTCAACACCTAACCCTGCAAACAGCTGGACATCACCTCTAACTGGCCAAAATCAATACCAGCCTATGAAATAGTGGTGACAGTTTCACCGTACAATTATATTTGAATTTCACATTCAAATAATTACCTTAAAATTACGAGAAACAATTGTCAAAACCACAAATGCCTACCAGCACTTCAATATATATATATATTTACTTTTACTTGAAAATATGTAGCACTATACAAAGTTGCCTCAACTAACCCTATTAGCTTACAGGTTGCCATGTACTTTATTTGTAATCTCTTCCATCAATACATTAGCAACACAATTCCCTTTTTTTTCCTGTAAGTAGGAGAAAACCCATCACTCTGAGAAGCAGTGATTCTTTAAGATGTGCTGCCCATACGTAAAATTACACTCCCCACCCTTCTGTCCCCTACACCCAAGTGAGCAGACGTCTAGCCTGACATGCCTATTAGGGCTGTATCGTCATGTTCCATGCAAACAGCATAAAACACCAAAAAGTGTCAGGACAAACCACTTCTGACTTTTGCCAATATAATGTCAAGGTCTTAAAGGCCTTTCCAGTACCAAGAAAATGCTGCCGTATAGTTAGCACCAAATTCCCTATTTTCTGCCTTCAGAATCCTAGATTTGGCCTTTTCTGGGATATAAAATGTACCACGTACCCAATGTTTTCAAAATCCGAGCTGCAGAAGCCAGGCAGTGCTGCTTGTGGGGGAGCTGACTGCAAGAGTGAGCACGGTCAGGCACAGCGATCCAAAAAATGTGGTGGCAACAGCGATGTGAGGGGGTTAAATGCAAATAAATACAGGACAGGATTAAAGGCTGGGTGAAAGGAAATTTGGAACAAGGCAGCGTGAGACAGCAGGGGATGCGGAACACAAGAGGGATGAGAGGTATAAAGGAGTGACAGTGTGGCTGTCTGGGTTGGAAAGCACTGGGGCAGAGCTCTGGGCTGGAGCAGACTGGTGGATTAGGGCTATAGGAGCAGCAGAGACTGATTTACCACAGAGCTCACCCTCCCCGAGCTCAGCTAACCTTGCTTTGGGGGCTGGGACAGTCCCCATCACCCTCTTCCTACTGCCTTTGGCCATGTCAAGTAGAGCCACCCTTGGCTATGGACAGCACATTTCGATCATCTCCTCTTCTCCACACACAGTCTGTTCCCGGTAACTCACTAAGACTTCTCCGTTAAGATGAAGGTGGGTATTTCAAGATATTCTTGACAAAAATTCAGGCACAGCTCACCAACACACCAACGCTCCAGCTGTTAAGTAGTATTTTCTAAAGTCAGAAAGCAGGCGTCAAATAGTTCCTCAGTGTCTTGTTGGGAGGTATGCCTCGAGGACACCACTCGTGCTTGGTCTGAACCCCAAACGCCGACCCCTTCAGACTCCAAGGGCTGCCTCGAAAGTCCACTCGGGCTATCAAACAGGACCATGCAAACTGTGGAGCTGAAAACATAACTTCTGACCAGTTCGTGCGCAAACCAGTTGGGAGTTTCCCTCCTGGCTATCTGGATCCTAAGTGCTGCTGTGCAGACTATGGAAGGAGAGGTTTTGAGAAAGGAGGATGCAGAGAAATAAAGGAGCAGGGTGGAGCCAGGAGCCGCTGTCTCTCACAGGAGCAAG
This sequence comes from Balearica regulorum gibbericeps, assembly GCF_011004875.1. Lineage (NCBI taxonomy): Eukaryota > Metazoa > Chordata > Aves > Gruiformes > Gruidae > Balearica > Balearica regulorum. Next base: position 40,730,842 of record NC_046186.1, read on the forward strand.
TTACTGCAGGTTAGCTGAACGCGGTAACTTGCTCCTGTGCGAGGCAGCAGCTCCTGCGCTTGCTCTGTTGCAAGACCGGTGGCGTATCGTGCAGGAACGCAGACTGAGACTTGCAGCTCTAGGCAACGGCACAGAGGTCAGGTGTGGAAAGCAGAGAGTACGGAGTGACAAATGCAATGTGTGCAGTAGAAAGGCTGAAAAGAGGTAAGGAAAATGGTGTTGGAAAGGTGGAACGTGCCGAAGGAAAACGATGACCAATGAACGGGCATATGGGTTGGAGTTGTCTTGTTTTGCCAGATGAAAGCTGCCATGAAACAGGCAGTGGGAGGTATGCAGAGCTGCCTACAGCAATGCTCCAGTTATTCACTACCCCTCTGAAACAGAACATGTAACTTCTTCCTTAAATTTCCACAAGAACACTCATCAAAATCCCAGAACTGATGACAATTTATCAAACAAGATCTTGCAGTATCTGTATTAGGCAATCCTAAAATTTATCTTGACATACATTGTGGTTGAAGAAGAGTTCATCACTCCACATAAATCAAATCACTACATTCTGTATTTCTGGTTTTATTCTTGACTGTTTCCTGCTTCTTTCACTAGCTCTTGCAACCACCAAAAAACCTGAGTCTAGATGAGTTTGTGTTTGTTTTTCAGAGCTTGATAAGCACTACAGTCTGCCACCAAAGCTTTGTTAGATGTAATAAGACTTTGTTGTTATATCACATAACCAGAGAAGTATTTGAGTGCATGCAAGACTGCAGGAACTTCCAAAACTCAGTTTGACAACTGTGTGTATCTGTCTGTAATTCTAATGATGGTGTAGATGGAATTGCCCGCTTTCAGTAATGGACAAGTGGCAGCTCCTGCTGTGTTCTGTTCTCTTATCTGAAAGAACTCTCTCCAGATCGGACAAGGTTTTTTTCTGGTTGATCTGAATGGTGGACTGATACCTGAAACATCCTTGGTGTCTGCATGGAAGGAATTTCACCCTAGCAGATATGATTAAACAGGAATACCAATGGCACTGATGAGACAACGGGACTACTTCCACTTTACAGTCAGAAGCAGCAACAAGTAGCTACAATGGGGCTGGGATCTGATCTAACGACTTCATCCCTCATATGCTGTGGAAAGACATTTGCAGTCTTCACAGTGACTGGTGAAAAGATTTCAATCCTGAGAAGACATGCATCAAGAGTGAAAGAGATACAAAGCAAAATCAAAAGAAAAAACAATCCCGACGTTCAGCGGGGCTACTGACCCTTCTGCGCATCCGTATCTTTATTGCTAAGATCATCCCAGCATATGCATTAGTGGATGAGTAAGGACAAAAATGGAATACAACCTGCTTAAAATATAAATTGGACAGTCAGATAAATTTTTCAGAAAATCGCTGTGGCCACAGTCACATTCTAAACTCCTATATTTAAAATAACTATATAATAGGGATTAATATTAGTTATGGTCTGAATATTTTTACATTTCATTTTAAAATATACCTTTTGTGTGATAAGCATATACAAAGGATTCCACTGTTATGCTCTATGTGTGCCTTTTACTGTCTCTAAAAATCGCTCTGAATGCATTTGCACATTTTAGGCAGAAATGACTGTTACAAGTTACAAACACAGATGAACATCAGCCCTGAGAACAGAAGCAACATCTTTGTAAGTTCAGTAACGGTATTTTCAAACATTATTTGAACAGTTTTCAAACATGCCTTTGAAGATAAAGGTAACTTTTATACATAATTTTACAAAATTTTTATGCCATTATGCAAAGAAATTATCCCAGTATGTCATTATTGCATACGGCAACAGGAGCACAAACAAAGCATCATGGCACAACAGAAAGGACATCATAGTCACATGATAATGCTCTGTCCTCTGAATAATACAATGAATATTCTGTATTTATCCTGTGTTCACTTAGACTGTGAGGGAAAACTGTGCACTATGCCACAATATCTTAACCATGGAAAAGAAGCAGTTTCTCAAGTAGTCTCTTGCACCGTAACTTGGATTCCTACAACAGTGACATTTACAATTATGTTTTGCTTCTTGCTTATGATAATCATTCCCCATTGCTTTTCAACTCTAATTATGTATTTTCTCAGAATATGAAATTGAAAGAAAAGGCAAGAAGGAAATCAGAAAAGCATAAGTACAGAATTATAAAAATTGATGTTAGGGTCAAAAGAATTAACTTCCTACATTTAATTTTTTTCAAGATCGTTAATTATTTCATTAATTTATTTCACAGACTAATATAAGAGTAACATAGTGAAAATATTATATTAGGTACTATGAAATACAAAAGCATATAAAAGAATCCAATACAAATTCTGGAAAAGGCTAATACAGTGCACAGATAATCTTGTGAGTTTAAACAGACATGCATATATGGTCTGCAAAAAACATTAATTTCATTTCATTCTAAAAACATAAAGAGTCAAAGAACTTGAGAGTTCACAGAAGGAGTAGTGAAGCTTGCATGCAGAATACTGGCAAAGCAGGAACAAGCAAGACAGAAGAGCTCTCTCCTGCTTTCTACAGTGCATTTATCAAACCACTTTTTCAGGTTATGAAAATATTCTAACAAAATTTTTTACTCATCAGTCATGCAAGAAAACTTTTTCATGGACAAATATACACTGTGCTAGTATAATCATCATGGTAAAGAATAGACAGAGGCAGTAGACTCTATCTGATTTAGGACACTTTTCCTCAAATCAGAGCACAAATTGAAAAAAGCTATGAGGGAACTGGAAGAGATACTATGCACAGCTGGTTACATAGTAAAGATGCGAAAAAGAAACTGGGTTTGAATTCAAGGGATACAATCAAGAGTTAAAAAAGAAACTGTAAACAATTTTACAATGCCAAATTCATCTCTGCAATAAAAGAACCCACAGAAATGTAAGCAAAACCTTTTCATTCAGTGAATTCTGAATTTGCAGAATATCCCAAGCCAAGTTAATGGTAATGGCAATTAACGTAAAACTGTATTCTAAGTAATATTCACAGGAAAAATGCAGTCGATAGCACAAACTACAGACTTGACTTTAACACCCTCAGCCTTCCCACAATAGTACTCCAACTGTGTGTGTTATTAGTCGTATTAATAAGCATGCTGCTTTCTGAAACGTATGCAACTCAGGCAAAAATATCAATGTTATGTGCTAATTGCCCTTCATAGGAAAAGGTCCTATGCGTAATACTTGAAAGGCTTCACTGAGCTACCTCACTCCCTACAGCAAATCACTGTCATTGGCTATTGATAATAGGAATTTAGGAAGTAACTGATCCCTGAAAGACATACTTCCACTGAATAACGTCACCACTGTTATATACCAAACCCAATAAAAATTGCATTTTGAGAGCTTGAAACTGCAAAATGAAGTGACCTCATATTTGCGGTAATAGTCTGCAAGTGATTCTAGATCACATCAAAAAGAATAAACTAACCAATATCAAGGTTTACTTTGAGTTAGAAGGGTTTAATATGCATGATTTTTGAACAAGTGTTTGGCTGTTGTTTTGGGGGTTTTTTTTGGGGGGTGTGGGGAGTGGTGTTTGTACACAAATGCTTTCCTAGAGACAGGGAAATTTTTCAAGAAATAATCTTGCCCTTCATAAATAAAACCGCACATCAGATGTTTCCAAAAGCACTTCCATTTGTTTGCTGCGTTTATGTCTAGCACTGATAATATTTTAATGTTTGTCCAGGCTTTGCCTTACAGGCAAATCACAAAGAAGCATTTTGACTACATTTACATATAACATCCATAAAAAGTAGAAAGGGAAAGTAAGTAGAAACAAAAAGTGCCCATTAAATAATCATGCCCATTCCTCCACCAATGGAATATTATTCCCTGTAGTGTGATGAGCAATTTGGCCAGGCTGGCCATAAATTATCTGAAAAATGAGGCTGCTTGCTTTTTCCTTTGGGAGATTATTACATAGTCTGAGAGATTTCACTATTAGAATCTATTTCTGATAGTGAACGTCAATTTTTCTTTCTGAGTATCATCCATTTCATCTCATTGAAATATAGGACAGGAGTTAGGAACTATTCCAAATTTGCTGAAAGACCTGCCTGACACAGGCTGCGCTGCAAGAGCCCTGCCCAGGTTTAGCCATGTATCACAAAGCCAAAGCACTCATGCAGCCCTGCAGCGGACTCACTGCAACACCGTAACGCCACGTTCTAGTCTAGGACCCCGCAGGGTCCTTTCTCCTTGGCCATCTTTTAAATTATAACAGGGACCACAATACTAGCAAATTCAACACCCGGAATTGCGTGAAGAATTGACACCACAACACGAAGCTTTCTATCAGGAGACTTCAGTAAAATAACAAGTCTAATTACAAGTATTTTAAAGTCAAAACAAAGGCATTTTAAGTCTCTCAGGTGCTACTTAAGAAAAAAGGATTTCTAACAGAAGAAATAAATGAGATAGTGGCAAAAAAATCTCAAGTATATCAAAGTACAAAACTGGTAAAAAAATCCAGTAGATTCACTTGATCATGTGGAAATACAAGCAGCAACTACGGAAGAGAGGGAGACTGCTGAAAAGCTCGTGGATTTGTTTGTTCCCACTGAAAAAAAAAATAAAGACACCTAGTCAGGCACACTAGGTTTTAGTTACCAAAATGAAATGCCTGCAGAAACAGAGGTACTAAAAGAAAACCTCTGGGGATATATTGATAATTAGGGTGACATAAATCACCAAACCTTGATGCAACACATCCAAGATTTCTTACGTTTTTTTAACATGGAGGGTCTCAATCGCTATTAAAAAAGTCCCCATATCAACGTTATCAGCATTAACACTGAAATAGGGTAATTTTTGCAAACTTCGCAGAGTCCTGCCCTTCAGCACAGCATTGTTCAGCATGTTCATCGGCCACACACAGCAGTGCTACTTAGGAGGTTGCACGTCCCCTGCATTCACACTGCGGCTGCATCTGCCTCCCTTTTGATCATTTTAATGAAAGAGCGCTTAAAAAGGAATGGGGGACAGGAGAGGCACCACACTGACATAATCGATTCAGACTGCCAAAAGGCTTCCGTTACAGTCTTCCACAGTAATTTATTTTTTTTTTAAAATAAAACTAGGCAGTAAGTATTTTAATACGGAAGAGGCTACTTAATGTTATGGATCAAACCCTGATTAAGAGACTGGACAAGCAGAATAAATGGTCAGTTTTCATCTTGGCAAAGGCCAAGTGACTACTCAATTTACGTAACAGACTGTTTAATATATTTATTAGTAATCTGATAAAGTCATGAACAGAGAAAGTCTGCTGATGAAGCAAGTTATGAAGCAAAGGCTGGCAACTTTAGCTAGATTACAAAGTTCATCACTTTGAAAGGAAGCTGATGCCATACTTACAATCACCCTTACAACCTTAGCATTACTTTCCGCTGTGGTGAAAGACATGTGTTCCTGTGTGTCTGAATTCGGGAAAGGTACTTACCCATTTAATTAAGGAATGTGTCATAATGTATATGAACCTGGCAACTAGAACTCTGCTGTTTCCTAACATTCAAAGACTTGACTTTGAAGCTCATTGAACTTTCTTTCCACATGGGGTTTTGTCATTCCTTTGTCCTTGATCTTTCCATTTTTAAAATAAGAAATATAAAACCAAACTTCTGTCCTGCATAACTATTCTAAATCATCAGAGCAGAGCTAAAAATTGAAATATTCAGCAGTTTTAACACAGGTTGTTACTGCTGAAAAACCATGACAAAGAACTGGCAGGAAAAGTACGATGGGGCGGTCTCATCTGGCTATCATCTCCCCCATTCTGCCCTTCATTTGCCAGCCCAGCTGCTCCAGCAGTTTTCTGGTTTTCCCAGTGCCCTGCATGCTGCACCAGCAGTGGCAAGACCTCACGGCAGTCCATGACTTTGCCAGCTAGCACTTCCAAATAAAAGAAAACAGGCCACTCTGCAGGTTGGCCAAATTTAGGGAGAATTCCTCTGTAATAAAGATAAGACACTTCTGTATCCCATGGAGGTGACTCTAATATATACTAAAAATCTGATGAATTATGGATTGGCAAGTTTTTCAGAGAAAATATTGTAAACCACTCTGAAGCACAGCATAAGGTACCCTGAGTAAATCAGTCAGTACCAGTGGCCTTTTGACAATGCAGGGCAAACCAAAGATTGGTCAGGTGATCTGTGTTTCATTTCTCAAACAAAAGAACAAGGAGTGACTGAATTATGCCCATTGAGGGAGAATTCAAATCTGATAAATACTTCAACACAAAACACGCAATTAGACTGGAGCTCATGCACACTGCTGTGGTGTGCAAGAGAAACAGGGACTGAACACACACGTGCATAATAAAAATATCTAGATGACTAACAATTTCTCTTTAAAATAAAACAGTAAAAAATTTAAAATTCAATTGTCTACATGGATCAGAGATATAATCAGTATAAAAATTCCCGCCTTCTTATTAAAGATCCTCCATGGGAAAGCATCATGAAAAAGCACCCTTAGCCATATGCATGTGCACTGCCAGAGCACTCCAACTCATTTCTCCTTCTTCCTGTTGCCCTACATCACTTTAATGATTTATTAAAAATAAATATTAATTAATCATGCACAACCACAAAAATTATTGAATTACAGTCTACAAACCATTTAGGTATGGGTTGCTGGGGAACTATGCAGATTGCAATCCCGAAGTGAAGCCCGTAACAAACAACAAATTGTTTGTCTGGAATTGGGAATGATACACACCCAGCTGCTATCTACCCAGACACAAGTGCCACCAGCAGAACGCATGAACACCCGTCTGCTATGAACAAACCTACCACCCAAAATAAGGTAGAACGGCTGTCAGAGACTTCATGAACTCTACTGAATGCTTCACTCTTATTTCTGAAGCCTGCATGGATGGTGCAAGATTTAGCTCCTCTGTTCATTATAATATGAAGTCTCTCAGCGTATTCACTATAGGAACTTTTTAATGAAATGTTTTTTACAGAAATTCTTCAGGTAGTAATAAACACAGAATGAAGTATTCCGCATGCTGCAGTATTAAGAAATGCAGTTGAAGTACTTTCCTGGGTGTGACAAAAGAAAGGACTATTACCTTGTAATACCAAGTACCAACACTGTAATACTGGTTATTGCATCTGTAATCTAGAAGGCATTTGCAGCAAAACTGCCCTGTGTTTCTGGTGTATCACTCTGCTCGAAAAATCAGCATCCTGACCCATCAGGCTCCTTTCTCTATAAGGGAAATCACTGCTTTGCTGTCAGGGTGTTCTGCCTCACTTCAGAAGTGCCACATCTCCTCCAGTCACCCCCTTCTCCATTCCTCTTTCTTCCCTTTACTTCTGACTTTAACACTCAGCTGCCCCTTGGTTTTGTTTTTACAGGCTTTTTAAGATGACTATCTCTCTCTAATACATCCCGCTGCCTTCTTTCTCCAAACTTTAGCACCATTTATTCTGATTCCAAAATTTAGAGAGGGGAAGCATACTTTTCTTGGAGCTGCCAGGAGGGGAATGGGAATGCGCTGGGATGGTGGCAGCTTGGATGATGCTAAGAAACAGAGGGTTGCCAGCAAACAGATTATGGAAAAAAAAACCAAACCAACTTCTAAGAGGCCTCTGCTCCGCATACAGCATTTGCTTCACAGGAACAGCTCCCAGCTTGAGAACTACTATTCCAGTTGCTCCTGAGCAGCCGTGATCTCCACAGCAATATAAACCTGATGCAGCTACTAAAACCACACAGGGCAATACCCCGGCTCCTTCTTCCCAGGCACTCGGGGTACGGTCACATCTGAGTTCACAAACACCCCAAGAAGTCCCATGCAGCCAGACCCACCTGCTTGCCTGCACGTGGGCTGAGGAAGAGGATCAGGGAGCATCATCATCTTAGGGACCTGCTTCTGCCGAACTTTTGGTCCAATATAACCATTTTGCAAGCTCTTCATATGCTACCAGTATTCCTAGTCTCTTCTTTTCCAGCTTTTTAGACTTTACTTGAAATGATAAAGCTATTTTGTGACACACTCTATGAAAAGTCAAAGAAGCTGAGGCCTGGGTGATGAGCAACTTGCAAAAATATATCTTTCCTATAAACTGTGGGAAAAAATAATTGAATTCTTCATAAAAATTGCTGTATTATTATTACAGAAAGTGAGCATCTTTTCATTTACTGTCCTGAATTATGAATTTTTATTATGCAGGGCACAAGTGAAAGAGCAATTATGATTAAATGCTAACTGCATAGGACAAAAAATTAGTTATTTCCAGTCCTTGGCTGATAACTACTGATTTAACTGGTATCAGGATGACCTGCTCTGTCTCTTCTTTCATCTATTTCTGAGAAGATTTATGTAACGTAAATTATTAAGTTATTAATTAACAAACGTACAGTAAAGCTGGGGGGGGTGTTCTCCTTTTTGAAGTATGCCTCCAAGACACTATTTTTTACTGGAAGCAATTTTGCATGTCCTTTTGGACTATATTTTACCCTTGCCAAAAAAAGCCTGCCAAAAAATTAGTGCAACATGGTTCAGTATATTTTGATTTTGCAAGTAGAAGATCCTCATGGCAGTATTTTAAGTTACCTGCACAGATAATAAACCTGTTTAGGGAATATAGTTAACTGCAACTAATTACAGGTATTACGGGAAAAAAATAAAAATCACATTGTTGATTATAAACACTGTAAATTTAATTCAGGTCTGATTTAAGACAAAGTCTCTAGGGAAAAGTAGTATGTTTTCTTAGACTAAGTGATATAGCTGGGAAGAAGGATAACTGGAGCATGCAAGTTAATCTTGAGTACAAAGACTCTGATGTCTCTAAATTTAGCTATTTTTTTAAAATATATGATAAGCATAACAAAATAACGTAAGCTATTGCCTTTTCCTATATACTGAGTCTTACATCTTCAGACCATCAGAGAGAGAAACTTATCAATTTGCATACAGGAATGCAATTTCAGTTATTTCATGGAAATCCTATGCATTTTAACCAGGACTTTAATCACTCTGAAGTAGCAACTGACACCAAATAAAAAATAATCACCTTTACTGGGAAGCCAAGCCTGAAGACCTGCATGCAAATATAGGTGAGAGAAGGAAAGGAGAACAAATAAAACTTTAGCAGGAACACAAAATTGAGTCTATCTGGGAACAGTATCACAGAAGTAAAAAGAGAAAAGGGCAAACTCATAGAGGACATATTCTTCTTAACAGACGATGGGAAACCTACATTTTAACACATCCCTGCTGTCAAGTTTTACACCAGCTAGAAAACTCAACAGTAAAGTAGCTCTCATCATCTTTTACAACCTGGTTTCTTAAGAGAAGTGAAATTTAGGAGTGGTAGAAGTTATTCCATTTACACTACAGATATTCTGTATACACTACAGATCTGTGCTCTGGATCTACCTGTCCCAGCACCAGTAACGCACAGCTCCTAGGGTCGACTCTTTTTGGAGGAATTCAATTTCTTTTGGATGCTAGGCTGTAACTTTAATGTTCCTCAGCTACATTTTACATGCACAGACTAGTGGCAATGGGATTACTTTGACAGTTTCTACAATTCTACATTTTTTGTCTAATATATTTCATTTCAAACTAAGAATATTGCTTCAATTTTTCACATCCGGCATTTACAAGACTTATCCATGATTGATTTAAAATGCACAGAAACAGCATTAACTCTAGATTTACTTTATATGCACACATTTATTTTCTTAAACCAGTCAAAGAAATCTATCAGACAACAACTACTACAAATACTGCAAAACCAAGTTTTAATTGTTGCTTCAGAGAAATCCTTTATCTGTCTAAAAATTAAATAGGCCATTCCTTTCTTTGAAGCTACTTTCAACACTACCTTGTTATTATGGCAGAGAAAATCTATTATCAGACAGCAAACAGGCATTTCATTCAAGTATAAACCACTCAAAGCTAAGATAGAATGTAATTATTGTATTTAACTTTGAAAACTGGGGAAAAAAAAAAAAGGAAAAGAGAATTGTTTTCCTTAGAACCAGAATGCAGGAAGAAAGCATTTTAGAAAGAAAAACTGGAGAATTCTTGTTCATTAGGCTGTTATGAAGACACCCAGGCTAAAGAAGTCTGAGTGAGGAAAGAGCCTGCAACCTCATACTTGAGAGCTTGTGAGAGTTGCAAAATTATTTCTTACCCAACTTTCTGAAGCTTGCACACATGGCACAAACAGATTTTCTGCAACTGTCCCAATATTCCAGCCAGTTCTGTAGATCCAAGCTAGTCTGTTTTCACTTCAGTTGAAACAATGGTTATTCTCCCAAATATACATTATTCTTTCTCCTTTCATCAGTTTTATTTAAAAACTCACTTGCGTATAAGCTTATCAGTGGTCTTTCCTTATAAAGGAGGATGTATCTACAGAACCTCGTAGTTCGTAGGGTTTTTTGCTGTTATTTTAGTTTTTTAAGTACCAGGTTATCTAAATGATAACAGGTTATCTAAAATGAGGGTAGAGAAAGAAGCTCTCTGGAATTAAGGTTTCCCCACACACATTTCTTCCCCCAACTCCTCCTTTCTCACTGCTAATATCATTCCATAACTTCTCTGTTTCTATCTTTGCAGGTTCCCTTGGTAATTAAACTTCAAGATGAGGCTTTGTCAAAAAAAAAACCCAACCCCACAACTGCCAACTTCTCTTGTTGACAGACTTGCTGGTTTAGAGCTTCAGAAAATCATGCAATTAAGGGGGAAAAAAAAAAAGTATAAAGTTGTTTTCCCTCTCACTCATTTTAAGTTAAAAAAACCTATTTGTGATCCTGGGCCTATTACATCAGAAGCATGAATTTAAAATTATCACCACATTCTCGCCCTTTTGTCTGTTTTTCTGTCTGAAAAATCTTCTATGCACTTTATGTCTTGCAAGAAATTCATACCAATTCAAATTTAGCAAATCAAAGGAATAATTTAAGTTGAGCAGTAAGTGAGATGTATCTTCTGATTAAAGAAGAGTACGTAACTAGATTCCACTTGGTAAAGAACTGAAACAGAGAAGCAACTCTGCAAAGTCTACATCTAGAGTATCTTTATGCTGTGGATTTCTGCATCGTTTATAAATCCTTCTGTATGTAACTTCCATTAAAAAAGAATCATCAGGTTAATAATGCAGCTTTCAGCAACAAACGTTTGGACCAAATGGTATGTAAAATCCTTTGGGAAATGAATGATCCTCAGCCTATAAAAAGGAAAGCAATAGAACAGAAAATGCTGTAGAATTTCAATATTAGTTCTTTAAAAGAGATGCTTTTCTGCACTAGTTAAGGTTCATTCTTCCTTAGGCTCGTCTAGTAAACTTGTCAACAATGTAAGATTTGAAGTAATTTGTCCTATGTCTTTAAAGCATGGCATAGCCTGTATCAATTTATTTTTATTCAAATGAAAGTGTTTTACAAGAGTAAAGCAGAGAGGATACAGGTGTGCCTCTTGCCAATATGGGCTCTCTCAAAACATAAAACTTCACCAGCCAAACAATTTCAAAGAAACTTAATTTAATCTCTGAAAAAGGCAGGATATCATCTTCTGAAGATGCTTGGAAAATTCCTCTATAGTGCATGTCTCTGAATGTCACAAAGAGAAACAATTGGCATATGATACATGCAAAAAAATTGAAGTTGTGTAATAGCATCCTCTTATTTTTAACGTAAAAGAGAAACTAAGGTAAACAACAGAGGAATCATCATTGTGCAAAAAACATTCATTATATCCTATTATAAGGCTGAGTAAAAGAAGAAAATTACCAGTTTTGATTATTTAGTTTTAATGACATAATTCAAATAACTGAAGCTTAATGCTTCTGCTGTTAAAACAAGCTGTATTTATGACCTATCTCAGCTGGAAGAAAGCATTTGCATGCCATACCACTGTCTCTTGTAAAACAAAAAAAATATTCTAATTTACCGTGATATGCAATTCAACTTTCAAAACACAACTTTCTTAACACATAAATAATGTGTGAAGATTTTTTTATCAAATTTTTTTTTGTGCAGAAACCAAGCATAAACATCTGGTTGAGTGAGGCCTGAGAGTCATTTCTGCTTCTCTTCTGGAATGAGAGCAGAACAACAGTCAGTCTTGAATCAGACCTGTGTACAGATTATTATCATCACAAATTAAGAAGTCAGAAATGTTATTAATACATTAGTTGATAAGGGTTAACCATGTTTATAATTAATTTTCCCTTCTGGAGGGGAGAGAATAGTTCAGAGCCTTCATAAGAAGATATCCAATTCACTTTTGAGCCCATCTACCCTCTATTCCCCAAATCCAGTGATTGCCTACCAGAATATCCACTTTCAAGCAGAAAATGTTGTACTCCTGAGTAAATAGGTTAAAAACTTAAGCATTTGAGATTTAATGCTTTAACAGTCACCAAAAGAGTGAAATGCTTTTATAAAAATCTGTGAGAGACGACGGTTTTGATACGCAGGCTTTAGAGGGGAAAAAATAAAATAATCAAGTTTACTATACTGTTTCACTCTCCTCATTCCAATCTTTGCTATCCTGTAATTAGAGGTACAAACATTATATTTCATTTATAATCCATTGATAAATATTATAAATATTTGCTCGCAGTGCAATCTTTTAATACTTGGGGGGGGGGGGAAGGCTTTATTTTTAAGGATGAGAACAGTCAGAGATTATAGCTTTGAAAATATTTAGTTGTTGTAAGGGGGAAAAATGCCATCTGCTGGGTACAGCTGAGGACTGTCCTTTTTTTTATTAACACACCATGCTGCCCTGAGCGACTTTTCTCTTCAGTTCAGACTTGCTTTTTCCCATCTTGAAAACTGATACAGATATATGCATTGCTTTAGGGGAGTATGTAATAGAGGCCTCATTAAACCTGTGTAACATAAAACTTCTTACTGTCATATCTCTCAGAGATCGGGAAGTCTGACAATAGATAGGATGACTAGCATTTGAATAAGGATGCTTTTAATCTTTCAAGAACATTAGAATTGTCTCCAGTCCTCCCAATATTTCACATGCTTTTGTATCTCCACGTATATAAATTTTGCAGTTAGATAATTAAAAAATTATTCAGCTTATACATATGAAGCAGAGCAACATGCTGGCGTTTCTCTATTAGTCATATATAACTTTTCTACCATTCATCAGCCAGCGATGGAACAGTGGTTAGTAGAGTACAGATGCAGAACCAGTTAGTTATCTAGCTTAAAACCATTAAACCGAGACATTGAAAATCATATTGCTTAAGCAGGAAAAATAACAAAAAGGAGAAGTCAAGAAGGTCCAGTTAAGAAATGTACTTCCATGAAAAGAGCTGATAATTGGAAACAGCAAAGTCAGATTTAATAAAATGGATAATCTTTAAAATTAAGAAGTATGACAAAATGAGGCTAGGGTTCCCACACATAAACATGAGGAGGAAAAGAGGAGAGTTTTTTTTTGATTCATAACAGCCAAGGGAATTCTTTTACATTTTTGTTTGTGTTTTTAATTTTACAACATAAAGCAGCAGCTGTCACCTGTGTGTGTACACACACATATGCATATAGGTTGTCGTGATTTATATTTATAAATAAAAAATCTGATTCATTTCATATGAAGCTGAAACAGCTTACAACCTTGGAAATCTGGGTTTCAAAGTTAAAATAAAGGCATATTTCTCACACATACAATGATGCTAAAAATGAAGTGGGTCCTGTGAATGAACATATCTTCCATGTGTTTAAGATAAAAGCCTTGAAGTTGATTTCAGAATAGAATTCTGAAACCATGTTCATCCTTCACGCTCACTGTCTTAAGACTGCTTTGTAAAAAGCAAGAAAGCATAAAAGGTATATGAAAATAAGGAATTTTGGCCTTTTTAAGATCCTCTTGTAGGATGACATGCTTACATCTGGTGTCAGATGGAACCAAATCTCTACGGAAAACCATGAAAGACTTTTACAAAAGCACTAGATATTCCCGTCAAAGTGCGCTACGTGCACAAGCTCCATACCCAGCAGTTACTGTTCTTTTCCCTATCGCTTAGGTAAGTAACAACATGGATTCTTTATTACCACTGCCTCATCAGGCCTTGATTATGCAAATGGGTCTCTCACAGATACATGCACCTATAGACTCACTGATTTTAATGTGTTCCTGCAATAGGATAAGCATCTTTTCCCAGGAAAAAACCCTACAAGCTGGGTGTTAGCCAAAAAGTGTGAATTACCAAGCCTATGGCAGATCCTAAGTCATTACAATAACAGATATTAAAAATATAATTTAATTCCTCAGAATGCAAATGTCCCCTAAAATGCTAATTTTAAAAAAAACCCTCATAATTTTTTAATCAATCATCACAACTTGAATCCCTACAAAGCCAGAGATACTGAATAATTATTCCAAAAAATAGTTATATACGCTTCTTTTCTAATATCTCTGAGGTTGTAAGATAAGCACATGTACCAAGAGTTTCTCTTGGCTATCAAACAGGGAAGGTGAAACTGCTGATAATCTCCCAGTGTTTTGGAAGCCCACAGTTGTATGCATACCATATTGATAACACTGTCATGGCAGAAATGCAAACAACCTGCATCAGGGTCATTTATTTTGTTGGCATGTTTTGTTGATTCCAAAGTACTTGTGAATTTGGGAAGACACAAAAAACTGGGCTTCTAATTCCTAAACCAATTTCAAAACATTCTGATGGTATCAAAGCAAAATGAACAGTACTCTTGGAGTTACAACTGTCATGAATTATTTTTATCTTTAATATATTCATTATTTAGTACTTATATCTGCTCTTTTATGATTTGTGAGTTTGGTATTATCAGAAAATTAAGTCATAAAATGTTCAGAATAAGACCGATGAAGAGTACAAAACACGTACACAGTATCTTTGGCTGTCCAGTCTGTTTGTTCTACTCTATCATGGTGATAATTTCCCCCCCCCCCCCCTTAGTTTGCTTTATTCTTCTTTGAAATACACCACAGAATGCAAGGAAGTCATCTTAGCTGAGGTTTTTTTACTTAAATACATGTTTCTTTAATTCCAACACAATGGAAAAATACTTAGTATTCAGACATCTAATAATTCTATACTAATGTTCTTTTCCAAACACGGTTTTAAATCTACCAATCTGTAAACTCAAGAAAACAGACAATAAAGTCTCATTAAGCAGCAAACTTAAAAAACCCCAAACAACTGAATATTAATTCATACTGTAGGCAATTAATGGAGGAAGAAGTATTCTGAATTAAGGTATCATTTATGGCATACTCACAAAATCTAGCAAATACTCCTTGTCTGAAGGAGACCAAATGGTGCCACCATATAAAAAAATGCATTTCAAAGCAGTAGGATTTATAAAATCCATTAAAAGTACTTTGAACAGGATCCTCAAGAATACTCTCTAGTAACTCCTATAATTTAAAAAGTTAATTTATATTGGCGAAAAAGAAAAATATGCTCACAACTGAATTTCAGTAAGTCTATTGTTCAAGCTATAGCAAAACGAAGATGAACATTTTCCCTATTTAAATTAGATATTTTTTAAATTATGCATCTGGCAAACCTTTACAGCATATAACACAGAACAATGTCAAATTCCTCTTTATAAAAAATACATGTTATTTTACTTTGGAACTCAAAAATCTTCTCTGAAAGGATAATCTCACAATTTGTAAATTAAATATAGGTACAGTAAATATTCCGAAAATATCTCTATATACAGTAAAGAAAGCATGAAAAAAGCAAACCAAAAATGTTTTAAAATAATTAGTAATTAAATGTCTAACAGTTGCATATTATTTGAAAAGTATTTAACATCTGATCTGTAGGTAATCATAGAATAACTCTGACTGGAAAGGACCTTTACATGTCATCTGCCTCATGCTCAAGACAGGGTCAACTTCCAAGTTATATCAGGTTGCTCACAGCCATATCCAGTCAACTTCTGAATATATTCAAAGATGGAGATTCTACAACTTGCCAACCTACCACAGTGTTTGACCTTTCTCAGATCGTTTCTCCTCCTGTCCTTCTACAGTTTGTGTCCTTTGCTTTTCCTTCTTTCAACATGCATCTCTGAGCAGCCTGGCTCCATCTTCTCTATAACCTGCCATCAGGGAGTAGCGAACAGCAATAAAGTATGACATAGCCTTCTCTTCCTCAGTCTGAACTAACCCAGTTCTCTCAGCCTCTCTTTGTATGTCGTGTTCTCCAATCCCCTCGCTGTCTTGGTGGCCCTCCACTGGACTTGCTCCAGTGCCTCAGTGTCTTTCTCATACTGGGGAGCCCAAAACTAGACACAGCACTCCAGATGCAGTCTCACAAATGCTGAACAGAGATGAAGAATCATCTCCTCCACCTGCAGTCCAGTTACCAGCTGGCTGTCTTTGCCACAAGGGCCACTCCAATTTCAAAGCTTTGCCCTCCGGTACCCTGAGGTCCAGTTTGCTTAAGTAGTCCCTAACTTGAACTTCCTTGCCTGTTGGTAACAGTTCATTTCCCTGCACTCTGCAATGAGGTTCAGGGACCTCAGAGGCCTGAGAGTAGACCTTGCCAGTCAAGACCAAAGCAAAGGCATCACTGTGTACCTCAGCCCTCCTTGCATCTTTTCTCACTATGTCTCCTGCTGCATCACCAGCACGCCATTTTCCTTAGTCTTGTTTTTGTTACAAAGGTACCCACAGAAGTCCTTCACTTACCTTCAACTCCAGCTGAGTTTTGGCTTTCCTAATGCCGTCCCTCTACACCCAAACACTGTTTTTATGTTCTCCACAGAGGCCTGACCCTGTTTACATCTTCCATACACTTCACTGTTTGTCTGAGCTGACTCAGGAATTCCCCATTCAAGCAAGCCAGCTGTCTGCTGTACCTGCTTGTCTTCCTGCACAGTGGAAAAGTGTATGTCCTTGTGCATTTTTGAGGAGGCTGTCCCTGAAGATCAACCAGCTCTCTCTGTGCTTTAGGGGACCTGCCACGGAATGCTACCTACCTGCTCCTTGAAAAAGCCAAAGTCAGCTATCCTGAAGCCTGAGATTACTTTTCCACCACCTGCTTTTCTCACTCCTCTCTCGGATTCTACCACCTTACAGTTGTTGAGCTGGGGATGGCATCAGTCCTCAATTTCCATATTCACAAGTAACAAGAAATCTAAGCTACATGGCCAAATAGGAATCAAATATCTATCCAAATGTAAAATAGGTCAGAGAAGTGCATGTGAGATAAGAAAATTTGAGATGCATATGGTCTTTGGGAGCTTTTCTTGATCTTGCTTACAGATAGAAATGAATCTTTAACAGAGTTGATAATCGTTATGATAGCTGACATGAGCAACTGGAAAGACTGCTTTAAGGAGGCAGTTAGTTCAAGAAAAAGGAACAGGGTCTATAAAACATACAAGGGTACATTTACATTCCATTTTGCAAGCATATAGACAATTTTAGGATGATATGAGGCAAGGCTTTTAAAAATCTGGAGAAATGAGTAGCTAAAGTAGAATAATTATCTGACAGATGGAGATTGCCCAAGGCTGCCACTTGAACATATAAAAAGATGAGGCTGACTTCATTTTTGAAATCCAACATTAGAAATTCCAGGAGCGTCCTGAGTATCAGTTGTGGAAGGTACAACATTATGTTCAGTGCACCAGAGTATAAATAGAGGTTAGATTCAAAGCCTCACTTTGAAAATACTTTTTAAAAACTGAAGTGTTACAAAAAGATTTTAAATACCCTCACATAAGTGATATCACATAAATACTTACAGTATAGTACCTAGGTAAAGCGTATATCTACTAGTTTCCATCACAGTGCCAGTGGTGGCAGTTGTGCATGCATATTTCTACCATGGTAATATTTGTGCTTCCCCTTCCCATGCCACCACGCTGTTCTTTGTACGCATAACATCCTCTCTTGATTGGTTTGCACAACCCTGCACCCTACCATTTCTTCAGAACTAGTAAGACCTACTGTGATAACAGTTGAATGCCTGAAGGTAACAGCTAAACAAATTACTCCTTTACTTTCATTCTCAACTCTTACTTTCCATAAAAAGTAAGCAACTTTGAAGCACATGCTTCCTTTAACAACAGTTCAGCCATAAATGCAGTTAATACATTCAAACCCGCACTCCTGCTGTCATCCCAATGCTCTGCATCTTTGCATCTATTTGCAACATCTTGTCCTTATTTGTTCTGTAATTGCTGTGCGACAGCATCTGCATTCCGCCTCATAACTCCACTGTATTCAACGGAAATGCAGCCCCAATCTTGACTGTGATCTTTGGAGGCTATAGGAATATGGGATTATTATTTTTATCGCCAGGGTACTATTTCTAAAGCTCCTTTTCTGTGATGGATGGCACGCATAAGAATAAGTTTGTACGCTTTGATAACGGGCATTCTGCAAACAGGTGAGAAGGCAAAGAGTTCACAGCCCAAACCGACAACTTACATATCACATAAAAAGGGGAACGGAGAGAGAGGATGGAGCAACAAAACACAGGCCAGTTCTGCAGATCTTAGCCTATTCAATTAACTCTTCCATGATTTTTCAGCTAGTTACCAATTTTTTTTTCAAAGCACAAGATTGAGGAAGACTTATAAAATGGACAAGCCACCTTGTGACTGACAACATAGCTATATGAGAGCAAATCAAGAACATCACCATTATTCTGATCCCATTGCAGCTTCCCCCCCCCCCCCCCCCCCCCGCTCCCTTCAGAAGTTCTTTCTAATTTACGGAACAAAAAGGGCAACATCACATCTAACAACAGGAAAACATACATTTGCCTGTAGTCATTATATCTATATCTGGTCCTTGATTTGTAATTACCAACGTATCCAAGATTTGAAGCCCCTGCTGTCAGGATTTGAAGCCTCTGCTGTCCTTGAACGTATTGTACTTTATCTCCTGTTTTTTCTTACTTGACAATGCCCAAGCTAAACAGAATTTTGCCTAAACACTTTGGGTTTTTTCCCCCATGTGGTCTATCTCATCATGGATATAATAAAAAAGCAATATAGACTTGCTACTAACAAAAGAGTTGTTTACTTCAGATTACTAACTTTTTTTAAAAAGAAACAAGCCTTTATTACTATTTCTTTCTTAGGAGATGAATAAAATTCCCAATTCTTTCCAATACCTCAAGGTCCTATATAAAGTTTATATCATTCTGTTATTTGAAGTGGTATCGAATTGACCCAGTAACACATTAATTCAAAGCCAACAGAACCAAAGCTTTGCTTGTAATTTGATATTAGCATGTCCGATTCAGATAAAATTAAGGGACTTGCACAGGCTAATTAAAAAACTGTAAAAGGAAGCACGGACATTTAAGAAATTCTGGGTTTGGAAGCTACCACAAGCCTGGCACTATGTAGACATTTTCAGTTGGTATTTGTGACATTTAAATAAGGCTTGGGGGTTTTATTTTTTTAAGAAATATTCTTAGAGTCAGACATTTTGGGAAAAAGCATCTCTACTGTTTAAAAACAGTCTTCTCTGTAATATAACTGAGATACTGCACACAGCAATTAAATATCCTCCAGATCTCTTCTGATAAGGTCCTTTAACTTGTAGGTCATTTGGAAATGCAGTTGATGTGCTTAAGTGCTTGTTCTTTTATTTTCTATGAGTATCATCACAATTTAGGAAAAATACAAGGTACTGTTGTATTATCAAAGGGCTCCACTTTGCACTACTGTTGTGAGACCATTATCTTCGTAAACACAGAACACAGAGACATGCTGGGAAGCGGTCTACTTTTTTAAAGCATGTTATGTGAGGGCTTTTCAGTTCAACTGAGGTTTTTATCTCTGGTGAATCACATAAGTACTCTCTTGTTTAGCTGATTTAATAAGTTGTTCGTTGTTGGTTTGGTTCTTTATGTTGTTTTTTTTTAAATATCGATGTGATGAGAAGAGATTGAGAGAACATAAACTGGAATTCTTGCAAACACAACATAAAAAGAGTTAATCTAACAATCATCCTGATGCTTGGACAGGCTGGACTATGACAATACCCAGGGGACAATTACCATGGCTCAGCTGATAAGCTGTAACTCACTAAGGTGCAATAATGCAATTTCTTTCAAATATGTGCACTGAACAGGAGTGTCAGGATTAGGTCACTGAGGTTATAGAAACCCTGCCTTTCTTTGGGATGCAATAGTACTTTTTTTTCATGTTTATTCTTTGTTATGCAGTCTACATCTTTATAGGGAAGCTTATTCTAAAAGTACTTCACAGACTGTAAACCCAATGTTTCTTTTTAATTCAACAGCAAAAGTCCCTCCGATATCAATAGTGAAGTAACTGAACTCTAGTAAAAAATATGGTTATTCATCCGTAACTGAACTACATCTGGGGTGAAACACAGCAGCTATTTTGCAGTTAACATTACTACTGCAGACCGATCTATGGATGGAAATGCACAACTGAAAGCACAGGGGAATTTCTGGTAGATGGAAAATAATCATGCTGACTAAAATCTGGCAGACTCCCTAGAGGTAACTCCTTTATTCATACGAAAAATGCCCAAGATTGTTTACAACTGTTCAGGATCTCAATTACATATGCAATCCAAAAGACATGTCCAACAGCTGACAGTACTCTAATCTCATGCTACTGAATAAATAATGGTCCTATATGCTTTTTTTCACTATTTAAGAGAACAGGGAACTATAAATACAAGGGCTGCATTGTTGGAGTTTTGCGATCCAGGTTCAGCCTGTATCACTACTGGCTAGGCTGTAAACTGTGGTAAGATCACACTCACTTGTAGCACAGGTTTAGATATGCCTGCATTTCAAGATTTACAGATGAGCCTGTAAATCAGAACAGAGGACTTGGAAATTGCAGACAATCCCCATTCTCATTGTTTCAAGCTGTCAAGTATAAGAGATCAATACTTTGACTGGCTCCTCATTTGTCAGTAAGAGATCAATACAAAGGCATACCTTCTATTTCCATAAATATTATTGTCTAACTGTACCAAAACAACACACAACTTCTGTAACAGTACTTTAACAATATCTGTATTATTTTGCTGTCAAATGTATGCCAGATTTCTTCTTGGATTACTGAAGAAGAAAACTTTTTTTTTACCTAAAAGGTTGAAACTAATATCAATGCTTGCTTTTAATCTCAGCGGGGTGGGGGGAGGCAGAAAGCCTAACGTCATGTTAGAATTGCCAGTAGCAAGACATTCAGTTCATCAAAACAGAATTTTTAGCTACATCAGAAATCAACCATTTTATTATGGTAATGCTCATAACTCAGGAACTGCCTTTTTACAGCCTAAAATTAAAGATGCTTCTTTTAAAACTCTAGTTAACAACTTCAAAATCAGTATAATTCTGATGTTTCCTCAAATGAGTTCAGATTATACCAAGCGATAAATTGGATACTCAAATTAACAACTGAAGCAGTTAAACCTGGAGTATTTAATTCATTGTTTGTGTTTAACTGGGCAGAAGCTACTGTTTCATAGGCCATTACTTAACATAAATACCTCTCTCCCAACAATGGCAAATTATTATTTTCCACCCAGTACGTCATTAACTTTTCTTTTTGATGGACGAATGCACTTGCATTACTAATAGCAGTCAACTGTCATGTGAGATGAAGCAAAACATATCTGGAAGAATTGTGCTTTATTTGTCAAATGTCAGATTTCTAGGATTATTTTTTTCTTATGCATGTGAGAGGAACATAACACTAACATATTTAAGTATTACAGTATTTACAGACTAATTCAGATAATTATTTCCACAATATGAGCAATGCATACAGCTGGAATATGGTAGGACTTTTCTAAATGTTAGAAAGTGTTTCCAATTCCACAACTGATCAGCCATTCTTTAATAACTTGCTACTAACTGCTCAACTTTTTACAAATAGTTTTTTGCTAGCTCACATTTTATAACCTTTTCATGTTCTGATCAAATAATCTATGATGTAATATATTAAACGTAACACAATAGGACTGACAGGTTTTTATTTGAAATCAATGATAACTAATCAAGCGAATACTCCTTTTTTTAATGTGAAATGAAAAATCTGTTGTGTTCTGCTTCTGAATCAATGGTTACTACTGTACATGTATAAACTCCAGTAAAAGTCATAAGAATATCACAATAAAAATAACCTTCCTATCAAATAATGGGTAATTTTTTTTTAGTATTTTTTTAAAGAAATCTTTCATATTCCACTGTTCTGTGACTTACATAAAAGCCAAACAAACATGAAATGTTTGTAATGAGCTGATTCTCTGAAGTCAAACTTAAAATATCCCTGTATATTCTCTGAAATAGCTATGTTGTTGCTGAGGACTTTATATTGCAAACACAAAAATCTGAATAGGTAATTCCGACCTCATGAAATGCTCAAAAGTTAGCAGATGAGTACAATTTGCAGAATAAACCCCATATCCTTAAGATACTCTCTATGCACCAAAAATATTCATTAACGTGACATGCAAATGTCTACAAGTTAGATGCACCATTATTAGCACTCTAGAATACGGAAGCAATATATGAATTAATTGTTTAATTGTATTGAGTTGCCTGTGGCACCAAGAAAAAGAAAAGCTAAACGTCAGTATTTCAAATTGTCAGTTGAAATGAGTCCCAGATGTTAAAACATTAAGCAACCTAAAAATCAATTAACTTCGTTTTAAGCAAAATCTTTTCAAAGGCAAGCTTTAATCTAGTGACTCAATCTTCCCCTTCTCCTCCTTGGCACAACTGAACATGGAAATCGCCCCTATTTAATATGTGCAGTGACTTAACTAGGCAAATAGTATGTAGAACTGATGAAAAGTAAAGATTTACATGTCTTCTGCCACTGGAACTCATTGTTTTTCCTTAAGATTTGAATGGTTTTAAAGACAATACCAAAGAATACCTAGCGAGTAAAAATGTCAAGTTTTGTTTTTCTCTAAGAAAACAAGTGCTGTTTGTCATTGTGCAGAATTCTAAAATAGAAGAAAGCTTAGGTTGTTGTTATTTTGCATAAAACCAATGGAAAATAGTTATTTTATATAAGAACTTAAGCTAATATAGCCTGACTACTTTCTAAAAACATAAGGGGTAGTGCCACATCTAAACAGGACTTTTTTTTAGAAACGTTATGAAACTTAATTCAAGAATGAGTAAATTTACATTATAAACATCTGCCACTGTTTGCAGTACAATGCTGATTACAACAGTTACCTATATTTTCAATGAACAAATTGAAATACAGAATATAGAAAGGCTTAGTCCTAGGAAATGTCAAGAAATATCAGAAGAGAGATTAACTGCTAAGGGACATTCACATGAGTGTTACACATTTAAAAAGGGAAGAGATTACATACCCCTCTCCACCAATTCTTGTTATCTTTAGACGAAAATCAACAGAATTCAGGCTGGGTGGCTTCCATTTCAAAATATCATCGCATCGACCAGGCTTGTATTTCTGAAGCAAATTAAAAAGTGGTTTAATTATGCTTATTGGTTTTCACTGGTTTTAAAAGTAACAGTTCAGCATTTCAGACTATATTAGTTGTCTCTAATGAATTACAATATTTAGTGATTGAAACAATGAATTCCATTAACACGGAGGTAGTTGTGCTTCACTACTTTATTTGTTGCTCCCTTCTAAAACTGCTTAGCACAGTAGCCGAGCCATTGCATATAATAAAAAGCTGTGAATGGAAAAAAAAAATAGCATATTTCATTATCTCTCTCTAGCTAATGGAAAATTTCAAGAAAGAAAATAAGACAGCACAGAAACAAATGAAAACACTGATAGAACATACATAAAAGATATATTTAAGATAATCCTAACATTTTTGAACAATTTTATGAACGGTATTTTTCTTGTTGGCTGACACAACATGAAAAAGCCAGCAGTCACCATACTACCAACTATCAGAAAGGTCCATCAGAAACATGCTCTTTTGTACCAAAGGAATTGAAGTTATGGAAAGATTAAAGAACATCGTGACATACAGGAATATAAATAAGGGAACATCTGTTGCTGAAGAGAAAGGGTACACACTTGAACCGAAAGTTGCAAGGAGCAATTTTCTCTTAAATTAGAGCTTTGGTTTCTCATGGTCTCTTCTATCATCTGCTTCAGTTTACTAAGCTGCCTTTTTGTTCATACTCAGCTAATAGTGAGAGTCAACCTGCTAACCCTTTCCTTACTAGAAATATCTTTCTTGGAGAAAATCAGAATTAACATGAATAGGGCAAAAGTAGAAGAATAATTTGGACATGCACAGAATGAAAACGTTTAGTTGTTAGATACTTATTAATCCACAACGAGAAAATTTATGCGATTTTACCTAACAAACTCAAGAATGTTCCAATGTCTTTTGGCAACACAATACTCACTGGCATCACGTTGCATGCATGCTACGTTAAATATTTGCAACATGCAACATTTACTGCGCATAAACCTAACAGTTCTAGATCTAAAGTGACAAAAGCAGATGATGAATTTTCTGGTTTCTGATGTAAGAATGGAAAGTTATTCTTTCCAAAATAAATGCAGCATATCTTGCTTATCATTTCTTGATAAAAAGATGGTGTGTGACTGTTGCCAGATGATAAGTAAAGGCAAGCTTCACGTAACTGAAACCCGATCAGCTCCAAATGTTTTTAGCCATAGTTCTGCTACACATGACAAAAATAACCTAGAAAAAGTTTCTTCTGGGTTTTGAACGTGGCTGGCTAGAGTCCATCATCTCTTATTTTTTGATCATGGCCCTTAGATTGTTTGAGGTTGATGGCTTCATGCATTCTGTTCTGGTTCCTGTTCGGGACATGATAAATATGTTCCAAACATCAGCATTAGAGTCACCTGCCCAACTTACTATTCTAATCATGCACAGCTCTGCGCTGAATTTCTTGACATTCTTCTCCTTAACATCTGAATAAAATTTAAATTATTTGTCCTTAGGACAACATACAGGATCTGCTTCTGACACCTCTTACCTATGCCTGCTCCCCTTCCACATCTTTTATTTTATTCCTTCCCAGCTGTCTTCTAGTTGAAAATTGTCCCTTGGAAAGCAACTTTCTTCGATGGTCCCTCACATCTGGAACACTTGCCAAATCAAATCAAACATCCTCATTTCACTCAAATCAGAAAATTAGTACAATACAGTCTGATAGTACAGTTAAGAAAATATGTTTTTTTCTTTCTTCTCTTCCCATCCTATTTCCCCTCCATATGATTTCTGTGCTGTAACATTAGTAGTATTTGAAAAAAATTGGTTGCTTGTACATCTTTCCCAAGTGGGATTTAAAAAGGTGTTGTTTAAGCAATTTACAAAAAGCAGCACTAAAGAAATATTCCTTTAGCTGTCACCATCCAGCTATTCCCTCCCTCACTCCTCTGGCTCTTTTCTGTTCACCAGAAATACCTTAAAATTTCAACAATGTCATCTTTAAATTCTTATAGTAATGAAATTTATCTTGCTCCTTAGTTTTTCCTCTACTTTCCCAAACTAAAAATCTGTTATCATGCAGGATGGTGTTAAAAGCATTCAAGGACTCGTGCCATACATACTAAACGACATTAAACAGATGAAGCAGAATACGCAAAATATGATGCTCAGTAAAGCATTTAAGCTTTTCAGATGATCATTTTTATATATAATTTTTTATATATGGATTATGTATTTAAACATATTTACATACATTTAAACGTATTTACATTCCATTTTACAGAAAGTATTTATCATTTTAGTATATATTTATTTGGTTGTGTGCACTGAATATGAGAATTACAATAAAGGTAGATGGCACTGAAATTTCTTTTTCAGTTAACTTTTCCTTTAATTTTCTTGTACTTATACCTGATGTAGAGAGAATATGGAATTAAACTCTATATAAATTTTATTAATAAAATATGTCCCAGGAATAATAGGACAAAATACAGTGTTCGCACAGACATTTTTTGTTGCTCTCTCGCATCTACGTTTTCTGATTTGGCCAAAGACAATTACTACTACAAGGTATTTACTACTTAGTTCAAAGAAGAACTATGAGGAACACTTTGGCTTGTGACAAATTTCTCCACAGACATTGAAAATTAATTTATGAAACAACTGCTACAACAAGTATGAAGGAACACAGCGTAGAGCCAAGTAGCTGAAGTTGTTGGAACAGGTGTTGATTTTGCTGTATGGAAAAGAAGATTAATCTTAATGGCAGCTCTTTGGTCTTTTAGCATGAGTGAGGTCTTCAAAAAAGTGACGTTTGTCAATCATACGTAAACCCTAAAATCTTGTATTAGGCCTCTATGTGGCATGGCTTCTAATTTACTGACTTGCAACAACCTTCCGAGCAAGATTACTGGAGTGCTTACAATGACAGATTTATTTATATATACTCAAGTAATCAATTTATTTTTAAGCAGTAGGTCATATTTTTGAGACCTATGAGCTATAAAGACTAGACCCAGTCTAACTGGCTTTAGAAAACAATCTCAAGTGGTTTAATATATGGCTCCAAACCATCTGTTTACATAACGCTCCTTTAAAGAGAAGATAAAGACAGGCTAATAGTCTTCCAGACAGAGGATTTTTTTTCTTTTGTACAGAAATTCCAGTGTCAATCAAAAAACCTCCATATTTTGTGTCCAAAAGGTAAATTTGGACTGGTTCCGCATTCACAAGTACTTAATATTTCCTTACAACCATAAACAGGAGCCTTACTTTCTGGTGGAACAGGTAACAGGATTGAAACATACCCCATCTTGAAAACTAAAGACCAAGATTTATTCTGAGCAATGCGAGGAAATTTGAAGGCCTTTAAGGGAGCACCAAAGGCTTCCTTCACGATTGCAGACTCTGTCCTACTTCCATTTACTTCTGCCCGGAACATAAACCCTGAAAATGCTAGACACTCCTTTAGGAAATGAATTCTTATTGACATGAAAAGAATGAACCAACCTCTCTGAGTCACGGTATTGATATCCTGAGGAAGAGCTGCATCCGATCTATATAATAACCTAAGAACGGCCTCAGTAGAGCTCTAGAGTCCTGACTGACAACAGCCAACTGCATGTGCTCAGGGAAGGTGAAAAACAGGGCAATCATATATGAGATTTTCTACTACTACTACTCTCTGAGAGACTATCCATTTTCAGGCTCAGAGACTTCCTGACATGGATGTGATTCAAATGCAATCCCTACGTATTTAGTGATTTTCAGTTTCCTCTGCATGAACTCGTCTAGCTCCCCAGTAGGACCATATAAACCTCTACCAGCTGTAAAAGCCTGCAGCACAATGTTTCACACACAGCCTGACTATGCTGCAAGAAAAAACACCACCTTTTGTTTATTTTGAACCAGCTTTTGTAGGTTTCAGACTTGCACTCCATAGGGCTCATATTAAGAGAGATGCTGAACAATCAAACCGTGTTGCTTCTATGCTACTCATAGTTTCATATGCTTCTATACGCATGGAAATATGGAAACACATTCAACTCAGAGGCTATCATTTTACATGTACATTAGTCTACATTTACCTACACAGAAGTTCATGTCCTGTTTTATAGCTCAGCCACCCTATTTTGTAAGGGCTTACTGTAATTCTCCACATTTAGCACCAGTCCTTGTTGATCCAGCAAGAAAACATCACTTTATAGTTCATCCCATTTTCCAACTTGCTTATGCTCAGTCCAGGTGACTCCCCTCCTTGGTGAGGGCTGAACAGCACCCCATCTCTTGACTAATACTTTTAAACAAATTACTTATCTGTGCAAGAACCTTTTAAGTCTCACATCTGCTTTAGTTTCTTCAAGAGTTTTTTCTTAGAAACTTTGACAGAGGCTTTCTGGTAGTCTTAGCAGAGAATACCGTAAGATCCTACTCAAATGATTTTTGGCTGAACAACCCCAACTCTCTGAGCCTGTCCTCATAGGAAAGGTGCCCCAGCCCTCTGATCATCTTCGTGGCCCTCCTCTGGACTCTCTCTCTGACAGCTCCATGTCCTTCTTGTCCTGGGGACCCCAGAGCTGGATGCAGTACTCCAGGTGGAGTCTCACAAAAGCAGAGTAGAGGGGCAGGATCACCTCCCTTGATCTGCTGGCCACACTTCTTTTGATGCAGCCCAGGATACGGATGGGTTTCTGGGCTGTAAGTGCATTGCCAGCTCATCTTGTTTCTCATCATCCAATACCTCCAAGTCCTTCTCCTCAGGGCCACTCTCAATCCATTCTCTACCCAGCCTACAGTCATGCTTGGGATTGCCCCGATCCACATGCAGGACCTTGCACTTGGCCTTGCTGAACTTCACGAACTTCATGCAGTTTGCACGGGCCCACCTCTCAAGCCTGTCAAGCTTGGCATCCCTTCCCTCTAGCGTGTCATTTTCCCACAGCTTGGTGTCATCGGCAAACTTGCAGAGGGTGGACTTGATCCCACTGTCTGTGTTGCCGATAAAGATGTCCAACAGTGCTGGTCCCAATACCGACCCATGAGGAACGCCACTCGTCAGGATATTTGACAGGATATATCTGCATACCTGTAAATGCACTGATGGATCCACAATTTTGACTCAATTTTCATTATAAAATGAATTGTCGGGCTTGCTTGAAGGAGAGTGGGGGAGGATTTGCTCTTTAAGGTGGAGTTATCTTTCTTGCCTTTACCTCTAGAACCAGCACAATGCGAAACAAGCCTCAGCTAAACTTTTTGTTAAGGAAAATTTACCTCCACCACAAGTTACTCAAAGAGATCTTGCCTAGAAAGCAGTGGCAATAAAAAATATGACTATTACACTTAGTTTCGACCACTGTCAAATAACACAGTTCTCACTTCACAGCATATTTGCTAACACTGAGCGCCTGGTAAAGGTAACAGCTAATTTACCTGTATCTTTCTGAAACAGTTACAAAGGCTTAGATAAGCAACCAGACTTCAAAGCTCATACCAAGAACAAGTTATTCAGACCCCAGACTTCCTCTGTTACCACAGAAGACAGAAATTCACAGAAATTTTAGCTTAAAATGAGAATTCAACATTAATAATCCCTGAAGAAGGAGATTAATTTTTATAACGGGCGAGTCCATACACACGATACAGCAGTAGTAAGTTCCTGAGTTTCAATGTTAAGTGCTAAATCATTTTCTTTAAATATGAGCTGGAGCTAAACAAGAATTCTGCTTGTTATGTATGTGAAAACCTCACCTTAGATGAATCATTGCATACTGCAGACCTGTTCTGCCTGAAGTTATTCTATATTCTAATTCCAAAACAAAATGTGAAGCAATCTGTCTGAGATCATATTACTCCCTAGCATTTTAAATATAGTATTTATAGCAATGTCCTCACCACCACCCCCCGACAAATATGCATGTACACGACTACTTCTAAAACATATTAGGCCCCATATCAACTCAAACACAAAGTTCATGCTTCAGTCTGAAACCTTTCAACCTAGTCTAACCACAGAAATTAGAACTCCACACCAAAAATGTACATTGTCAAATGAGAAACTATCTCAAAGAGCTTTAAAGGACTGGACTAGATGACCTTCTGAAGTCCCTTCCAACCTAAATTATTCTACAAAGCTGTAATCTTTGGATGCTTGTTGTTTTAGCAACCATACTGGGTGCACTTACACTAGCATTTTAGTTTGCAAAAGTAATGTACTTCCAAAGCAAATCTCCCAGTTGTTCCTACTTAGTACATGTTAGTTGAGATAACTGTGTGGCTCCGGTGCACACAAATTGGATTCCATTTACATAAAACCAAACCTGAGTTTTGACTTCAGGGACACACCTAATGCACTTCACCCCCCCAGTATGGACACCAGAGTCCAAGGCAAAGGCTGTACCATTGTAATGCTACCTAGCACCTACCTAGCACAGATTAACCTGAGCTGTGAGGACATCCCGAAACATCCTGAAATGCTACTTGCAAGAAATAATGGTGTCAGTGTCTTCAGGTTGGCTATGAATGCCCAACCCTCAAATATTTACTCAGCATTTACCCAATTTTTCTTCTATCTTTCTATTATTATTATTATCATCATCATCCTAAATGCCGCATCTTCTGTGGCCATTGTCTCCTGGCAGAACCCCGGCCCCTTTCTTTTTCACAACCTTCCATTCCAGTCAGGGCTTCCAAGTGTGAACTATCTCAGTCTTGTAGAAGATTGAGCTTGGCCAGTTAGTACTTGTCAGCCTGTGATAATGGACCAAGAGCTTTTCCAACAGCAGAACAACTGGCAGAATCAAGAGGTTACTAACCTCAGGAGTGCTCCAGTGTAGAAAAGCACTATCAATCAGTATCACCTTAGCTCAAGAGGATGAAAGCCAGGGAGAACAGATGTATCAGAAGTAGCATGGCAAATGTACGCCTATTATGGAGATACTGAACTTCAGGTAAGAGCACAACAATGAACCTAAAACCCGGGTACACATCCAACACCCTGGGATGCAGAATCATCACTGAATACAGCCCAACAGAAAGCACATCCTCTAGCATCCCTCTTAGGCTGCTGTATCTCATCGGTTCCTAACCTAATACTCAACTCCATGGGCTCAGGTGTTTTTTGGGGGGGGGGTTGTTAGACCCTGATGGGCCATTTTAGCACTGCAGAGCAAACTGATGTATTGGTGGTCATGCTGAACCGAATCCCCTGCCCTGTCCCAAAAATATTAAGTCTAGTTGCCTCCCTCCTCAACAGTTGCCCACAGAGGGGTCAATTCTTATTTCCTCTCCCTACAAGTCAAGAGAAAGGCTGGCCCTCAGAGAGTAAAGTTCTGTTACCTGAACTTTTGCTGACACATTTCATGTTAGTTGTGGATATTCCTCCCACACAGGTTTTGGTTTTGCCTAAAGCCACGTGTCTTCTCAGGGTTTGCATTCAATGGGTGGTTCAGCAGAAAGCTGAAAGCCTGGGCAATGGGGATGTTAGCGGCCCATAATGAGGATGAAATTTCACTCCAAACAGCTGCTTTCACATGGGATACACTTTGCTGCTTAGTATTTTGTAGGAGGAAGAGTGTGGGGTTAGTTTCTGTGATTGCATTCTGGGCAGGCAGTCTGGGCTGTAGGGTGTTGTTGACTCACCATGAAGACACCCACCTGGAAGACTGAGTAACTTGAGCAGAAAGTCTAGACAAAACAAATGGTTCATTTCTCCTAGTGACTGAAAAGGAAGAGGTGGTGGGATGACCAAGAGAGAGGTTCGTGCCTCATGAGGAGGAGGAAGAGAAGGTTTCCTTGACAAGGGTGCCTTACTATACTACAAAGCCTAATCAGCCAGCTCTACCTCCCTAATCCTTATAAAATACTATCCTCCTGAAGTGCAGCAGCAGCTAACACAGACTACCTTCCTCCATATCTTCCCTCATTCCTTCCACCTCCAAACAACAGGAAGCCAGCAAATACAGAGTGTACCCTTAGCAAGTTGGCTGATGATACTAAGCTGGGAGGAGCAGCTGACACACCAGAAGGCTGCGCTGCCATTCAGCAAGACCTGGACAGGCTGGAGAGCTGGGCAGAAAGGAACCACATGAAACTCAACAAGGGCAAGTGTAGGGTCCTGCACCCAGGGAGTAATAACCCCAGGCACCAGTACAGGTTAGGGCTTGACCTGCTGAGAAGCAGCACTGCGGAGAAGGACCTGGGAGTCCTGGGGGACAACCAGCTCTCCATGAGCCAGCAGTGTGCCCTTGTGGCCAAGAAGGCCAGTGGTACCCTGGGGTGCATGAAGAAGAGCGTGGCAGCAGGTCGAGGGAGGTTATCCTGCCCCTCTACTCTGCCCTGGTGAGGCCACATCTGGAGTTCTGTGTCCAGTTCTGGGCTCCCCAGTTCAAGACAGACAGGGAGCTACTGGAGAGAGTCCAGTGGAGGGCTGCAAGGATGATGAGGGGACTGGAGCATCTCTCATATGAGGAAAGGCTGAGACAGCTGGGTCTGTTTATCCTGGAGAAGAGAAGGCTGAGGGGGGGATCTCATCAACGCTTATAAATATCTAAGGGGTGGATATCAAGAGGATGGAGCCAGAGTCTTTTCAGTGGTGCCCAGTGACAGGACAAGGGTCAACGGGCACAGACTGGAACACAGGAAGTTCCACCTCAATATGAGGAAAAACTTCTTTACTGTGAGGGTGCCAGAGCCCTGGAACAGGCTGCCCAAAGAGGTTGTGGAGTCTTCTTCTCTGGAGATATTCAAAACCCACCTGGACATGATCCTGTGCAACCTGCTGTAGGTGATCCTGCTTTAGCAGGGGGGTTGGACTAAATGATTTCTAGAGGTCCCTTCCAACCCCTACCATTCTGTGATTCTGTGAAATAACCCAGCTCTTTCTTTTCTCCTAAATGGCACAGTGCTGATACTTGTCAGCTACAATTTCCCCTCGGTAAACTGGTCAGACCTAGCCCTGCAAGGTATCCAGACGGCTGCTAAGCTGGCAGCCACAGGCACACACCAGTTCAGAAAGAAGGTTGAAGAAAGGGCACAGAAGGCTCAGGGAAGATTTGTTTGAAGAACCATGTTTGCCCAAGAGCATGGCAGGTTGAGTACCACTGGGGAGTGAGGGTAGATGGGGTAGGAGGGGATAGGGTTAACCAAGACAGTTACTGGGAATCTACTGGAGTTCTTTTAAATTATCAAACATAATTTGCCACATTACAGATTACATTAGCATTCAACCACACTGAATATGCAATAAATTGCAATTAAGTATCCTTGAACACGAAATATAAATATTAAATATAAATCTTTACATCTCTAATATTTTTAAGTTTCAAAGAAGTTACCTTGCTATTTCATATTTTAACACCAAGAAGAAACTTCTGTTGTTACATAAATGATATTCTGATATTTAGTTAGACTTACCTACCAGGATGAAGACATTAAAAGCCTTTTAACAATATTCTAGAATGCTTCAGGTTCACAAACAGTGAGAAATATTTGTTCTGTTGTAAAATCCACTCACTTCCATTACCAGTATTCTTCTGTGTTTTAATTAAATTGTTTGCAAGGAACTTTGTATTCAACATGAAGCTAAAGCTTTCACTTGAAATGAAAAAGTTAACTACTGCAAACCTATAACAACAACAAATCTGCTCCTCTTTCCCACTCAAAACAGTGGTTAAATGTTTTCTCTGAAGAGCTCTACTTAATTCTGAGGCCTCTTAATATCCTTAGGGCAGCTGCTGCCCTACCCAATCTGTAGTTTGCATTCAGCTGTGTAAACATATACACAGAATGATTACCCAAAATGTGTTTTTATTTTCTTGCACTACAGACCCTGGATCATTTTAAAGAACCAAAAGGATTGATTATAATCAATCATTTCAGGCTAGACCTTATAGAGAGATGAGCCAAAGAAACCTAAGTTGTTAATGTTGTTGACAGATTATGTGAATAGTCACATTAATGGATCAAGAAACCACAAGATGAAAGGCAACCATTCACTCAATTGTATATTCATAGATTTTTAAGACTGGAAACCATTACTGGGCTCATTGAGTCAGCTCTGTTGCATATCGGACAGAGAAACTCAAACAACAGTGTTTACAATTACTATCTGAACTAAATAATGTTTATATCAAGCTTATAATTCCTATTAAAATTACAGCACACCTTTATGAAAGATACCAAGCGATGAAGAAATCACAACATATCTCTAGGGAGGTTACCACGGCCATTTATTACACTTGTGCTCGAAAAAGTATGCTTATTTCTACACTGAATCTTTTTAATGCTTTCGTTTAGACTGAAACCTAGCTCTCCATGTAATTGCTTCCCTTTTTTAAGATAAAATGACTGAGTCTCACTGCATGGGTAATTTTCCAGTTGGCTAACACATGCATCTTCATAGTGTAATTTCACAAAAGCCTTTTAAAGAGTAGGCAACACAACTGAATCTACTATTCCAATACTCTTTTCACTGCTTATGTGTACAGCAGCATACAAAAGAAAGAGTATGCTTACTTTGTAATCTTTTGCGTTACACTGAAAGGTGTCGATAACTAGCTGAAATAATTCTGAAATAATGCAGATTCACTCCTTTAGCTGGGACTCAATACACTTGCTCCTAGATATACAGCCCACATTTGGCTGTATTCAAGCACCATCATAAGACCAAATGATCCAGGTTAGCCTACATGAATGATCTTTTGGGAAAATAGATAAGTTTAGTGAAAAAGTTAGAAATAGTAACAACATGATGATAAACACAGACACACACAAAAATTACAAACCCTATAATTAAAACTCTTCATTGTAACATACTTCTTTATCTGTTACAAAAAAAAAAGAAGGAAAAAAACCCAAACACAAGACACTAACAACTACTTGAAGAAATAAGTTATCCCACCAGCAGTTAATCTGTGACTTTTAGCTTCTTAAAGTATTCTGCCTTCTGTCCCTTCTACATTCCCTTCTCAGTTCCAACTCCTTCTGTTCCTCAAAGCATCCATACAAACAACTTACACCCTCCGCATATTCCCCATAGACCATCACTGCAATAGCCCCTGTTCCTCCCCATGTATTCTATTTTCTTTGCCTCGTAAAAAGCAAAGCAAAAAGGAAAGTGGCACCAGAGTGTCTTGGTCATGATAGGTAAATGTGATTAATGCTTGTTATTGCTGTATATTGAGCAGGACACTGAGAACTGCAAGAAAGAGATGTCCGATCAGAGGTCCACAACACTCCTTAGCTGAGGAGCAGGAAGTCCAGCTTTTCTTCTGGATGTCTGAGGCAAACAGGTTATTTGAAGAGACTGTTTTGAGAGTAGTGGACTCATCTCTAACACATATCCTTGGAGGTGAAGGCAAACTATGTTGTACACTATGGCATTTATGGTGTTTGGTGGCGATCATTGGTGATCAGTGACTCAGCTTCAGAGATTATCGATCATACACAGGGAGAAAGCTACTTTGCGTGTTGATGATCTATGAGACAAAGGAGAATAAGGTCTAAGAGCAAAAGCCTCTGGGTTCAAAGGACAAGGTGTGTGATTACAAAGTCTGGTGCACAGAAAAAGCGACTAAATTCATTTGGAGTGGACAATGGAAAAAAATCAGGACGATTCTACTAGGACCAACTACTATCAAACAGTAAGAGGAAAATACTATTGTTTACTCTTGTATTAAAGCATCATGTTTGGTTGTTATTTAAAATATATCAGCTGGCCAAACTGATTATCTATCACACACCAAAATCTTTACAGAGGTCAAGGTCTGCCAAATACATTCCACATACCTCACAGTGAGAAACTGAACTCTAAGAAATTTTCTCACTGGGGTCTGAAGCACGCAAAGGGTCCCTGGGCATCCCAGAGACACTGGCCATGCTAGTTTTCACCTGGATCCATTCATTATGCAGCTAGAAATAACCATCAGTGTCCCTATTGCCATTGTTGTCCCATCCCCTGCCCAGCATCCCCTTCCTAGGACAAAAATTGCACTGCTCACAAAGTACCCTTGGCCACCTCTTGCGAACATCTGAAGACTCTGAACCAGGTTCACAAAGAAACAGTTGAATCACAGAGAAAAAAAAAATAAACCAAGCTTGATTAAAATCAAGTTCTTCACTATAATTGTGCAGCTTAGAAAATTTTACTTAGCCTTATAAGAGATAATGATTGTTAAGGATCAGAACTTTTCAAATCTTTTCCAATGAGAAGCTTAATTGTGACTGCTCCCAGAAGAAAGCATTTTTCTCAAGAATAGTTTGGAGAAATTCATATTAACAAAAAGTTTGATACCTGTGAACCCAGTTGAGACAACTTATTTACATTTCTAGAATGCCTTTTATAAAAAAAGAAACAAATTGGTTTTGACCACATAGGAAAAATTATTTATATGCAGGACTTTCAAGCCTACGAAACTGTATTAAGCAGTTGTCATTGAACTGAATGTTTAAGTGCTCATTATTTCTGAAGGTTGAGAAACATACTTGGGTGCTTAAAATATGCATTTAGGAGCAGCACAAAATGATTATAAAGCAGCAGTAAAACAAGGAGATGCTAAAGTTGAAGTATAAACAATATTGGTTCATCAAGTTTGGCGAGTCTGAAAAACTCAGAGGCATCTAAGAAATTTCTATCAATGCAATAGCTGAGACTTTGACAAATGCAGGTCAGAAAGGGAAAGATGTGTTGCGTTCAACTTGGCTATATAGATTCCACTAAGGAAAGGTGCTTTAAAAAAATCTCTTCAATGGCACTCAAGTTGATTAGAATTCCTTTATTCTTTAGAAAAACAAATCAAATATTACCCAATACTGTTTTCTTTCCTGCAGATGTTTGATATCATTTCTGTATAACCTCTTGAAATTTTAAAGAAGATAGTTTTCTATAAATATGAATCAATTGCCCCGATATTTATAAAAGCAAGGCAGGAAAATGTGATTTGTAAGTACTCCTAAGGCTAGAAGAAACTCCTGGGTAAACACCAGTATTTTCCAAACACCTGTCATTTGTGAAAGGCATTTTCACAGTTGAGTGAAAACAAAAAAATCTAAACACTGAACAGAAAATACATAAGAACACAAAATGGCTGCAAAGTTTGTACCACTCCAAAACATGATCCAAACACTTTCCAACTTCATGCAAACACTTTACCCACCTTGTACCAAGTCCTTCACCCAGCACAACCTGTGTCTAACTATGGACAGATGGCCATGATACTCTATCTGAAAGATGACAACAGGAAAAAAAACCAAAACAAATTCCTCCCTTTCAGAAAAACCCTTTTAACTAAAAAACCAAAAAAAGTAATAAATGTTGCTTTTAATGCTTAGTGCTCTAAATTAGTGATTTAAACCACCTGAACAATAAGAGAGCTGCAGTCCTCACTAAACATCAGTTTTTTGCCTGGTTCAGTAATTTGATCAGAATACAGACACACTGATGTTCAATAAATATTTGATCTGCTTGAAAATAAGGTGAATGAATTCCAAACATTATGCAATGTACTGCTGCCACATCACAGCCAGCAAAACTGTAGATGGTAACTTTTAAAGCTCATAAAAGATGGGAAAAAGACAGGTTCCTTGGCTAAGCTGAAATCATTTAGTGTCCACAACTAAGACAAAAGAAAGATAGAGCCAACTCCCGATAACAAAGTTTTAAATAACTCATTACTTCACAGTGAAATCACCACGCTGCTTTAACTCCATGTAGTCAAGCAGATTTGTGTCAGTTCTTCAATTCCTCCATTTTAAAAAGCAAAATAAAGAAAAATTAAAATTAATTTGTGATCTAAGACACAATAACTTCAGTGTATTCTGGATTTTTTTTTTGAAGAGAGTTAAAAGACTAAGTAGAAATGATACTTTTTAATATATTAGTACTGGCTAGCCAGAAGTAACAGTTTTTATTGTGAAAATGTTACTGTACCACAATTTGTCTCTTATGACAATGTGACTTGAAGCTATATGAAGTAGAAAGAAAATGATTATAATCAAAATGACTTCCGAAATATTAAGCTTAACTGCCATAGCAGACTGAAAAGCAAAACATGCTACTAATATGCACTCATTTAAATAGTGGTAGATTATGTTTAATACTAAGGATTTTAAGGTTAGAATACAAATCAGGTTTAGAAGGTTAACCTGTATACAGAAATTAATCTGTTAATATTTTAATAGATATTATTAAATTGCTTTTTCCAAAAGTGTCTCTGAACTTCGAGTTAATGCAATATTTATATTAGACTTCTTTGGTAATTATTGGGCTAAATGTTTTCTACTCTTGCACTTTAATTTAGCTTTATACCTCCGGCTTCATTAAACATCTTGTTTCACAACTATACTAATCGCTTTTCTCAATATTCCATTAAGCAAGGAGAAAAATATAAGGAAATTTTCTGCATAACTAACATCATTTACATATTAATCCTATTAATATTTGATAAACGAAGTTCAATTCACAGCCAAAAATCCATGTTTATAGCAATCAGAATGTAGCAGCCGCAAAATTACTCATTGCTCTTTTCCTGCCTATCCCCCACCCCCAGCACATTACTCTCAGCCACAGAAATCTATCCTCAGTCACTTCTGTTTGTCCTTTCACGTAATATTATGAACTCAAACTAGAAACTCCAACACCTGGTCCAAAGCAAAAATGAAAAAAATAAATGGCTTTATTTCATTCCAGTTGTTGGCTAATATATGTATGGCCCACAATGGACTAACTGGTATCTGCCTTTGATTCTAAATTCTACTTTTGGCAAATTAAGGTAACTGTTAAGAGCTCCATGCTCCTACCCTTGTGACAGAAGAAATGTCCTAACAACAGAACTATCATCCCCTCAGTCAAAGGAACTGGTAGTGGCCCATGGTTGCTATTTAACATAGTGTTGTATTGCTATTAAGTATTTTGTAATTTTCTTGCTTTTCACAATCTAGTATTTATAACCTCATTAAATATGTGCTGTGTAAGTCTTCAGGAAAAATTAACACAATAATAAAAACAATCAAGATACTTCAATTTGCCTTCTGTTGCTTTATTTGATTCTCTTTATTTCACTTTGTAGCACTAACTTGAACTGAGATGGCCTCGATGTATAACCACAGTGTAATCTGTCACCAGGATGCCAACATGTCTACTGAATACCACTGCATTTACTTCCCCAGATTAAATTTTCTTTCAAACTAAGCTTCACATCTCACTAACAGCCTTAAATAGAAATTAATATAATGAAAAAGATAAAATCTACAGAATTTGTTCTCAATAGCCTTTTAAAAAGTATCCCATAGTTGGTATCATTTCAAGTTTTAAATGTTAAGATTCTTTTTCCATTGTATGTTTAACAGGACTCTATCCAAATTCATCTGAGGGCTGTTTAACACATTAACTCTTAATTCAGAGGTACAGAAGTTGCTGACCAAAGATGAAGAGATGAGTCTGAAGTAAGCTGTTGGGACAACCAAGAAAATACAGAAGCACTCCTGGACCCACTCCTTTGCTTTTTTTTCTCTTTTTTCTTTTGTTTTCCTTTCAGTCTCCTAAAACCATGCTTATTATTCTTTTCCTCTCCCCTAGAGACACAACAAAACTTTGAAAGAGTCTTAGGGAGATTATCGTCCATCTTAATCTTCCTTTCGCAGTTCTACTGTTATAAAAAACCTTAGTTGCATGAAGCTGGTGATGTTAGAGAAAACATTAATTTTCATGGCATAAAGTGCTAAGTGCAGTTGCTTCATTGCACCACTCATTTTATGAGCTTTACTGTTTATGTCTTTTTACATGTTTAAAGCTTTGTATACATCAGCCTAAACCTCTCCTTTCTCAAAGCCCGACAACCCCAATCTCTCTTCACCTTCTCTCATTTTTACTACCTCTGTCCCAACTCAAGCTTAAGTGTAGTCAATTGAATTTACACCAGAAAGAGAGGGAAGTCAGTCTCTTAGAGGACTTATTTCTTTGTGGATGGTTAGTTTGTGATCAAAGGCTCCTAGAAATCTCACAGAAGTTGGGTTGGATCAGCAGGAAGTATTCAGTGCTTGAAGTCCGACAGCAGAAGCACCCTCAGTGTAACAAAAGAATCTCCATGAACTGAGCAGCGGTGCTCTCGGCTGACTCACTACAATAACCTGATTTGGAAGTTGGGTAATTTATCAGTATTAGAGACCACATTTGCAGGAGCTACGACCTGTAAATTTCAGGCTTCATCATAACATTGGTCTTGTTGACATTTTTCTTAAGCTACAATGATAATCAGTATACCAGGAATAGTATTTCAGCAAATCACCTCAGAGCTCATGAAGATTAATGAATACAACCAACCCTAAATAGAAAGATGCAAAAATGTATTCCAAAATACTTCTTAAGGAATGCCAATCTGGAAGAAAGAAGCCTTATATCAAGAGGCAAACAGTGGTCTATAGCTTTAAGCTAATCTGAACATAAGGAGAAACGTACAAGTGCAAACTAAGAAATTGCAGCACGCTGGTCTCAAGACATAGTCTAATTTCTCTTTTTAATTCCAGAGCTAAAAAGCCCCTAGAGCTGAACAGATATGCATGAAAGATGATGCACAGAATTGCCAGCAGGATTTTTTTCTACGTGTTGCCAAACGTATGTTACACAAAATTGTCATTAAGGGCTAGCTTATTACATTTTACAGGGCTACAAATCTCCTTGAATTAAATATTTATGAGTCTTGCTTGGAATACTGAATCCTGCAGTATTTTATAAGAAACAACAGGAACTAGCCTTTTCAACTACATATTCTAATATATAAATTATAAAATGTTGAGTTTTAATCATTAAATTCATCATTATCTAGTAGATTAAAATAGCAAACGCCCTATTTTACATCTTTAGTTTCACAAGAAACCATTCATACAACATAAGAGTAAATCCAACGAGTAGAATTCAGCATGTGCTTTGCAGTGCTTTTGCTTTGCAAGGAGCAAACTGATGTGCATGGGGATGAAAAGCAAACTGGAAAAAAAAATGTACATTGAAAAAATCAGTATGATCAGTATGCATTTTCACTTTCAAGTCTCCTACAAGACGAATACAATTTTAAACTGCATTTTCAGGAGAGCAATTTGGATAATGAGAAGGGAAAACTGCATGCCGAAGGAGAAAATGAAAGGGTCCTGCCCACTTTGTGTGAGAAATTAATCCTCGGAGCTCTGACTTGGGAACAGGCAAATCAGTGGCTCTGGGTAAGAATAGGTTAAGTTGAATAGGGAAGCTATTTCCTGAGCACTGCAAGTAAAGGAAAAAGAAGTGTAGGTTCTGTTTTGAAAAGAGTCACTCAAAGAACTCCAGTTACTGTAAAGATTAGTTGCTGTCTTTCTTACGGAGCAACATTCTCCCATTAAAAGTAGTGGTTCTGATATTGGTTGTTAACCTTGCCTTGTAACCAATTTGAAAATACAAACCAAAACAATAGTTTCAGCTACATCAGATTTTTTTACCCCTTCTACAGAGCATGACCACACAAATGTTGACCGGACATGCAAGACGAGATCTCCGGTTTGAATACACGGATTGAGCAGCTGCCATGAAGAACGTCTTCCAATTTCTCTGCTGCTGGCAGGGACCTTTCATTCTGTTACTGGCAGAAGTGTTTCAGACAGTTCCCAATCTCTTGTTGCTTTTTCTCCTTTCCCTTCTCTTAAATGTTTCCTCTCCTTTAATTATACTAAACATTAAACTAACTGTTTATGTAGCTATGCTCTAAGCAGGCAAGCAGCTGAATGTGCAGAGAATTAGGGGAGGAGGTGACAATCACCATTTGTAAAAACAAATATCAGCAGGTTTAACAGCTTTTAACATTGCTACAAGCAATGAGGGGAGGAACAGAAAGAGTGGTTAAGCACAGCTTTTCCACAAACAAATGTCGAATGTATTTAAAAAGACAGAATTGTGTTTCTTAAGAAAAGAGAACTGCTCCTCATGAGGAGAACTGCTCCTCATGGGGCAATTCACCAGCATGCATCAAGTGAACACTGAAATGTTCAATGTGCAATCACTGGACAATTCTGGGAGAAGAAAGCAGACAAACCTCAGCCACTTTACATGAAGCTTTTTTCGTATCTGATATCCCTCTAGAAGGTTTTTCAACTTATGCAGTTTCCCATGCATCCTTTTTGCCAATATAATAAAAAGAAAGTAGCCCTTTCTTTAACCTCTACAACGTAAAAGCTTAGTATCTCCGTCACAACCAAGAAAGATGTAGGGGGAAAAAAATCATCATTGGTTCAAGCAAGAATCTGTGACAACATTTGTGAGATATTTTACAAATCTCCTCCCACCTCCAAGATAAAGTGAGTTTATCATTCCAATGTAAATGTTACTAAAATGCACAGAGATAATAATGAGCATGGTAGTATGAACTCTGAGCCAAAAACTAGATGTCTGTGAAGCACCATCCTATCTGTGAAACAACTTTAATAGAATCCTTCAAAAATTCTTGTATAGCAGAGTGAGAGAGGAGAGGTACAGAGATGAGATGGCAGCAAAGTGAACAAGTTCACCTGTCATCGATCCAGCAGGTAATCCAAAAAGGATTAGAGACTCATGTTGAGCTACACCTCTCCTGACACAAGAACAGTAAGTACCACACTCATTTTATGAGCTGTCTTGTAAAAACCTTTTCTGCTGTATACTACGTCCTCAACAGAAGGAAAACATGACTTTTATAAACCAAAAGCATTTAATAAGCTATTTCTTGAAATGAAATTATTCTAAAGCCTGGTCAAAGAACATGAACGTTATAGTTAGGAGATGGGGAGTCAGCGGTATTGGTTTTGGCAGAAAGATGTAGAAATTAATTTCAAGTGGAAACCAAAGACATCTTGGCTAAAATAAAGCTGTAACAATGACTGTGATGGAAGCGGAGGAAGGATATTAGGTACAGTACCATTCCTTATTTACCAAAATACTAAAACAGATGGACTAACATTTTAGTTGCATGAAATAGACAATTCTCAGCTTTTTTGCCTTCCGGGAATATTTCTCCCTCAGTTGCATACATCTATTTGTGCTTTCAAAATGTGAAATTGGGAAAAACCTCTGAAAAAAACGTGTTTCAAAAGGGGCATCAGCTGAAGCCCTGACAGTCGTTTATAACTGTTGAAAACAGACATATTACAGAATAATCTGCTCCAAGAACGTATCACAAGGATCAAAGTTTTAGACTCTCACTGGCCACCGGGCCAAAAAGAGAGGCCATTTAAAACAGACACTCTAGGACACTAAAAACTAATTAGAACGTAAGAGTGGTATACAAAGGAAAGAACAGTCAATTGTTCATTAGGAAAAGAAGGCAAGCAATTTTGTCTTAGGGGAGGCATAAGAATACTGAATGGTGTTTAACTCACTGCATCCCCCCTCCTCAGCCCCCTCTGTACAGGGGAGAACAGGACACACAGCAGTGTTCAACAACCAATATTGTTCCCTAACTCCTTATATTCAAGCACCTGGGGATCATACCCACCTGCACATGCAATCTTGCAGAAGAGAACTGTGGCTATATGTGACCGCAATCAGAAATTTTCAATGCAGGAGACATGCAAAAGCTGCCTGTAGATTTCCATGATATCGTCATAACAGTTACTAAAGAAACTCCCCTTTATGGATAGCTACCAACTGTTTCACATCTCATAAGCACTTCTTTCTTCCTAAGAAAAAATGGCTTTTGTAATTTACCCCTAGGCCAATAGCTGATTCTTAACCAGTGGCTACATCATGACTTGATTTGAACTTTTACTGCAATCCAAAACTCCACTCCAGTACAAGGCAGATATTACAGTATAAAGCCATTAGCTATACAGGTAAACACATTTTTTCCCTAAAACCAGTGAAACTCTTCTTTCTTTAGTAGCTATGAGGTTTTTTTAATTAACCAAAATGTATACAAGCAGAACAGCATATATCCAGTTAAAATCAAGCTGGAATATCTAATCTAGTAAAAAATATTATATGAAATTCTTGCTTTCTGGATGCTATAAGTTTTAATAACTTTTTTCCTCCATTTTTTTTTCCTGGCCAGTCTAGTCACAATTAATTTTCCTAAGAAATTAATTAATATATGTTTGCCATGAGACACCGCAGAGTTTCAGAAGTAATGGAATAACACCCACCAAATTTGGTAAGGGGACAAAATCCTGCTTCTTTTGAAGGCCTAGCAAAATATGTAAGCAAATGTCATGGAAACAGAAGCTTTCTCCATGGTAACATCCCTAGTATGGTAGCTAACCACTCAAATTTCCAGTATGCGCTCCAAGACATGGTATTAGCTTAATTCCAATTCTCATTTGGTATTTGTTCCAGAAGTTTCCATATATCTAGCAGCTGTAAAGATTTATTAAAAGCATTAATAGTTCACAAGAATGCAGTTTCAAAGCCAAAGCTGAACATAAGTGTAAGGGCAAACTGATTAACTGTGATAAAGCAAGTCGGAGTAATGCTGTGTTTCGGGAAAAAAAAAAAAACCAAGAGATTGATGGGACTATAAAGAATAATTATATTACAGTTAGCTCCCATTACAGTATCTGACTCGGTGCAACAACTGTCAGATGTGTTTTGTCTCACACAAAACACACAGAAGGAACTATAGAATAAAAAGACACAATTCATAACTGCAGCTAGGCAAGCCT
Organism: Balearica regulorum gibbericeps; assembly: GCF_011004875.1. Lineage (NCBI taxonomy): Eukaryota > Metazoa > Chordata > Aves > Gruiformes > Gruidae > Balearica > Balearica regulorum. Next base: position 40,774,956 of record NC_046186.1, read on the forward strand.
TGTTACCTGCCTTTATACAGAATTTTAAATTTTTTATCAACCAACCCAGCAACCAACATTCTCAAAAACATCCGAAGACTGTTACTAGCATTGCAGATGCTCTCCACAGAGACGGATCAGCTTAGTGCATAGCAATCAGAGCCATGGGAACGACTTTCAATGAACAATTTATTTGACAAATTAGGTCCTGTTTGTGAACTATCTGTATGCAGCTCATGACTCTGACAAAAACTACTATCCAAATTTATTCTACAATGATGCTCGAGAGTCTATTTTCTGATCTGATCATCAATGCTAAGTTTCATTTATCTGACTGTTATTGGATACGAGGCACATGGTGCTATGTGCCCATTCAATCCAGAAACTGAAAAGGGGCAGCAGTGCAAACATTTTAAAAACACATTTCCCATAATATTTTTCCAAGTAAAATACCAGGTCTTGCATAAACATGTACAGCAAGCATAGAAAATGCAGCTTATTCTGCAGAAGTCTTTTAAAATGTGAACAAATAGTCACCTGGTTGTTCTGGTTCATATGCAAATTATGAAAAGTACACTCTGTTCTTTTCTGGTTCAAATATTTTAATGAAATGTAAAGTTTAAAACAAATCCTCTAATAATGATGAAAGCATCGGGACTGTATTACTTAAGCCCTCTGAAAATGCAAAAAAGCCTATACCGATATCCCTCATGTGAAAAATTACATATAAAGTCTTCAGTTTTGTTCATATACCTGATCAATAGATGTGAGCGATATATTTTCTACAATCTTAGTAGATGGAAATAGTACTGTACTCTATATTTTAGAGAGTATTGTTGATTCTCCTTTAAAAAAATCAAACATGTTCTCTCAAAACTGTGTTAGTATGCTGGGGAAAAATAGTCTTGAAGGTTTCAGAAATACAATATCTGTGACAAATAAACAAACATGTATGTAGTGGACTCTAACAGAAAAAAACCTGTATTACCTAAACCTAATTTTGGAGGTTTTTTTAATATTCTGTAAATAACACACAAAACAGTAATACTTGTGTCTACTGTTCTTTCATATTCGGCTTTGGAGCCAGATATGTTAGTTATAAAAAAAAATCTCCAAAAAGCCAAACAAATCTGAATTTGCTTTGCTTGACTTGAGCTGATGCTAAGACTGTTGCAAAGGAATATGCTGCCTAAAAATTAGCAAAACCTGACCTCTGCCATTCTTTCATTTTTTCCTCATCCTGACTCACCACAGTATACATCAGACATCTTGTAGATTTAGACAGAAGATTGGAACTTTACATTTTAGACATCAAGACAAAAAGAACAACCTTGAAACTCTTCTTTTGTTAACCACATCACAAACTTTTTTTCCACCTGTTCCGAGCTCATCCGATGAGCACTGGATCCTGGGATCAACTTCTATTTGCTATAACAGTGGAGTTTTTCCAGAACTGCATAGAATTATCTTTTATTCTTCTGTTGTTCATTTTCCTCATTACCAGCAGAACAAGCCATATTTTCCCTTAACAATGGCAACATCAATTCACAATCTGACAAGTCCCTAAGACACATGTTTTAATTGCTCTCATAAGTTAATAGCTGCCTCTAGAGAACCCTGTGTTAGATAAACCACATGTTTTGTTTCAGTGGTTGGATGAATATAGAGATACAAGACCTTCTTGGGATTTCCAGTGATCAGTGTTTGGAAACGAGTAACCTACTGTTTGTCAGTTCAAACTTGTCAATACTTTCAGATAGCACTTAACAAGTGTACTAATGGTTTCTTTAACAAACAATTCAAAGCGCGCAGAACATCTGTATTTTGGAAGTCTTGGATATTTCCAGCTATGACTTATACTCGTTTTCCCCTTTCAGAACAAACCAGCAGGCATGTCACAGTTTTACATACCTCTATCTCTGTGGAAAGCTTTTAGAGTAACATGGAGAAGAGGAGAGTTTCATTTCAGAAACACAACTAGCAGCGTTAAGAGAAACTAAGCTTTTGATTTAGGAACATCTGCAGTAGTTATGGAAGCAGTTTTCATCAATTTCTTATCCCTGACTTCTACAATTATGTAATGAAGTTCTAACTGTACTTAGAAGAGTATAACCCATATGATACAATCACATCTAAATTATTCGGCATGCATGTCAGTGGAAGACAATGGAATTTTCTTAAAAGCAATCTATAGCTTTCATATCAAGCTCGAGACTTTCATTATTAATCATACGTTAATGGATTTGGTTCACCATTTTGGAAATGTCAAAAACTTAGGAGAGCCGATGAATGGAACAGGGAGTACCATTACAATTGAAAATCAAGTTATGGGCAGACAAAATGAGATCAAATTATCACAATTGTGTGCTGTTGTACCCCCTCAATACAGAATACTATTCTGCAGGCACCTCTGAGCCTTGCAGAGAATACTCATGCATGTAGTGCATGATTACTTTAAATGTGTTCTCACCAGACATAAACAGTTACCTTCAAAGATTTATCTGATAATACCTGCTAGCAACTAAAAGACATATTTTGATAATTACAAAAATTCAGTTACCCAATTGTGATATGGATCCTCTATTTTCACATTTACTATTAATAAGAATAGCGACCCAGTAAACATTTCAAACCATGAATAATAGAGTAATGTCAAATAAGCCATTCTACTCTTTAAAGAAAGTGTTTTTACATTAACTGTTTTAGCCATCCAAATACCACAATGCAAATGTCAGTACTCCTCTGAAAGCAATCCTGTTTCACAAATCTTAGGTATATATGTCATCTTCCTGAAATGCTGGGTTACTGCTTACACTGAAACAGCAGCATGAAGATCTAGCTAAATATTCTGCCTTATCCTGACACAAACCACTATTTTTGCTTTACTGCTATGCTCCTGACTAAGAAAAAATAGGAACACTTCAGGAAGTATTTTCATGGAAACTTAAGAGGTCTGTTGGCTGTCTTGTTCCAGCATGCACAGGAGAAAGTACTGGGAGAAAACAATTGCAACAAGATAGTTCTTCCAGATATTTTCTTAAATCTCTCCAGTTTGACAGAAAGACTCTACATTAATCATATAGATAATTTGATAGAAAGAGTATAGATGGGGCATTCTGTTTGTTGATAACTACTCTGGGATCCAAAGAGTGTTGATAAAATACTTTCCACTATATCTTCCAGTTTCCAAGTCATTCATGATCTACAAACTTCTAAATCCTGGAAAGATTGCTGTAAAATTCAGGATGAGTAGGAACACTGCAATGGAGACAACTGACCACTTCATTAACGGCAGCCTACATTAAAGATCGAGAGTGCAATCAACTACTCAGATGATTCAGCAAAGAGTTCTCACTGATTCAAAGCAGAACCTCTCTGAGACTTCCTTATCCAGCCACCAAACAGATTTGTTCATCAGAGCAGATCCACCACACATATAGATTAACCTAATTTGTGGAATACAGACTTACTCTCTTAAAAGCAGGTATGTTTTGCAGAAGCTGAACAATTGCTTTGGTATTCTAATCTGAAAATCACATTTACAGTATAAATTCCTTACATTTATTTGTTTAACTAGAAAGTATGTGCAATCTGACATAGCTGGAAGCACAATACAAGTGCACTCAACAAGCTTCTTGGCATCTAGCTTTGAAACAAGATATGCAAAAACCATATTTGAAAGCCTTTATAAATGATGATTCTGCCTATCCTAATACAAAATACTTCTTTGTTTTCCCAACATTTAGAACAGCAGCATCCAGAAAAAGCATTTTTTTCTTCTCCTAAATAACACATACACAGACACCACCATATTAATGCCAACTGACAATTCTGAGGATGACTAGTACACATAATGTAAAATGTAACAAAGTTCTTTCTGCCTAATGCCATCGGCAGGCAGGATGATTAAACTGCATGACAGAAGTTCAAGAACCTATTTAGATAGCTCCCATAAATGCAATTCATTGCCTGAGAAATCGGAGAACATCAGATGGTATAGGTCATAAGCAAACAAATGAGATAACATACCAATTAGAACTAACACTTTCCTTAGGTAACCAGACTCAAGGCACTGTCATCTATTTGGGCAGACATAAAAAGGAAGTCAGGTTAAACAATTTTGGCAAATAGCATATACATTGCATCTCTAAATGTACTAGAGGAGCGGCAGCAGAAAGTTAAAGAAGAAAAACTTTTGCTGCACCATTACCTTACTATATTCAGAGCTAAAAATGACTCATAACTTCCTCACTCTTTTTGGTCAGTTTTTGACAAGTGTGGACACTAGGAGTTTGTACCTGTAAGAAATGTTCAGGTTTCCTGAGGTGTGAGAATTATCTCAGGTTCTTGGAAAGTAAGTGGAAACCATAAAAATCTGCTAGGTTCAAAAATCATGGCAGTTTTATCTAGGAGTCTAACAAAGTAATTAAATGAGCTCTAATTAATTTAGTTAGACCTTACTTATTGGTGTTTAATTTAGCATTTATTATTTTTTCTTAATGTTCTAGTTTTCTGATTTTCCAAATAAGGCAGAAAACAAATCACCCTAAGATAGAAAAGACAAACTTGAATTGGTATAAAAATTTTACTTGTATAGTCACAGAAAAACTCTCAAAAAATATTGTGCATTGCTAATAAATTTGAGTATGTTCATAAAGCATATGATAGAATGGTATATTTGAGATATGACTAGCTATTTAAGAGATGAACTGCAAGGAACATTGCCATGGAAATTGAATATAACAACTATTCATAGGCAGAACAGAGTTGTAAAGCTCTGTGGCATTTAAGGAGATTGACAGCAAGTTCTCTGTTAAAGGAAAACCTACAACAGCACAAAAAGTGCATGCTGACATGACAACAGCATCCCTTGACTAGTTACAGATTCAGTCATGAACACTCCTCTTGCAGAGGAAATCACATTTGGTAATGAGATGTTCTAAAGGTACATGAAAGGTTTTAGTAGTGTGGGTCAACACGAAGACTGATGAAAATTCTCCTCTGTAGATTCTCTTCCTTTCTGTTGCAAACTCTAGAGAAAAAAAAATAATCAGACAATCTTAGCATCTATGTTAAGGAATCAAGGTGCTGATCTCTTCTGCCTGGTTATCCAGTGACCGGATGCATGGGAATGGTTCAAAGCTGCACGAGGGGAAGTTTAGACTTGACATGAGGAAGCATTTCTTTACTGAGAGGGAGGTCAAATACTGCAACAGGCTTCCTACAGAGGTGGTCGATGCTCCAAGCATGTCAGTGTTTAACAGGCATTCGGACAATGCCCTTAACAACATGCTCTAACTTTTGGTCAGCCCTGAAGTGCCCAGGCAGTTGGACTAGATGATCAGTTTAGGTCCCTTCCAACTGAAATAGTCTATTCTACTCCATTGTCTCCAAATCTTACATGAATTACCACAAAATTAGAAAGCTAAATCCAGAAGCTTGCATATTTCTTAGAAGCAAAAATTTATGTTATCATATGATTCTTCCCAAGCCTATATATACCAGCTTTGGTATTGAGACTATATCTGAGCCCATCTGAAGCCATTTCTTGCTATTGCAATAGAAATGTTTAACAATAACTAATGCTCCATCACTGGTAAACATGATGTCTGAGTTTCAGCAATATGCCAGCAACTGACTTGGCCTATGTTTAAAAATGCACAGAGGATTCAATAAAATGTATACTGTGGAAGAAAAGGCTTACCAGTTATATAGGATTATTTAGGAGAAACTAAATAATGAGCACTGCTTAATGAAACAAAACATGGCCTTCTGGAGATTTTATATTTGGTGGTATTTTTTGGAGATATTTCATTCAGTGTTAACTTCAGTGATTTTGGATGAACTTTTACAATGACAGAAAATAACACAGCCTATTATACAATAGGAATAGCACAAATAATTAACAGGCAACCAAGCATTTCAGATCACCACTAAAGTCTGCCAAGGGAAGGGAAGGAAGATATATTAAAAACTCATACAATGTTAGTCAGTAATAAAAACCTGTTCATTATTCTCCTTTCATTTTAAAGCCTAAGCTTTTTGTTAGCATTCACTATGGAGAGTAATGTGTTAAATAATTCAGCCATTCTTTAAAATAACAGTTATCTTAGAAGAACAGAGCTCAGCAGCTGCCCTTCTTCCTTCCCCGGAAAAATCCCAAACCCACACAACTGGACTTTATTCCTCATCCAAAATAAGAGCATGGAGAAGTACCAAACAGAAATCAGCCTGAGCCAATGCAAAAGCATCACAGAACTCAAGAGGCAAAAAGATGGAAGAGAAGCGAATAAATTCTGATACAAGCTTTCTACAGATGCTCAAACCTGTCCTTAGGCCTGCCTAACTGATGGCCAGCAAGCCTTCTTTTAGGTGGCTTTCTAATTCCTACATCCTTTCCCCAAGCAAGGGAAAAAGAGTTCTAGCCAGCCAGAAAGCTGGTTATTAAGAGATTGCTAGCATAAAAATTAGACAGGATGAGGTATCTAGCAAAGGTATGATATACAAGGCAGATAACAAAAGTAATTTCACTGATGAGTGAGCGTAGGTCAGAGAGCCGATTCTGCCATCAGAAGATAAGAGGCCATTTTTGAGATTTCCATTAAAAACACACAGGTTGGCAAACTGCAAGTGTTCTAAAACAAATGTAAGAAGTTGTTTGCTGTTTTGAAGTAACCTTTTAGAAAAAAGGATTGAAAACTTCCAATCTTTACACAAGCATTCAGAATCCGTGAATAAGGTGTTTGCCTTTTACCTGCAAACTAACTGACTCATTGTCTGGGGCATGATCACAGGGCAACATACCTGTCCATGAGGTTTCCTGCTGGCCTGTTTCACTCCTCCTAATTAGCACTTAGCTTCGGTCCCTGCTCTGCCAACCTGTTACATGTAGAGGGATCAGAAAGCTGATCAGATGGAATGGAGCTGACTTAGCCATGTGGGAGTTATATCGGTAGCATCTTAAATGGATAGAAAATGATGCAGGGAAAAGAAGCGTGAGCGAGAAGTGACACAAAAGGGAAATAAAAAGGAATGTGGGACACGGGCTATTGGATAGAGAGGATGCATGAAAAGGAAAAGAGTGCAAAGGGAAGAAGAGAAACAATAGTAAGAAAACATTGTCTTTTACTTGTCTCTCACCACGGAGTTGTTAAAGAATGGTAGGTAAATGCAGGGGATGTGCAGGGAGGGCACTATGAAGCACACGTCACATCAAATCACCTACAAAGCATTCTTAAATTATAAATGAGGCAAAAGCCTCCATCACTTCCACTAAACATGCTCTTCTCATGATCTGTGAAAGCTTTCAGTCTCTGGAAAGGGAGGAAGGGGGAAGAAGGGAGGCCTCCGTCATTGCCTTTCAGTTGTCATTGTGAAATTCAAGCACTTGGTATACCCAGGGCAATAACCAATATAAGTAACTCAGGTAACTGGTGAATTAGTTAGAAATAATAATGCTCGGTTAGCATGACCTTGCAAAATAAACTAACCTACACAGGCAGAAAACAATCTCCTTACTCCTTAACCTTGTTTCTACCATCACCACTCACAGTGCAAAACAATTTCTGCTTCAGTACAAGAAGCTTGCTATTCATAATATGAGTTTAGATAAGAAGAATAACAGAATAAACCCTATTATACCTAATTGAAACCCTAAACTCGGCAGTAAAACTTTTTCACAAATCCTCTTTCATTAAAGTGTGCCAATTTCTCAAAATTGAACTAATTCACAGGCACTTGATGCCAAATCTCTTCAAACCCAAGAGAAAAGTGAGAAAATCCAGAGCTCTTAGAAGCTAATTCCTATGCACAAATAATTTCAGGTATTTTGATTTTTAAGTTATAATTAAACCAAACTCCAAAACAACAAAATATTCTTTCTCCATCTGTGTCAACTCCCAGTGCCAGTATTGCCTATAGCTAGTGGGGAATATATCCATATACTCAGGCCTTGATGCCTGCATCTAAGACCAGAGATCAAGACGAACATCTCTGAGTAAACAGGGGAGGGAAGAAAAACAAAACAAAACAAAACAAATCCAACCCAAAAAACCCCAACCCAGCACAGAAAAGATTTTCAAACAGACTGAATTAATAAGCTCAACATTCTTTATATTAAATAATTAATTAAGTTCTACATCCTGCTTTAACTATTAAAAGTAAGGAAAGTGTGGGTATTTTTCCCCCAAAATTTTCCTGTCTGTAAATGATCACATTCCATGCATCCTCCTCTGCTGCTATTTTATCCTTCTTTGTGATTTTGCTCCAATTCTTGTCATCTTTTGTTTTCTTCTTCTCAAAACACACATGAAACTTCAGGAGCTCCCAAAATATGTTCTTAAATTACCCTGCTCTTCTAAAACTCAGCATGATTTCTGTCTATCTCTTTTTTTCTGCAAGATCAAATATGTCAATAAAAATGGTTATTAAGAATTGTTTTCTTCTGGATATGCCATGAGACAAACTGGTTTTATAAAGGTCTTTAAAGTCTCATGATGACCAAAATTTAGGCCTCTACCCCCATCAACAACAGGCATCTTTCTCTTTGAAAAGTGTGTAATATATCATACACATAACTGCAACTATAGTTCAAAAAGAAAAATATTGCAGTTAGTATTCTCAACGGATCATTTATGCATTGTTATATACTCTGTTGCCCTTGTATTGCTGGCTATTAATTTATGTCCTTGTATCACACAAAATAAAAAAAAAGCAGTATTAGCTATCTATATCAGCTTCACTCTTTTCAGTTAATCAGCTTTAAAACTTATTTCCCAATTAATAGGTCTGCAATCATTTCTTTTGCTCTAAATATATTATTTATATTTTCTCAACTACAAAAGCCATTGAGAAAACTGCACATTGCTTAATCTAGGAAAATCTGTTTAATAACAGATGCAACAAACTTACATTCCATAAATCCTGAAATAATACTGAAATTTGAACATTAAATTAGACAAAACAAATATATCCCATATTTCAAAGATGAAAGCAAGAAAATTAGTTTTTTGTTGGGTTACAAATTTCTCAGCATGCTAAATCAGAAAACACAAGTTCTGGAAACACAAAACATATCAGATACTAATTTCCTGTAACAGCAGCAAAGAGACGTATTCTTCAGTAATTTCATTTCAAGTAGAAAAGGTAATTTCAAATTTAGCTGTTAGTAACTCCGCATAGCTTAACCTTTAATATTCAGGAAAGTGGTTCCGAGAAGCCTTTACAATTGCTTTAGATTTTAACAATATTCTAAGACATCATCAGGACTTCTTAGAGAAGTATGAATTTTCTTTACCCTAATTATTTTTGCTTTGAATGTGAAATAGCTATACATTTAAAAGGAAAATTAAAAAGGTATGTGGTCTAATTGCTCACTTATTTTGTGGTAAACTGATGTAGAACTTGCAATAGAGAACAGAGGTTAATCTTATTTCCAGATGGGAGTGTCATCAATCTTGCTAAGAACTACAATATAGGAAGTAGACCAGAAAAAACTACTTCATCTGGAAAACTAAATACAAATCTTTTCTGTGAGTATCTGTAAGGTTAGAAATATCTGTCAAATTTGAAATAATAAAAAACCCAATTCCTTGTTTTACAAGCTATGAAAAAAGTCAACATGGATGATGTTACAGTCCCTATCTATGCCAATATACAATACACAATTGAAGTGTATCCATTGTATCAGAGTCAACAGGAGCAGCAGTAGGATGGACGAGGCCATGCTACTGACTTCCTTTAAAGCTACCCTTCCTTCTTGAGAATCTTTTATATTATTTTTTCTGGTTGTCTGCAGTTCTTCTGGTGACTGCTCCCCACCCCAGTCATATACCTTTATACTGGCAGATGTGGCTCGAGAATATATCACGCTTTATTTCCATTAAAACAACATAAATTACAAATTTTACTAAAATTTTAATGTGTGAACGTCCTTGAGAAAGAAAAATAATCTAAGAGCTCAAATCAGTGGGTGAAAGATTCACAGAATTCAGTCAGTCAGAAAAAAATCCTTCCTTATTTAGCAGCAAATCGTTGCACACACATGAAAAAAACCATGAACTGATTCCAGAAAACGACCACCATGGATTAATCTGAAGTCACATATACTATAAATTAGATTGCAACTAGTTGAATTTAAGTAGGCTGAGGAACTGCAAAAATCAGAACAAAAATTGCGAAGTAATTCTGACTGAAACAAAGATGAGGCAGTAGATGGGAGGATGAGTGGGGAGGGAGGGTGAGAATTTGATTTGAGATCGAAGGGAGAAAAATCTGGTTTTACGCTACTTACTCCTGTAGGCTGAAAAATCAGTCCGTCCACTTCATGGCTAACTTCTCTAGCAAAGCTTCCTTCCAAGAGCTGTAGAACAAAAGGAAAAATGAATCTTTTTTTCCATAGAGAAATATTTCATTTAGGAGACTACACATCAAAGCAGATTATATGCTACTACTGCAATCATTTACTAGTAAACTGCTTATTTATGGCTTAATGTTAAAGCTTGGAAAATGTCAACATAGAAAGCTTCAACAAATTAGCATTTCCTTTACAAAGAACATTCAAGGCTCAAACAAGTTTCAGGGAGGTGAACCATTACAGTATTATAAAAAAAAAAAAAGCGCCTTTGTCCAAAAAGAAACACTGAGAAACCAAGATGATTCTATACACTAAAACATTAAGAAAAATCAGTTCCGATATAGGACACGATAGTCATTTGTGGACAAATTAAAAAAAAACACCTCATTTGTCACTTTAACATGCAAGTAACACTTACTTTAAATTGAAAATATGTACTGAAAAATATTTGACGGCATCATTCAAAATTCATGTTTGGCAGACTCCCTAACTAGGCTATAACCCAGTGCCACAGCTACACTACTGTAAAACAACTGCCTGAATTAATCTGGATCTTGAATATTCTGGTTTACGTTTTGAAAGTTTGTGAATTCCATATGGAGGTAAATATATCCATCAAGATGGTATTTACCAGAGAAAATCCATCTAACTAAACTAATGAAAGGAGAATTGATGATACACTTTCATGTTAAATTATGACTTGCCTAAAGGAAAAACAAATAACCAGTGAGAACTACAAATGTCAAGTAATAACAAAAATTAGGCGAAATACCAAAAATGCCTCTTTATTAATTTCAATTTATGTTTTACTGTGGAGATGAAGAGTCTATCCTGATGTTGTAGGTACTTTTATTAAAATCTGAAAAATTTTGATTTTTAAGTAACCACATGGTCATAAAACAGAGCAAATACAGAACTCAGTAAATCAGTCAGGTCTAAAAGCAACATTTTGGCCTAGACTGTTAAGTTTACAGATTCACAGAATGGTAGGGGTTGGAAGGGACCTCTAGAAATCATCTAGCCCAACCCCCCTGCTAAAGCAGGTTGCACAGGATGGCGTCCAGGCAGGTTTTGAATATCTCCAGAGAAGGAGACTCCACAACCTCTTTGGGCAGCCTGTTCTAGTGCTCTGGCAGCCTCACAGTAAAGAAGTTTTTCCTCATATTGAGGTGGAACTTCCTGTGTTCCAGCCTGTGCCCGTTGACCCTTGTCCTGTCACTGGGCACCACCAAAAAGACTCTGGCTCCATCCTCTTGATATCCACCCCTTAGATATTTATAAGCGTTGATGACATCCCCCCCTCAGCCTTCTCTTCTCCAGGATAAACAAGACACAGCTCTCTCAGCCTTTCCTCATATGAGAGATGCTCCAGTCCCCTCATCATCCTTGCAGCCCTCCACGGGACTCTCTCCAGTAGCTCCCTGTCTGTCCTGAACTGGGGAGCCCAGAACTGGACACAGAACTCCAGATGTGGCCTCACCAGGGCAGAGTAGAGGGGCAGGATAACCTCCCTCGACCTGCTGGCCACGCTCTTCTTCATGCACCCCAGGGTACCACTGCCCTTCTTGGCCACAAGGGCACACTGCTGGCTCATGGAGAGCTGGTTGTCCCCCAGGACTCCCAGGTCCTTCTCCGCAGTGCTGCTTCCCAGCAGGTCAAGCCCTAACCTGTACTGGTGCCTGGGGTTATTACTCCCTGGGTGCAGGACCCTACACTTGCCCTTGTTGAGTTTCATAGGGTTCCTCTCTGCCCAGCTCTCCAGCCTGTCCAGGTCTTGCTGAATGGCAGCGCAGCCTTCTGGTGTGTCGGCTGCTCCTCCCAGCTTAGTATCATCAGAGAATTTGCTGAGGGTACATTCTGTCCCTTCATCCAGGTCACTGATGAATATGTTGATAACTATGTTGAATTTTTGCATCATTTCCTTTGTATAGTCCAACTTAACTCAATGACCTACTGACTAAATTATTCAAATGAAGTATCAAACTCTGCCCTCAGTAAATGGCAAAAGTATGAAAGGAGTTGAGAATTAACATTTGTATCTTCCTATGGGCTGTACAACTCAAAGCAATTCACTTAAAATGGATCAAAAGCCTGATGGCCAAACCACAGAATCACAGAATGGTAGAGGTTTGAAGGGACCTCTGGAGATTATCTAGTAGCTTTGTGCTCCCAGTTATTCTGCTTTCATTCTCATTAGATCAATTACAAATATTTCAATTATAACATTCTAGAATGGAATTTTTACTAGAGAGGATTAGCAGTTTGGGGGAGGGAAGTGGGAAGGAGGTAATGGAAATTTTCTCTGAGCTTCTTCCTATACACACATTCTTCAAAATCAAACTATTTAGAGGTTGTCTGTGAACAATAGAATATATACCTATTGAACATACCTATTGAATATTGAAGAAAGTTTGGAATGACAGGGGAATGAGCAGAAAAGGAATGTTTGACTTATAAGCAAATATTTTTGACACTAAAAATATAGTTGATATAAGGTTTTTAGGTTTATGAACTTAAAATGCAGATATCACGGTTCATCTTTTCAAAAACGATGTTCAAATTTTTCATACATGTTGAAATTTATAATTAACTTGAACAGTACTGTCTTTTTTAGTCGGCACCATGATAAATGGCACACCTGCTTGACTGGGATGACTGCCAAGGATCAGATAAAATGCAATGCATCCCAATGACATTTTATAGAAGATGGGTAAATGATGCATGAGAGCCAATTCTTCTAGCGTGCTACTCCTTGTAGCCTCATGGCATCTATTTCCACCTGTGAAATCCTTTGTTCACTTCTTGCAGCTTCCTGCTGCCCTGTGAACATTGCAAAAAACTGCATACCCATACTACAGTTTATTATTTAAAACTTCTCTTTTCTTACTTTAAAATTAAATAAAATTAAATTTTTTTGCTACACTTAATAATATTCCTCTAACAAAAAAGAATGGTATAATCACATGGAATGAGTGGAGCTGCACGACAAGTAACAGGATTTCTCCTTGCTCTTTAACCACTGAGCTGAGGAGCAGCAGTGTCTCACCAAGAGCTGCACTAATAACCTGCTGGAGCTGATTTTGCTAAAACACTGAGCCAGTCAGCAGTTCTTGAGTGGGTAATTGAAAAAAAGAAAAAAAAAAAATCACACTTTGGAGATCTCTCTATACTTTTCAATAAAGAAATCAGCAGGAATAGGAGGAAAATTCATTGCATACAGATTCCACCTATGTTAGTAGATTTTTATTAACATTTCTGTAATTCTGAGGCAAGCCACATGATACTGATGAATTTTCAGATGTTACCTTATTCATAAAATACGTAAGTTCAGTAGATACTACTGTGCCTTTTCCTTTCCCTTACAAAAAAAAAATCATCTCATGGAAACGCAACACACTGTGAGAGTTATGTAGATTCCAAAACATAATAATGTCTCTGCGAAGTCATATTGACTTTCTACAAAATAATTTGGCTAAGGTCCTTTCACACAACTCTTATCAATCTGCTATGTCACAATATGCAAATACATCTAACCTTTCTGATTCAAAACTGGTAACACTTGTTAGTCTAGTGAAACACTCAGACATACAGAAAAAAAATCATCCCTTTGCATTTTATAATACAAGACAAATATAAGTCCATTTTCCTTGCTTTTTCAATTTCAGAACTGTGATATGCTTCATTCAGTTTCAAGTCAAGCTACAGCAACTCTGCCTGCACCAGACCCCAAAGCAGTTTTTCAGAGCCACCTTCAAATTACTGCTCATCTACCTGGTTACTCCACAGCAGAAGCTGTGAAAGGGAACATACTTTACTCAAAAGTATTAGTTACAAGTAGATTACTAATCGAATTGCCAGTTACCAAGAATGTAACAGACACAAGCATACCTGTCATTCCTAACTTCACAGCATCTTCACCAGCTTAGTTTGCAGCCCAGCTCACAGGACAACCCCGTCCTCTGACGATGACAGCCCTCACCGTCAGACTACAAAGTAATTCTCACATCCTGACGACTGTCGGGTTTTACAGACATGGGCTCATGAATCTCTGTACAGATCCTGCAGACTCTTATTATACAGTCTTCAGAAAAAGATTCAGAAGTTACCAGCACTGATAGCCACCTTTTTAAAAAGGAAACAATTATTCTGGCTCTCTCCTTGCACTTGTTTAAAAGAGATAGACTATTCTTACTTTAAAACAGGACGTCACTCCTGTTGTATTTTTACATGAATTTGTTTTATCTTGCTTGCCAGTTTCTGCATTTTTCTATTTTTACGTGACAACCTCCTCAATAGCCCTGTCTCATCTTAATAATCCAAGTTCAATATAAAAATTATTTACTTTAACACTGGTTGCTGATGTATTTCAGACATCCCAGAAAAAGTTTTACATCCAAAGTGAGAGGTACAAATGTTCTCAAAGGTACAGTGGTTTAATAACAGTGAATAAAACATACCTGAATTGAATGTGTCTGCTACTAAGAGAAGTATTTTCATCATATTTTTGCCAACTCACAAGAAAAAAAGGATCTCTATTATTACATACAGAAGTCTCTGAAAAAAGGACTGAATCACAAATTCAGCTGAAGATTTGTATAACAAACCCAGTATTTCTACTGGGTAGCCTCCTTGGATTTAAGTTAAAAAAAAAACAAACAACAAAGCCAAAAAACCAAAACAAACAAATAAAACACAAACCCCCTAAAACCAGCTAAACAAAACTATTTTGCTTAAAAATCAAAATTGAAATCTGGATCTCAGATGAAGCCCTCTATAGGCAGATAGGAGCAGCCTCACACTCACAAACCCTGGTCATGATGGGGGACTTCAACCACCCTGACATCTGTTGGAGGGACAACGCAGCAGAGTACAAGCAACCCAGGAAGTTCCTGGAACGTGTCGATGACAACTTTCTCCTCCAAGTGACAGAGGAGCCCACGAGGAGAGGTGCCATGCTGGACTGTATTCTCACCAATAAGGAGGGCCTGGTAGGGGACGTCAAGCTCAAGGGCAGCCTTGGCTGCAGTGACCATGAAATGGTGGAATTCAGGATCCTCAGGGCAGCAAGGAGGGCACACAGCAAGCTCACTACCCTGGACTTCAGGAGAGCAGACTTTGGCCTCTTCAGGGATCTGCTTGGTAGAATACCATGGGACAAAGCCCTGGAAGGAAGAGGGGCCCAAGACAGCTGGCTAATATTCAAGGGTTACCTCCTCCAAGCTCAGGAGCGATGCAGCCCAACAAAGACGAAGTCAAGCAAAAACACCAAGAGGCCCCCATGGATGAACAAGGAGCTCCTGGGCAAAGTCAAACAAAAAAAGGAAGCCTACAGAGGGTGGAAGCAAGAGCAGGTAGCCTGGGAAGAATACAGAGAAACTGTCCGAGCAGACAGGGATCAGGTTAGGAAAGCCAAAGCCCCGATAGAAATTAGTCTGGCCAGGGATGTCAAGGACAATAACAAAAGCTTCTATAGGTATGTTAGTGATGAAAGGAGGACGAGGGAAAATGTGGGTCCCCTCCGGAATGAAATGGGTGACCTGGTTACCCAGGATATGGAGAAGGCTGAGGTGCTCAACGACTTCTTTGCCTCAGTCTTCACTGTCAAATGCTTGAGCCACACTGCCCAGGGCACAGAAGGCAGGGACTGGGAGAATGCAGAACCACCCACTGTAGGAGAAGATCAGGTTCAAGAATATCTAAGGAACCTGAAGGTGCACAAGTCCATGGGACCCAATGAGATGCATCCGTGGGTCTTGAGGGAACTGGTGGATGAAGTGGCCAGGCCACTCTCCATCATATTGGAGAAGTCCTGGCTGTCCGGCGAAGTTCCCGCCGACTGGGAAAGGGGAAACATAACCCCCATTTTTAAGAAGGGTAAAAAGGAAGACCCAGGGAACTACGGACCGGTCAGTCTCACCTCCATGCCTGGCAAGATCATGGAGCAGACCCTCCTGGAGACTATGCTCAGGCACATGGAAGATAAGGAGATGATTGGTGACAGCCAACATGGCTTCACTAAGGGCAAATCGTGCCTGACAAACTTGGTGGCCTTCTATGATGGGGTTACAGCATCGGTGGATAAGGGAAGGGCAACTGATGTCACCTACCTGGACTCATGCAAGGCATGCAACACTGTCCCGCACAACATCCTGGTCTCTAAATTGGAGACACATGGATTTGATGGATGGACCACTCGGTGGATAAGGAATTGGCTGGATGGTCACACTCAAAGAGTTGTGGTCAACGGCTCAATGTCCAAGTGGAGAACAGTGACGAGTGGCGTTCCTCAGGGATCGGTACTGGGACCGGCACTGTTCAACTTCTTTGTCGGCGACATGGACAATGGGATCGAGTGCACCCTCAGCAAGTTTGCCGATGACACCAAGCTGTGTGGTGTGGTTGACATGCAGGAGGGAAGGGATGCCATTCAGAGGGACTTTGACAGGCTGGGGAGGTGGGCCCATGTGAACCGCATGAAGTTCAACAAGGCCAAGTGCAAGGTCCTGCACGTGGGTTGGCGCAATCCCAAGCACGACTACAGGCTCAGCAAGGAATGGATTGAAAGCAGCCCCGAGGAGAAGGGCTTGGGGTTAATGATTGATGAGAAGCTCAACATGAGCCGGAAGAGTGCGCTTGCAGCCCAGGAAGCCAACCATGTCCTGGGCTGCATCAAAAGAGGTGTGACCAGCAGGTCAAGGGAGGTGATCCTGCCCCTCTACTCCACTCTTGTGTAGACTCCATCTGGAGTACTGCGTCCAGCTCTGGGGGCCCCAGTACAGGAGAGACATTGAGCTGTTGGAGCGAGTCCAGAGGAGGGCCACGAAGCTGATCTCCTATGAGGACAGGCTGAGAGAGTTGGGATTGTTCAGCCTGGAGAAAAGAAGGCTCCAGGGAGATCTCATTGCGGCTTTCCAGTACCTGAAGGGGGCCTACAGGAAAGCTGGTGAGGGACTGCTTATCAGGGAGTGCAGTGACAGGACAAGGGGTAATGGGTTTAAGCTGAAGGAGGGTTGATTTAATTAGATGTTAGAAAGAAATTCTTTACTGTTAGAGTGGTGAGGCACTGGAACAGGTTGCCCAGAGAGGTTGTGGATGTCCCTTTGTTGGATGTCCCTTCCGACCCAAACCATTCTGTGATTCTATGATGTCCCTTGTTATCAGTACAAGAAAAATATATTGACAATAACCTACTACATAATATCATATCTTCAGAAATCCTGTTTTTGCATGACATCAGAAATAATACAGAATGACTTCTATGTTAAGCTCAGTTGAGTGAAAACAATGCAAAAATAGTCTGGCTCAGATTCATCTCAACTATCATGTTTCCCAAAATAAATCAATTAATCAGTAATAGGCAATGACAGATCCATCAGCCAAACTACTAACATTCTAAACTCCAGCTTTCAAACATTACATGTTGAAAAGGAGGCTTCCTGAAAAGAATTAAACATGCTGTTTAAACATGGTGCGGTATAAGCTTAGTTCCAGATAATACACAGGCTACTCTACAATGCTTGAAAATATTATCAAATGCAGCTTAACATCAGGTGAGGGAAGCTGGCCCCTCCAAGCTACAGTTGTGGTCTTTGCTCCTTCCTTCTCCCCACAATCTTTCCCCTGTCCTGCAACATCGTTTCTTTTCTGGTTTGTCTTGTTTCTAGAAGTAGAGAAGGTATCAAGAATTAAACAGCTGCTTTCAGTTTCAAAGCAAAAAAGCATCAAATAGTATGCAAGTGAGTAACTATATACTGTGGGGTGTTATATATTATTTCAAAATAAAATTTAATCTCAAACTTTCCACAAATAAAAATTGGCTAATTCACATTTTAAGAGAAGTAGAGCCCAAAATAAAGTGTAAAGAGAAGTTTTGATTTTGGTTCATTGACTGAAATTACTACAAATATATGGTAAAACTTTCAAAACAGTCTTTAGTGACTCTGGGGAATACACAGCTTTGGGAATTAAAGGGAGCACATACCTTCTGAAAAATGGAAAAGAGAAAAAAAAAAACAACCAACAAACCACTGCACCTCAAACTTAATCCACTTGGACTCCTATCTTTTTCAAACTCAGGATATCATTGGCCTCACCTAGCATTAGCTTTTGAAGTAAAATAGCTGACCTAAACAAATCTAGTATAAAGTAACAATTTGGGGAGAGATGCAAGAGGATCAAAGACATAGCTCTGGCAGTTACACTGCCTCCTTCCCTCCCTGCCCAAAAGCAGACATAGCTGGGACCACCAGTTCAGACTAACTTTCAGACAGCTCTGAGGATGAAACCCTCCCCTCTCATGCATATTTAAGTTCCTCTTCAAGTGATATGCACAAGTGCCAAGTAATTTTTTGGAAAACCGTGCAGTCTCAAGTGACAGCGTGCTGTGATGGAGAACCACAATCTTCGTTAAGTTGTTCCACTGAAGTATTGCATGCGCAATTAAAAAATTAATGCCAGTAATTTTTCTTCTCCCTTTTTTTTTTTTTCCATCAACTGAAACCATCCCAGCTAGACTAGACAGAATATTCCAGAAGGGCCACTGAAGCAAGAAAAAAAAAAAAAGGAGATGTAGGAAGTCTCCTTTCAGGAAGATCTCTGGATACACGAGCACTTGCCAAAGTATTTCAACCAGGTTCATTACAACTGGCTGCTTGACTCAAAAGTGGCTCCTTCCAAGTAATTGTGAAGGTCCTGAAATCTCAGCCCATGGTGTCAGGAGTGTGACTTAACACCTGGCCAAACAAGTAAATATTTCTGCTTGCACGCTCTGATTCCAAAAGGTGTAACTAGCATTTCAACATGACATTTACTTCCCTCACAAAACCACAAGTAATCCGTTTCTCATTTGTATGATTTCATGTTTTTCTCCAAATCACTTATAAAAATATTGAAGAGCAGATTTTTAATAATTTAACATGACCCAGTTTCCTTTGCATTATTCTCATTTCTCAGTCAAAATATGATATGCTACCTTATGCCAAATAGGTGAGGTAAAAACAGTATCAGATGAAGCGTATCTTTACAGCAGGATAAAGTCCAATTCTACAATGCATCCTCAATTATTCATTGTATTTGGCTATATTTATTTTAAGGATTTTGAATTTTTGTTTGCTGGGAAACCAGCAACGAAGAGGCAAGAAAGGAAAAGCAGCGTGTTAACTGAGAGTACCCTCAGAAAACCACAGCTTATACTAAATATTCTTAAGCTAATATACTGAAAAAATCATGAAGTTACAAAATATTTCCTGGCCCATGCTAATGGCCTAAAATATGCATAAAGGATCAAAAACTGTAGAAAATAAATTAAAAACTTAACTCCCTAAGAAGTAATTATTTAAATAAGTTTTATATGCTCATTAAGAACCAACACATACTGAAGAATAACTGCTACTTTTTCAGTAAGCCAGTGAAATTATCTACTTTGCCCTAACTTCACAAAGAACACAAAGTATAAACCTCCCGCTTGTTCATTACTTAAAAAGAAATTTCATGCTCCTGGGCTGTAAAATCAGTGTATAATTCAAACTGGATGAAAATCCTTTTAAAAAATTTATGCTTAAAGCTCAAGTCCTAGCTTTCATGCAGCCATCCACTCAAGATGCTAATTCAAGATACACACAGAGAAAAGCTGCAAAAGTTATTTTGTCTGTATGAATACGTACATCTTGAAAGCACTTGATGTTAACCAGTAACTCAGTACTAAACAAGAACAGCAAAAGTAAACTCCAAAAGTTCATCTGTTTAACAAAATTGCCACTATTTTAAACTGTGTAATCTGTGGCAACAGTTGAATCGTACTGCGATGAAAATTACACCAAATGACTATGTAGACACATGAGAATTTTCTCAGCTGATAAAATTAAAAAATACATACCTTTTACAAAATACTATTTTACAGAAAGCCTTTCAGTTTTTTAATTTACTAGAAGCTCTGAAACCAATAATACTGAAAGACTAAAAAATAACCTCTTTGCCAAGTTATTCATACGGAACATTTTGGCTCAAAAGACATTAAAACCACCTAATTACTGCAATGGATTTGTTCCCTATAAGAATGAAAGCAGATAATGGCAGCAGTGTGAGACTGATGTTTGCTAATATGATCAAGAGACTAATTATTATCCATGAATCATTTGTAGCATTCAAAACTTGATTAATGTCAGGTCAAGTTTAACATGTCATAGGTTTTATTAGTAATGCTCGGCTATCCCACAGCTTGTCAGTTTAAGCGAGTGCCATCTGTTAGGTATAGGAATAGCCAACAGCCACAACAAAAGCACAGTGGATACAACTGGTCACTGAAGCACGTTTTAAGAATTCCATAAGGGAGCTACCCTAATAATATTTTAAACACACTAGACCAGAATCCAGCACAAAAAGACCTGCTAAAGATAGGAAATTTGTAGCCCAAAAAAGTGAGCATGCAAGACGAGCTTTTCTCATTTTAAATCTTGACCAAAGGTGTGTCTCGTAACACTGAATTTAGCTTCACAGATTGACCAGTCTCTAGCAATAAAAATCCTTTTGCAAGAGGAATACGTGTAACTTCCTCGCTACGCTCCTTCATCATCTTTAGCAAGCATTTCTGTATAGAATATACTGCTTTACCCTTTAAAGCATGACTTATGGTATTCAAGTACACATGGCCCTAACTTGGCTCATGTAGCAATACACTGTTAGAAGACAACGAACCTGAAATTCATATTCCACAAGAAAGTGTTTACTGACAGTCTCCCACTTGTTCTAATTACAGATAATGGCAAGAAGGCATCTTTTTGCAGGAGGCTCACTTTCTACTATTTCACAGCCCTTTGCAGGTGGCCAGCTGTATCAGGGGTCACTGCTCCCACGTCCAGCCCATTCACAGCTCTCGCAGCAGGATGGGAACTCACCTGCTATCGTAAGAGCTCACCTGGGCATCTCCACTGAACCTCCACAAGCTCTGCACTAATAACGGGAGGAGCAGCAGGGCTGAAATAACATGAGGAGGCAACAGACAGGTGTGTGCACAGAGAGGAAGGAAGGTGACCTAATTCTACCTGGGTTTGCTCCGGCACCTATGTACTCTCCTTTGGTCTAAAATTAGTTAGAAACTCAGCAGGAGCATTGAAAGAAACATTTATTTACCTCACAGCTATCACAGCTACAACAGCCCTCTCAGATGTATTATAAATATGTTCTCTTTTGTGGCTCTCTTGCATTCTAAGCGGATGAAGTGAAACGCTGCAGGTTCAGGCTGCCACTAGCATAACTTGCAGTCTCTACTTCAGCTCCAAGTCTTCTGTTTTCTGGCTAAGAGTATGACATGCAGGGCTCCCAGACTCCTTGATGTAAAAGCCAAGCATTCTGAAGACTTGATGCTAGCAGGCCATAGACCATAAGTAACATCATAATTCAAAGAACCATAGCTACTCTACAGTTTCTTCCTCAACCATTGCCCATATAACTTCACAGCTGATGACTGACAAGGACCAGACTACTAGTGCATGGGCATTAGCATTCTAACTAACGACACTACTCTTCATAGATTGTCTGTTAGAAGAGCAGTTCTGCAGAAAAGTCTTTACCGGAGTCTTATGTATTCTTTCCAGAACAGGAAGGCAATAGAAATTCCTGTTTATACTCATGTGAGGGGGAACGAGCAACACCTCCAAGCAAGAAAGCCAAAGAGACTCATCCCTTCTATCTGCAACCTACTTTGGGTCATCAGTGAGGCACCTCTGAAAAACCAAGTTATTCCACATGCTGGACTCTCAGAGCTTTCCCAGCTCCTACTAGAACTGCTGCCAGTTTCACAAGAGAGTGTTATAGTCTGCTTTTTTCATAGAGAATGTAAAGCAAGAGAAATCATAATCATCTTCTAAAACCTGCTTCTTAAATCTTTTCTACTACCCCTCTAAGAGATTTAAAGAAAAACCATTTCCAGATATATGATTATCTAGAAGTTACTGTAGTCTGTGATGGGATGCAACCTCCAATATTGAGAAGGTGGAAGAACCGCACTAGCTTGATTACATTAGCCAGCCACAAAGGAAAAAACGCTATAGTGAACAACAATAAAATATACTGCAGAGCGGGTGAGAAATAAAGTTTTATGGTTCTATTTTTTTTTTTTTTAAAATCTCTTTTTGGTTTTACAGCTAATTCATTAACTGCACTCTTTAAAGATGCTATTAACACGAGCTATGTGTCATGTTCCTTAATTATTTGGATAGAGACATTTTAGAAAAATGTAGAGCACACTGCAGGAAGAGTCTCACTGAGCTATCACCAGTTTGTTGGTTCTGAGTGAACAACTCCAAAGGTCATGTACCTAATATATTCAAAAACACACCCAAGAATAACATGAGTGCTATGTGTGTTAATCCTTAATTTGACAGCACATCTGCATTCCTGAATTCAAAATAACTATTAAGCATTTCTCACTGTCAATCTCTTCTCAAAAACACAATTGAGAAACTGACACCAATTAACTACGATGTTTTCAAATGCTTCTTTCAAATAAGAGAAATAGGCTGTTCCAAGGAAGTTGAATTGACTTTTGTGATAGCTACAAAACAGGAGAAACAGATTCCTCAAGGCTGTGAGGGAATGCCACTCACTGCCAAACAGCAATAATTTTTCATATTTATTTTACCTGATGAAGAAACAGAGCAATATATTTCATAGCTTGGCCATTTAATTTACTGTGCTCTTGCTAGTTCTGTATTTCAGCCTGCAAGGTACCTTCAATTTTTTTCTTTTAGGGATTGGGACTTTGTCCACATCGCTCTCCTCATGCTCTCCCACCTGGCAGAACACACCTGCCTGAGACTAGAGTCCCGTTGGAGCTGGAGGAGGTTTAATAAGTGCCACTAGCAAATTCTTTGACCTATATACAAATGCTCTACAATCTGTGACACTCCTGAATGGATGGCAGATACTCAGTAAAGTCTGTTACCCGACATCCTCAACTGAGCAAGGTTCTCCCACTAACGTTTAGAAGCTCTCTAATACTCTGGGTTTAGATCAGATACAACATTCAAAAGTTCTGATGTCAAAGGAAAAAATGACATCGAGCTGAGTGCAACGAGGCCAAATGTATTTTAATTTGTTCTCTAAATGATCTTCCAACATTACAAATTTGATTGGGTTAATCTGTTATCCAGCCCGTGTAAACTGCTACAACATAATCCGGTCTCTGTTTGTCAAGAACATGGACAGGCCTGTTTAATTAAATCAGATAATTAAGGATCATGTTTTATTAAGCATTTCCACTAAGACTCATCAACAAAGACAAATTTGTATATACAATAATTCAATTAGATATAAAATGGATATTCAAGAATATAAAGTCTTCATGCATTTACTGTTACAATGCCTGATTCAAGCTGGGCTAATGTATTCCACTGGGCACCAATGCAGTGATTTTAACACAAAAATTAAGATTTAACATTATATTCTGGATGTTTATAAACATCTGATTCTTCTGCTGCACAATGGCACTTGAGGGCTTTATTTGCTGCAAAGCTGAAATTAAAATTTGCCAATGCAAGGCCATAACAGTAAAATGCTAAGATTTTATTATTTCTTGATTTTAATGAAAAAGATTTTGTACAGTATTTTTTTGCAAAACCGGGCATATCACAAGAAAAGAAAGACCTAGCAGGGATGTCCTATAATCTTGTATCATAATAAATTGCTTTAAATTTCACCCCCATCTTTACAATTTTCTTTGTGCTTTTATTCATTTTATCCAAATTAAGGGCATGTCTCTTGAACATCATTCCAATACGAGAAGGCTGATGGCTTCCCTGCGGAGCTGCATTGCCAGGAGGCAGTTTGGAAAGTGACGGGCTGTGAAGTGGCACAACGGACAATATTAAACAGTTGCCCCTCAATTAATGAGTGGACTGACCCACTTAGTCACCACAGCTGAGTCCTCTAATTCAGAAGGTATCAAATATACCAATTCAATTGCCCATACTGGGATACCAACTGATAATTAGGTCCAACTAGATTTGCATTTTCTCCATTTCAGTAACACATCACAAAACTGAAAGTAAAAATCATTGTTAAAGACATTTTTCCTACTTAGAAAGTTATATTATTTCCGTTGCACAAAATACAGAAGAAAATTTACAAAAGCATTAGAATGTTCAAAGCTAATGTTAAAATGTTAAAAATTAAATTTAATATATATACTGTTCTGACGTTTAAATTTACAATGTGCACCAAGCATAATGCTTCATCCATATGCCTTTATTTTTCCACTAGTTTCATTGTTTTCCTTCCCACACCATAGTCTGGCAAGTCAGAATTTAATTATATATTCCACATCTGAATTATTCTACATTAATTTAATTTGTACCACTAGCAATATCTAACATAGGCCACTAGCTATGAAAATAATCCTTCATGGAAATATTTGAGTCTGTTTGTTTTAACTTCAGTAGATCATTTTCCAAAAAAATGTGCAGTGTTACTAATGTGGGAATAATTTCTTAAACCAAAAGCAAAAACCTATTTCCCCTTTTCCCTAATCAAAATTATACTGTGCTGAAATATTATACTTGACCTTCAACATCACAAATAATAATAATCAAAAGCAAGTAGCCTAATCCTCTTCTGTTAACTCTAGGAAATGAACACAGATTCTTGATCATGAATGGGTCTCCTAGTGACTACACCGGAGCAAAGAGGCTGAAAAGTTAGCCATAGCCAAGTCATTTTTTTTCTTTTCCCTAGCATGAGGGAAAATCTTTTGGTGTAAAGCAAATAACTGCAGCCTCTCTGCCCCACAGAAAGAAAAGGAACACCCAGAGGCAGCTGGACATCCCACGAGCCCTGGTCTACAAAGACCCTGCCACCCTCATCGTCTCACTGCAGAAATTATGTTTACCCAACAGTATCCACATCATTCCAGTGCTGCAGCTGGTTGCATGAAATAACTTCAGTTCAAGCAGTGAATGTTAAGAGGTAGTAACCTGCATTAAGCTCAAGAGCCACAGTTTGGTCATCTATTTCATATCCCAATTTACAAAGCTTCCACTTGGTCTGGTTGGTTGTCCTTACTTTTAAAATTCACATGGTAAAATAATTCTGAAAAATCAGGCTGAAGTACTACATGCTGGGATACAGGACAGCTGCCAAGTGAAGATTTCGAATTCTAATATAAGCATAAGGTAACATCTTTCCAGCTTCTTATTCACTATTTGTTTACTAGGTTCCTCAGGTCAAACATTATTTGCATTTACAGGAAGAAAAGCACTCCAAAAAGAAGATTTGAGTGAAGATAACCACCAGCACAAAAGCATCTCAACGTGGAATAAGGCAATAGTGCTTTTACAATACTGGACATTCCATTTTTGGGGAGATAAAATAGGACAAAGCAAGGAAGAAATACATGAAGTAAAGAAATAAAAGCAAACAGAAACAAAATGGTAGAGGGGAGATGGGTTAGAAGATAATTAAAAGGAGATGAGATGATGAACAGGCCAAAAACCTGGAACAGAACAGATGGAGTGAGGACTATGGTGTAGGCCAGACACCGAAGAGTGACTGCCAACTCTGGGTCAGGAAATGCAGGATTGAAAGGTGAGCTGATTAAGCTACTCCTTAAGGCATAGAAAATAAAAACAAAAATAAAAACAGAGGAAACAAGTCTTCTTGGCATTAAAAACCCTCCAGATGGTAACATTCTCTCTCCACCGAGATGCAGAATTCAAAACCTTCAATAAATAGAGATTATGTGACACCTCTGCTGCTGCCATTGCTGCTATTGAATTCTTTCATCTTCTGTCCCATGACTGCAAACCTCCTCCATATTTTTTGTCTGTAGGCTACTTGGCGACATAAGACAGGGCTTTGTGGTCATTTACAGTCAGTTTTGAGTTAACAGCTCTCTTGGTAGACACCGATGAGCTATGTCCACATATTCTGCCTTTTATCAGGGTTCATTTTGTCAGGCCATGCAAATACTAGCTTACAGCTGCCTCAGCTGCCTGCAGAATACTTCACACCAACATCAGCAAGTCATGTACTTACACAATCTCCTTTATCATCAGAGGTCCACAGCCACTTAATTTTCCAAAACCGACCACCTCAACAGTAGCTATATTTTTATTGGTACAAACTTTTAAACATTCCACCTTCCCTAACTACAACAAAAACAGTTTCAAAAAATAAAAATAAAAATCCAAATGTCAAATAAACCAGAAGAACAAAGTCATCTGTCAGTTCACAGATTTGACTGAAAACTTTCAGGAAGATCCTAGGCCATTTAATCTTCTAGCAGAGATTACTCACCTTCATTCTAATCCCTCTAGGACAAGCTGTCATTTTAAAACCAGATAATAGTCTAAGAACTGACAAGACATTGACATACAGCATGCTAACATTTGAAAAAGGTTGTTCATTTGACCTGTATCATTGTTTAACCTTTAGCCCTATTGTTCCATTGAGAGTGATGGGCACAATTCTCCACGGGACCACAGACTGCACACAAAGGAACTTTTTTTCTACTCCTGCTAGACAGCATTTGCACTAGACAATAGGCTTTAGTGATGACATCCGGGCTGGGACTGTCCACACAAAAAAGCCTTGCGCAACAACTGTGGGTTCGTTTAGGCAATGAAAGCTAAGACTTGCATCATTTCCAAGAGTTTAATTATTTCTATGTACCTGTACTTCCTGTTTAATATAATGAAGATAAAATCCTTGTTAAAAATCCTAAAATATTTGTATAAATAAAAGGCTAAGGCTCCAAGGCTAGCATTAACCTCACTGGTCTTTAATACTTTAGCATCAAGGAAGTCTAAATCTCAGCTTCCTCCATGGACTGCTGCTACCCTTACATGATGGGTGGGAGAGCTGGCAGCCTTGACCATGTCACCTCCTTGAATTCTGATGCACACTAATAAATGAAAAGAAAGCAAGCTATGCAACACAAGTGACCAATCATGCAAGTGTAATGACAAAGAGCAAAGATTCAACATTGCTCAAAAACGTATTTCTAAAAGAATTTGGAAATCACATTGAAAGGTGAAAATTGCTCACAGAGTAGATGTGTTCCCAGCTAACAATAAAAGAGTAAACTGTGTTTAATGATTCCTTGATTATAGAGGCAGACAAATTCAGTGATGCTGCTTTTTTCATCAATATCACAGTTCAATAAGGTAACAATTTTAGAGATTCCAAGAATATACAAACTGTGCCTAGGTGATTGTTCCTTTCTTTTCTTCCTCTTGCCACCAAAACTCAGTCTTACAAAAAACAAAAAGTCAATGAAAGCATCTCAGAATAACGCTCAAGACAACATTATAAAGATATAACATTGCAAAGATATTGCCCGTTTCCAAAATCTAGTACCAACAACAAATGGCAAGGCACAACTATCAATGCTGCCAAACTTTAAAATTGCACTTTAAAAGTGCATTTCATTTCACAATAAATTGATTTTCAGACTAGAAAAAAAAACAGCCAGCACTCTAACTCTGGTATTAAAGTCCCAAATTTATAACTCTAAGAACAATTTCATTACTGGATATATTATATAACACAGTACAAAGTCTACTGCTGTTTGAAGTAATTACTTCCACATTTTCACTGAGAATAACTAAAGCTATGTGGACAACATTCATTTTTCCCAGTATAATTAAAAGTTTTAGCCACTTATTGTACTATTAAATATAGTGCTGAGACTCCTGGCCTTTTTGAGTAACCTTTCTACAGTCCACCCAAGCTAACACAGATTTACTGATATGCACTATTGTTAATAAGAAGATGGCCATCTATTAATGGCCAACAACAGCTTTCAATTTGGAACACTATGTCTTAACTCAGGTCATGGAAAGGAATGATGGAGGGAGGCTGTGAAAGGAGAGGTCTACCACATTTACTTTTGTAAGGTTCAAACTGAGCCCTGGGAATGTATTTCAAGAATTAATTTTCTCAAAACAAAAATAAGACGTGATGTGTGGTTCCAGCTGCGGTAATTCAGAAGTACACTTGATTCTTTTCTTAACCCTAAGAAAAACACAGCTACACTTCAAAAAAACCTCCAAGATATATTCCAAGAATTTTAATGAAACGCATTCTAACCAGTGGTACAGGTTTTTCACTTTTTCAGTCTTGAATATGCTGGTGTAATCAGAGATCCACCTTATCTGTGGCCGAAGACCAGTATGTCCATTTTTCTTTGAAAATAACAAGCCTTGGCAGGGGCGGGATCTGAGAAGCTACTCCTTCTCTCAGTGAAATACAAGAACTGGAGGTAGGAAAGAAACCCATGCTTGAGAAAACGCACAGCTTTTCTGAGGCCACTCAAGGGTGTAAATCTTTAAGGAGCTCTAGTCAAGAAAGGAAGGATCCTGTTAGATCCTTTCTAAAGATGAAAAAATCCCAATGTTCTTGGAGAAGAATACAAAAAATGGCTAATTAAATGTAAGGAAAAGATCTACCTAAGCAGGTCCCATTTGTCAGTCTTTTAGCATCCATTCAGCTGCCACCATCTCTGGAGATGGATTGATGGTTATGCTGAGACAATCTGAATACAAATCATAGAATCATAGAATGGTTTGGGTTGGAAGGGACCTTAAAGATCACCTAGTTCCAAACCCCCTGCCATGGGCAGGGACACCCTCCACTAGACCACGTTGCCCAAAGCCCCATCCAACCTGGCCTTAAACACTTCCAGGGAGGGGGCATCCACAACTTCTCTGGGCAACCTGCTCCAGTGCCTCATCACCCTCACAGTGAAGAATGTCCTCCTCATACCTAATCTAAATCTACCCTCTTGCAGTTTAAAACCGTTACTCCTTGTCCTGTCACTACGTGCCATTGTAAACAGTCCCTCTCCAGCTTTCCCGTAGGCCCCCTTCAGGTACTGGAAGGCTGCAATAAGGTCTCCCCAGGGCAGATATGAGCAGACTCAGAAGCTAGCAGGAATTCCTTGTCTCCCTGCAGACCTTGTTGTGCTGCGCACAGAGTTGGTAAACCCTGTCAAGACATTTGTCAGTGATGCAAAAGAAACCTAGCTTGCTCTTTCAGCTATACTAATGAGGTATTCATTGCTATGAGTACATTTGTTGCTATAGTTGCAGAGATGACTGAATAAACATAGGAAAAAGATCTTTTGGGCAAAGCAATACTATTTTTAAGCAGTCCTCTTTCAGAATAGAGCAATGCATCCAAACAACAGTCTGCTCTGACCATATATAATGAAAAATTCTGTTCACGAAGTTGTGATGAATATGAAGATGTAATTCCTGTTTCATTATCCTAAGGAAGTGTCACAGGAATCACACTCATCAAGTTCACAGAAGTAACGAAACAAAAAAATGTATTTTTGATGAAAATAAGAGCAACAATAATTCTTTGTCTAAATATTATTCTTTTGAGAACATATGTTTATGAATACTATTCTTTTGAGCAGATACAGATTTGAAATATAGTTTGAATCTATGATTTCCCTTAAATATTTACCAATATTGTCTTAGATAAAATTCCACATCAATACTGCTAGTACTACCTAAAACTCCTTGCAGTTATCATAGGGCATACAAACAATTCTTAAATATTGACATAAATCTTCTTACTTATTAAAAACAATAATCAGATTTAAAGCCTCATTAGAAATTTTCTGCTATAGCAGTAGTATAATAAACATGTTTCACTAGATAACGGTAACTTTAAATGAGGCCAAGGATTGTTTAACACCTATAACATACATTGTAAAAAAAGAAATTTTTAAAAACTGTGGTTATTTCAAGCCCAAAACGTAGAAAGCCTTAGAGTCTGCTGTGATTGTCACTTTAAAAAAAAAAACCCAAAACCAAATAAAATCCCACCACCACCACATCAACAACAAAACCCACTAAAAACCCTACACCAAACTCAAATGCTCCTAATAAATTAAAAGCGTATGAATACTCTTATCTCAAAGATGTTCTTAAGATGGTGATAACACATGAGGGTGAAAATTTGTTGTCTGAACTGCGTTTCCAACATATTAACCTCAAATGCAGGTTGCAACGTCCTTAAAGTTTTACCTGGTACTGCAGATTTACTGCTATCTTCAAATACTGGTTTTTAACAGCTTGAGATAAGTAACAAAACCCAAAGAGATAGCCATGCTTCGCACTTTCATATGCCCTACTATATCAACCTGTGTAAGCCACCACTGTATCAGTTCCAAGGGTATATTAATTGCTCATAAAAAAGCAGCAAAACTCAGAGGAAAAGGAACCCTCAAGAGAAAGAAAATGTGCTATATAACTGTAATGCAAACCACCCATTGACTTTTACTCACTCTAACTGGGGGGGGGGGGGGGGGGGAGTTAACTGACAAAGAGAGGCCTAGATAAAAAAATAATCTTTCAAGACATATAGTTTGATAAAACCCAGAATATTGCTCTTACTTGCTTTATTCCCCTACCAATTTGATCTAATACATGCACAGAGTACGTAAATCATAAACGTCTGAAGTTATTAAAATAAAAGAAAAATAACACTGGCTATTTGCTCTGCACTGCCAGTAACTCTACCCCTCCTGCTCTCTATGCATATCCTCAACTGCTGCATAAAGGAATGTTCTTCACAAAAATGGAAGAAAATTGGCCAGAAAACTGCTTCATTCCATAATTCACCAGTTAATCAAACCTGCTGGCAAAGACAAGGACAAAATAAAAAATACTGTCCACACATTAGTGTCAAAAGCAATTATAAGTCTATTATGAAACCAATTCTAGCTAGGTATAATTGCTTTTTTCCCTTCACCAACATATTTGCTGCTTTATTGCTGGGTAATAAGACAGTCAATGTCTTAAAGAGTTTATGCTTAGAGCTTTGAGAAAGGCTGAGAAAGACCAGTAAATAGCATACTTTCACTGCTGAATTTTAAAAGTGCCACAGTCAGAATTGTTAAAATCCAATACATTGGAAAGCACATGGACAATTCAGAAATCTCCTTTAGACAGGAAAAAGAAAGCTGTTGAGCGTAATTTTAATTCTCTAAGTTTTGGGAAGCAGAGGATCATTTCAATAGTTATGTGCTGGCAATTAGATTTAACTAGCAGGAGATTTGTTTACAGATACGTTTTTCTAGGAATGCTTCCCAACATGTTCTTCCTGTGACTTTTAAATGAGGATAAATAACCTGGAATTTCAGAACACTTCAAGAAACTCTAAACTTATGTAAAAAACCAATTCTTAAGATGTGTTCTTTTTGTTCTAGTTTCTTTTAATTTCAAGCTCAAAATTATGTGTCCTAGACAAACAGCCTTTTCCCTCTCCATTAAAAATTTACTTCAAATTTACAAAGTTGATCTTAAATAGACAATCCAAAAATGCAACAACACAAATACAGATAACTGATTGAAACATTCATAGTGCTTTATCCACACAAACTTCTCATAGAATTGTTCATGATTTGAACTTGCTGAAGACTGCTACTCTCTGCCAGGTTTTTTTGCAAGTCCAGCTTATACCTTATCTCTTTATTTACTTTTCAGCCACTCTTGGTTAGCCAAAATACCATTACCCCTCCTCTTGGGGCAAGATTCATTATCTGCTACAGGCCCAAGGAAATGACAAAAGCAAATGGAAACTGACAATTTGATGTTCCTTGCTTTGCGTTGATGAGACACGGGACTACTAACAGCAGTGCTGAGAAAAACGGGTTCCTCTAGAAGAAAGTATTATCCAGGAGCCATTTAATACACAGAAGAGAACAAAAGTATTTTACAGAATGTTAGGATATGTCTATAGTGAAAGAAAGAGCGCACAATGAAAGACAGGAACTCATATATATATACATGTGCAAGTCATATGCATTACTTCAGAAGACCTAGGGCAGTATTTTAATAAGGAAAATGTGGAGACGTTAACTAGAATGGGCTCCTAGCAATCACTGCTGAACATGAAGTGGGAGTTCAAGCACAACTCGTGATTCTTAGACTATGGCCAAATGGGGACTGGAAGTAAAAAAGAACACTATATTCTTACCTACAAAGGAGGATAGTGTAAACAACACAGTTCTCAGACATTCCCTTGAGCTCAGAGATATTTCAGACCCAAAGCTATTAACTTCCACGTCATCGTTCAAGATTACGGAACTAAAGAATTAGGTTTTGCTGAAGTACAGGTTTTAAATATGGGGAAACAGTAATTTGGAAGGAATAGGTGGCCTAAAATCAGTTTTCAGAGTACCCCAAACTGCCAGCGCCCTCAGGCATTGCTGAAAACTCGATTAGTAGACGAACTCACTGGAAGCTAAAAAAAGCTGAGGGATAACCCGTACCCAATACTGCTTTGCTGCCTTCAGCACCACAACATAAACAACTGAAATCAAGTTTACCTTT
Source organism: Balearica regulorum gibbericeps (assembly GCF_011004875.1). NCBI lineage: Eukaryota > Metazoa > Chordata > Aves > Gruiformes > Gruidae > Balearica > Balearica regulorum. The sequence continues at coordinate 40,807,629 of NC_046186.1, forward strand.
CTTGATGTGTAGATGTCAAAAAATGGCTTGTTTCGAACACTGAATGGTTCCTGTGCTTTGTCGATAAGACCATTTTTCATCTTTTCATGTCGTGGAAATATAATCTCTTTCTCTATACATGCAAGTCGAACATTAAAATCACAGTCTCCAACAGGCTGCCCCTGCCAAGTTACAAAAATCAGTGTTAAAACCAAACACCAAATTATTTGAACAGTCTAAGTTTTCCTTACACAATATTTAGAATCATACAGATACATAAAAATATTATCAAATCACTACATGTTTTTGCCAAATACTTGGTTTTCAAGCATTTGTCTCAGGCTGTAAGAAGTTTAACCAAATCAAAGTTCATAGAAAGATAAAAAACCTATAATATGTATTCAAGCATATATGAGTTAAATATTTAAATACCTTTAAAGTTAAGCAAAATAATTTAAATATTTTCTTAATTATAGCTTTGGATATAGCAGATACATACTTTTCCACATAGTTTTCCTCAGAAGTCATAATACTTTTCATGACAACGTAACAATGCGATTTACGCAGTTAAGCAAACACATTCCTTTAAAGGTACTATATTGATGCCTTGAAAGAAGCATTAATTATGTGAATGTTCACTCTTCTGTCACAGAAAAAAGAAAGGTATAGCTGCAGTTGGAAAATGTACCAATAAACAGTGGCCGCAAAAACCTGTAGGATATGTGATGGTTTGGTCACAAGAAGGTAGTAAAAGCCCTTCTCCAAGTCACAGTAGCGTACTCTGACCTTTCAAGATTTGAAATAAAATGGCAGCTTTACATTGCTCTTTAGACATTTGGTGCATTGCATCAGATCAGTATGAACATTCAAAATGCGCATTTGTCAGCTTAATAATTGCTCATAATGGAGTTTATTATATTTTGAGCATTAAATAGTCAGGAGAATGCACTGTGAATATCACTGAAATATCACTGAAAATAAGCAACTGGCAACTTATAAATTCTAAAGTTAGTTTCAATCAGATGTGCCACTTTCCTATCAATAAGGCACAAAACCCATAGATTTGCATTGTTACCAGCATGATACAGCACTGGAAGTTGTTTACATAAGATCATCCCTCATTTTGCCACCTCATTCACGCAGAAAAAAAAAAATTTCAAAACCTATCCCTTTTATAGTCCACAGAGAATAAGCTTACAGAGCTTTGGCTTCAAAACCAGAATTTTTAAAATGTTGAAAGCAATAAGCACAGGAAACTGGGAAGACATGGGACTCCAATCATCAATGGCAGCAGTACAGATGAGCAGGAGAACCAGCAACCAGATAGTTCCTGTACTAAACGCAGCTAGAAGAGAAATGGAAAGAGAATCTAAAAGAAAAAAAGCCCTGCTCTAACGTGCAGCAAAGAGAATCAGAACTGGTCAATCTGAAAGAATGCAAATGAAATAAATGGCAAAATGACATCCTAATGAAGCATACAAAGGTAAGAGACAGAAGGAGTAGCATCTGAACAGATACTTCACTAGGAGAAAAACAGAACACCAATTTTAGACCAACATGAGTTTAATCAAGTTCTTTGCAAACTCATCCTGGCTTTCACCAGAATCTTCTACATTTCCTGCTGCCAAAGGGGCATTAACTTTCTCTTACATTTCTTTCCCAGCATTAGATCCTTACTAGACCTCTATCAAAAGTCCTCAATTGTTCGCTGCAACAGCTTTAAGAACTGTACATAGCTCCCACACCACATGTAATTCACAACCCCTTTCTTTCAGAACTCAGCTTCAATCTATAGGAGAAGAGGCAGCACAGCCACCACCACTTGGTGGGGAAGCGCATCCTGCACAAAGCCAGTGACAACATGGGTGAAACGTCTCCTAACCTCTGCTCATTGATCCATGCTTGTGAAGAAGAAGAAAGTCTATCTAGCTGTTAACTTTGCCTTCAGCGTTGCCCTTCTTTCATACATGAAGGTGTTATTAGCGAGGAGCCATTCAAATTAATGGAAATTAGAGTATGGAATAAAACAAGGAGCAGGAGAGAGGCTTACTCCTCATTCATTTGTCGCAGAACGCAGCTGCCTGATCTACAGATTTTTAAGTAGAATCATACAATTATAGAATGGTTAGGGTTGAAAGGGACCTCAAAGATCATCTAGTTCCAACCCCCCTGCCATGGACAGGGACACCCTCCACTCGACCACGGTGCCCAAAGCCTCATCCAAGCTGGCCTTGAACACTTCCAGGGATGGGGCATCCACTACCTCTCTGGGCAACCTGTTCCAGTGCCTCACCACCCTCACAGGAAAGAATTTCTAACATCTAATCTAAATTGACCCTCCTTCAGCTTAAACCCATTACCCCTTGTCCTGTCACTACACTCCCTGATAAACAGCCCCTCCCCATCTTTCCTGTAGGCCCCTTCAGGTACTGGTAAGCTGCAATTAGATCTCCCCGGAGCCGCCTTTTCTCCAGGTTGAACAATCCCAACTCTCTCAGCCTGTCCTCATAGGAAAGGTGCTCCAGCCCTCTGATGAGCTTCGTGGCCCTCCTCTGGACTTGCTCCAACAGTATTGCTGACAAAATTCCCGAGAAACATTCTTTCTTTGTTCCCCATGTACAGCACACTTAAGAACTCATCTCTACAGTGATTGAACTTGTCCTGCTTTGTATATCTAATTAAAACACAGAAAACACATATTGACCTCTGTAACAACTGACTGAAGAAATGATTGAAGCATTCTTTCCTGGGAAATGTGTATACATATTACTCATTATTTCAAAGAGCACCATAAACTATTCTCTAGGTACACTTCAGCAAGACCTAGCATACATGCTGTCTTCCCTACAGTAGATTTTCCACTCAGCCAAATTTTATGAGTAGGTCTGAAAAAGCAAATGAACTAATTCATGTTTCAAATATTTGAGCTTCCAATAAGCAGTAAAGTTATTTAGAGAGCTTCTTTACAATGATTCATTCATAAATGCTTTTGCATAGTGACTTAAATTTATTTCAACCCCTTAATAGTTAAATTAAAAGCCGAGACTTCATATGCACCATAAACCAGCTGAATCACTTTCTTTTCCTTTAAATAATCCTTTCACTTCTCCCATCCACTTGGAACTAATTAATTTCCTGCAGCTCTGCCAATCATATATTTTTATTTCAAAGCCTGTTAAGCAGAAGGGTATATTACCACTAGGTTCTATCACATAAAGGTCAGAGCTAGGTTGACTTAAGAGTATATGAGATGGGAAAACACAAATAATGCTGCCGAGCAACAAATTCATCAGCCAAGTAAACTAAGAATTTAAGGAGTATTTCATTCTCACAAAAGCAAAAGACATTAGCAATATGAAAATTAACATAACATTGAATTTAAATCAAGGACATACAGAATAAAAGCAATATTGGAGGAGGAGGGCTTTTTCTTTGTTATTAGACACTTGCCATAATTACAAAAAAAATGTTGCTAATATACAATGTATTTATCCCAGACAGATCCCAAACCTTCAAGGGGTAAAATCCTAGCTTTTAGCAAATAAGTAGGAGGGTAATGTAGGCTGCAATAAATAATTCGCAGACCTTGGCAAAAACAGGAAGAGATTTAGTGTATAAAGCACACATTTAAAAGTTGTCCAAAACCAAGACATAGATGCATGTATAATCATAGAATCATAAAATGGTTTGGGTTGGAAGGGACCTCAAAGATCATCTAGTTCCAACCCCCCTGCCATGGGCAGAGATACCCTCCACTAGACCATGTTGCCCAAAGCCTCATCCAACCTGCCCTTGAACACTTCCAGGGAGGGGGCATCCACTAACTCTCTGGGCAACCTGTTCCAGTGCCTCACCACCCTCACAGTAAAGAATTTCTTTCTAACATCTAATCTAAATTGATCCTCCTTCAGCTTTGTGGTGGGTTGACCCTGGCTGAGGGCCAGGTGCCCACCAGAGCCGCTCTATCACTCCCCTCTTTCATTAGACAGGGGAGAAAAGGTACAATGAAAAAAAACCTTACGGGTCGAGATAAGGACAGGGAGAGATCATTCTCTAATTATCATCACGAGCAAAACAGACCGAACTTAGAGAGGGAATTCATCTTATTTATTACTAAGCAAAACAGAGTAGAGGAATGAGAAATAAAACCAAATCTTAAAACACATCCCCCCACCCCTCCCATCTTCCCGGGCTCAACTTCACTCCCGGCTTCAACCTCCGCCCCCCCTCAGCAGCACAGGGGGACGGGGAGTGGGGGTTATGGTCAGTTCATCACACGGTGTTTCTGCCGCTTCTTCATCCTCAGGGGGAGGACTCATCGTTCCCCCGCTTCAGCGTGGGGTCCCTCTCACGGGAGACAGTCCTTCACGACCTTCTCCAACGTGAGTCTCCTCCACGGGGTGCAGACCTTCAGGAGCAAACTGCTCCAGTGTGGGTCCCCCACGGGGTCACAAGTCCTGCCAGCAAACCTGCTCTGGCGTGGGCTCCTCTCTCCACGGATCCACAGGTCCTGCCAGGAGCTTGCTCCAGCGCAGGCTTCCCACGGGGTCACAGCCTCCTTCAGGTGCCTCCACATGCTCCGGCGTGGGGTCCTCCATGGGCTGCAGGTGGAATCGCTACACCCCCTCATCCTCCCTCCATGGGCTGCAGGGGGACAGCCTGCTTCACCATGGTCTTCACCACGGGCTGCAGGGGAATCTTGCTCCGGTGCCTGGAGCACCTCCTGCCCCTCCTTCTGCACTGCCCTTGGTGTCTGCAGAGTTTCTTACATCTTCACACTCCTCTCTCTGGCTGCAAAAGCTCTCTCTAACTGTTTTTTCTCTTTCTTAAATATGTTATCACAGAGGCGCTGATTGGCTTGGCCTTGGCCAGTGGCAGGCCCGTCTTGGAGCCGGCTGGCATTGGCTCTGTCAGACACAGGGGAAGCTTCTAGCAGCTTCTCACGGAAGCCACCCCTGTAGCCCCCCCGCTACCAAAACCTTGCCACGCAAAACCAACACAAGCTTAAACCCATTACCCCTTGTCCTGTCACTACACTCCCTGATAAGCAGTTCCTCTCTAGCTTTCCTGTAGGCCCCCTTCAGGTACTGGTAAGCTGCAATTAGATCTCCCCGGAGCCGCCTTTTCTCCAGGCTGAACAATCCCAACTCTCTCAGCCTGTCCTCACAGGAGAGGTGCTCCAGCCCTCCAATCAGCTTCATGGCCCTCCTCTGGACTCGCTCCAACAGCTCCATGTCTCTCCTGTACTGGGGCCCCCAGAACTGGACACAGTACTCCAAGTGGGGTCTCATGAGAGCAGAGTAGAGGGGCAGGATCATCTCCCTCGACCTGCTGGTCACACCTCTTCTGATGCAGCCCAGGACATGGTTGGCTTTCTGGCCGGCTCGTGTTTAGCTTCTCATCAATCAATACCCCCAAGTCCTTCTCCTCAGGGCTGCTTTCAATCCATTCCTTGCTGAGCCTATAGTCGTGCTTGGGATTGCGCCAACCCACGTGCAGGACCTTGCACTTGGCCTTGTTGAACTTCATGAGGTTCGCACGGGCCCACCTCCCCAGCCTGTCAAAGTCCCTCTGGATGGCATCTCTTCCCTCCAGCGTGTCGACCACACCACACAGCTTGGTGTCATCGGCAAACTTGCTGAGGGTGCACTCGATCCCGCTGTCTTTGTCGTCGACAAAGATGTTGAACAGTGCTGGTCCCTGTACCAACCCCTGAGGAACACCACTCGTCACCGTTCTAATCTAAACCCATGAAGTACTAGTATGTTTTTGGGCAATATAGATGTTTTATTAATTTAAGCATTCAGATGTTTGAGATTTTATTTCAATATGTAAGTTTTTACTTCGCTGAGAAGGATAAATGTCACCACTGCCTAACATCACAGTTACTGGAGTGCATTACATGGTAATTCCTGTTCTAGACATTTTTAACCTAAAATAAATTTGTTAGCAAAGGGTAAAAGAGAATTAACAAGTAGCATGTGTTTCCTATCTATGTTAGAAAGTTACACTTCCCCCTCACTGTAATTAAAATGCATCCTAAAGCAAAATATCATTTAGACAAGCTTCAAGAGAGGAGTCATCTGTTGAATCAACACCTCTTACTTGAGCAGCTGAATTAATTTCACCTGTTGAAACTTCATGGATTGCACTAAGGTCACAGCAGGAAGTGGGCTTGCAATAGATGTGAAACCTTAAAAATATTAGTCTGATTTTAAAAACAATCCTGCACACATCCTCAAAACATAAAATGAGATTTCTCAGCTTTGAAATCTACCCAGGATTCAACATTTCTAAATTTAAAGGCTTATATTATTTCAAATTAACTTCTCAACAGAACCCGTACACAGTAAGTCACATAAGAACCTAGTGTACCACAAAAAGAAATACATGTTTAAAAATACTAAAAACCAGGGTCTGCAGGTCATTTAATATCCATTGTCTTGAAGGGGTGGGAGAAGGCAATTTATTTGATGAAAGGAGCTAAAAAAACCAACCAAAAAACCCCACCATAAATCACAGTCCCAATGGCATCCATCTGGACAAATGTTAAGACACTGAATTTGGTCAAGCGTCAGGCTGTTCTCCCGCCTTCCACTTGGTTCACAGAGACCTCTGTGTTGGAGTCACAACCTCATGTTGATATGGCTGCAAAGCTGGCAAGTAATTCAAATCAAAGGTCATTAAATACAGGAAGACGGTAGTAATCACTGAGACGGGTATAAGAGGATAACTGATTCCTGCTGCGCACCCTGCCTCAGTCCCCTCTCTCTCCGCAAGGACAAAGGTACCTCCGAGGAGCTACCGTCACCCTCCACGGTTTAAGTCTCCCTCCCACTGCCTCCAAGCTTGACCTTGTGGCTACAGCTCAGTAAATTCATTGAGCCTTACATGGAAAGTTCTCTGCCTAGATGGATGCAGTACAGACTATGAAATGTGGCATGTAGGTGCGAATCCACAAATATCAAATTCTAAGAGAAAATCTTTTTAGTTGGCATTTTCCCAATGCAGCTATAGTAAAAAGAAAAATAATGCCTGGGCCTGTGTACACAGCTGATAACTAGCTTGGTCTGGGATAAACTGAGAATACTTATTCTCTTCCTCCACGAGATACAGTTCGAAGCCTACCTTCCAGCAAAGTGCGCTCCATTTGCTTCCCCAGAACAGTACCTTAGACATAAATAATTTAGCATATACACGCATATATGTTCCACACACGTCTTCACTTATTGAGCCATAGCAGAACATATGTCACAACTGTCTTGGCTTTAATGATTTTGAGAAAAGAATAAAGAATAAGCTCAGGCTGATATTCTACCCTGTGTTTAACATTATTATTGACAATTCAAGGCACTCACAGCTGACATCTGCATTTCCAATGAAAGCCCATTATTAGTTCTCCATCTTCTGAAGACCGTGCAGTCTAATATTTTGCATTTTATGTTAATGACCTGGCATGTATTTCTTCTGACCATGGTTTTATAGATGCTGCTATTTTTTTGACACACATAGCTTATTTAAAAACAATCTGAAGGTACAGTTTCATTCTCCAAATAAGATTATTACTATATTCAATCACCCAAAAGTTGGGGGTTTTTATTTCTGATATTTTCTTTTAAAAACAGGATTAAATGTAAAGTATTAGAGAAATGAAAAATTTGTAGAATTATGACTCAAGTTTTTCATTTCTAAAAGGCAAAAAGCAAGACAGCATTATAATCTGAAAATACATTTTAAAACTTGTTTTTTCTAACTTTTATCACTCAAATATTCCAAACAGACATAGTAATGGCAAGGAATTTAGCATTTTCAAAATGGTTTCTAAAATTTATCTTGGCATCAGTGAGGTACAAGGTGTGAAATATTGTTTCAATTGTAACAATTCAACCAACATGCTGCAGGAACATAGTTACTATTTATATGTTGTCAGCTTATACAATGGAATATCATTTTGATTTACCACACAACAAAAATGGTTTGGGGCATCAGACCTATGAAAAGATTGCTTAAGACATGTATTAAATTATTTGTATTTCCCTTTAAAAAAAAAAATCACTGAAAATAAATTCAAATGTGTATGAATCAACAAAGGAAAGAAGTTTGTAGCCCATGCATAAACATCAAGGCCTAACAGAACATACAAATATAGCTCCACACTTTTTTTTATTAGCAAACATAAGTTGAACGAAACAGCAGAACTGTCAAAACTGTGACTAAACAGATAAGATCAAAACAGAAAAAAATAGATTGCCCTACAAACATTGCTCCCTTTCTCACTCTTCTCCTCCTTGGATTGCTCAAAACATAATACAAAGTCAAGATAAAAACCATAAAACCTTATAACTACAAGTGGATGAGAAGTTTGCTTCACCAGTGTAAAGGTGACACATAAGACAGACTATTTGTGATCAGCTGAAGTGACTGAATTATGATTCTCACCATTAGCGTTGTGCAATACAGAGGCTGACTGATGGAAACAGGCATCTACCATGGATGAACACCTAAGCCCTCTCTTTTGAAAACAAAGCTCCAGTTAGGCGCCGAAAGCTTAGTAGCTGCTATTTTGGGAGCACAGACAACTCAGTCCAATTCATTGTTTGATTGCATGTACAGTGGCTTCATTTGGGATCTTTATAATCCTTATAAATCCTTCTGAGCCTTCAAAAACAGAACTCAATAAGGGGATTTTACTGGGATGTAAATGATTAAAACCAAAAGGAATTATGTTCTGTCTAGACTGGCTGCCTCCCCTCAAGTAATCTGAGGAGTGCATGAACTTCCCATTTTAATTACAGAAGCAAAAGTCATAATTCTAATAACCCATAACTATAAAACAGATTCACTGCCATCATCATCATTGGACATTTACACACAAAAAGATTGCATGTGATTCTCCCAGGGGAATATAAATTTAAATAATTTATTTTGCACCGAATTTAGGCTATCGGCAAAGTCAAATATCAAACACACGGCTTTGCTGCTTCTGTTTTTTCCAGTTATTTTTTCATAGTGCACATAGTCTGGAGGCATTCTTACAGAATCACAGAATGGTAGGGGTTGGAAGGGATCTCTGGAGATCATCTAGCCCAACCCCCCTGCTAAAGCAGGATCACCTACAGCAGGTTGCACAGGATGGCATCCAGGTGGCTTTTCAATACCTCCAGAGAAGGAGACTCCACAACCTCTCTCGGCAGCCTCAGAGTAAAGAAGTTTTTTCTCATATTCAGGTGGAACTTCCTGTGTTCCAGCCTGTGCCCATTGACCCTTGTCCTGTCACTGGGCATCACCAAAAAGACTCTGGCTCCATCCTCTTGATATCCACCCCTTAGATATTTATAAGCGTTGATGAGATCCCCCCCTCAGCCTTCTCTTCTCCAGGATAAACAAGACACAGCTCTCTCAGCCTTTCCTCATATGAGAGATGCTCCAGTCCCCTCATCATCCTTGCAGCCCTCCACTGGACTCTCTCCAGTAGCTCCCTGTCTGTCTTGAACTGGGGAGCCCAGAACTGGACACAGAACTCCAGATGTGGCCTCACCAGGGCAGAGTAGAGGGGCAGGATAACCTCCCTCGACCTGCTGGCCACGCTCTTCTTCATGCACCCCAGGGTACCACTGGCCTTCTTGGCCACAAGGGCACAGTGCTGGCTCATGGAGAGCTGGTTGTCCCCCAGGACTCCCAGGTCCTTCTCCACAGTGCTGCTTCTCAGCAGGTCAAGCCCTAACCTGTACTGGTGCCTGGGGTTATTCCTCCCTAGGTGCAGGACCCTACACTTGCCCTTGTTGAATTTCATATGGTTCCTTTCTGCCCAGCTCTCCAGCCTGTCCAGGTTGCACTGAATGGCAGCGCAGCCTTCTAGTGTTCAGCTGCTCCTCCCAGTTTAATATCATCAGCAAATCCCTTTGTCCAGGTCATTGACAAATATGCGGAATAAGACCGGAACCAGTACTGACGTCTGGGGCACATCACCAGATACAGGCCTTCAACTAGACTCTGTGCCGCTTATCTGAATTGCAACAGACCTTAATGGTCTAGTCAATATTTTCTCTTTCTGCTTCGACTCTCCTCACACTGTCTTCCTTTCTACCAGCCATTCACAGTGACTCTTCACATGAATAGCTATTGTTGGGTTTTTCAGGGCTGTCTTTATTTTCACTCCAGTGAAATTAAAGAACAGTGGGGAAATTCCTACATCTTAAAGACATTATTGAGGGCATTTCATACTTGAAAAGATTGAGCCACTGATTTTTTTTAGAATATAAATCACTGCATAGTATTTAAAATAAGACTGCCTAGTACAGTAAGTATAAAGTCTCCTAAAAACTAGAAAAGAGAGAGAAAAAAAAAGCAACAATCAGCACTGATTCACAGATACTTAGAAAAGGAACCCCTACCTTTCCTAAACCATGATAGAACTAAAAATTAACTGTCTGCTTATAATAAATGTAATACTCCTCACGACTTGGAAAAGATCTATAACTTTGGTACACAATCTGTCTTTAAGGTATCTAGTTCATTGTGTTCATGGTTAGCTTATGACTAAGAAATACTGATTAATTACTATTATACTCATTCCAGAAGAAAAGTGGTATTGTTCTTCATATTTCTTTTAAATAAGAGAAATATTCTAAAAAGGATGAAAATATGGCCTCCACATTCTCTCCTAGACCATAACAGTCACTCAGGTTATTCAAACATATTAGCCATGAAAAAGAAAATATTAGAGAGGTTCTGCTTTCATCTCCATAAAACCTATCCCGAATTATATGTTTCTTTTAGATTTGGTACATCCTTCTGATTAACTTTGATGATATTTTTTCTTTAGTTCTTTTCCCTTAGAAACAGGAAAAAGATGGCAAGGCAAGAGATAGGGAGAAAGCTGAAAATAGGAAATATTATGGCTAGGTTAATTGTAGAAAAGGACAAATTAAAACTAAGTTAGGGAAATATGACGTGACAATATTTGAACACACTCCCACTGCTTCCATATGATATTCCCTCAACCATCCTCTACTTTGCCTTTAGTTCTTCCTGTTTTGAAATATACTGGACAAAAAGAGCCCTGTGTTAGACTTCATTCCCAGCACTTAGGAAATTGGACACAATAATGGAACTGGAAAACCTGCCCCACTGTAAAGTTTTTCACACTTTCCACTATAGTTGTGATCACTGCCAGATTCTTGAGAGATCTGAGTATTTGCCTGAGACAGAAGTTGGGTTTAAGTCCACTTGGCAGTTCCTATGGGAATGACTGTTATAAACTGCAAGCTGAGGGAGACAGTTTTTTCTATTTAATCATATGTTACAATTCCTAGCACAACAAGATAAAAAAAAAATTGCAAATAAAAAGTGAGGGGTTTTAAGGCTAAAAATGTGAAAAGCAGAAAACTGTTTAGTAAAAGTATTGAGAAAAGCTCTTTAGAGACCTTCTAAGAGCAAAGATTTTGTTTGTGGACTTTATTCTCTAAATTGTATAAGGTTTGAAATATTTCAGATTTCATTTACAATGCAACTTAAACTTTCAGGTCTTGCTTTGTATTTTTTTGTAGCAAGTTTCATGATTTGCTGAAAAAGTGTCACATCAGAGTAAGCAAGAGTAAAACCTACAGAACCCAAACACCTGAAAAATAAAAAGGATTTAATATCATAGCAACTTCTAAAGCCACTCTTGGAGAATTACTTGTCCCTATATCTCTCTCCCAGAAGCAACACTTTGTGCCTATTCCCCTGGCAGTTATACTAGCGATAATCTGCCATTCAAAAAGGTTCTCGTGAGATGTGCTTCATGCCAAGGTATGGAAACACCTTTGGGGAATAAACCAAGACATGACAAAACTGAATACACACCCTTTGCTTTTATATAATATTCCATTAAATATTCTTTATTTTGGAAAGTGTGGAAAACAAACCACCTTCACTGAGATTCATAGTGCCCCTTGGGTTGGGAAAAGGAGCATCTAACTCAAAGATGCAAGGGAAAGGAAGAAATCAGATGTACTTTTCACGCAATGTAATCAGCAAGTACAACAGTCAACCTTCAAACTAATTACAATGCTAAAGAATGCTCCCCAACAATAAGCAGCTTATTAGACAAAAATTAAAAAATTAAGAACAAGAAAACACCAAAGATATACTGGTCAGCATGTACTAAGTATCACTCATCAGCAACAATTTACCTTTTGTAGGCATCATAGCAAAAGAGAAAAAAAGAGGGATGCAAAACTGCATAAAAATTCCACTTTTCAGTTGCATATGCGCTTTACTCAAGCACAAGGAGCAACAGGGAAGAAAGCACAAATTATCTGTTTGGAAGTTTACAGAACAGGTAAGATTTGCAAATTCTGCTGTTTAGACATACAAGTCAGGTTTTCAATGATGAATAAAAGATGATCAACAGGGAAGGGGAATAAGGCAAGAAAGACTTTGAAAAAGTAAACTAGCTAAGATGCATTTCTGTCCGTCCGTCTCCACAGACCCAAAAGCTTCTGTAGCATCACTCCCTTACTGTGCTGATTCTGTGTCTTACAAGCTCTCCTAGCCCACCAGCTGTTGCCCTCCCTATTCTGTAATGCTACCCTATTCATATAGCCTAAAGAATAGTAAAACAAATTACTGCCCGACCTGCCCCTGCTCTCAATAAACTGTATTATAAAAATGGGAGGAGGAGAAAGCGATCTTAATGCATCCCTCCCAGCATGACACCAGAAAGCAAAGCGAGACACAGTGGAGTAGATGCTCTGTATTTCATTTACCCAACACCTCTGAGCCATGATAGAATGAAGTGATATGTACAGATTTTGAGAACGTAACACACAGTAAGAGAACTGTTACAAACATTTGGGCACTTGTTAGGTATGTCTCCACAAGACATAATAGAAAGGCTGCCAGAGTAAACGCATGCATGGCATCCTCATTTTCCAGAGTGTTATTAGTAACAAAAGCATTTTAAATCTGTATTTTCAGGTGGTACTGAGAAATAACCTCAGAATTAAAAGTAGGAGTTGAAGGGTGACTGGCAGCCAGGTGCATTTGTAAACAGAAAAGATGCAATTAAACACTTGCCTGAGTTGTGCCCTCAAAATTTTCACAGTACATTTCAAAGATAAGGTTAATAGGCTAATAAATGAGATACAGCATGTACTGTGAGCTTTACATCACTTTAAAATGAGGTTTGTAATGGAAAAGTCAGACGTGGTAATATTTTACAGGGGTTTAGAACAAAAATTTTTCATGCATAAATTCAATGAGCATGTTGGCTGTGGGCAGGATTTATGACCAGCATATCTGTTTACCATGACAAATTTTATCTAATAGCTACAGCATTGTTATGCATAATGACAGCCAAAGAAATCTTGATCTTGACTTAATTTAATGCACAGAGTATTAGGAAATTTAATCAAAATTTTATCTTCTTTCTAAACATGAAAATAATTATTCTTTTTCAAGCATTCAGGCTATTCTTACCATCGCAATCTGGTCTCATGAAAACTTGGCTAGAGTTTAAAAATTTAAAGGCCAGGGTTAGAAAGGAAAAGGAAAGTACTATTCATTTTCAGCATCTTTGCTAAGAATGCATTAATTAGATCCCACATTATGCCAGTTACTTTTTATTACTTAACTAAGGAAAAAAATAGTTGCTTAAGTCTAGTCTCTAAACATCTACACGTAGCTACTGAATATGATCTAAGAAAAAGCCTCTCAAAATAAGGTTTCTCAGGACGAGCTGTCTCAAAGATGACTGGAGAATAAAGACGTATTCTTTTGTGTGTTTCTGTATTAATAGGGATTTGGATTTACTTGCATTTGCTTCTGGGACTGTTTATTATTTTATTGTCAGCTTCCTCTGTTACACTAGAATTACCTACCAAATTTGAACTTTTAATTCACTGTTCAGGTGAAGGGGGTAGTGCTACGCAGCTACAGTTACTACAATAATGAACTCAACTACATGCAGACATAAATCAGGAAGCTGAAAAGTAACAGGCATTGTAGGGATTTAGCTCTGTACTCATTAAGACTAAACACCGTAAGGAATGTTGGCTGCCATTAGACTTTTATGTTCAGAGGAGTATGAAAAATCCAGATTTTTATGTGTGCAGAGTGCACACATAACCAGTGACATAAACGTGGACAAAACCCCCCCCTCAATTACAATACTAAAAGCTAAGTAAATGCATGCATTTTTAAGAAATACTTTGTCATCTTTCAATGAGGAGAAAGATTCTTCTCAGGAAAAAAATAATTCATTGAGGTTGTAAGAAAAGATAAACTGTTACAGCTGATTTCTACTTCTAGAAACATTTCATATGCCAAACGTGATTTGACATGATAATGACATCTTTCTCATACTGGTGTCTCCATAGACAAGCAGAAGTGACATACTAGTTTTCATGCTTCTCGGATCTTCTTTTATACTCTTGACAACAGAATTTTGCTGTATGTCATGATATACTACTATTTTTTTATTCCACGTTATTCCACTTCTTCTTTTCAATGTAAGGAGCCTTCAAGGTCCTCTGCCCTAAGCCCCTAGAGGCACATAAAGAGCAGTATACCTGATATTTCACAAAACAGCACTTTCTGAACTTCAGAGAGGTGAGCCCCAAGTCTGTGAACTAGAAGACACTCTAGGTACACCAACATGGGAAGGGCCTCATCTCTGGCCCTCAAGCCACCGGCTGTCTGACCACGTTCATATTCTCACTCTCCAAAAGAGGATGACGACATCTCAGCACACCTGATAAGAATGGTCCCTCAGCAATGTTAAGCTTCAAACTATTCTTGAGAACTCAAGCACTATAGCCAGCCAGGGCCAAAACTGTGCTAGGGACCATTTTAACTACTTCAAAAGAGGATAAACTTTCAGTAGCAAGTTCCTGCCTTTTGCATAGTTTCATTTATTAGTATACGTGTATGCAGCCTTTCAGAACGGCCTTTGAGAGATGATTTTATGTACTTGGAGTTGCTCTTTATAGAAAGAGTCAGGTGAAATACAAAATAAAAAGCAGGGATTGCTCTGGGTTTCCTCAAAGAGCTGAGGTTGAAAGGTGGGCTTACTTCACTAGCAAAAGCTTCCTTTCTATGAATTTGATTTTAGCATCTGAAATGAAAGCATTGAGACAGCAATGTCATATTTTGAGTTGCTACTAATAATAAACATCATGATTCACTGAAGAAAATGGCAATTAAAACAAAATCTTTTTTTTAATCTCCTAAAGAATCATTTGCTTTTCCTGACACAGGAATCTCTTGTAACACAATGGGATGCGTTATCACAAGCTTCTAGAAACTAGATGTCACAGAAACAGTGATTAAAAGAAATTAAGCAAAGAGTTCCATCAGCATGCCCGAAGACTAACTTATGCAGCAGCTACAGGTGATAAGCATCAGAATTCAATACAAAATTTATCATGGAAAATGACAGCCGAGATAGGGAACACCTAGAAATAATCTAAGAACTCTAATATAGGTGTCTCCCAATCACTGAAAGTTTTCCTTCTTCCTAAGATTTTTCCTGTGTAAACATCTAGAGCCAAATACACATTTCAATCAGTCTATTCTCTTAGTTTCCTTTGGCTCTTTCAAGAAGGTTGCTGTAGTTTATTCCTGATACAGCACAGCAAAATTGAAAAGCTAAGTAACAATAAGCCTCACTGATAACAATGTGGATTAAAACTTGTAAAAGGTAGGTCTTTGCCCACTCACTTTCTCTCATTTTTCTCCCTTACAATTCTCTTCCATTTGTTTCTACAGCCACTACTCACCATTAAGTTTCTGTTACCATTCTACTGATGAACGCATCATCCTCGTTTAAGGTGACTTCCTTACCTCCTCTGGGTCACTCTCAGATGAAATCCTGACTAAGTCTGAAGAAAGATCTCATGATGTACTGAGACACTCTGCTCCGTGATTGCATGATGTTCTCCCAAAATTATAGTATTGTACATGAAATGAAAACTGTTACTTTTACTCCCAGCTGATCCATTTCTAGCAGACTGCTGGTTCTCTTAAATCTCAAATTGACATTCGTCTAAAACACTTTACTTTTCAAATGCCAGAGCTGAACAGAATTATTTCTAGTTTGGGATCTTTGTTTTTTAGGCTGAAACCTTAAGCATACAGCTTTAAGAATAACAGCATCCTCTCATAATTTCTGCTCATAACTAAATACTATGACCACTGTTGCCTTTTAACTTAGACACAGAGAAGCCAGGCGAAGCATTTTGGGCTTCATTTAGGTATCGGTCTTCAGTCCTACATGTCCCCCTGTTAAAAGCCAGAGAAATACGGCATAGAACAGAGACAAGGTTGCCCTGTCTCAACTGCTACACTTCCAAACACCAATTTTAACACTACTGAGCCCCCTAAAACCAAGATAATGAAGAAATAAAATAAATAAAAGAATGGAGTACAGTGCAATTATGAAGCACGACAATACTGCCGGCCAAATATACTGAGAATAGTTCAAAAGGATATTATGGTAAATGACATTTGGGAATTTTTAATTACATGACTTTTTTTTCTGTGATCTAAAATTTAATTCCATGATTTTCCGCACACGTGTTACCAGTTTTCACTGTATTATTTAGTGTCATCCCGAGAGGTGCAAGTTGGCATATATCTTACTGTAAATACATGGTGCATTCTGAAAAACTATCTTTTACCTTATTTTACTACTAACTTCTGTATTTTAGTGCTGGTCATCCTTACACACAAATTCTCAGCGGTATTAATAGTGCATGTAAGTCTTTGGGACTTAATGTGGAATTTGTGAATGCAATATTTCAGAAGGAGTCTTCTGACAAAGCCAGAAATCTTTGTTGCTTAGCTAGCATGGGATGGTGTGCAAAACAGGTTGAGCATTTGAGATAAGGTCAGCTGAAAATACCGCTAGTTCACTAGACCTGACTTAATCATGAGGTTTGCCTGAGAAAAGGATTTCACCAACGGGGTTTGTATTCACATTGTTCCCCAGCTGCAATGTGACATCTCTAACAGCACAGTATGCCAAGTCACTGGAGAGGACGAGATGGGGGACATGCTGGAAATCTTGTCACTCACATGACAGACAGTGAGAACAGTATCTCCACCACTGACCTTTAGAAGACACAACCACTTTCAAGATCAAAAGGAGCAATGTTGAATTCCAGAGCACATCATATAGCTGTCTGTCAGGTTGGTTTGAGGGGGTTTTTTTTGGAGTGGGGGGTTGTTTGTTTTGAAGGGGGAGGAGAATGTTCTGGTTTTAAACAGGACTGATGCTTTGTGTAATTATTTGATTTGAAGCTCTGCTAGTAAAATTAACACAAAACTAAGTTACATAAGTTAAAAAGGCACTTTTCTTGCCAATTACAAGTTTTTAATACCTTCACATCTCTTGGTGATAAAATTCTGTTGATCATTTCTTGCCAAGCCAAACATCGTCAGGTGCCCATTTTTGTAATTAAGCTTCTAAAATTAACCTAAAAACTGCTGTGCTTTTTAATCTTTGTAATAGGACCACTGCTAATGACTTCTTGCAGCTGAAGCCCTGCTTGTACTCATACTGATAACATTATCTTAATTTGTCCTTGACATGAAAATACTATTACATAGTAACTAACTCCTCTCATTCCCAGTGCATTTAAAACAAACAAACAAACAAACAAAAAACCCCAAACAATCTTTAAAGCTTTACAGCCCTGCTCAAATGCAGACTTTTCCCAAACAATCCTCCGGAAACCCACTGATCATTTTTCCTGTTTGCCAAGTAGGATGCTTCATGTGAAGTCTGGACACTTCGCTACAAATGAGGGTTTCCTCCCCTTCCACCCGAAAAATGTTTCGCCAAAATAATTATGACTTTCAAAAAGCGTTATTTTACTCGGACAATGTATGTATGTCCCAAACTGAGAGAAGGAGACTGTACACTTCTTACCTTACATTTATTTTTCAAAAGGAAAGTAACAAGAGTGAATGGCAGGTTAGACAGAAAGTAAGAGCAGAGACAAGGAAAGACATGAAGGTAAATAAACACAGAATCACAGGCAGAGGAATAGGTAAGAAAATGTAAAGTAAAAATGAGAACCCAAGAGTATAGAAGATCGCATTTTTCAGAAGCCTATAAGGAGTTTTTCCTTACTGAGAAGTCTTAATCATAGGAGGGATCCAGGAAACTAACACCTACTCTTCAGAAAAGGATAAAAAGATCAAGATGGAAAATTAAAATGAGTTAACAAAAAGCTTCTATTTCTAACATGTATTCCCCACAAACTATTACTTTTAAAAGCAGCTGTCCTAAGTCACAGTATGATTACATTTCCAAGAACACCAAAGTCATGTTTAGTGACTAGTACCATTTGCAATTCTCACTTACACTGAGTGGCCTACTCAAGCTGAGTAGTATCTTACTCAAGTCTGGAAGAGTCAATGGTAGTTTAGGAAATCTGAAATGCGCTGTGATTTAGTAACACCGTTTCTCCTGTTAGGAGCACTGAAACAATAGTTTTGTTTTTCCAGAAGCGTTAAGAGATACTAGAGTGTTTTTCCACGGGCTATTTAGTCACAGGGCTAGCAATTAAATTTAACACATTGTTGTGGTTTAACTACAGTAGGTAGCTAAGCCTCACGCAGCCGCTCGCTCGCTCACTCCCCCTAGAATGGAATGGGGGAGAGAATCGAAAGGGTAAAAGTGAGAAAACTCATTGGTTGAGATAAACAGATTAATAGGTAAAGCAAAAGCTGCACACACAAGCACAGCAAAACAAGGAATTCATTCACCACCTCCCATGGGCAGGCAGGTTTCAGCCATCTCCAGGAAAACAGGGCTCCATCACGTACAATTGTTACTTGGGAAAACAAATGCCATCACTCCGAAAGTGTCACCCCCCTTTATTCTTCTTCCCCCAGCTTTCTATGCTGAGCATTATGTCATATGGTATGGAATATCCCTTTGGTCAGTTGGGGTCAGCTGTCCCAGCTGTGTCCCCTCCCCACTTCTTGTGCACCCCCAGCCTACTTGCTGGTGGGATGGTGTGAGAAGCAGAAAAGACCTTGACTCTGTGTAAGCACTGCTCAGCAACAGCTAACACACCCCTAAATTATCAACACTCTTCTCCTCACAGATCCAAAACATAGTACCATGTGAGCTACTATGAAGAAAATTAACTCTATCCCAACCAAAACCAGTACACAGTTTCTGCTTTCACAAAATTTTAAATATTGTTTTAAAAAGATATATATGGTTAAAGATTGATCCTTCCTGAAGGAAATTTTCTCTTCCTTACACATAACAGAGAAGTCACTAGAAAATTTATTTCATAATAAGGGCTAACAAGTGGAACATGTTGGCAAGATTAGTTCTTCAAATAAGCTTTAGTAGAGACTCTGCCATAAGACCCGTGATGTCAAATTCCACATACATCATGACTTTTCGGGGAAAAAATACAAGAAATGAATAAATTTTAAAAACTATAAAAGATAACATACAAGAGCCCTTTGGTGACATTCAAACCTTTAACATATTTGAAAGCTGCTTTAAAGAAAAAAAAAGTTTCTCATTTCCTATACTGTTTAACAGATCTTTCTTGTGACCACAAAGACTTTATTCCTAGCTGTCAACAAAGGCTTCTCCTTTTCCATAACTTCCACAATATAATTCTTTATTACATATTTGCCCTACAGTCAGTGTAAACTAGAGTCTCTGCTGTTGAGAACTTAACTGAGGACCAGTTGCCTGGTTTCAAAGAGAAATTTGAGAAAGAGATCATGGAGCAGCCTAACAAGGAGCATTGTGATGCTCTGGTAACAAGTACACCACTTGCAAGTTAACTGCTCCATCCCCTCTCAATTTCACTGCCTAAATAGTTCAAACATGCTCTAGAAATGAGAAATTTTCCAACAGTGTTTAGCAGACTGATGGCAGTTTCAAACTGCCATCTTTTCTTGAGCAAGGGGAAATAAATCAACGTCTATTATAATAAGGCTGCTTTCAGTCTTAATCCCGATGCATAGCTTGTTATTGAGTTACAAAATACCCAAACACTTTTGGTGTTTAAATTTACTCTGAAGCTCCTACTTATACAAATAAGATTAAAATAAAAATGAGAATCAATAACTAATAATAAAAGCAATAAAACTGGGAGTACTTACATTAAACTTAATAATGTCATATATCAAGTACCGAGGGACAACCTGTCCATTAACCTTGTCGATGATCATTTCCTTAAAAGAAAAGAGATGACATTTACATTTATTTCATGAATCTAGACGAATGTCAACACATTTATACTTAGTGCACGTACCCGTAAGCATGATGCAATCAAACACTGTCCACATCTTTATTACGACAAAAGATTTCACCATAGGTCATGATTATAAAAATATTATTATAGTCTTAAATGTCTCATGAAGCACTCAGTAAGAAGCCAGGAAGCTGTTCTAAGGATCCACATTCTGATCTGCAACATTTATACATTAGTTTCCCCACAGCTTTCAAAATCACCATCTTTGAGTGAAAAATGATTTTTTAGAAACCTCAGTAAGAACTGCAATCCTAAGTGAACCAAGCACTTTTGGAAATCTCGCCTACATTAAATAGTACAACAGCAAGGAAGTAAAGAAAAAGCATTAACACCCATTTTTTGTGCTCAGGTTGGATCTTTTCACATTATCAGCATCCTAGGCTGCAGTGACAACTGCAATTTGCTTGAATGTTGCATTGTGACTAAACAGTAGGGTTCCTTCAAATGGAAATATCGCAGATATTAACCGTATCAGATAAAATTAGTTAACATTCAATATACACTGGTAAGCCATCTTGAAAATATGTCAGCTAGAAAAAAGACTATTAACAATGAACATCCAAACACAAAAGTGTTTTCTGAACTTAATGGTACATACAAAAATATATACATCTTACATGCTGGTGCTTACATCCGTAACTCAGGCCTATGACATGACTTAGACATAGTTTATTATTTTGATAAACTAATAAAGAATATTTAGTTTCATATAAATTAGTAATGATTTAAAATGGTAACAATCAACCAGTTGGTAATCTTTTTCAGAGATAATTTGAAATATTCACTTCTTTAAATGCAATCAATCTCCTCCCAGCCCCCCCCTCCCAATTCTTGGCTAAAAAGTTGGTTGTATCACCTTAGGATTTTTTGCTGCCAATATCAAATTCCAATTCACACATAGAAGACAAAACAATTGGAAAAGGTGAAAAATATTTCATTATAACATGATGAAAACAAAATTGTGAGCTCAAGAATTATTCCAAAAGAGAACCTTACATCAACTCAAATGTGTAAACTCAACTTTTTAACTTCTCTTAGAATCCAGAACTTCTACAAAGTAAACCCAAACAAGAATCTTGATGTAAGATTGATTTTCTGTCTGTACACATACCAAGCTTCTTGAATTGTACCTAGTATTTAATCACATTTGGCTTTGAAAACTAATCAAGCAGCTGTAAAAACACAGATTTGTTCTAAAGCAAACACAAAGTTTGAAGCATTTAAAACTAAACTAGAACACATGAACCTGTTATTCTCAAAAAACACTGAAAACTATAAGTTGCCTACTTAATATTTTGGAACCTTAAACCGAATAGAAAATAGAAGTGATGTAACAAAATGCCATTCTGTTACTTTCCAATATTTATGTAAGACACCAGTGAACTATCAAAGAAACAACAGATGCAATGCTGCAATGCCTTCTTTGACAATAAATTTTATAACTAACTGGAAGAACAGATGGAGTAGGTACACCTTAACAGAGAAAGAAGGCAACTTGGAAAAGTGTGTAAAGACATAATGGGGGGGGGGGGGGGGGGGGGCAAAAACTCCATCCAGAATTCCTGATAGTAATCAGGTGAAATGAATAACAAAGTAAAACTGAAACAAAAGAATGCTACCATATTTATTTAAAGTTTCAATCGCATTAGCAGGTAAAACAACTTTTAAAAATACATTTAACTGAATATATATTTAAGGTTTAAGGACTTGTTTCCTCAGCAGGAATATTCCAAACCTCAGCTTTGATAAAAGCTAGCATTTGTATGCAAAATCCTGAAAACATTTCAATGCCTGGTATTACAAGATTTTATGCCTAATTTTCAAAATCCGCATCTCTGGATATTCAGTTTAAGAAGAATTATAAAATACAGCCACGAGGACCAAGAATGATTTTTAAACCTTCTCTGGAATGTTCAGTTTTAACATAGAGTTAATTTTATAAAGAAACTTTTTCTCTACTTCAGACGCATATAAGCCTTTTTGAATCTATTACTGGCCAAACTAGCTCTTTCTTCATATCCTTACTTCTTTTCTTCCTCCCGTGCCTCTTGTTCTCTTTTCGTATCCTGACTGAAATCTCAGCTACCAGACCAAATAAACAATAGCACAATATGCCTCAGCAGTAGAGATGACAAATTCCTGTGCTGCTCATCTCCATCATGACAACAACATTCACTGCTCCATTAGTTATGCCAATACAACTGTCACAAGGCAAAAGCTGTAAAGTGATCATAAGAATGATTCAGATTAGAAATACTCTAACACATCATTATTTAACAGTCTGATTTCAGAATCTTCCTTGAAATTAAGAGAATTTAAAAATACCTCAGGGGACAGACCTCAAAAGGCAAGTTCACAGACTGCTGGAAAATGTAGTATTTGAGAAACTGATAGCATTCAAACTCACTCAGATTCACAGAATGGCAGGGGTTGGAAGGGACCTCTAGAAATCATCTAGCCCAACCCCCCTGCTAAAGCAGGATCACCTACAGCAGGTTGCACAGGATGGCATCCAGGTGGCTTTTCAATACCTCCAGAGAAGGAGACTCCACAACCTCTCTCGGCAGCCTCAGAGTAAAGAAGTTTTTTCTCATATTCAGGTGGAACTTCCTGTGTTCCAGCCTGTGCCCATTGACCCTTGTCCTGTCACTGGGCACCACCAAAAAGACTCTGGCTCCACCCTCTTGATATCCACCCTTTAGATATTTACAAGCGTTGATGAGATCCCCCCTCAGCCTTCTCTTCTCCAGGATAAACAAGACACAGCTCTCAGCCTTTCCTCATATGAGAGATGCTCCAGTCCCCTCATCATCCTTGCAGCCCTCCACTGGACTCTCTCCAGTAGCTCCCTGTCTGTCTTGAACTGGGGAGCCCAGAACTGGACACAGAACTCCAGATGTGGCCTCACCAGGGCAGAGTAGAGGGGCAGGATAACCTCCCTCGACCTGCTGGCCACGCTCTTCTTCATGCACCCCAGGGTACCACTGGCCTTCTTGGCCACAAGGGCACAGTGCTGGCTCATGGAGAGCTGGTTGTCCCCCAGGACTCCCAGGTCCTTCTCCACAGTGCTGCTTCTCAGCAGGTCAAGCCCTAACCTGTACTGGTGCCTGGGGTTATTCCTCCCTAGGTGCAGGACCCTACACTTGCCCTTGTTGAGTTTCATATGGTTCCTTTCTGCTCAGCTCTCCAGCCTGTCCAGGTCGCACTGAATGGCAGCGCAGGCTTCCGGTGTGTCAGCCACTTATCCCAGTTTAGTATTATGAGCAAATTTGCTGAGGGTACACTCTGTCCCCTCATCCAGGTCACTGATGAATATGCTGAATAAGACCGGAACCAGTACTTATCCCTAGGGCACACCGTTAGCTACAGGCCTCCAACTACAGTCTGTGCCGCTTATCAGAACCCTCCGAGCCCTGCCATTCAGCCAGTTCTTGATCCACCTCACTGTCCGCTCATCCAACCCACACTTCCTAAGCCTGCAAAAAATTCCTTGACACTTGTGCCTGTTCCTCTCCATGGAAATATTTAGTAAAAGATTTAGCGAAATATTTATAGGATCTGAAGAAAAACCAGAGTTTCCACTCATTCTGATCTGAGTAATAACCTGATACTATAAGGGTATATTTAAGCCAATTTTTAGATAACTAAAAACTTAAACCCAAAACCACTCACATGACATGATAACAGAACACAAAACTATCCATAAGGCACACCTGCATCTATGCATTTCCTTTTATAGTCCCCATGTAGATTTACAGCTGCTATTGTGTATTGTAGAATTACCACTGCTAGAAAGTATGATCTTTACCACTTGCCTGTTACCTGCTACTTTAGGTATTAGCTTAACCTAATGTTCAATGTAATCTGGCAAAACTGTGCTGGTGTTAATCTCCTTTTCTTAATCTTCTGGTGCTGCAGAGCATAGCCCTACAGCGTTATAGAAACAGCAACTGTGCTAAGAGCTTTTAGCTGGACAAGCACGAAGAGAACGATGCTGGACTGAGAGCTCACAGACCTTTTCTTTCCTCCTTTGAATCCCATATCTAGCAAGCAACTTGGATTTAATATTATCCAAAATTTAATCACAAAGCAAAGGATCTCATACTACCAGCCATCTGCAGGATGTATTTTTGTTGACACAGAGTATGGAATCAGATATAATCACACATCTGTTTATTGTTCCTTTTCCTCCTGTGCCTTACCTTTCCTTTGGCTGTTACCTTCAACACAATTCTAGCTACTGATGTATTTCAGGAATGAAAAGAGGGTTTTTTTAAAAAAAAACAACCAAAAAACAAAAAACTATTGTGGACAAAGTGCTAGCCTTTGCAAAAAAGTTGTAAGTTATGCCATTTCTGTTAAAGCTTACAAATAAGTGATGTCTGTACTGATACAAAAACGTAACTCAGTCTCAATCTCACTCTCCACTTTTAGAGTCCTTGGCCCTCCTAAGTCTTCAAGTGTGAACAATATTTTATATATAAATAAAATACATACAAAATTGTATTAAAATTGTAAAAAGTATTTCAAGTCTAAGAATGCCTCTGCATTTTCTATTCAACTGTTCCAAAGCTAAGCAGAATGCCAATAAAGTTCCTGAAAATAACTAATTAGTTTTCTTGCATGACAGCCAAAACACTTGAACAAAAAATCTATGCATTCCCTCAGACAGCAGTATGGATGCAAAACTCTTGGCTTCTAAATTTTATACTAGTCACCTGTAGGTAATATTCAAATTAGCTTTAATGAGCTTTGCAGAAAACTTTCTTCCATGCCAGGAGAACAATCAGAACTGAAAAGCTGGAGATGAGCATGGAGTATTACAGGAACTCTCTCATCAACCAAGACATAACTGATCATAGTAAGAATTGTTTGCAAGTAATTTCAGCCTGAAGTGAACTGTAAATGCATTTGAAATTCTCAAAGACAGCCATATGGAAGGCTTACACCAGAAGCCTTAAGCAAGTTAATAGATCACCGAATTCATGGAAATTGCCTTTATGAAAGTTTTATATACACTGTCATTCTAAATAAAGTTAGGGGAAGTTACCTAATCTTTTGTATTCTTAACACAAGTAGTTGTTTTGCTGCATGGCACCGATATTTCTGTTTTGTTTTTCCTTCTTTCTCATGCATTTTAAGATTACTGTAAATTGGGCCACCTCATTCTCTGAGAGAAAGCTACTTCAAGGGCAGTAAGTATGAACTACTTCAACCTGTAATTAAAGAATTAGCTTCAAGAGCTCTTCAGCACTAATTAGCAAAATATGTTAAGACAGAAAAGCCAAATTTTTTTTCCCATGGATTAAGAAAGAAATCATGCACATATCCAGAGTGAAGGAACAGTAATGGAAATTCTCATTTGGCACCAACATTAAACAAACATTCAATTACAAAGTTAAGCTGTTCTGATGCTTTGCATAATAGGCAAATTTTATTCTCAAACCTGTTGAAAGGACTTTCAATTGAAAAGAAAAATATTCCATCAACAGCTTTTTTTTTAACTGACCTTACTTGAATAAATCTAGAAATCTGTATTATGAAAAGGATCTATCCATTGAAAGGTTTTAGTTTTATCTCATGGTACTTCATTCAGCGAATACTTGTTCATTTAATATCATTTTGCTTTCCACTTCATAAAAAAAGGCGGGGGGGAGGAAGTCGCAGTAAGACTAATTTTATGCCAATAAAGTGAAATACTGAAATGCACTACTACAATCAAACTTTTACAAAACAATAAATTAAGTGCGGTTATAGTTCATGCCCTGGGTAACTGACAGAACTTCATTTATTCTTAAGAGGCTTAAACTATAAATCTGAAAAACACAAAGCAGGATATCAAAGCCCCTCTCCTATACCCCACAGCCACATTTTTGCACATATCTCAATATATGTGCATCCCTGTCTTCCACCATGTACACATTAGCCACCCTTACTAAATTATCTATTTTGAAATGCAAAAAGAAAAAAAAAAAAAAAAAGAGCAGCAGTTTCTTTGAAGAACACCTAGGACTGCACCATATGGACACTGGCAAGCCATTACTTTCTCAAGAGCCTTAGAAAGACCAGGGACAAAAAGTAGTACTAGGCTTTTTATCTCAACAGTATGGAACCTGATGTATGTCATTAATAATATTATTATGTACGTCACTAGGAAGGTGCCTGGCTGAAGAGGCTCCTACCAGACATGACAGCTTGTGCAACCACTTTTGAGCTGACAGCATGGCATTTCTTGCATTATGCTCTCAATTTTTCAGTGAAGCAGAGGTGGTGGAAAATATTCCATTACTTTCTCCTCTGTCCTTGAGAGACATTGTTCCTTGCAATAAATATCCTCACAGATTCGATTTATACATGCTTCACATGTAAATGTGTGTTCAGTAAGACAGATCATGCACAGAAGTGCAGAAGGATACTGACAACAAAGGCCTGAGAAAGGAAAGAAACTTAACAATGACTTAATCCCATATCTGAAAGGTGCATCAGGCTTCAGAAGACCAATTCAGGTATTCAGTACTTCAGCAAGCAAGAGTGACAGCAATGCAGAGTCTCCAATGCTACTGCAACACGATTGAAAACTGTGTTCATCTACACTGACAGGTATTTAGTATAAGCTAATGAAGTTCTTTTGCTCATCTAAAATAGGAAGGTCAAGAAAGGAGTACTCTCTTCTTGCAGCTACTGTTCTGAAAAGTTTACCAAGAATACCCCAGGCCAGTCTTCAAACAACAAAGGCAAATGTTTTACAGCTTGTTTTACAACTAGCCCACAAAGTTCATTAGCAAGTTTATATAATTTAAATTAGCATGACAAATTAGAGATGTTTTAGTCTCAAACAAATGTAACTAAACTATTTCTAAATCACAGTCAATAAGTTACATGAGCTGAAAATAAAGGTGACAGAAGCAAAGACATCAACTCACAAAAGTCTATCAGAAGATAATGAAAATTTTATCAAATTTTAGAAATATTTACATTAACTGGATTAAATTGACCATGTTTACTCTATCAAAATATAAAGCTGTAAGAAGAAATGAGGTTCTGCATTTATTTCTTTAGATTCTCTTCAAGCGTTTTCTCACATTCAGAGAATGTCATCTCAATACCTTGATTTATTTCAAAGACAAACAGCTCCCCCCAGAGCAGTCATCACTGCTATTCTGTAGATAAAAAATGACTTATGAAGTGCAATTCCCACATTCAGCCAGTGATTGAATCTATATTACTCCTGAAATCCCATGACTCACTGATCCAGGCCTAAAAACTTGGCTCTGTTTCTGAACAAAAGCAAATGGCACTGAAATTGTTACAATAATTATACAGTATGCTCCTTACCCCATCCAGAAGAGTGTTTGTTAGATGCGTGCGAAGATCTTTACGAAACGGAAATTCCAGATTAGATACATGAAAAATTGAATTGTCTCTATCAATCATATAAACTTCATTCTTGCCATCAATGAGCATCATGTATCTGCAAAGGCAATGTTAAGATATTATACTTAAAGGTATATCCTCTAAATCTCTACTATTTTGATCTATATTAAGTGCTTAAAAAAGCAATCATGACAGACTTTATACAAAAGCATTTTAGAAGGAATTTTTTACAGTTAAAAGTCTAAACCTATCACTTCAGGAAAGTGGATAACTTAGTTCAATGCAATTATCACAAAATATTTCAAAGATAAAAGTTCAGAATATATACATATATATGTATGAAAGTTGCTGTGTCCAGATAAAACAATGCCTGAAAATCTATTAAAAATAACAGAGGTTTTAATGCTGTAAAGAATACATAAGGCTAATTTAGTTAGACTCATCTAAATGATCTTTTACTCCAGTTTTCCCTTTATTAAGTGGACCAGAACTTTGCCTGGTATAAATCTGCAGAGTTTCATTCAAAAGAAACACCTCTCCTGTCTATCACTGGTTATCTAACACTGCAGTAGTGCAAAGTCTCAGCCAACTATTGAGCCACTTTTCATTAAAGCACGGACAAATTCATTAAAACACATTAGCCAAGGTACATTTCTCTTGCATTACACACAAATAAAACCCCAAAGCTTACTACACTATCACCAGCAACTTGTGAGCTTGGTTCAGTTGCAGACAGCTGAATTTTCTAAAAATTGCTTTACATTATGACAGTACTTGGGAGCCCAAGTCATTAATTTAGACCTCTCTGTGCTAACCTCAAATAGGAGACTGCTCTACAGAGGTAAACATTCTGTATACAAGAAAAAAGTGAACAAGCAGAAAGAAAAAAACACTGAAAAACAAGATAAAAACCACAAGGGACACCAAATAGCTGTAACACACCTGAGTCACCTTTGTAAAGTTTTCTTTGATCTTTGCAACAAGAGTACTAAAGTAGAGTTTCAGGAAGAATAACAAGGCAGCTGCACAGACAAAGGTCTTCTCAAACTTGTGCAGCAGCCTAGGAGAGCTTCTGCACTTCTACACCTTCTGACTGGAGAAAATAAACTGAAGAAATTTCAGTGGAAATTAGTATTAAAGGCCAGATGCAATAAGTCAACATCTGGGCAGTGAATGAGAAATACTAAAGGTGCTGAGCATATACCACAAGCAGCTGAAAATGAAGACTAGCAGCTTGAACCTGACATGGTAAAGGAAGATAAAAATTGTTGTAGAGCTCAGAAGGCTGGCAAAGCAAAAAAGACCAGAAAAGTGCCTTTTTGGAACCAAGAAGATATGATTGCACTTAGTAATACCAGCGAAAAGAACAATATAGTAATCAAGATGTGATTGAATGATCAGACAGGAAGCACCATGGCTTAACAGCAGTGCAAAAAATACGTGTACGAGAGACAAAACTGACATGAAGACTCAAAATAAGTCCAAGTTCGGTGTCTCAGTCAAACCTGAGTTATATCAGTTTTACTAATTACCACCTGAGCTGCTGTAATTGAACTTATGCATGATCACGCCATAACTAACTGTGTTGGTGGTCTACACCAAAACTGAGAGCGTGACCCTAAGCTGAGCTCTCTTTCACTGATCCTTTCACTTTGCCTTGCACACAGACATGCTAAAAGTGCAAGTGTTTACGGAAGTTCTACCGAGAAAAATCAAAATCACAGAAACTCAAAAAAAGAGAAGAAAACAGGAGCACTACCAACTGTCAAGAGAGTTCAACAGTTCTAAAAGTTCACAACATTTAATGTTCTTGAATAGCCTCTGATATAAATAGGGAAGGGACACAAATCTTCCCTGAGCAACTAAGCCATCTGGATTGCAGTACAGTTTGACAGCCCAGAATAGGGAAACACTTGATTAAAAGTAAAAGAAAGATTATAGGAGTTTCACTAACCACACCAGAATATTTTGAAAGCAAGCAAGCATATTTTGAAGACTCATTCTGCAAAGAACTTTTCACACTTGTAGAAGTCTTTGGACATATGTGGGGGGGGGGGGGGGGGGGGGGGAACAGTACATTTCATAATTCATCCATTTCTCCTTGGAAAGTCCTGGTTATGAAGAAATAACAAGCTATCAGTAGTCTTTTCTAAAATTCACCATAGCTGTTACAAGTAATGCCCACAGGATCTCTGCTGTCAAAACAAAGCAGCAAGCATCCCCCAGAAACCCTGCAGGAACATGGTCTACACAGGCAGCTGTCCTGCTGTCTGCAGAGATCCCGCCTCTCGAAATCAGTGGACCTGACTACAGGAGCACAGTACCACCCATGCAGCTTAAATAAATACTTTCTTTCGGTATCATGACTATAATCATAATTGACTACAGATCAGCTCAACTAGTGTTTCTCCACACACAAGATGAGTACTTCAAGATGTTACTTATCATTTACAAATAAATAAAATAAAATGAAAAATAAAATGAAAAATAAAATAAAAATAAAATAAAATAAAAATAAAATAAAAATAAAATAAAAATAAAATAAAAATAAAATAAAAATAAAATAAAAATAAAATAAAAATAAAATACATATATAAGCAGACAACCTGAAGTAGAGGGGGGTGAGGGTAGATTAAATCAATGCAATATCAGGAGAGCTGAAACCTGTACAGGAGATGTTTTATGGAAAAAAAAAATAATTCAATATACATTCAACTAGATAACTTGGCACCAGTTCTTCAGAAGCAAGAATACTTTACAGACAACATTCATTTTTCAAACCATGTAAATTTGTTCAAAACTAAAACTAATTATAAAGAGCATGTTGTGTTTTTCCTCAAAAATTAAAGAAACCATGGGGAGGGAAGAAGAGGTGTGTAAGTAACAGAAAAAAAATTATACGCTCTACTTTATTTTGAATTTTATAAATAAGCTTAATTGGCCATCTCTGCACTCCCATATTCACTGCTGTTTTAAGTACATTCTTTCACTGTAACTTGCTTCGATGACAAAATAGCATCTAATGCTTCAGGAGATCTAGCATTTAAAAAAAACATACTGGCATCATCATTACCAATGTGGTACAATAAGAGATTTTACAACTGCTTTGAAAAACAAAACCAAAACCCACAAACACTTCAAAGCTTTGTTTTCAGTCACCTAAAACATCTACAGGTTCAGACAACATACAGAAGATTTTATCAAAATCTATTACTCAAACATCAAAACTAACACCACCACTTTCTCTAGACCATTCTCTAGACTCAAAACAAAATCTATGGAAATTTACTTATGAGTTGGTAGCTGGAGAGCCCTCCAACCACTAGCGGTGAGAGTCCTTCTCTTTCAAACCACAGCACTAATGTTCTGTCTCTTCTCCCACGATTTCTCTCTGTCTCTTTTTAAAATTTGTCACTGTTAGCTGTTTATACCATAAATTATAAATGACAGGGACAATGGTAAGTCTTTTGACTGCATGCAAAAGATTTCCAGTCAAAGATCACCAGGAATCACAATTATATCCTACTTCAGAGAGCTACTGAGAAACAGCATGTGCTTACTCTGAAGAAAAATAAAAAAAAATTTGTTCTCAGGACAATAAATTACCTTAATATACACGCATTTGTCATACGTCTCATGATAATATATTTGCCTAACTTAGAAGCTGAACAAGTTATTTGCATGAGAAAGACATTAGACTGACCCAGATACGTCTGTTTTGAAAGTTTTGTTTGGTTGTTGTTTTGTTTTTTTAAGCTGAAAGACTGAAAACACCTCCACCTTTCAATTTAATAAACTATTGAAAAATGTGGTCCAAACAACAGAATTTGTGAAAATTCTAATTATTACCAACATAAGAGAGAAGAAATTTGGTCAAGGACGGATTGACAACCAGAAGCGTTCTATGAGCAGCTGATAACTGAAAATGTGCAAGAAGCAAGAGATACTCAAGGTTTTGGTGAAAATGACTTCATAAATTAATGAGGGGTTTGGGTTGGTTGGGTTTTTTGTTTGCTTGTTTAACGCAAAAAGCGTAAGTTCATGTGCTTAACATCAGGCTTTAAGTTTTCTCCAGATGACACTTCAAGCTTTCTTGGAGAAATCTTGTGGACTGCTGATCAGTACATTTCTGAATATTACCCGGATGTGCCCTGACCAGTTATATTTTAAGAAGTTAATTAAGGTATTAGCAGCATAAGCACTCACACCAGAATAGAGTGAGCGCCTCTGGGCAACACTACGTAGGCAAAGAAGAACAATGATTCAATAGGAACTAAAACAGTACATACGAGCTTAACTGTCAGGCATTGTATTGCATACTGTGAACGCTACTTGCTATTACAGCTGTGCATTTATTACTAATTATCACTATTGTGTGAGCACCCAAAAGCTCCAATTAGTAACTAGGCCCATTGTATTAGATTCTGTGCAAGTACACAAGATGACATCGTCCTGTATCAGATGGCTCAATCTGAATTTAAAACAAGAGAAGTGAATAAAAGAGCAAGACTGGAGCAGCAATAAGAGCAGTAACACAACCGCTCATTCACCATTGATAACTACACACGAAAGCACAGAATCAAGTTTGAGTGGTAATCATCATCTCTCCAAACTGCCAACCCAACCACTACAAACCAGCCAGTTTTCATTGCAACAAAAGTTCTGACAAGTGAGTTAAAGAAAAAAGGGTCACTGTATCCACTCAGATTAATCTCACAAGCAGATAAAATATCTAGTCATAGAAATGTTAAAATCTAAAGTTTCATTAGAAGCTACTTTTCATTCACTTGTGGTCCCAAGGCAAGGTCCATTATTAATTCTAATTGGACATTAGTATTAACATGATAATTCAGGAAATAGGATGAAAATTCTATTAGCAAAGAGTTACAGCTCTTGGCATTAGACAAGCAGATCTCCAAATCACCTACCAGAGTGTTAATAACTTTAATCTTTAAACCTTCAAAAATGTCAACCACCAAATATCATCTTGAAAAGTTTTCTCTTCAGAAATCAATTATTATAGCTTACCCAAATAAAGGCAACTGTTTCAAAGGCTCATTTGCCTCCACATATATCCTGTCCACAAATTGGGCCCAAAACACATGCTACAAGAAATATTTTATTAAACTTCCATTTTTAGTTTAGTTTTTTTGTTGGTGGTGATGGGGGGTTTTGAGGCTTTTTGTTGTGTTTTGTTTGTTTTGGGGGGTTTGTTTTTGGGTTTGCTTTTGTTCTTTTTTATACACTTCTGAAGCTGACTTGAGGTACATTGAAAATGGTAAGTTAAAAACTGAGGTTTCTCCTTTATGTGGAAGTTTAGTATTTTTCACCATTAAATTTGAAAGTACATTTCAGGAAAATATTACTTAAGGCAAAATAAGGCAGATTACTTGGTCTCTCTCAACCTACAGCCATTCAGATTTAGGAACAAGAACAGAGGCTCCAAATCCAATACTGCACCCACCAGAGCATGCAGCCTCTGTCCTCTTTCCCAGCTGATTAGGATTCACAAAACTGGCTTTGAAAATGCTCCCCAACACATTCAGCATAGTGCTTGCCAAAACACATTTACGGTGAAATCAATTGCCTAGAAGTTCACAGAAGTTTTGCCATGGACTTCAATTTTACCATGTGCCTTACCTATGTTTAACTTATTTCCCTCAGCCAAAATCTCTATCCTAGCAATAAGGTTACGTATGCTAATTTTGTATTTCATAGGAGTTTTAAAACCTTAAGTATGATAAAAAAACACAGCACAGCTTCCTCAAACTTTGAGACCTCATCTTCTGAATTTGAGTTCAGTACAAAATTAATTTTCTGAAAAAAGTCTACAAATAGCAAATAGATTAGAAATATTTTTTAAAGGAAGCTTAAAAATTCAGCTCCTGTAGGAGCTTTCTTTGCCCCACAGTATTTCTGTAGAGGGAGTACATCAAAGATTATTTATTTCAACACAGTATCGTTGCTGTCACTTTTTTTTCCCCTTTTTAAATATGCTTGTATCTGTATTATCACATTAAAGAATGCAAGATGTAAGAAATTCCATCATCAACTCTAAGCACAAAATATACAGCAGCTCTCCATTCCCAGGGGAGTTCATTACACAGCCCAGAATTCAATCCTGTGAAAGCACTGCCATCCCACACAAATAAGCATTACCCAACTCAGAGTAGCAATTAGCATCACTAATATGTTCGCTGACGCAGAGGCAACAACGAAAGCCTGTTGAGGATGTAATTTTCAATTTCTTAATTTCCTTTTATGATTAGCAACACCTCAAAATCACAAGTGCATCACCATTCCATAGACTGATCATCTAGGACGAGGCCAAGCCACTTTGGCACTTTACTTTGGACCCTGCCACTCCCTCCTGGCAAGACAGTATCAACTTTTGGCCAGATGCGTCCAACACTGTAGAAGGGGCCAGTGGAATGGAAATTAATGACTGCCCTCTACCCACTGACAGTAGGAGATCATCTGTCTCTATCACTAAGCCGCTGCAGTTTCATGTCCTGGCCTGAATCCAGACTGCACTGGATCTCGAGTAACAGTTTAAATTAGATGAGTTTGAAGTTGGCCTGTGGCAGATGGAGCAATACACCCTAAAGTCCTGACAAATGGGGAAGGCTCAGCTTGCTTTCTTCTATTAATTACTGCTGGCAATGGTCACTGTTTCAAACTATGTCTCCTGAAGGATGACAAAGCCTACATATAGGGACACTAACACAGGAAGTTATGTGAGGACTCATAATATTATTTTCAGTGTGTAAACACAAACTGAAAAACAATGTCCTTTTAATCAGCACACTGACAGCTCGGTCACAAATACCATTTTCCGTCTTGTACACGTGTTTTCATTTGCACAAGTACGTAGCATAATAGCCAGCAAGAAACACTGCCACACAAGCAACTTGATTTGACTTGATAATCCAAATTCTAAATAATTTTTTTAAAAACCACACACACACAGGCCCTTGGAAGTTAGTCTGCTCTGATTATACCAAGACTATATTTCTCTTACATAGCTCTAGGTTAAACTCTGCCATCAACAGTCTCCCCAGTATTTTAAACCAAAAAAACCCCCCTTAGATTCTGACTGACAATCATTTCCAATTAACAGCCTCCAGCTCCAATATTTCTTATTCATGGCCTTGCATTTTCTACAACTAAATATCCTTCCAGCTTTATTATTCTGTTCCTCAGTGAATTCCGTGGCTTGTGTCCCTCATTTGTTTGTCAGAACATACTTATTTTCTGTTTCAAAATTCTTAATGATGATATAAAATTAATATTCAGGATCTCCAGTTGTGGTTTTCTACGTATTTTCTTCCAAAAACACCCACTGTCATTTTCTTTCAATCCATTCTTTACCTATCTTACAATTCTAGCAGTCTTCATTAGCCTTAGTCTCTGTAATAAATCAAAATTTTGTGAAAGTCCAGAAGCATGAGATCTACCATTATTCCTGCGTCAAAAAAATTATTTTCCCTTTACATTGTATACAAACATCTTCTAAAATGGTTGAACTCGGAGGAAATGCCATTCCTCATCTATACCAAGGAGACTGTGTTCCTCAGTCCTTCTGATTCCATTAACTATTTCCCTTAATTCGTCCAACTCTGTCATTTTAGAGAGAAGCTACATTACTGATCTATTTTTACTTCTCATTACAATCATAATGTTCTAAGTTTAAAGCAAAGCCTTTTCATCAACGACCCTAACTTATCTTCTACAATCAAGATTTTTTTCCTCAGTATTAAAATACTGTGTTAATAGGCTGCTGTTTAGTAAGTGTTTAGTAAGCAATGTTTTAGTAAGCAAACGTATCTCATATATCTCTTATTATGTTCAGAAGCACCTAGATTTGTCACTGGTCAAAACTGTCCACCCTCGAAAGACAGTAGAATTCAGCTTCATAATGGTAAGGTGGTTACTTTAGAGTGAAATGAATAGTTCCCTAGGCTTTAAAAACGGTGTTGGCTAAACTCTTATTACATCAATGGAGATCTAGACACTCAAGTTGCATTAGATGTTTAATTACGCTCATAGCAACAACTCTGATCAGGTTGGGTATCTGCAGCGGATACACAGTAACCCAGAAGTTTATCTTAACAATCCTGTAATGACTTTTTAAAAACCTAAACTCTGTAACATTTTATTTTCATAATAGCTGAAGGACAAAAAAATGTTACCCCTCAAACTTTATTGTGCGTCTTTCCTAAACAATGAATGTTTTCCAATACTCATGTTACAGTCAAGAAACTTAACCTAGCATATCTGCTATGCCAATGTCTAATTACATGAGAAATTAGAAGGTTCCAAATATCCAGCTTCATGTTCCGAATCAATTGTTCAAGCTACTGCTGCTCTGATGATACTAGTATGGAAAAAAGTATAATTTTCTTGTCCTATTGATCACCTCCTCATATATGACAATGAAAGGGCTATGCTTAATTTCAGTATTCATAGAACCATTTAGGATGGAAAAGACTTTTAAGATTCTCAAGTCCAACTGTAAACCTAGCACTGCCAAGTCCACCACTAAACCATGTCCCTAAGTGTTACATGTACACGTTTTTTAAATACCTCCAGGCATTGATCAATTGATATTCATCAATTCATGCTGCTTATTTGAGACCATAGAACTTCCATTTCCACAAAATTTGTTAAGGTGGTATTCCCCGCAGATACACACTTTGTGCAAGTTACCACTGTAGGATAACAGATATCCCATAGCTTAGGCAAGTATTCAGTCTCCATAATCTTTATTGCTTGTCAGTCTCTTCCACTGTTATCTTACTCAACCTCAAATTCTTTTTCTTATTCTTGCTTGCCACCACACTCCTTCAAAGTCTGAATCCAAGTTCCCCTTTTCATTTGCTCCCCTTGACAATCCAAGGTCCAGAGAAGATTTCTTGTGTGACTGTTATGATCCTGAAGTGAGGCAGTGAATCTGCAGATGACAACATGTACTACAGGTATCTTCAGAATCTCCCAAACTACAGTAACAAACAATGCAAGTTTTGATATCCAAAAGGTACCAAGACACGGGCAGGAAGAGACAGATACCACCACGCTTCCTCACCTTATAAGGTTCTAAACTATCAGTTGAGAAAGCTAATATAGCAGCTACTTTTTACAATTCAGTGAGCACAGAAATGCATCTGCAGTCAACCCCCCCAAAAAAAAACCACAACAAAAAAAACCAAACAGCAAACAAATCATTAGGTCACATAACTAATAGGATAGTGCATAATACAGAAATAACGCTGCATTATTTTACAATTATTGGCATCCCCTCACCAGGGAAACTATGTGCACCAGCATTAACAGGGAAGTCAGTTTTTTAATAAAGGAGATAACGGTAATACTATGGAGCATGAAAAAATGCATAAGAAGCATGGAAATTGGTATCATTTCTCCTAATAAATTATCATAGTTTAGACTGAGTTCAAACTTTAGCTTTTCCTGTTTTATAAATTAAGGATAAAGATGCCTTTAATTAATTTAACAGATGGCAAATTCAAAACCAATGTAAAACTACACTTTCTATCTAAAGTTTTATTTGACTGTGAAAGTCTGTAACAGAGCTGGTAAAACCAAGAATTTAGCAAGGTTAAAAAAGACTATCCAGTTACAGCGTTTGTCTTGACTGCCTTCCAGAGTTTTAATTAAGTTAGAGTGCTGTGGGGGGTTTTGTTTCTTTATTTCTAAAAGAATATTAAACCTTAGGGGTTAAATTTGAAGTCATCTTGTTGTCATTATTTGATCTACAACAAAGGGTAAATTAAACCACAACTACTCTATATTGAAGAGTTCTTATAGTGCATTATGACATGTCTGGTATAAAACAAAAGAAGAATTGTTAACTAGCTAGAAAATACGTGACCCAGTAACAGAATCTGTATACTAACAGGTTTATTTTAAATATTAGATTATCTTTGTTTCATCCAAATTTTAATGATACTAAGTGGTCAAGTACATATTGAAGTACATTTCTACATTAGAGGGAGAAACACTACTGGAAAACAGCTATACAGTATAATGTTCTGATTACTTTTTTTAACAGCCATAAGATTAATGGAACAAATTATATCCTAAGCTTGACTGAACTACTGAATTATCTTACAATTTGCCGTCATCATCATCATCATCATTATTATTATTTATTGCAGATATTGAGCTTCAAGCTTGCATGAACTTGTTTGACTCCATCCCTCCTCCACAAATTTTAGCCTGAAAGGATCTTAGAGATTTAGAGGGAAATTCATGCCTGAAGCAACAGGCTCAATAAAAAATGCAAAGCAGCAGTTCCACAAGAGTGTAAGAAAGAAAAACAAAATAATTTAGTGTCAGATGACAAGCAGTTACATTCCTTCTCTCCCCAAGCAAGAGAACCATAATGTCTCTCATGGAGGCCAATAACGTAGCAGTCAAGAAGAGTATCACAGCTTTGAAAAAGGAGGTTCCCTTAACTTTGAGCTGATTTATGCCATCAAAGATGTATGCTGGGTCAATTTAGGCACAAGCCACAGAAGAGCACAACTGCCACTTGTGCTCACAGATTGGAAGATCAGCTCCAAGGGAAATGGCTGCCCTAGATATTTCTATAGTTAAACGATACCAACATTGTTGGTACATCGTTCTTCCCTGAATAAGCTCGAGCCATTACACTTCAGAACCACTAGCACAGGACATACTGTTCCACTATTAAAAGTGGTCTGGGAGAAAGGAAAAGAAATAAATAAACCAGTAATCACTGATACTTGTCGCTTGAACATCAGGTACACATGCAGGCGCGTCATTTATCTTGATCTAATTAGAACATTTTAGGACTACAGTTGAATGCTCTAAGATTAGTATTCATAGCACAAGCTACATTATAAGCATTTTAATGCATTAACTATTTATAAATAAACAAAAGAGCTTGTTTAGAAGACAATCCGTCCAAGTATTCAAATAGTTATATATGAATTATCCATTAAGTAGTACTTTTCAAAGAGCTCAGAACTGTGACCATGAAACTCTGTGAGCTGTCAAAAGGCTTCACAACGATGAAGCATCAAGCCTGCTACTTCACAAAATATACCTTCTGTATGGTATCTGTGGTGGGTTGACCCTGGCTGAGGGCCAGGTGCCCACCAGAGCCGCTCTATCACTCCCCTCTTTCATTAGACAGGGGAGAAAAGGTACAATGAAAAAAAACCTTACGGGTCGAGATAAGGACAGGGAGAGATCATTCTCTAATTATCATCACGAGCAAAACAGACCGAACTTAGAGAGAGAATTCATCTTATTTATTACTAAGCAAAACAGAGTAGAGGAATGAGAAATAAAACCAAATCTTAAAACACATCCCCCCACCCCTCCCATCTTCCCAGGCTCAACTTCACTCCCGGCTTCAACCTCCGCCCCCCTCAGCGGCACAGGGGGACGGGGAGTGGGGGTTATGGTCAGTTCATCACACGGTGTTTCTGCCGCTTCTTCATCCTCAGGGGGAGGACTCCTCTCATCGTTCCCCTGCTCCAGCGTGGGGTCCCTCTCACGGGAGACAGTCCTTCACGACCTTCTCCAACGTGAGTCTCCTCCACGGGGTGCAGACCTTCAGGAGCAAACTGCTCCAGTGTGGGTCCCCCACGGGGTCACAAGTCCTGTCAGCAAACCTGCTCTGGCGTGGGCTCCTCTCTCCACGGATCCACAGGTCCTGCCAGGAGCTTGCTCCAGCGCGGGCTTCCCACGGGGTCACAGCCTCCTTCAGGTGCCTCCACATGCTCCGGCGTGGGGTCCTCCATGGGCTGCAGGTGGAATCGCTACACCCCCTCATCCTTCCTCCATGGGCTGCAGGGGGACAGCCTGCTTCACCATGGTCTTCACCATGGGCTGCAGGGGGATCTTGCTCCGGCGCCTGGAGCACCTCCTCCCCCTCCTTCTGCACTGCCCTTGGTGTCTGCAGAGTTTCTTACATCTTCTCACTCCTCTCTCCGGCTGCAAAAGCGCTCTCTAACTGTTTTTTCTCTTTCTTAAATATGTTATCACAGAGGCGCTGATTGGCTTGGCCTTGCCCAGCGGCAGGCCCGTCTTGGAGCCGGCTGGCATTGGCTCTGTCAGACACAGGGGAAGCTTCTAGCAGCTTCTCACAGAAGCCACCCCTGTAGCCCCCCCCCCCGCTACCAAAACCTTGCCACGCAAAACCAACACATTATCACATCAGCAGTGCTCCTTAACCACTTAAGAAAGGGACACAAAACCAACAGCTTTCTTCTACCACTTCTTTTGACAGTCTTGACACTGTTGCAGGCACACATAAATGAGAAACTGCAACCTAGAGTAAGAATGGCTTCTTTGGTC
Source organism: Balearica regulorum gibbericeps (assembly GCF_011004875.1). Taxonomy (NCBI): domain Eukaryota; kingdom Metazoa; phylum Chordata; class Aves; order Gruiformes; family Gruidae; genus Balearica; species Balearica regulorum. The sequence goes on from NC_046186.1 coordinate 40,847,612, forward strand.
ATTCGAGTCAATTTGGATCCAGACTGGGGATGACATGTTCTGTCACACCTATTGATTCATTCCTCTACATTGATTCCATGATTTAAAAAACAGACTTCAGGAGATAGTGAAGCAGCAAAGTGATAAGGATGTGCCTTAGTAATAAATAAATAAATAAATACATAAAAACACTATCACCATCACCACCAACCCCCCCAAAAAAAAGGCAATCACCCACTCCAAATGCAGCATTAACAGATAAAAAACAATTTCAACCTAACCCAACAGCTGTGAAACTAACAGACCTGGTCTATAATATACATCTCTACTTTAAATAATACTGCCGTGTGTGAACTTCTTAGGTGTAACAATATTTATACCCCATAATTCCAGATATTAATCTAACACCTTATGACACTTTGTGCTGCTGCCTTGTTTGACCTAAATTCTCTCAATCAAGACAGGCCTCTCCTGGTTCGTAATCAATACAGTTTAACAGAACCGATGAGTTACCTGGTGACACCCATGAGTCTGGCTACCAAAATCGGACAACTCCTTTTCTGCTGCCAAAGTCGGTCTGCTAGCCAAAGCCTGGGCACGTTCTCATTTCCAGTACAATAGGTAAAAAAGGAGAAAAGGAAACATGCCTTTTGGCAATATGTCAACAGCTGGAGTTGAGGAGGCCACCTTGTGCTAGAGCTTCTTCACTCTGAGGTAGAATGGCTTTACCTTCGGATAGGGGACACACTAAATATGCTAAAAGTGCCCTTAATCTTACTGCAACTTATCAAAGCTTTATTTTTGCATTCTCAAATAAAAACTCAGGTAAGCATGCAATATTCTAATGCTGTGGGAAACAGGCTGATAACAGTCTTGTAATCCTAAATTTATTGCCCAATACAACTACAAGGGATAATTAAGATGTAGAGTGAGCAAAGATTCACATCTCAGCTACTAAACCCCCAACTTTCTAGTCTCAAAACACACCATTCCTGCCTCCCCATCCCATCTTCTCTTCCTCTCCTACCTAAACATACAAAAGAAACCCATGAATTAGGCATCTGCTTTTTCAGAAAATGAAGAGGAATGCTGTTTAGAATGCTTAACATCTATGAATTGCTTTTTTCAGCAATCATGAGAAAGGCAGTTTATACATTATAATCCAGAATCACATGTGACCTTTATATACTTTTGCAGAAGCTTGACATTACGTTATCATTACACACTTAAAAGTTAAAGTGCAGATTCCTAACAACTGATTAGTACTGTAGTCTATAAAAACTATTAATAGCTTTTTATCTTGACTGGGGAGGGGAAGGTTTATTACAACCATTTCAATAACTTTCGCAACTTCAATTTCCAGCCAAAATATATGCTATCTCCAATTATATGTTATTCAGAATAAACTCAGTGAAGTAAATCCCACAGATTCCAAACTCACTCTAAACCAAGATTCTTCCAGCTGTAGAATTACAGAACTATTTTAAAAATGGGTGAGCTTGTTTTCTCTTAAAGAACTTATTCTCTTTGGAATTATCCTAAAATAATTACAATGAAGGACCACAAGGGACAACGTCAAAAAAACAAAAACTGCATTTCCCTTCCAAAGACTTTAAAAAAAAGTAGCGTGCAACAACACAGTGCAGAGTGAAGAAAAGGGGAATAGCAACAGTCACTTTACCCTTTTAAGTAAGGTTTTTGTTCCAAGTCTTCTCTTTAAATACCATCCCCTTTTGACAGTTTCATGGGAATAATAGCAAAACCCTTACAACTACTACTTTGAGATATTCAATGAAAATAATAACAAATGTCTGAAGAGTAGCTGTCCTACACACATGAACGATGTATAATTAGCACTCAACAGTTGAGGCTTTGCCCATTGCTGGTAGTTACATAGGCACATGATTTGAATAAAGCTCATTTAACTTGGAATCAAACCACAAGAGTTAAGCCCAGTTGTTCACAAGACCTGTCACCCCTACAAAAAAATCCAATTGGTCCTGAAAAGTGTGTTTGGTATATGTCCAAACCCCTGAATATTTCCGTCCTTTAAAATTTCAGACAACAGAAACATGCCCCAACCACAAAGGAATGGATACACAACATTACCAACCAATGGTGCAAAACTGATAAATATTTAAGTCTACTTCTTAAGATAAATGGGGAGAGGAGGAAGGAAAAGGAAAGGAAGGTGTGGTTTAAAAGCATCCAGATGATTCTTGTGTGGGTTCTTCACTCCATCCTATCATTAGGAGGCAAATGCTCCTTCCTGACCCCAAGACCATAAACATGTACAACCCTAAACATGACTAAATGACAAGACATTCAAAACACAATATATAATAATTCACTTATTCACTAGCCATCTAGGGTCAGAAACTAAGGCACCCAGAAAGGGGGTATTCATATCTTGTGAAAAGTTCTTTAGTCACAAATGCTTTCCAGTGATTAAAGGCCCTAAACATTCCTGTCAGCACCATTTCCGAAGCCATCTGTCAAATCTCAACATCCTGCATTAGGAAAGAATCCACTAGCAATTGTGTAAACCTCCACTTCAGGCATTTTCCACTATTGGGCATAAAATTCCACAACCATGAGAATCTGGCCATGTCATTTGTACCAATCTGAAAATTAATCTATGGCTTCTTTCTCATTCCCAACAGTCTCCTTCAAGTTCAACTCCACATTAATATCTTTGCTCCCAGGAGATAATCTTTCTGTTCTCTAGATCTGCCTTTATGACAAGCCGGACTATTGTTCTTAATAATGAGTTCTCAAGTGCATATATTTGTTTTTTAATTGGATTAGTACTACTCTCCAATCCTCTCTGTCCTCCTTCATTCTCATTATTATCCCAACTTTCTCTCTAACCTCCTCCTGTCTCTCAGGGATAACAGTTGTTCCATGAACACATTCAACTATCTCCTCTTTAATGTTTTGCAGTCAGGCAACCATTTTTCTTCCTTGACACCTAATTGTGTGCTAGTTTCTTTTACCTCTGAATTTCTAAAACAAAAAATCTGTTTCTCAGTTTTCTCCATTTTTTTTAGAGCTGTTCTTCAGCAATGATCACCTTTACACAAGTTACTCTTGTCACAAATGACTTTTGGATAACTTTTCACACTTGGAATCTGCAATTTCCCAGTTATGCATGTAAGCTTCATCTCATCATGTAAAGGATCAAAGAATAGGGAAAGAAAAAAAAGCGTTGAGCCATGCAAATTCAGGGAGAAACTTCTACCTCGTCTTCATTACATTTCAACAACATGCATGAAATTACCTTAAAAGACACCCAGTAGACTTCCTTCAAGTAATGGTCACAAATATGTTTCTGAAGAGGCTGCAACTGTCAATAATTTTAAAGTTCTTAACAAAAATAGACATTTTCTTCAATTTGTACAAAAATCTAAACTAAAGAAACCTGGGAAGGTATTATAAGTTTGATAATACAGTAACTTACATGCTTTGGATAAATCAAAATTATTTGATTAATAAACACAATCAAAAAATGTGGCTGCCAGTTTTATCATACAGTTAAGTGTAGTTTTACTATTTGTATTTTGTATTATGATACCAATAAAGTGACAATTATTTAGGCAACAGGCCTTTTTTCTGAAATGTAATTTGCTAATCATAAAAAAAAACCCCTAACTTCAGAGATGTTCCTAACTATTTTGTTACAAACACCTTTTAGACAATTAGCAGCAATTCTCAAAGAGCTGCTTTACATTCTGTATCTATTTGTTTGCATTTAGATATCTGCAAGCCATCAAATTTGCATGAATATTTTTCAAATATAATAGCCTTTGGCAAGAACGACCCATTCCGCATTTTTTTAAAATAGCTGCCTTACCATAATTGAACAGCCATAGTATTATGATCGTATTTACTATTTTTTACTAAAACTGCAAGCGTGCAGATGTAAAAAAGAAAAAGGTACTCATACAAATGTAGGAAAATAACTTATGCCCCTTAATAGCTTGCATTTAGTTCAGGTCACATTTTACCATTATAAAGCCCAGACCTGTTTGACTGCATTAATTTGAATTATTCCACAGACATTTTAAAGCTTTTTATTATTCTTAGTGTTAACAGTCTTTTTTTCAAAACTGGTGTCTCATTACTTTACCAACCCTACTCCTGTCTGAACATTCAGCTCCACTCATTAGAACAAACATCTGCTACCAACAGTATTAATGAGATACATATCAAGGGATACAGCAAGCCGCTAACCACCTGGGTTAATCACTTTACAGTACAAAGTTGATAATACAGAGTCATACAGTATTCCTTGAACATGCTGTTACAATTAGCTTATTCAGATAGCAACTACTATTTCGGAAACATAACTACAAAATTGGATACATTTGTAAAGCCGTACATACCTTGTAGCTACTGTTAACATACAACATGTATTTCATCTCAACAAAGCCAAAAGGCATGATTTTAGTAGTGGGAGACTTGCCCTTTGGATTTCTGTGCCTTACGAATAGATAGTGTTAAAACTATTTTTAAGACATCAGAGGTTTGACAACTGTTCAAATAAATATACAGGATAGAATTCACACCAAACCAGGCAGAATAACTGTAGACTTGATTTATTCTTTTAATAATAATTATTTAAAGCAATATGATTTTAGAAGTGTTTTTCCCCAAAACAGAATGAGTTGCACATCATATCTACATACACATAAATAGCTGGCACAAAGGAAATATTTTTCCAAAGACAGCCAATGCTACGTGAGCTTCAAAGCTCTTTAAATTTAAAGTTCATTCCTCTAAAGCCGAGATGCAAATTCACACTTCTTTACACACAGGCATTTATAAACATGAGGGGAGAAGTATGTGTTCACACTGCACTTCCCTTTGCAGTGAACATGCTCCAGAAGGAAAGCTGGAGCGAGAACAAGGATGCATGCTTTGCTGATGCTCATGGAACAAGGGTTCTGGAAACCAGGCACAGAACAAGCAAGATGGCAGTGTAGACACAAACTCTGCAAATCAGGACAGACTAAAAGCAAGGGTAAGTCAAAAGATTTTGAACTTGGGGCTCCAGAAGAATGGAGGAGGAGTTTTGACCCAAACTAGTCTCAGAACTCACACATTTACAAAAATGTGTAAGATACTACTCCAATAAATTTCCCCAAAATGTTTTATAGAATCACTGTCAAATAATTTAACTAATCAATTTCACATTATTTAGTCAATGCAAGATGATAAATAATGCTCTTTCATTTAGGGAAACACTTTTTTTTTTTAATTACGAGTAGAAAAATATAACAATACTAAGAAAGCAAGAAAACATGCACTGTTCTACCACTGAAAAACAAAGAAACACACCCCAACAACACAGCTCTTAAACCAGAAGGGTGAAAGTTCAGCTCCAGTTGAAATGTAGGAATAGCAAGCACCTTTGGAGAAAAGTAAACGTCCTCAATGAAATTATTGACACTACATGTCAGTTAAGACAATCTTCAAATAAACGGTTCAGCCATGAAACCTCTAGAGAAGACTACTGCTGCAGAAATAAAATGCAGATATTTAACAAAAGTGAAATTTAAGAAGTTTTGCTAAGTTGAGCAAATATTGCTGTGAACTGAGATGAGAGTGCTTAATTTAAGTGAGAAAGCATAATATTGTCCTGGTTTTGGCTGGGATAGAGTTAATTTTCTTACTAGCTGCTGGTTAGTGCTGTGTTTTGGATTTAGGATGAGAATAATGTTGATAACACACTGATGCATTAGCTGTTGCCAAGCAGTCAAGGACTTTTCAGCTTCTCATACTGCCCTGCCAACAAGAAGGTGGGGGGCATCCAAGAAGCTGGGAAGGGACACAGCCAGGACAGCTGACCCAAACTGACCAAAGGGATATTCCATACCATATAATGTCATGCTCCGTATATAACTGGCGGGTTGGCCAGGAGGCGGCGCAGCTCTGGAACTAGCTGAGCATCGGCTTTGGGTGGTGAGCAATTGTGCTGTGCATCACTTGCTTTGTATATTCTAGTATTATTATCATAATAATCTTCTTCCTTTTCTGTCCTATTAAACTGTCTTTATCTCAACCCACAAGTTTTACCTTTTTTCTTTTTTTCTCTCCCCCATCTCACTGTGGGGAGGGGGGGAGTGAGCGAATGGCTGTATGGTTGTTTTAGCTGCCTGCCAGGTTAAACCATGACAAATATAAAGTTATTATTTAAGTACCTGCTTTTCTCTAAGTCCAATCAGGTTGATGAAACAGCAGTGCTTTTTTTTAAGGAGAGAGAGAGAAAAAACAAACAAAATCATATTGTAATAGGTAAACCCTAGACTGCTGCATCTGAACCACACTTAACAGAATAGCTTCAGAGATATTTGATGACAGTGGTTTCATCTCCAGATGAAGTAAACAGGGAATCCATAAATGGATCTCCACGAACTGATGTCTTAATATTAAATTCAGGAAGGTTCATGTGGGTCAACACAAGCATTCGGAATGATTAATGAAAATCTGTTTAATTGCATATGGAGACCGGATCATTGAAGAACAACAAAATAATTAGAAGCATGTCCAATGTAAAAACTGCCATACTAATTTTTCATTGTTGATTAGGGTAGCTATCACGTACAGTGTCTAAATGTCCAAATAATAGCTCAGGTTTTCATCTTTAATCTCTCTTTCATAATATTCCTTCAGCTGAATTTCATTAACACTGGATCTTTGTAGCACCATTTTCTTCTCTGAATATACCTATCACTCTGTGTATCTCCATAATCAACTGCAAGTTACTATGTTTTGAGAAAATTTAAAAGAAGTATTTAGTTCCCTCCGTTTTAGTCTTCATGCATTCTGTTTTGCCACCATTCTAGAACGCTAAAAACACAGGACAGAATGTCCAAAATACTGAAAATTCCTACAAGAAACTACATTTACGCTTTTATTTCTTTCACAAAAGGCAGTCTTCCAGATGCACTACTCTTTTCCAGATAATTATTCTCATATTCAGAATGTATGCATCCTGTACATTTGAGTAACAAAATAAGAATAGTACATAAGACTTCCATTTTCCAAATTAGTAACATATGACAAAGACAGGCTCTTTGTATTGAAAATATAAACAAAAAGAAGAAATGTGGAAAACCAGATTACAACCCTATAGAATAGCACCAATTGTAATTTTACAGCATGTTAATATTTGTTCTAAGACATACCAATCTGTATTAGCTAATGACCCACGAGTTTGAACAGATTATTCTTCAGTGGCAATGCACACTAGAGACACTGCAGATGAAGCAATTTTCTCCTTTAATATCAAACGGCCTTCTGTAAAGAAACTGTTTTAAAAACAGAATTATTTTCTGCTATTACTATTTCTTGAAGCAATAGGCTTAAATTATAGGAAAACTTTTCCATAAACTGTCTTTAATACATACTAAAATACTAGTGTAAACCAGTGCCTAAAACAAAGGCTTCCTGAAGGACTAAGCTGTGAAAAAAGGCAAGGAATACCAGTATCTGAGCTGCACAGGACATTAATACTTTGCAAACATATTTTCATAGTTTTACAAGTCAAGTTCATGGGCAGTATATCTGAAATATGGGTTAAAAGCATAATAAATGCAAAGACTCCCATCTGGCTCTTTGCATGGTCAGTTTAAGTTGGCTGAGTTTACTTCTTTAGGCTCAGCAGCTTTTGAATGCACTGTACTGCTCCGAGAATAAGTCTGGATCTCCCAACACCATGTTTCTGTAACCTCACGCTGAAAACGTCTGCATTGCATTACCCAAGTGCTTGTGCATACAACCAATCAATGTTAATAAGCCAAATATTTCCACCCATTTCTTAATGCTTGGATGCCATACCAAGTGCAAGCTTACTTTGTATTTTCACACCATGCTCTGCCCAAGCTAATAAACCCTTGAAGAACAAAATCCACATATGAGAGGCACCTGAAGGGTCCTTTTTATAGGAGACAGCTTAGTCTGCCTGAATTGTGCTGAATCCTGACTGACTGCATGTGGAGACACCTGGCAATTTTCATAAGACATCCAATTCCTTGTATTTTCCAGGCTTTTCATTATGTAGGATATCCCATTCTATTACTCAAGATAGCAAGCCCAACAAAACAAAGAACGCAGGAAAAACTTTAGAAGACAGTGTACACTGTTTGTTGATTTAGTATCAAAGCTTTATTTTGCTATCCCAGAATACGGAAGGGAGAATGTTTTCCATTACACTGCTAAAACAAAACTTGTTTTGCCCATATCTATACCCAAAACCAGTATTTTCACTTCACCAATCTGAAAATAAAAATTCTTACCTCCTCTTTTTGAAAGCACACATCTCATCCAGACAATTGATGCCTTCTAACTTATACACACGTAGAACACTAAACTCTTGTTAGTCTAAAGCACCATGCACAAATGAGCATAACAGTTCTCCTCTTACCGTGTGTTACGCTCATTGGAATTGCGCTTTTTCTGATCAAGTCAAAGTAGGTTAAAAATTTATTCATTTGCTCTAAGCGAATAAAAACTAAAGTCATTGCACTTAGTGCAGATTACAATTGCTTAAATACTACTGTATATAAAGAACATCTTTTAGAAATAAAAAAAAAAATCAAGCTATTGAAATGAATGTCTCACAATCTAAATTCTGTTACTGAGACACTATTGACTATGATGTAAGAAACTACACTATTAATTACCTCACTGCAACAAAATTATGCACCTGCAACAAAAGGGAAGACTGTGATCTGAATGCTATGAGTAGCATAGGTTACAAACCATTTCCATTAATATCTGGGATTCTTGATTTTAGTTTTGAAACCAGAAATACTGAAGAAAAACAGAAGGTTAGAGTATCAATCCCCATTGATGATGATTTCAAAACCTCAAGAACCTCAAAGTTGTAATTTCACAAATTTAACAACCTGTTAAAAATATTCAGTCCTATGAAAGTAAGTATGATTTTGGAGATTTGGAATTTTACTCAAGAAAGATTTGTTTGTATGAAGAGTCACAGCACCTCTTTGCAAGAGTATAAGGAAGTGGAGCACCTAACATTTGGGACTTTATTTCAACATGAACAGCAAACACTTTCTATATTTCATCCAAGCTGCTGGGTGTAGAGACAAGAGACCATGCATGACATGGCTTTTTCATACGAGACAAAGCAACACAAGGATACCTGATGATAGCAGATGCACATGTTTAGACAACTGAGTTTCATGCAGTTGAGACTGATCTATAACCAGTTACAATCAGAGAAAAAAAAACGTTTTGCCATTCTGTATTTGATGACGTATGGTGTTTCTCCTACTTTGAAACGCTAACATGAGAACACGAGAAATTAAATACAAGGATGCATTTCAAACCAGAAATAACAACGCTGAAGAGGTTCAACACACCAATCCAATTAGGTTGTAGCCTGTTATAAAAAAAAAAGTCACCCCTACAATGAATGTAAGGGAACTGGCAAGGGAAGATGAAACTATTGACTCTTTGGCTAACCAGAACTGCAAAGGATCACAGTACAAATAAAAAAAAGCCTATGAAATTTCTAATACTAACCAGTTCTGAAGGATCAACTAGAAGTTTTAATTTAGCTTTTATAAACAAATTCTTTAGTTTAACAAACTCTTACTGTTATCTAAGGTTATTCTAAGACTTTGGTGGCAAGTCCTGGCTGACAGACAGGCAAGGGTCATGAAGAAGCATAAATGTACATACATTTAACAGTCAGTCTGCACAGCAGCTGCTGAAAAGAAACTTGGCCACGAACTTCAGCAAATGTTGGGTACCGAGACAGCAAAAAAATTAATCTCTGGAGTCAGTTTTGTTGTTAGAATACACTTTGTCCTTTGTACAAGCAAATTCACTTTCCTGAGAAAATACAAACCATTTACCCAATTCACTGGGTGTTTCTTTTTCATTTAAAATGAACTTACCGAGTGCCGTCTGCTTTCCAGCTAACTTTGTATGGCTTCTGCTCCAAAAATTTAATATTTTGCTTGTCCATGGAAACAGGCTGTGCTCCAGGGAATCCAGACCTAAAAAAAAAAAAAGAACCATGCTTATTAATGTTCTGCAATAAATAGTTGCACAAGGCAATACATTTTTTACATTAGACTGAAGTCACACGTTGTACCAGACTTGCTGCAAGGTTAACTTTGAGTTAGAACATCTTCTCCAATAAGGTATTTTGCAACAGAAACCAAATACCTATCTGGTAAGAATAAAGAAATTGGTGTTTATGACAAAACACTAGATCATCTAGAACTTCAAAGTTTTAACTTTGGAGGAAGAGAGATTTGAATTCAAAATTGCAAGCACTATAAGAACTACGAGCATCAGCAAGCTAGGAAGCATTGTGAGCATCTCCCTGGATCATCAACTTTGGAAAGGAGGAGTTCAGAATCAGTTCATTAAATCCAACATTCTCATTAACATTGGACACAAATCCAAGTTCACTATAAATATGAGTATTACACCTTAAGACTGAAGTGTAATAGCAGTTGTATAAGTAAGTCTACTGCTTGAGCAAGCACTAAATTTTACACAAATACCTGTACTAGACTACATCTGGAATTTGCAACAATGCATCAGAAAACATTTTTTTTATCTCAACAGAAAAGCAGTTCTAGAATCTTGTTTCTTAATATCAACAGCTGATCATTCCCTTTTATAGCACAATGCAAGACACTCATCTGTTTTACTGCTGAGTGTTCTTGAGGCTTGCTTTTTGTTTTAAACAATCCACCCAAAAATAGTCACCTTTTTTCACTTTTACAATGAGCTGCTTCCTTCTGCAAAACTAGAAACGTAACACTTATTTCCAGACAGTATAAACAAACAAGTTGTAAATGTTCTCATACCCTTCCCATCCACAGAACTGCTGACATTTTTGCTGTATTCCTCCTAACTTTGGTTGTGTTGTCACCTGGGTCACACATTTAACTGTTATTCCTTCCAAGAAAATTGCACCCTAAATAAAAAAAAAAAAATTAAAAATCAGTATTTAAGCTAATATGAGTCTGACTCATTATTTTTCATCTGTAACTAAAATGTTTATATTTAAAAAGAAAGCCTGCTAGTATCAAGTATTTAAAAGTAAATTGGTCACATATGGAATTTGCAGGGATCAAATTAATCATCCTTAGTACACAAAATATTCTATAATAAGGTAGCGTAAGACATCTATGTGTGGATGAGAATCTGAACCTAAACAGTATTGTAAGCCTGGAGCAAATCACTATACATTAAAGGTCACAGAACTCTTTCTGGCAGAAGCCTTTGTGACACCACTTTTAAGTGTGTCAGAAAGTATGGCCTCAAAATAAGTAAACTGGAAACTAAGGATAACATTGACCTATGAAATGTTAAATAAAAATTTTAATACATAAATAGTATTTCTAGACCAACAATTCTGTGCTTTCCTTGATTCATGGAAAATAAGAGCTGCTCACTAACAGTAGAGACCTAACATGCAAGATAAACATAAGTAGCTTGGTAGTTAGTGAACTAAAATCACAGGGAAACATCTTTAGACAGGAGGATTTTGGTGTTTGTTTCATTTTGGTTTTTAAACAAAAATCCCAGGAGATGAAGACATTAAGTCCTACTTTTCTCCCTCCAAATCTTTGAGATGCATGTTTTGAATTAAATATGTTAATTTTATCAGTCCTAGATGGTAATTCCAGTACAAGAAGTTCAGTTACATGGATTTTACCTTCACCTGGCTGATCTATCACGTTACACATCTCAAAACTTAAAACTTACACTGTAGGGAAAACAATTGAAAGAATTAATGTATTTATGCAGCACCAAACTTAAAGGGTTCTCAGTTGATCTAGGACAAACTTCCTAACAAAAGAGAAAGCAAACAGCTGGTTTGTAACAAAATCTTTGTGTAAAAATATACTTGCATAATTTTATTCTCAATCTAAACCAGGTTACTAAAGTGGAGGTGCTATCCTGAATGCCACAGAAAAGCCTAAGTAGAGATCAATAAAAGAATACTAGTTATTTTAGAGTTTAATTTTCAGTATATTCCAGAAGAAGTTTCATACCAAGTGGAATAAAAACAAATTCTGCACAACAGAACACTGTAAAGCCATCAGGTCTACAAAGCTACATAATTAAAGACTTCTATAAAGATCCCAAATCGACCAGACTTATTTCAACAGCATCTCAAATAAATTCTCAATGCAGACTAAGAAGACCAAAGCATGAAGTTTCTACCTGTTGAGCTATGAATCTTGCAGATGAAGATAGAAGTATGTCGTATCTGTTCTCTAAAATGCTTGAAACTTACCTTAACAAATCTAGCTGCACACTACTGATGAAAGGAGCCTTTTCGCTCCCTTCCCTTTCCACACACCGTGGCACTCATCTGTTCTACTCTTGAGCAAGTCTAGGAACTCAGTTGGCAAAACTGTATTACAAATTAGTCATTTTCTTCCAAATTAGTATCCTAAACTAGCTCACCATAAAATGTGTCAGCACTTGTGCCAGTACAAGGGAAGCAGAAGGAACACAAGGAGTACAGGGAAAGCAGGACCGCAATATTCAGTACAACCTGCATTGAGTTAAGATTGGCTCAGTTCCATCACCAAATCACATTCTGAGAACAGAACATCCTAAAGAAATAAGCCAGTTCATAACCTTAATTACCCTAAGCTCCACGGACTTTCGGTGTGTCACTTATCCCATATTAATTATGTGGGCACCAGCAGGTGCAAGAGCACACAGGTGACTGGGTGAGGGAAGCAGACAGCTACACAAGCCTGGCCAGCGTGTTGTCTGAATTCTGAGTGAGTGGTTAAGAGCACCATGAAATAAAGGAAGATGGTTGTGCCTTGCTTCTCAGAATAATGGCACAGTGCGACGGCAGTAGGCACTGCTAAGATTAAACCAAAAGACAGGCAACTGGAAAGATTTTCCAGAAACAGGGTCATAAATACGAAACTGGTGACTGCCATTTGAAAGTGTCTCTTGCAGATTATCTGATTGAGTTATGCACATACACAACTGGTTTTGGAGCCACAAATGTCAGAGTGCATAGTACTGTCAAGTTGTCCTACAAATCGAAATCATCTGCGTGCTGCTTTCACGCTTGATATAATTTTAAGCAATTTAGAAAATTGTCCATATGGTAAGAAAGGTAAAAAGTTAGAATGATTTCTTCAAAATTACAAAACATTAGCTTCTCAGAACATTGAAATTATACATCCTAATTAGTTTCCAGTAACTTTGCTTTGTTTATTAGTTTATTCTAACAGCTTTTAATTGTTTATTCATTTTAAACACCTGACCAAACACAACAGGTTCTCTTGCACAAGCAGCATGTGCTTGATGTACATAATTACATATATACATATGAATTATTTTGTTGGGGGGGGGGTAATTTTGAAAGAATTAAGGAAACAAGTACAGCCTATAATTTGACAAACACGCCAAGCTTCTGTGTTTTCATACAGGCTTCTCCATTCCCCTGATCAGGCACCTCTAATCCCTACCTGTAATGCTGTCAAGTTGAAAGAAGTAGAGGACTGGGGAAAGGGAGGAACAGAGCAAGGTGCTGAGGACATAGTATGAAGAGAGGAGGGTGTGCAATATTAAGACAGTAAAGGCAGAGAATATTTAACTTGATTACCACAGCCTAAGAATACAATCAACTCAGTTATCCAGAGACTCAACCAAGATCCTAGTTTTAAAAGTGCCATAGCTGAACACACACCAGAAGAGGCTTTCACAAAATAAGGTCAGGCCTCAAGCATGCTCGCTAGCTAAGGCACACACTACAAAAACAAGGTGAATCACTTGGGCATCCATGCTTGACTAACTCAGCACTCCAGGTTCATGGGGACTTTTCCTCAGGAAAAATGCCAAAACTGAGCCAGATCCATGCACTTTCTGCACTGTTGTTGAGCTAACAACCCTCTATGGAAACAGGACACTGGAGAACACGGTGCAGAGGTGCCAGAGCACCTCAGGTCCTCAGCACTGCTACTAAGCCAAGTTTTAAGCCCTAATGCATCCAAGGTAACTGCATGCGCTTAGTACCTACACTCTGCACAACCTTCACACCATCTGTACTAATCAAACTCTCCTCACCATATCCCTCCACCCATCACTTCAGCTGAAGGAAAAGTGGCAATGTTTATCATCTTGTGTTGCTTCAGATCCTAAACACCATCTGGAGAAGTGGGTGGGTGGAAACAGCCCCAACCACACACCTCCCTGACCCTAGTGGCTATCACCAGGCTTGGGTGATAGCCAACCTCAGCTACTCAGACTTGACCAAGTGCCAATATGCTCAGAGACTGCCTTCCAGAGGACAAGTAACATTCCAAAATATATCAGGAAGAGAAAGAGTCTGCGTCTTCTAAAAGAGAGGAAGGGAGAGCCAGGGAGTTATACTGATCAGCTTAGATTTAATACTTAGAAATACAGGATCAAATCACAAGAACTGCCTCTAGGCATGTACAAGCAAAAAAAGATACAACAAAATCACATTGACAGTCACTCAGTAACAACAGTGTTCAACTAATAATTTGGTTTTGGTGGTGAAACGAGTTTCATAGAATTGGGAGAAGCAGGAAATATCACATCTTTTGATGCTGGCTTTTGTCTTGGCTTGTCTTTCATTTGCTTGTCTTGTTCTCATAGAGGAACTCAGAAAATATGGGGTAGATGTAACTTCCATACAACAGAAGATCAACCTGTTTCAAAACCAGGTTCAGAGGAGCTAGTGTTCTCTAATAAAATGGAACAATATATTGAGGAGAATCTGCAGGGTCTGCTTTAGGTATAAGAGAATGAATTTATTTTCCCTAAATTTCCTAACAGCATATTCTTATTTTTGCGACACCTGTGAATTTAGTAACAGGGACACAGACTGTGATGGCAGCTTAAGAATTCAGTATTATGCTTAATTTTAAGAATGGGCTGGAAAAAACACCTTGCAACTCAGTATAAACAACGTTCCACACTTAATAAGGACTGAGCAATTATACAAATACACACTGGTAGATAATCAGGGGAAAAAAGATACAGAGGCAGCAAGAAACCAAAAGCTGAATTAGTATTATTCTGTCTTGTAAAAGGCAATTATATTGAGATATATAAACAGAAGTATTAGCCTTAAGACTAATTCCTCCGTAATAAGCACTAGGATGACATCAACTAGAGGCTTGTGTTCAGTTATGGGCAGCACAGTCTCAGAAAAACATGGGTCAAAGAACGACAAGAATGGTCAGAAGCATAAAAATACAGACTATAGGGAAAAAGTGAACAAATTGGAATTTAATATGGAAAAAGAGAAGGCTGAAAGGCAACGGCACCAGTATTCAAGCATGTAAAATGCTGCTGCAAAATCAGAAAATGGGCTTTTTCCCATAACCATCAAGATGCTCATGGACAGAACAATAAGTATAGGGGTTAACTTTATGGGGGAAGAAAAGTAGGTTAGGGAAAAACCAAGTCACTAATATTTAGAATCAAAGTACTTTGATAGTTATATAATAAATATCCTCACTATGTCAACCATGAGGTTTAGTGGTTTCCCTCTGTCTCATAGATGACCACAAGACACCTACCCTCAAAATCATGAAGAAAATCATTAACAGCTACCATCTCTTCCAGACTGTTTGAGATGTAACCACCCATTTTTGAAGCACTACATATTACACCCTGCCTGTGAAATACACAGCTTACATTGGGCTAGAACAGATGGCAGTCCTTAATAAACAGTAAAAAGATCTGGTTGACCCATGAAAAGCTGAAGTTCTGGCTCAGAATTATAACTTTTTGTCCTATTTGCAAATTCAAGTATTTTTTTTTTTTCCTGAAGTGAGATTCTAAGTGTCAGCTAATAATGTTGCTTCAATGCTATAATCATTATGGCATACACTAACTATGTCAAATCGTATTTGGGTTTCCTGTGTAGCATCTGAGACTAAAGCAAACAGATTTGCTGTTACCTGTCAACTACATTCGCATGATGACAAAAGAAACTGTAACGGCATTATGTTCTAATTGTTCCCACAGTTTCTGTAGTGTAGAAAAGAAAGGTCCTCAAGACTTTTTGACGTCAAAATACGGACATTTTAGCGAACGACGCTGCAGTAAAGTTTCTCATGGCCAGGAGAGAATTTCTGAAATGCACAGCACGCTAAGTTCACTTTGCAGGCTAGCTGGGCAGTTGCTTCTGACTATTCATTATGGCTATCATTATGCCTGGGAGACGTCTCCTCCTCTTCCCCTAAGCTTTTCTTCTATCCCTGCAGAGATCTGGGTAAAAATGAGAACATTTCAGAACATGACTACCACACCAGCCACCTCAAGTTCGACACTGTCTACCCCTAGGTGTTTAGAGGAGGAGTCACATTAGAATGCTGAAAACATCTGCTGCAGGAAATTAGCTGTAGTGCTGAAAATTTAGCCCTTTAGACAGTAAAATAAGAAAATCTGAGCAAGAGGTATTTACCTGATAATCATTCACCCTGTAGATTGCATATTTACAAGGAATCACAAATAGATTGTATCCATCTCTATTCAGTTAAGGAGCAGTCCAATCTGCCAGCCAAGAACATGGTAAAGAATTCTCCCCGTTCCTCCTCTTCATGTCAAAGCATGTTCCTCCAGAGCTGCAAAACTGAATTATACGAATATGCATATTAACTAGATGATTATTTCTTTCATAAATTATCTATCTCATAATTAACTTTTACTTATTAATATGCTTATTCGTATAATTTAGCCTCCAGCTTTCAAAAAACTATAGTGGCAGATAACAAAAAGACTGGGAAGCCAGTATCATGATTCCTGTTAAACAGACTGGTTTAGTTTTATACCTGCTGAAAAGAGGCCATCATTGGACCTCACCATCATGCCTCATTTGCTAATGCATCAAAAAGCAAGTCAAAAAAATAGTTTTGAGGTTTTGGCCTGAATAAATTTGTTTAGATATCAACTGCAAGGCTAATGGAGGTAGCAGCCATATCCCTGAATATATTTTTACTATATATTTTTATAGTGTAGACAATTTTTTATTTCAGCTGATGGATTATTTGAAAGTTTTCAAAGTTCATCTTTCTGCTTTGGATGAGATTTTGCATTCCTTTCAGGCTAATTTCTTCCCTACTCCATCTCTAAACCATGTTGAACAGCTGCAGTAATAACAAAATGCATTTTTGCATCCTATTTCATATGAGAATTTCCAAGTGTTTGCAAACACACACACCTCAGCACATAAGTAAAATAATTCGGTATTATGCAAAAAGAACTGAATCTATTTTTGCACTCAGCAATATTCTCCTCTACTCGCAAATAAAAATACAAAAGTCAGGAATTTAGAGAGAACCGAGCCATTACTCTTCAGATAATACAAGTATATTCTTTGTACTTAAGCATTAGTTCCATACTATAGTAACTTCAGTAACTTATTTCATGAGAATTATGCAGATTTATGTCCAAATAATCAGAGTAAGTGATCAGCCATATTTCTTATCATTATACAGTTTAAATAGCCTTGAACGAAATATAATTTCACAGCTGCCTTGGGGTTTTTAAGCTCATGTTTTTTGCTAATCCAATTCTCAATCTTTCAAAACTTCCAAAAGTAAAGAGTATTCACCAAAATGAACACTGAATTTAAAAAATGCTGACTTTCATCCACATTGCTACAAAAATAAATAAAAACTGTTTACACACTTTCCCCGTAACATTTCACCTCTAAAGACAGAGTGAAAAATTTAAAAATGCTTTACTATCTCAACTCAAGCTTAAAAAAAAATAAAATAGAATGTTATATTAGAAAAATTTTAAGTCATTGTTACAACTGGAATAGCTGAAGTGTTGAATGTTAAAGTTCAGGGTTTATACAGGAAACATAAGAGTTTGCAATGAATTTACCTTTTTTTACCAATTAGACACAATACTACCAGTCCTCATTTGCAAAAGCACTGACACTCATATAGCACGTATTATGTAGTAACTGATGATTATGAGTTTAAGAAATTAAGTTTAGCAATTAGAATATGGAGTTCTTAATCAAAAATACCAGTTTTAGACGTTCTTTTCTCCTCTTGCCAAAGGAAGAGCTTGATGATCCAGGTTCTGATTCTTGGCCTCCTACTTTACCATTATCATCCTCCTCCTCTTCATCTTCATGAAAGCACCATTCTGGTAGCTCAGGTGGTGACGGTGCATCATCTTCATCTCCATAACGACGAAATAATTCCTTCAAATAGTCACCTTTATAAATACCTGGTGGTCTAGCCTGAGCAAAAGTTGCCACAGCAGCCTCAATACTGTCAAATAAAAATTGAAAATTACTCTGGATGCTTAATTTACATGTTTTAGTCATGCTATGCCTTAACAAACCTGAGATTTATTGGGACTGAGAATTAAAAAAAAAATTAAACTAGTAATTGCAAAAACATTCATTATATTTGAAACATCATGCCTGGCAACAGTTGCTCTTGCACAAGATTCTGCATAATTACGTAGGAACTGCGTATGTTCTCAGAAGTTACTGTAGCTTGCATTGCTTTGTCTCCTTATTGTAGCTAATAGTGGTCTGCTGGTCACCTAGGTGAAACTTTTATTATTGCTACAGAAAAGAAATGAGTGACACGTAGGTAAGTACTGAAGGACTGAATGAAGACAAAAAGACTAAAGAAAAAGTTGAACAAACTTAATGAAGAAAAATGCAAGTGCTAAAATTCAAATATGGCTACATTTTTCCCCCTAAGAATTATCTTTCCTTTCATTAGGGGTTTTACCATCACACTGGGAAAAGGCATCCTAATCTTTGAAATTACTTCTCTTTCCAGAAGTTTCCCATAAAACCTATAATTCGGGAGCTTTTTACTATGCAGCTAACACTTAAGTGCTTTAATAAACTGGAGATTGGATCACAAAAAAATTAGAAACCAAAACTAAGTCATGCACCTTTACTAGCCAACTGGAAAGCACTCCACAATATACAACAGTGAGCACAGCATAAGAGTTTTATTGTTGCTATTTTCGTAGATCTAATGAAAATGTTTAACAGAAACACTGGACATAATTCTGTCTTCAATTTGTCGTGGCTGTGTGGAACAGTAACACTCCATGAATCGACATTTAGAAATCTTGCTAAATAAAAGAGAGCATAAATCACAAAAGGTACATGCCTCTGTTAGGCTTCTTGACAAGCACAAATCTTAAAGCTGGAACAAAAGCACATATTACATGCTGTGAAAAGACTTTTATTCAGATAAGAAAATAGCCTGCCACTGGAACAGGGAAAACATATAGTTAAAATGGAAAATAGAATTTAAATACAAAACGCATTTTTTGCCTGATCTGTGCAGTATGGGAAGGAGCCTGAGAACTTTATGAGGCAAATATCCCAGAATAGACTGGAACACTTCCTAAAAACCAGTACATTTGCTTTTCTCTTCTGATCTTTGGAAAGGGTAGAAAACAAAACATTTTCCAGAGTGAGACTATCAGATGGTCAGTCATCAGATCTCAGAAATGACAGTTTAAGAATCTGAGTTATTTAGAAGGAGCTGTCTTCTCCATTCTGTTTTCTAAGACTCCTAATTTCTTCCTCACAATACATTTTTTATTTTGGTATCTTTCTTAAATTGTTTCACATGTTCTGTAATCAATCTCATTGAAAGGACAAAACAAACCAAAAGAGATGGGGCCTGAAAGATGCTCAAATTCGTCTCTGATGTTACTAGAACTCTATACTATTCTGGAATAGATGGTAATGAAAGCCAAAAGAGGCAGCACAGATTTCAAGCACAGAAACCTAGCTGAAAGAAAACATATTTTGCAAGTTCTAGAAATATTGTAGTCTTTGGGAAAAATGAGTTGTGAAAAAGAGAATCAAGTAAGGTATCACTGGCTGGAGAGCTTTCAGTCTGGATGACCTTTCTTTGAACTAACTATAAAATGTATCTCAGTATTCACGATACATCAGCAGCATTCCTATATCATATGCTTAAGAAATGAATATGGATGGATTTTTCCATCAGGAAAATCTTATTTTCTCATCAGCAAATAACAGTGCCTTATGTTAAAGAATGATATAAAAAACTGGATTAATCTTGATACAATACTTAGCATTAAATATCACCTTGCTGAAATTCATTCTTTTGCTGTGGACATTTTTTTTTCTCTTACTAGGTGATAGCTGGGTGTTCTGTTAAAAAAATCTGACAGATGAACAAACTTGAAACAATTAACTACCTTGCTATCAAGCAAAAAAAATAAGACATGGTTGTTAAGTTTTAAGGCTTTTCCCACAGAGGTTTGAAAATAAAGAGAGGCTGCATAAAAGCAGAAGATTCAAATGGATTCAAGTGCATTTCCTCTTCAGAACAAAGAACCAATTCTGAGTCTAATTATTGCATGCTGCTTTTAAATTGTTAGATTAAAAGCACACAAATTTGCTAGTTCATAGGAACAACTAGAATCATACTATAAAGATATTTGTACTGTGTCTCCTTCCTATAGTCAGCTAAGATTCTGCCAAGATTCAGCCACCCACTACTAATGGTGTTCTGTCTCCATTACTCCAATGTCTTTGTTCCAAGTTTACTAACAGACAACAATGACCTAATTCTTTTTGCAAACAGCTTGCACATACATGCTAAGCACCAAATAACTATGTCCAGTCATAAGAAAATGCAACAGAAGTAGAATTTTTTTCACTTAGAGGACCGTACTGGAAATATCATCAGAATGCTTAAGAGACTTGTTTAAGAAACACGCTTTCCAGGAGACCCTGTCAGCAAGGAAATAGTGTGTTTCCTGAATGCTACCAAACATGCAAAAGTCACGCCCACCAGCATGGTATAGGCATTTTTTTAAATTTTTTTTTTAAACTTGAAAAAGATCACTACTCTTTATGAGGGCACCAACATTTTTACATCACAAAAAAACCCCAGTTGAGTCTGTACAGAAGCATTCTGTAGGCTTTAGTCAAACAACAAGCCGGAAAGAAGGACTTTGTCTTCCCCGACCCTTCAGAAGCAACAGCAATGACATACTTGCTCTAGCTGACCTCTTCAGAACTCAAACCACAAACAAACAAAAAAAAAAAACCTTAACACAAACCTACATGAAAAAAAAGAAAAAGAGAAATAATCTCTCAGGCATGTCTGAACTCTACATTCTTACTCAAAATGTGGGACATGTCACAGGGAAGAGGTACAATACAATATATACACTCCTAAAAGCCCCCACACAGCAGGTACAGCTACTTTTGACCTATTGGACCTGGAAAGCTTGACTGAAATAGGCTAAGCTACCAAGAGATGATACGAATAATGATAATATAGGTTGTTTGCTCAAGATTAGTAGGCAGTTTTAAAATAACAGACAGCGAATACATTAGGATAGCTGTCAGGACAACGAGTGGAACATACTGAAGATGCGTTTGGTTAGTCTCCACAAATCCCTAGGAATTAACATTCAAAGTTACCTCCAGTCCAACTTCTCAACCAAAAAGGCACAGATCAGAAATCCAGTTCTGTTGAAACCATGTGTGCAATGGACACCTAGACAAAACAAGGAAAGAGCATCATCATTTGCAAGTAGTTTTAACAAACATGCTTTAGTTTCACAGCTGTGTTTTTGGATCCTTCCACCTTCATTAGCAACAAAGAAGAGTTATCTCCCTTCCTATCAAGGCAGGCCAGGTCAGAGAAGGCACATAAGCCTGAAAAGCAATTTATTACATTCTTTCTGCAAATTATTAGCAACAAAAGTATAGGATACCTGAGTTTATCCCAACTCAAGAGCACTAACTTAATGCAACTGAAATATGTCTAGTACAGATAAAATTCAAAGTATTTTTTATGACTGCTCAAATGCTTATCAGAAGACAATACAATCAAATTCAATAATTGAGCTTTTAGTGGACTCAACAAGCATTACATTCATTTCACACCATCAAGCATAAAAATGATATCCAGATTATCCTACCTCAAACTTGAAAGTGGTGTCAATAGACAACAATTCTATTTCAAAATTGCTATTACCATAGCTAGACCAGACTTATTAATTTGGGAAAAAAACCTACAAAAAGAAACCTATACAACAGTATAATCACCTTGAACTACTTATCTTTTCAATGTGGAGGGGGGGGAAAAAAAATTGTCTTCAGCCTCTATTTTACTGAGTTCATCCCCCATTGAAAGGAGGGGTAGAGTCAAATATATCGGAACATTTTTTTTTTCTCTCAAGGCAATAGCACCATCTAGTGATAAACAAACCAGCTTGAAAATCTGTGCTATTAAAAATGCTGTCAAGGATTCAGGCAAGATGTTGCCACTTCCTCATACTGCACTTTAAATTACAAATTTCAGAGAATTAAAATTTCCACTAAGACCAAACGCAATTAGTCTTAACACTAACGTATTTTTCAGTTGTGACCTTAGGCTTTTATTGATTTCCTTATTTTTCTAGCAGAATTAGTAAAGTAAATTTAGCGATAATTCACTTGATGCTTATTCAGATGAAATGTGAATATCTAGGTTTTTTTCTATATGCTCCCCTACACAGCAAGTATTTTTTTTAATAGAGATCCAAAAAATGCCTACAAAGAGTAGACTGATAACCAGAAACTTCATATGGGTAAACAGAAATATATATTAACTGTATCAGGATCGGGTTTTGTGCCCACCCTACCAAACTTCCCTTCTTAATAAGGGAAAAGGCAAAAACTACTATAAATTTCTTGGATTCATCCGTTCTAACCATTTAATAATATTAAAAACTGTGTAACTTGCATCAAATGAAATGAATTTTAGCTTCCTTACAGAATTTGTTTCCAGCAATCATTTCTCCTTTGTTTTCTCCTTAAGCAAATTTTTTGCATTTTGTTTCCTTAAGGCTGGCCAGGTATATTCCAATCCTTGAAGATGCAAAAATAAAGTTTCCATCCTATATTGTTCTAACTGAATAGAAAATTTTGTTCACTTTTATCATTCATATTTCAGTCTGTTTTCATATCTAATCTTGACACTGGCAATGAAATTGCACTCAATTGCTATCAATAAGTCCTGCAGCTGTTACTGCTACCAAGAAGGTTAAGTCAATAATTTTATACACATGACAAAGATACGAAGCATCTCAGCAATGAGACCAACAGCTTGGAAGGGAAAGATCACGCAGGGCGCAGTACTATCACTGCTGCAGACTGCTTTCGCTTCTGATAAAAATATCCTCCACACCAGTCCCTGTGATGCTCTGTCAGAGGAAACAAGTGTCCAGAACCAGAAACAACTTTGCAGTAATTCATGGAAAGGAAATGGACAATCCCAACATTTCTCTTTTATTATGAAAGCCTAAATCACAGGTTATTTTCAAGCTTAGTCAACATATTATTTTCTTCTTGATTCTTTCTAATTGGCCTTTTTTCCATAGAGGTGAAACAACCTAACAGAAGAACATTCCAAAATTCATAGAAGTCAAAAAGTTAGTGACTCAACACTAAAAATGGCATTTTAAAAGCTGAAATACCAGTGAAATGGGTCTGCTATTTATAGGATATCACCATGCTATCCATGCTCCATATAAATTGCTGACCATAACAATATTTCAAGTTCTGAAATATTGTTGGAGGACCAAGTGGAGGAACTGCGAAAGGAGAGTGAAAAATGAGGAACTGCTAAATGAGAGTGAGTGGGATCAGTCATCGGCAGTATTTCAAGTTCTGGTGCAAGTCCTGAAATATTGTTGATGACTGATCCCACTCACTGTCATTTAGCAGTTCCTCATTTTTCATATCACATACTTGTGTTACAGTTTAGAGCAGAACACATAGGTCTCAAATTAAAATTCCATTCTATGAAATAAAGAAATAAGAAAGTACCTAAAAGAAAACTATGTGAAAAACTGTCTGCCCAAATTACTTCTCTCAAGCATTGAAGAAAAAAACAAAACAAAACAAAAAACGATTATCGGTGGTATCCTGTGACAGAACAAGAAGCAATAAGTACAAACTGAAATACAATAAATTCTGTTTAAACATAAGAAAAAAAACCCTCTATATTGTAAGGACAAGCTAACAATGAAAGAGGTTGCCAGAAGATGTTGTGGAGACTCCAAGCTTGGAGATGGTCAAAACCCCCATGGGGCATAGTCCTCAGCAAGCCGCTTTGGCTGGCCCTGCTCTAAGGAAGGGCAACTGACCAGCTGATTTCCACAGGTCCCTTCCACAACCTCAACTACTGTACAAATCTATGATTCTCTATGAATCTTAAACTGTAGGAACATACCAGCTTAGTTTACCAAGCTCTTATCAATGACACCTACACAAACAACTGTTCCATGCACTGCTAAGTCACACAGACACTCAGATTCAGGAAAGTTGCAGAATTATCATCAAAGAGGCTTGAGGACAACACCCATTCTGACTCTGGAAACTCAGCTGCAAAGTTTTTTTCTTGTTTCTGACAGTTTGCAGATAGAGCTGAACATTAGTATGCTTAACAGAAATCAGAATAAAATGGGGTTTAATTTAAAACTAGAAGCCATCCAAATTAAACTGAGAACTTATTTTGCTCTGGGTAAAAAAAAAAAAAATTATCCTTAAGAACATTCAAATATTCACTGCGAGACAGTACACCACAGAAGAAAAACTGAGCCTAATATCTACTACCAGTTTCCAGCAATTAATCAGCTACTTTGTGAGATTTGCTCAAGAATCTCTGATCATTCCGTTATCAAATATGACTTCAAGTAAACCAGAGCATCTAATGCCAAAACAATACTTAGGGAATACATAACTTGCATTTGCATCAGCAGAAGTTACAAAAACACAATGCAAGTAATATGTATTTGTAGACAGTTCTTAAGCCTGTATATTCTTCCACATTAAGTCAACAGCTGTAATCAAATTGATGGATGTAGAAACATACTAGTTTCTGGAGTAAAAGCAATTAAATCTATATATGCATAAACATTGTACTGAGGAAATTGCTTTGTTTAAACTTTTAAGAATAAGAGACTGCGGTTATGACTAAATATGAAATACATTAACAGTAAAAACTAATGATGGATATAAGATGGATGTAATGGATATAAGACGACATACCTATAAGCTCTGACGGATTCTTGTCACTGAAGTGTTCACATACACGGATAAATGTTTCCGTATTCTCAGGTGTAGGGCATTCACCATGCCTGAAAAACACAGGAAGACACAGATTAGGAGACAGCTGGTGGGAAAGGGAAGAGGGGAAAAAAAAAATTATTTCAGTGTGATCTTTCAAATTAAAACCTAAATATTAAAAAGTGCAGACAACTTACCCTTTACACTGGAGCTTTATATATTTAATTCCCTCTTTCTCTATATCATTCCTATCATAGAATCTCGTGGTGTTGGTCAAGTCTACCAGTAAACCCATTTTAACCTAAAAAAATATAAAATAAAAAATAAACTTTTATATGTGGTTCAAATATCAGCACATAAATAGTAAATGGCTAATAACACCCAAATTAAAAGCAATAGTAGGCTACAGTTACAAGTTTAAAAATTATTAAATATTGCACTTGTTCATAAAAATCTATATTTTACCAACATCACAGTCATCTGTGTTTCTTTGTAAAAGGTGGTGTCTGAATTAGCAGTAGCCATCAATTCAAAAACTTCAATTTGTTCCCACCAACATTTCTAAATAAGAAAGATCTGCAAACAGCAGAAAAGTATCTGGTAAAGAACTGTTTTAACATGTTAAAAGACAAATAAGGTGAAAACAGGTGCTCTTATGCTTTAGGCAGAACAATGTTAAACACTGGCACAGTGGAAGTACATTAAGAAAAATTATCTACTGAGACATATATAAATATACTCTCAGAAAAAATAACTCATCTTAATTTACCCATCCATTAAATCAGAGTGCAAAACAAATGAACACATTTTCAAGTTTAAAAGAAAAATTTCCTTAAATTCTCAGAAACATTTCATTCAAAGCTAAAATGTGAAACAACTCGGAATCTTCAAATCTTCTTGGAAAAAATGCTGTATCTGACAGTCTGGAGAAAGGGAAAAAAGCCATGAGGAAAACAACCTTTAATAAAAGCATGAAGACAGATTAAAAGGTAATACTGTTTAATACATCAAATTGTTAAAGGAGAGCTTCAAGAAGAAATGCAAGTGATTTGCAGAACATAGTTTCACATCCCCCATCCAAAAGCAGGAGAAATCCAACTCCATTTTAGTGTTGAAAACTCAAAGCCAATTCTCAACCCCACTGTTCCCAAATACCAGCAGCTTCAAATGTTGCCACCAGAAGCCTCCAAACTTCCCCAAAGTCCTGCTACAATGAATTATCACTGAGAAGATGCGTGAAAGCACAGAAATTAATTTTATGTCAAAGCTTTTAAGCTCAAAGAATACTCACAGGCTTTTCCCTCACCTTTTAGAAATTACTCTTTTGAACATACAGATTTCAGTTTCCTGACTAACATGTAGAAGCCAGGAAAACACTACAATGTACTTCAGACCCAAATTGTCACCAAGCATTTGGGATGTTGCATTTAATTTGAATAGGAGAATGAAATATAGCAAAGCGTCTGCTAGAGAGGAAATTCTGAACGACAAGACTCTAGGACTTCTGGCCTGCTATTCCTTTGCAATTATTACGAATCATTTCAATCATATACAAGTGAAGATCTCGTGAAATGACACTGTTCCTCACACATTTCATGGAGCAGTAAACCAAATAGGCTATAATTTAGCCAAAGCTATAAAAGCATGTATGGCATATAGAGTATATAAGGCCTGAAAGCAGCTTCCTTGCTTACAGAAAGCATAAAAATTTGCGCTCTCAGTTCAGGGGATTAGCTGCACACAACACATTGCAATTTAGAGAGTGCAAGGCAAGAGAAAAAGATAAGGACACTTTTAAAAAGCAGGGGGATTATATGTAACATATCAAAGTATACAATTATGATGATCCAAAAATCCATGCAAAAAAACACTGGCACCACAGGAATCAAAATATTTCAGTCACTGACCAGGTTTATGCTATCCTTGTCCTGACCAACCACAATTCTCACCTATAGAATAGATTCTAGTACACATACGTTCATCATGCAAGTGCTTTGCTCTGTTCTGAAGCCCTGACATCACACCAGTCATCACAGTCATTCTCTCAGTCATGCTCTCCTAAGTTTGCTCCTGGAAAGTTCTTGATAAGAACCGATTTTTGAAAGACTATCTAAACTAAAATAGTCACCCACTGGAAAAAACTTTTTCCAGCCAATGTTTTGCATGAATCACATCTTTCAGTCCACCACACCCACTGAATGACACAGCTTTGGAAGAAAGAATAATTTTAAATTGTTGAGCAACTTCTTACTAAAATATACATTTATTTCTTAAAAGGACTGTTGCAACACTAAAACCTTAGACACCACATTGAAACACAATTGAAATTCATTTTTCTTACTTCTAATTGTAAAAGATGACCGGAGAGAAGGAGAAAAAAAAAAAAAGCTCATCAATAGCTTGAAATTCTCATCTTCTACATACAATAATATCAAGATCTTCAGACTACCTCCATTCTGCTCATACTTATTTTGGCTAGGTTCTCCATGACCTCCTACAGCCATAAAAGCCTTCCTCCTCACTTTCTCACATTCCAGCTATCTCCAGCTATTAATGCCTTATGTGCGCACTCTGCTGCTGCTGTGCAATTAAATGGGCTTAGCTAAGTTCCCTTTGTTTGACCCCAGAAGTTTCCCATTAGATGTTGGAACTTAAAAACATCCTCCCCAGGAGGGAGGGAGCATACTACAATACACTGAATTCTCTCCAGACCCATGATTTTTTTCTTCCATTTCTTTTTTGAGGAAATAGTTTAAATCAGTGATTTAACTGTGAAAACAGTAATGCGGCTGAAAACTGATAACTAGTTTTCCTAACAGGAATATTGTAACTTGAGCATACTAATTGCCCAAACATCCTTTTAACTAATGTCCTAGCTTTTCATAACAGAAATAAAACTACCTTTTATAAAGCATAAACAGTACTAACCTACCTACTCAAGAAAGAAATAAAAACAATAAAATTATTCATACTGTCATCCATCACTCCTGCAAATTTTTTTCATGAGACCGTTAAGATACTATGCCAATATTGACAATGGGAAGAAAAAGGGGGTTGCTATCCCTTATCAAATCAGTTTGTAACATTCAGATTTTCAGCCACCAGTTCCATGAGAAAAAGGAATCACACAGGACACTTGTTAGAGAAAGTTCTTCCCAGACAGATGTTGTCTTAATTGCTGAACTGGTACCTTCAAGAATCTGTGGTAGCAGCAATATCTCACTATAACCAAAATCCAGATGTAAAAGTTTCTGCTGAAGA
Organism: Balearica regulorum gibbericeps; assembly: GCF_011004875.1. NCBI lineage: Eukaryota > Metazoa > Chordata > Aves > Gruiformes > Gruidae > Balearica > Balearica regulorum. The sequence continues at coordinate 40,875,957 of NC_046186.1, forward strand.
TTCTTATTTGGGAGATAAATTATATGGACTCAAGGTTCATAACCAGGTTTCACAAGTGATTCCTTCTGCAAAGTATTAGCAGTAAAAAATACTGCAGTAAGATGGTAAGAACCATGCACAATGAGCTACTTTTGCCTTGGGAAAATCCACTTTTCAAGGTCTCCTTAATTGCACATTCATCTCATTGCCAGATTGGTGGTAGACTGCTGTGCTACAAATACTGCACTCCAGCAAGCCACTGCACATCTCGGCAAATAAAAAAATTGTATGTTTTCAAATAGCAAACATTTAGCAACAATACCAGGGTGCAAGACAACACAATAGATTTGATGAGAACAGAGAGTTTGAGAAAAATTGTATGTTCTGCTTTTTAACCAAAATTATCAAAATATAAGTGGGGATCCTCATGCTGGTAATCGTACTACCAGATTCTAATCATCTGATGTCACTCAAGACATTATGAATTTGTAGTGTTACAATAGAACCGATTGATGTGCCTAGTGGAAGGTCTATGAAGGCTCACCATGATTTCTGTTTTGGTGACAAATCACTAACAAGCAAAAAAGTCAGAAATTCTGAATAAGTCTCTCAACTTCTCTATAACTTCAAAATATATACAGAATTTCAAATTACATCAAACCATGAATAAGACTGGTTTTGGAAAATTTCTAGGTATGCCCATTAAAGCCTGTCAGAGTCAAAAACAGCATAAGGCATAAAAGAGGAACTCAAGCAGAATTTAGATGCATAGATTCAAGAATTCAGACAAGAAAAATCCTACCTGTTCTAGCACCTGAAAACAGGCACATACACTTCACTGGTAGTACTTTCTTATCACATTAGCCCACAGGTACTCCTATCAGTGCTACACTAAGTAGCTCACCATCTACTTCATATCTAAGCCTAAATAAGATTAAGAAAATTAAGATTCCAATATTTTAGTCACGTGATTCTTCTGATGTTTAAGATCTGATATTGCTAAACAAGTTCAGAATTAATTTAACTTAGATCAACAGGAAAAAAAAAGAAAAAAAACCACAGAAAAAGTGTCACTAGTGTGCTTAGTTTTACAAAACAGTCAAAAAAAGGTGCTAACCTTCTATATAACAATTTAATAAACACATTAAAAGAATTAGGTTTAGGCCTTTCTTTGCCTAGGAAATTCAAAATCCCATTTCCCACATCTCCAGATGCACTGGACTGGGCACAACACTTCACACACCTACGTGAAAGGCTGGAAAGGTCCTGTTCCCCACCTTTATTGTCAAAGTTGTGCTACAGTGCAGAACAATGTGCAAGTTGAAGTAGACAGACAGAAATGGGCAAAACAGAGAATGCAGTAATAAGCCAGAAGCACAACTCTAGAAGCCAGTGATAAAAGCATCCACCCACCTTCCTGGGCCCCAATCCACGCTCCTAAACTTTTTTCCTCTTTATGCATTTCTTTTTCACTATAAAATCCATAAATTGTTTTCTTCCACACTTGGGTATCACTGGTTAGATACCATAAAGCATTCTAAGCATCAAAAGAAGAAAATAATGCATTGAAACTAGAGAAGAGTTCTATGAAATTCTCCTTTCACTTTTAAATGCTTTCACTCCTGTAAGCAAAATTGCAACTTAACATATCCATATGCAAGAGTCATTTGTAAAACTACCAACTCGGACTACCTGACTTTTGACAATGACATCTCTCCAAGATGCAACAGTAATAACAGAGAAGAGTGACATTCTTGCTGCTAATACAGTGAATGAGCAGGAGGATTTTGCATAATTCAGGCCTGTAAGAAAGTACTTTTGGAAATTTAGGAGTTGCAGAGAAAACTTGAAAATGTAAACAAAGAGATATATTTCTGTACAGGTGTCTCAAAGGAAGCCATCAACCACTTTTTTCTTAAATCTGAAAAGCAACATTTGAATAAACATTAATAATTAATGTTTCAACTACTAGAAAATTTAACTTTACCTTCAGACTCTTCAAGTAGTTGGATAGCATACTCGGGTGAAAACGATTTTCTTCAGCAACCTGTTCATCATATCTTGGTCCTAACATTGTCTTCAAAGGTAAAAACTTCCCTATGAAAGACAATCAAATTTTGCAGTATTTTATGTACACGTACACTTACAACTTAGCAATTTCAAAACAACATGCTGAGCAGCTTTAGAGGTTCACCTTAAAAGAAAAATAATTACAGGAAAAGTATCAATAAGAGTTGAATTGGTATATTTTTTAGTTATAAGTTCTCAGAATTCATAAAAAAAGTTTAAAAGTTTAAAGGAAATACAGGTCAGCTCATCTAAAACAAAGTAATTTAACATTTTTAGCCAGCTTTTAGTGTGATTTAAGCTGCAGAGCTACAGTGCAAAACAGAATATAGAAAACTTAAACTTGGTACAGTTAAAACATGAAAATAGCATGTTAAATTACAGTTTGTTAGCCAACCATGTAAAGATCAGCTTTTATTACCTGCAAACATAAAACATGGTAAAGATTGCTGCAAAAAAACCCAAAAACATTTGGTCCAGAACATCTATGCACTACTGATCTAATGTGCTCCTTAAGGCTTGTTGGAAGAGTTCTGCAGCAGTGTTCAACCTTCCCTCCAAAACACAACGCCTACAGTTGGTTCAAACATCGGCAAAGCTACAAAACCACAACAAAAACTTCCTGGAATTAGTACCTACTGGACTACAACCATCACTCCCTAGAAACTAAATTTTTCTTTTAATACTGATTTTATTTTTAATCTATCATATCCACCACAGAACATCAGCAATAATCTCATTGGAGATCTCCAGCTTTCTTTCTGAACCCCAGCAAGCTAGAGGCATGTCCTTCCCTCCCAGTGGAGCAAGAACAGGTATTTGAGCAGGACATACTGACCCAACAGCTCCTCCTGCATTTGCAGACAGACAAGCACTTAGAGCCCAGGTCACTGCCACCATGTACATCTGCCTGGGAAGCAGCATACCTCCTCCCATGCGCAGCTGAGACCCTGCACTGCAGATACTTGTGGAAAAGGAATTCAAGTTGATAGTAAGAAAGAGACCTGGCATACCTGCCCAGCCACGCTAAGGTTAATGACATAAGCAGGGAGTAAAATTGGGAGAACCTCAGCATTGCGAAATATCTATGGAAATATTTAAATGCATTATATCCCAAGACTGACCAAAACAACACCCAAAACAAACCCCACAAAAAATTATTACCCTTTCCTCCCTTTTTTTTCCCTACTAGATCCTGAGGTTGTCAAATTATATTTCTAAAATGCTCCTAATAGCAATTAATCTACCTATTTCCTAGACAAAAAAAGAAGTTCATTCTATATATGATCACTTTTTTTTTTAACTTCAGAAACTTTTAAAAAGCTTTTCCTACTTAGAAACACAAATACCCACACAATATTTTGAACTAAGGAGAAACATAACACCTTTCTATACTATTTCTTAAACCACCTGATGCCTCCGTTCAGCTGTGTAACGTACAGTAACGGTCGCCATCCATGAGTCTTTACCCAGTATTTAAATGTTCAGTTTCAGATGAAGTGAATCAGCACATCCAGCACTAATCCTAAAAAATTCTTCTAAATTACTCATCAAAATACTGCTTTCTCATCAAGACAGAACATTGCCTCATAATAAACAAAATCCTCTTGTTTTCAGCAAAACAAAACCACATGGAATGAAAAGACACTAAAATGCCCATTGTATTCAGCTAGAAATCAAGTTTTGAGACAGAAGCTCACTAATCTTTGGAAAAATAGAAAAATGCATACAATTTTAACTAAATGAATGCTGCTAAGAGGTTTCGCTATACAATAAAAGTTCATAGAGTTCTCTGTAGCCTTAAATTCTATCAAAACATCTTATGTAGTCTCAAATAAGCATTTAACTTCTAGGAAAGACATTATAAACCACGTAAGACAGATAGTTATGGAAACTGAGAAGCTTTACACAACTTGTTAGCTCAGGATTAGTGTTGATCAGCAACACAAGAAACACCTTCACTGTTAACACTTGTCTGAGATCATTCCAACCTTTACAGCTGAAAGTTATTCGGTCACAAAGTCAACATACACATTAAATGGTAATAAATTTATAGTCACTTCAACTTATTTGACTGTTAGAAAAACTCCTAAACTCACTCTACTTCCCTCTGCCTTTTCATTCCACCAGTTATACATGCTCCTCCTGCTAGGCTACCTCCCCTCCATTTCCTCATTTCTTGATCTACCTACCTAATTTTCTTGCTTCTTTGCGTTCCCTGTCACCTTCAACACTATCATTCAGCCTCTCTCACTGTTAACCCTTCCACATTAATCTGTAATCTTCTTCTGTACAGACCGATTATGCAAATCCTAATTTTGGATGATCTAAATGCAAAAATCTATCATTGCTGTAAGTTTTGCAAAACACCAAGCATGCTTGAACATGTTTTAACTTTGCCACTTGCCATTCCCATCCTAATACATCCACTCATCCCTTTTGGATCATGAAGAATGTACCTAGACACCTTTTTTTTTAGCCAAGGCATTCAATTAGGAAAAGGAGCTGCACTGTCAAAAGATTCAATGGATACATAAGAAAACTACAGTCCTATAAAAGATGCTGGGAAAAGAGAATAGAGTTGGAAAACAGTGCCGGAAGGTTAAGATTGTTTCCTGTAGCATTTGATTAGAGACTACACAATCATACTGAAGACTCTCCTGTTCTCTATCTTCTAGAACAGAGAATCAGAAGCAAACTGATTACAGAAGTAAAAGTCATAATTCTAATAACCCATAACTATAAAATAGATTTGTCATCATCATTGGATATTTACACACAAAAAGATTGCATGTGATTCTCCCAGGGGAATATAAATTTAAATAATTTATTTTGCACTGAATTTAGGCTATCGGCAAAGTCAAATATCAAACACAGGGCTTTGCTGCTTCTGTTTTTTTCCAGTTATTTTTCATAGTGGTGGTGTTGCATGTAGTCTGGAGGCATTCTTACAGAATCCCAGAATGGTAGGGGTTGGAAGGCACCTTCCAATCCCCCCTGCTAAGACAGGATCACCTACAGCAGGTTGCATCTGGGATGGGTTTTGAATATCTCCAGAGAAGATGGCGTCCAGGCAGGTTTTGAATATCTCCAGAGCAGGAGAGCCTACAACCTCTCTTGGCAGCCTGTTCCAGGGCTCTGGCAGCCTCAGAGTAAAGAAGTTTTTTCTCATATTCAGGTGGAACTTCCTGTGTTCCAGTCTGTGCCCGTTGCCCCTTGTCCTGTCACTGGGCATCACCAAAAAGACTCTGGCTCCATCCTCTTGATATCCACCCTTTAGATATTTATAAGCGTTGATGAGATCCCCCCCTCAGCCTTCTCTTCTCCAGGATAAACAAGACACAGCTCTCTCAGCCTTTCCTCATATGAGAGATGCTCCAGTCCCCTCATCATCCTTGCAGCCCTCCACGGGACTCTCTCCAGTAGTTCCCTGTCTGTCTTGAACTGGGGAGCCCAGAACTGGACACAGAACTCCAGATGTGGCCTCACCAGGGCAGAGTAGAGGGGCAGGATAACCTCCCTCGACCTGCTGCCACGCTCTTCTTCATGCACCCCAGGGTACCACTGGCCTTCTTGAACATGTTCATTCTCTTCTCAGTAGGAGACCTTGATTTATTGTCTGATTTTCACTCTGATTTTCTTCTGAGCACCGATAATACCTTCCTGTTCACCACCAGGAAAAGACAAAGTAGTCTAGTCAGCATTCCCTGCAACATTTGAACGCCTTTACATCACTCTGGAAGTGACGAGTATTTTAGTAGAGAACATTTACTGTCACTTGGTAAAATACTAAAACCCAGCTCTCTGGAAGTATTTAGTTGCCTAACTTTTACAAATTGCAGTTTGGTGGTATCACTGAGAAACAAATCTTATATGGCAGCAAACAAGCTGCCTGCCAAGGTTAGAAGAGAGCTGTGAATGCATGTAATTTGGTTCCAATTCAGGGAAATTCTGTAATTAGATTTTGAAAACAATGGCTCTAGGGTTTTCTGGGGGTGTTAGGGGTTTTTTTTCCTTTTTTTTTTTTTTTAATAATTACATTTCTCTGCAATATAATCTAACATTATTCCTCTGCAGTAAGCACTATCTTCCTAATTTACATTCTTGAGTTTTTCTAAACTGTGACTGCTACATATATATTAAAGATCTTGAGTATGATCTCATGTTGTGTTCCTCTTATAACAGAAAACAAAATTTCCCCACCTGGTAAATTTGCTATGTGATCTTTGTAGAGAAGCTTGAAAATCCTCCTTGTCAGTGTGCATATAAGCCCCTTCTGGCAAGTGTCATTAAGCTACAGAAAATCTAAGCTTTACTTCTAAGAAAGATTTCTAAGCTTTCTGAGTAATATGGACAAGTATAAATGAGGCAGTAGCAACTATCTTTGCTACAGTTATACCCTACATATTATGCTAAAGAAGTGTTGCAGTTAAAACTGACTGCAAGTCAACTTTAGCCTCCACGCATAAGCATTTGAAAATCAAATAAATTCTTCATGTTGAACTAGACAATCTGACAGTAACAATGTGATATTTTACATGGATATCAAAGCATTCCGTATCATTAGTGCACCTAAACTAAATTATTACAATAATTGTAACTCCTCAATCGAATTTTCAGATTAACTTCAAAATGTTACTGGAACCTTGACATCTGATGATTATCTACTTCCACAATTAAGTTCAAATTTGTCAAATAGTTTTGGTAAGTCAATGTTAAAAACCATTTTGCAAATTAGTTACCTGTATAACAGATAGTATTTCTTTAGGTTGGAAAATAGGTAAAAATTATAAAATTAAGAGTCCAGCATGTCAGAGCATACACATCAAGTGGATAAATCTGAGAGATATCAAAGTGAACAGTGTAAGACTTCAAATTTCCTACATATACCTTCTCAAAATCTGGCACATCTTTTATCTTTTCTTAAAACTTTTAAGTCTAGAACATACAAGTGAAAAACACTACAAATAACACAGTGTTATTTGCTGTGACATGAAGCTGTCAACTCAATAGGTAACAGTAGTCACTAAGTATTTATGACCATGGTATGCTTAGACTGAACAGTGATTAAGAAGACTAGACCATGTGAAGTGACCAATGTTAAGACAGGGAAATTTTAATAAGACGAAATAGTAAAATCCAAAATTAAAAAAAAAATAAAAAAATAAAACAACACCCTAGAAAGTAACAGTCTTCTGTTTCAAGAACAACTGTGCTGGGTCAAAGCATCCACTTCACCTCGTATCTCATCACCAAAACAAGTCAATAACAGATGCCTAGGAAAAAGTGTAAGATGATGACAATGACAATGCATCATCAGATTATTCTCCCCAACTACAACAAGCTACAGCTCAGCAACTTCCTGAAACAGAGGCGTTACTCTTCTCTTTATGGTGCTATCTCTATAACCATACACTATATGGATATTTTTAGTAAGATCTCACCGTTCTGCATGTCGCAAGTACATCTAGAACAGGATTAACTAACATGAATCAATAGAAGGAGACTGAAAGAAACTGCTGAGACACCTCTCATGTCTTTTCTTCAATATCTTGCTAGCACTCTCCATGGCAAAAATAAAATGGACTGTGTTTTCGCTGGTTATAAAAAGTAGGTACCTGCAGAGCTGGCGATGCCAAGGCAGTAAGGCTGAAGCAACCCGATCACCTCAGATCTAAGAGTTTAGAGAAAGCTCTTTTCATGAAGTACGTGATTGAGGTGCTACCACAGTGGAATAAATGTGAAAGCGTTCCATGCTGAAGAACTGCTGTACCATAAAACCAGAAAGTGGCAGCAGAACACCAATATTTAAGGAAGTAAACTGGAAAATAATGGGAAACATAAATCAATTCACCTCATTCAAAATGAAGGGTCCTGTTAACCTGAATGAACCCAATCTCACAAACAGAAGACCTGCAGACCTCATTAGCACTTCTATTTGAGGTCACCTAGAAATTCTAGATGCCACAATCAATAACACAAGAGGGTCATGACCAAACACTTGATGAGTATTAGTCCACAGAAGCCAGACAAACCTTGCTCAGCAACATCACTACTATTACACTACCAGATGGGAATAAAGTCATGGACAGATGCTTAGAAATTTGACTGAAATGCTAATTAAAACTAGAATATAACACATCTGGGAGACAGTACTAACATCAATAAACTCTAAAAATTATGTCTCAACAAAACTGTTAGATGTCTTTGAATTTAAAATAGCAAAGAAGGAGAGAAAACTGATGGTTTACTATGACTTTTGGTAAGTTGTAGACACAAAAAAATAAAAATCAAGTGAACGAAGATAAGAATACATTACAATAAAGCAGCCAAAGAAATGAACCAACCACTTTTTTTTTGTGTGTGTGTGTGTGCAGTAACTTCTTGTGCATGATCGCACCGAATAGAAAAGAATTACCTTGCAGCTGCTGAATAAACAAACACACCAACAGTGATGGCACAGCAGATGACATGCTGATAGAGTAAGCAAGAATGCAGTTTATGTTAATATTTTTGAGAAGCCATGGCTTAAAAGACAAATAAGCAAAACAATTTCTAGAGATCAAGAACTTACTGAGAAGAAAAACAAAGAATGAAGAGTCATTAGTCTATTTTTGTGGTGGTCAAAGGCTAACAACCTAGGCTATCAAATCTCTTCTGAGATACAAAGCAATGCATTTGCCAGCGGTCAGGGAAAAGAGACAACGGAGATGAGAAATATGACAAGGCTGTTATTTAATTGAGTCAAGTTCAGAAAAATATAAGGAACTTGAAGAAAATGAGTAACCCACAAAATGAACAACTGAAATTAAATACTGATAAATGCCAAATAATGCATGTTGATAGGAAGATTAAGCCTACTTAGATGTCTCACCAGGTTCTGAATAAAACTGTAAACAGTCATTGACGTCTTCAGTTCCACAACAAACTGGCATCAAAAAAACCTAAGATGATGATGCAGAGATGTGGGATGGAAAATGCAGGAATCGTAACTATTAAGCAAACCATGGCACAGTGCCATCTAGTATAGCATACTGAGTAGTAAATGCTGTGGTTTGAAAAAAAACCTTTAAATTATCACAGATAGGATGATGAAAGGAGTGAAACCTAGAAAACGTTGGGGGGGCAAAAATGGGGTTTGGAATTGCTTACCTTATAAAGGAAAGAACTTGAGAAAACTAAAAAGAGCAAAGTTTGTTTACTCTATCTCACACCAGGCAGCAGGAGAAATATTCGTCTTAAGTCAGTATGGTAGTTACCTCACAATCAAAAAATGTGTGTTTACATGATAACTAATTCACTTGCCACCAGATGCCAGCAAAACTAGACACCTAGCAACAATCGAGACAGACAGTGTATTAAAGCTAAGAACATCCAAGATGACAGCAATTACTGACAAAACCTGGAAAACACGCAAAACTTTGGTGTAGAGCACTTTAAAGTCATTCTCCAGCTAAACAGCTTAGGAACACACCAGTGACTGACAGGTCGCTGTCAGTCGGCCCAGTAACAGATCAACACTAATAAACATCAGAGCCTTCAGGAAAAAAAAAGAAAAAAAAAAAACCAAAAAAACCCAACCCAACAAGAGGCTGCACAGGGGACTCCTCAGGGCTGAAGTATGCTCCAGCACGGCAGCTTCTGCACGCCCGGCTGCCGTCTCTGTCATCAGACATGACAGACGAGAAAAGTTTTAGTTCTAAACTTAACCGGTGCGAAGCCAGACCCCAGCATTAATGCTCCCATGGGCAGGAGGGAGCCTGTACCCCTCCAAGGGAGCCGGGGCGAATCAGTTTCGGGGGCTGCACCAGCCGAAGGGAAGGCGAGCCCCCGTACTGAAGGCAAAGCCCTGCTGCGGGCTGAGCTTTAGGGAAAAGAACCGCCCTACGGGAAGCCAGCTTCGGGACAAACACCGGCCCCGGGAGCTCGCGGGGGGGAACGGCCGCCCGGCGCGCCCACACCAGCACAGCCGCTGCCCCGGGACAAAGAGCCCCGGCCGGGCTGGAGGGCGAGGGGCCGCGGCGGCCCCAAGGAGGCCCCCGCCCGCCCCGCGGCGCTGAGAAGGACGGGAGTTGGGGGGCCGGGACCGGCGGGCAGGGGAGCACAGCGAAGGGGAGGGGGCCATCCCCGCTGCCGCCACACAGCCGCCCCGGGGCAGGACCGGGCCGGGAAGGGCCAGGCGCTCACCTGCCACGGGCTGCCCCCTCCTGGGGCAGTGGAGCCAGCGCGGCGGGATCTTGTTGTAGGACATGGCGGGGCCCGGGCGGCCGCCGCCGCTGCCCGCCCGCCCGCGGGGGGGGAGGGAAGGGAGGGAGTGCGGGGCCGGCACGGCCCCGGGGCGCTCAGCAGCGCCAGCGGCCCCTCGCCCGCGGCGCCTTCATTCAGACCCAGCTCCGCCTCAGCCGCCGCTAGCCCACAGTGCACCGCAGCGGCCGCGGCTGCTTCCGCTTCCGGGTCACGGCCGGGGGCTCGCTGCGCTGGGGGCCGGGCCGGGCTGAGCCGGGGCTGCTGCCCCGGGCAGCGGTAGGGAAGGCGGCTGGCGGCGCCGGGCCGGGGCCTTCGGGAGGGAGTGAGGATGGCGGTGAAACAGCCCCGTGGCAAGTCTCAGGCCGCGGGACTCTTCACTCGCCGCAGGGTAGCGGGAAGGGCGGGGAGAGTGAAACAGAGCGTTTCGCGGTGCCGGGCTGTGCAGCTCTACAAGCCTGACTGAGGTGTTGGCCGAGCTTTGTTTTCCTCGTCTTCGAGAAAGGCGTGTTGGGGCGGGAAAAATTCCCAGTGAAAAGTGAGGAAGGTTTTTCACTCGAAGAGGCCAGCCCAAACTAAGAAAGGCCCGGAAAGGGGGTAGCCTGGGAAGAGAGGTAGTGACACGCTGCCGCGGGCCCCTCCGAGGGAGAGCTGTGGGGCCAGCGATGACAGACCAGCAGGAGCCCAGTGGGAAGCAGGTGGAGGGCTCACTTGTGCGACAGGAACCGGAGCTGCGGGACGTGCTGGCAAAGGCTGTTGCGTGTGTTAAGAGTTTACACGGGCTTCAGGGGAGACTGGGCAGGTACTTGAGAGAGAAAGTAATTGAAGGCTACAAAAGTAGTAGCAGACTGTCAGGCTCGGGAAACATCCGGAGCGGAAAATAGCTGGAGGCTTGGACAGAGATGCTTGCCTTGCTTTTAGTTTTCCCTTTTAGGTGGGACTGGATGTGGAAAAAGATGGATAACTGCTCCAGCTAATAGCGCAACTATTATAGTCTGCATGTAATAGGTTTGCTAGTATGGCCGAGATGCCTCCTCTTTCTTTTGGCAAAAGGCATGGCCAGGAAGATTAGGCTTGCAGATAGGTTAATGTAATAAAAACTATGTTTCTATACAGAATCCCAGTGAAAATTCTACATGGGCTTAAAGCAGTCTACTTATGTGGACTCAGCGGAAGAATTGTAGCCTGGCAGTGTTTGCCTATGTGAAAAGAATGTTTAAGGTGGTGGTGTGGTTTAACTCCAGTAGGCAGCAAAGCCCCATGCAGCCACTTGCTCACTCCCTCCTGCAGTGGGACAGGGGAGAGAATTGGAAGGGTAGAAGTGAGAAAACTTGTGGGATGAGATCAGGATAAGGAAAAACAAGGAATTCATTCACTACTTCCCATTGGCAGGCAGGTGTTTAGTGATTTCCAGGAAAGCAGAGCTTCATTGCTCACAATGGTTACTTGGGAAGAAAAAACACCATAACTCCAAACATCCCCTGCTTCCTCCTTCTCCCACTTTTTATTGCTGAGCATGACATCATATGGTATGGTATATCATATCATATGGTCTGGTATATCCCTTTGGACAGTTGGAGTCAGCTGTCCCAGCTGCGTCCCCTCCCAAATTCTTGTGCACCCCCAGCCTACTTGCTGGCAGGGCAGTGTGAGAAGCAGTGCTCAGCATTAGCTAAAACATCCCTGTGTTATCAGCACTATTTTGGTCACAAATCTAAAATGCAGCACCCTTCGAGCTACTGTGAAGAAAATTAACCAGCCAAAATGACTTCAGTGAAATACTAGGAAACAGCAGCAATAGATTATTTTTGTAGCCTATTTTTCAGTTACTTACATTTCAGTACTGTTCTGTCTGGACTGTCTGTTTTTCGATAAGCCAGGTGTGCTACCTTTCCAAGTCAGCTGGTGCAGCAGCTTGCAGAACTAACCACTGTTGTACGTACAGATACAATAGGAAGCCCATAGGATCTGTGAACACATCAAAACAACGGAAATAATTTGATCTGTCTAGAGTTTATGACAAACTTCATTATACAGTTGACTATGTTTCCTGCTGCATTTTATCACTCTAGATTTTATTAGACACAGTTTCTTCCCTAGAATATCCTGTCATAGTAATTGAGGTAGTCAGTTAAGTAGTTTGCGTATCTGAGTCATTAGGTTCTCAGAATACATTAGCAGTTTCTGAATTTTGTCCTCTAAGGATTTTGTAATCATCAGATATTAATCTTCTCATTCTAGCTAAAATTAAAAGTCTTGCTACAGCAAAAGACTATTTATGTTATTTTCCCTAACTGTTAAATACACTTGCATTAAAGTGTTACTCTATGATGTTTATAAATAAGCTGCTGATTTTTCCTGTACAGAGCAAGCAACAGGCAGACACCAGGTGGTGCCGTAGATGAGCCAGAAAAGAAAGTGAAACAAGTGCAAGGAGTGTTCAGAAAGAGCAAAGAACAACTGCAAGATACTCAATTTCTGTTTTCAGTAAATTAGGAGCAATGCACAGTAACATCAGCAGTATGGCAAAATTAGGAACGAAACCATTTGCAGAGGTGAAGAATAGTACAAAAATATATCATGAATGAGCAATAATCTGTGTTCTTGTCATCTAGCTTTGAGATTCTGATATGCTTTTAAAACAAACTTAACAGCTATAGAGCAAAAGTACCATGTAAAGATGTACAGTTAAACTGGGAGGATATGTACATCTGTTTTTGTTTAGGAATGCACAAGGCAAATATAATATTTGAAATTTTAAATATAAGGGAGTTAAAATGAATCATACAACCAAAATTAACTTAGCCAGGCATCATCTGTAGTTTAGCCTTTCGGTGGTTCTGGGGTTGTCTGAGCAGAGTTGAGGAAGTGCCTCTGGCAAACCAGCATAATGTTCCTGAGTTGTGACACTTAGGTCTGTGTGCCACGTACCATCTTGATCCACATCAGATACCAAAAATGATGAGAGTTTGAAACCAGCTGTTGAATGAGAAAGGAGGAAGCGGGTTGTTCCTTTTTTTTTTTAACTCAACAAAACTGTGTCAGAGCTGTTGTTGAGCAAGATGGGTGGTGTTCTGTTCACCAGTTGATGGTGACATGGGAATGGTGGTTTTCATCTGGATTTTAGAGAGTGAATATGCTATAAATACAGCATTAAGAGGTGTAATATAGGACAGGAAATAGAGAAGCAGGGAATAATCCCTGTTGCTGTCATCATTGTTCAGTGTATTCCTTAGGGAATTTTACGTGGGGAAAATTCAGTCACCCAAAAGACCAGTATTCTCCAGCAGAGTAATAGAGTATTTATATGTTTGAGAACATGTTGCTGCAATGCCTCCCACAGATATAACACAGATTTCAAGTGACTGTTTACTCAACTTGCTCCAGTGCTGCCTTGGTGAGGTGTCCTTGTCTGGAGAACTTGGTTATTTACAGCTGATGTTACGTGGTGTGCATATATAGTTTACACTGGCCTTTGCCGTGTTAGACACTTTGAAACAATTTATGCAGGCATAGGATGATGTTTGCGTGTGACATCAAACAGTCTTTGTGAACGGACATACTTTCCTGGTTGACTTTGTGACATTAATAGTTAAGATGACGTTTTCCTCATGTACCAGCAGAGGGCGTCGAGTTCCTCGAGTCTTCATGCGACTTTCGAAAGCCCACGTAGCGGTGTTTGAACGAGGAACAGGCTGGGGGGGCATAGTGGTTATTTGAAAGATTGCTTTGAGAAAGCAACTGCAAGTGTTTTAATAGTCTATGATATAACATTCCCTCTTTTCTGTATATCGATTTTCTTTTATCTAGAGGCATTCAGATGCCTGTATCCTCACTCAAGTTTCTGCTCACCAATTTAAATCCTTTTCCTGGCAGAGCAGACACTACGATCAAGAAGTTATTTTCCCAGGATGTGGTTCATCCTCTGTGCCATGCGTATGTTGACTTCTTTGGTTTCAGCTCAGCCATGTTGTTTCAGGGAGTGGAGAGCTGCATTTGTCTTCTCCCTTGACCACAAAAAACCCCACACACACTTTAACTGTTTTTCCTAATTACAAACTAAACATTTACCCAAATTGTTGCTGATGAATAATCTTACACTTTTACTGTCATATATTAATATTGTCAGTAGGTAGATAAATTGTAACTTGTTCTGCGCAAAGTATATAAATTACATACTTGAAGAAAGAAGGCACGTGTTGCCCTCTGCTATACTGATACAGGTCAACAACCCTATTACTGTTGTGTTTCAGTATAACATTATTTTCCACATGTTCATAAAGTAATAATGACTGCAATAAGAAAATAAAAACATTCTTCAGGATGTTCTATGAAACAGACATTTCTCACTATCTAGTAAATACGTTTTCTTACAAAGATCAAACATTATTTGCTAAACTGAGACTGCAACAGGATTTATTTAAGTGAAAGCAATTGTGAAAGATGCTAACTGTATGCAAACATGATTCATACAGTATTATTTTTCCACTTCATGGTATAGGTGTCCACCTGGAAAGAAGCTTGATGCCATAAACTTGTAAGTTATTGTATATGGAACATAGCAAAATATATATTTTTTTTTTATTATTTACTGATTCTGTTAATTCATTCCTTCCTTACTGGTTTTCATGGCAAACTGACGTACAACAAAATGGATGACTGGTACAATGTTCCTTTATGACTGATTCATTTTCAACATGCATGAAGCTTTTGTGGGAAGGAGCGAGTACTGTCTAAATCTGAATAAATCATTTAACTTGTTACTGTAGTTGTATTTTATGCCAATAGTACTTAGACTCCAATAGTATCACAAGCAAAAAAAAAAAAATAACGCACCAAACCTAAAAAACAGTACAATGAAAACATACTTTCAGATTTAAGTGAAAGCTAATATTATGGTTGCTTATGGTTAAGTTCTCTCCTACATATGTAGGCTTCTACATTTAAAAATGCTGATTGTGCACTGACTCTTTTAAAAATCAAAAGAAAATGCTAGGAGCTCAATGCTTTTTAATCCATGCCTATTTGTTTGGGGTCGACAAATAATTAAGAACCTTACCTCTGAGACAAATTATTTTTCCGGGTTTGAAAATGAAAATAAGATTTAAAAATAAAGTTATTTTATTCCTTATGTGTATACAAACTTTGAAACAAAGCTTTGAGTGCTGCAATATATTTCAGAAAATAAAATATCATGTACAGTGTTCTTGCTGTAGAGAGAGCGAGCTTTGAGAGCAAGTCAGCAACAAAATTACCAGTCTTTAGTCTTCAAGACATTAGGGGGCACCACGACTTCACAGACTTAAAATGCTGCAAGTTGAAGTACAGTCACTTTTCCTGTCCAAAGTAAACAGGAAGCAGCATAAAATAGCAAAATCAACTCCTGGAGTCATTCCCTAGTGCGAGATTATGATACAGTTCTCAGTAAAATTTCCAACAGAAGACAACCCAGACATTTAGTAGAATATAGATTACACCCTCTTTTCTGTAAGAGTAATAAAACTAACAAACTAATGGATGCAATATAAGCAGCGTGCTTTCAAGGCTTTATTTAAATCTTAAATTTTCCTTCAGAGTTTCATTCTGGGAGTACGTCATTTTCAGCTCAAGCCTCCAAGGCATTACAGCATTAGTTCAACCGGTAGAGCAAAGCTCTGTATAGGGAGGGAGCGCACAGTGAGCTTGGGATGGAGCTGCTTTAAATCCAGGTCCCTGAACTGGGTATCGTGCTTGGGGGAGTCACCATAAGCTATCAGACTGTGCCACCAAACGCATGTGCTGTAATGATGATGTGTAAATCTCACACCGCTACAGGGGACATTAACAGTCTTAGCTCTGACACACCGACATGACAGATGATTTACTCAGCAGGTGATGTACCTAGCAGACGTGTCTGGGAAGGAATTGCAAAGATGCATGTCTGCGCAGAGGGAAGAAAGTGTCCGTTCAGAGGGTTGCTGGTCTTGAAGAGGGATGACAGCTGTGACTTCAAACACTGATTTGCAGGCCTGAAAACCAAGATGCCTTGCTATTGTTCCTCTGCAGCTGAAATGATGGTGTGCTTGATGTAATAGAGATTAGCAGCTGGATAACAAGCTTATAAGCAAAATGCCTGTCATTCCTGGAAGACTCACGCTGCTCTCCCTAGAGTTCTTATGGTTTGACCTAGACACCTGAGGCCTTACTCGCATCAGCTGTGAAGGATGATTTTCAATGGCAATCTACACTGTAAAAAATACCCAGATGTAACATTTAAGAATATATGGTCTACTGCATAAAATGAAATCATGTGGTAATAGTGTGCTTTGAGTACGGATAAAGTAATCAACCAACTAAAATTTCATGGTGGAAGATGACTAGCAGTAGGGAAAAGTATGTCATAATATACGAGAAACTCATCTAATTTATGCAAGTAGAAAGCATGACTCATAGTCTTTGGAGCTGGGCTGGGGAGTGACTGGATTTCACAAAGTAAAACAGCATTCTGTTGCTACAATTTCTACTTTCTCTACTGCCTGAATATGGACACGTTAGTAAAAATCTTGCCATGAATGGAGGCTGTGGTTAGAACTAATAGAGTACCTCAGGTCCCGGTTAGTGCGGGAGGTGGACTAGGGCAGTCAGTAGCTGCTAGAGGTTATTGCTCCTCTACAGCCTGAAATAGCCAAGAGAGGGTCAGTGTGTCAGCCTACAAACCCGTGTATGTGACGATCAAGATCTGGGTTGCTATACTGGCAGAAATCCTTTTCTCATGTGATCGGTCACACAAAGAAAAGATTATTACCCCTAGGAACTCTCTCAGACCTTCTGCATCATAAGTTTGTGCCTAAAGATATGTATACTATGGATATATGTGAATACAAAGCTTGTGAAGAATAATACATGTATGAGCTATAATATGGTACCTGAGAAAATACATACAGACCTGTTTTTATTTATATGGCTTTATTATACAAAATATGTGTAACATACTGTACAAATGTAAATGAAGACCACAGTCTCTCTCCTGAGGTGTTTGCAGTCCTGAAAATGCTCCAAGAAACTGGCCAAAGGCAAAGCAAAGGAATATGGAGTAAAGCAAAGTGATCAGCCTGGCAGCCACACAGGCTTTATAAAATCACATCTGAATATATATTTATATTGCATACAAATTAAGTTATGGTAAAATATATGTATGCATATATATATATAAGCAGATGCTCAAACGTTACCCTTTTGAGGTTAGTTTTGCTTTCTGTCAGTATGCATTGTGGAACAAGCTTTACAAGAACACATGCTACTCTTTCCCAAAAAAAAGCCCCACTCAAAAGGAAGTAGAGAACAAGAGGAATATCCTAGCATAAACATCTGCAGCATCACTGATCTAGGGAACCTTAAGAATAAGTAAGTTGGCAAATGTCATTTTAGACAATGACTTTGTATAGGTTGTAAATTCATGTCTTCTGAGGATTCTTTAAGGAAAAGATTTTGGGTTTGGGGTTTATTTTTCATTTGAAATATGTTTGTCATTCCCTAGAAATACTCATTTTCACATTCTCACCACTTTAGGCTTCACAGCACAGTGACAGCTTCTGAGGGACATTATGGAATGGCCTTTGTTTCAGAGAACGTAGTGCCTGTGGTCCATTGCTGTTTGTACAGCTACAGTTTGTACAGCTACAGTCCCTGCCACTTCTTTCCACTGCTGGTTTTACCAGCAGGTTAAGATTAACACCACAAAAAAAAAAGCTATTACCCTTGTACTCAAACTTTTGCTCAGTATGGGTACGAAAGTCTCCTCATCCAGACGGACTTTCAGGGAGTTACTCAGAGAGATTAAGGTCCTTCAGAAAGGGAAGGAGGTATGAAGATGACTATACTTGCCTGAAATGAATTTCCTAGAATAGTCTGAAGTTTTGGGGTTTGGCTAACAATCTTTATGCACTGAAAGGGTGCAGGCTGTTACTGGAAAATGTTAATGCTTCTTCAGAAAAGTCACTTTGTGAATTCCTGTATCTACCTCTGCTCTACAGAAATTGCTTTTCAAAAATCCCTTTGGGGAGAAAATCTCCACATATCCTTCCACATACTGGGAGTTAGATCTGCTAAAATGAGTTTAGTATTGTATTTTTTTACTATAATTGGATGTTTTGTCAGAGACCCACTATGTGATACATTCTAAGCTTTCTAAACTTCAGTGGAAGACTTTTATCAGTCTCAATGGACTGTGACTCAGGCCCTCCCTATACGTGTTCTCTAACATGGAGAATTAGAAAAACGTGCCAGCAAACGTTGGTATACAACAGCAGAGAGTCACAAATAGAACTAAAGTGATTTATTAAATGTAAATTATTGAACAATGACACAGAGATAGAGTCTCAAATGAGTATTAACAGTATGGACACAATGCTGATTATATACCAGGGTATGCTGGTTTAAAATAGGAAGCCTGTTTTGATTGTTTGTGTCTCAGAAGCAAAGTTTGATTACCACAGAGGGAGCAGGTAGAATGAAAAGACAAGGCCGTTTGTCCTGAAACACAACCCACTTCATTTTCTGTTCTTCTCTACACTGCAGTTTGTGCCAGCTTCGAAACAGGTAGAGTTGCTGCTAGGTAATCTTCTTGACCCACTTGGTCGCTGAAGCTTCAACCACACAGAAAAGAGGTTTTTATATATCTAACAGCATAAAATTAAAATCTAAGGCGTTGTTTAAGAACTGTTTCCAGTGCAACCCTGCTTCTAGCTGTGGGCCCCTTTCCTGGGAGCAACCCAACTACCAGCACAAGTAACACACTTGTGTGGGCTGTAGGTCAACAGGATTTGAGTGGTAGCAGCTGCAAGCCCTCCCTGAGCACTTTCCTTATCACACAGCCTTTCTTCTCCACGCTGATTCCTCCCTTGTGCTGAGCAACTGTCTGTGCAGGGAAACAAGGCAGGGAATCAATGCAGCCAAAAAACAAAGACGACATCCCCTCCCTCTTTGCTGGGCTCAGCTGGTTTGAGTTCCTTGCTCAGGTTTGTTTTGTGGCTGCAGAAGCAGAATGCATAAACTCAGGGGGGGAAATGCAGTGGGTGGGCAGGACTGGGGCAGGAAGGGGCTGTTCAGGCTGCTTTAACATGTGCCTGGCATTGATGCCAAATATCAAAACTTGGTCTCAGTTTCTCTTAGATTTTTGATCTATCAGGGATCTGAAGGAAATTTGGGTCAGCTTAATGTGTGAAACTGAACAAAAGCACACAACTGATATTAATCCAGATCTTGAAACAAACTTTTCACTCATACTTCAACAAAAAAACCATGTGGGAATTTTATTGCTGTATCTTTTAAGATTTCCAATGTGGAAAAGACCAAGACAAAATTAAACCCAGGATGGCTCTTGGACAACCCGTCAACCAACTACGGTTGCATCCACCATTGTTCCTGATCAAGCTATGCTCTTTTCTATCTGTTCCTGACACCCACTGTCACCATAAAGAAGCTTTTTTACCTTTGGGTGGCAAAACCACACGTACAGAAATCAGCAATTGCTTTCTCTTTTTTATGGGGTGTGGGCTACAAAGGATAGTTCAATTACATTCTTCATCAGTTTAATGTTATTTTCTTCTACATGAACCACAGCATCCAAAAGCACGATAAATAAATGTGTATCCAGTTTCAACAGTATTAATCACCTCAGAGATAAAGTAATTTCTGTCATTGAAGGAGATAGTGGCTGCAGCGAGTACTTGTCAGCCCTGCTGATCCACTCTGGCAGATCTATGGTAACACAGGCAACCTACCACCTGGCCTATTTACTCTTTCTTCTTACTTCATAGAATCATAGAATCATAGACTGGTTTGGGTTGGAAGGGACCTCACAGATCATCTAGTTCCAACCCCCCTGCTGTGGGCAGGGACACCCTCCACTAGACCAGGTTGCCCAAAGCCCCATCCAACCTGGCCTTGAACACTTCCAGGGAGGGGGCATCCACAACTTCTCTGGGCAACCTGTTCCAATGCCTCACCACTCTCATAGTGAAGAATTTCTTCCTAATATCTAATCTAAATCTACCCTTTTTCAGTTTAAAATCACTACTCCTTGTCCTATCACTCTATGTCCCCTCCATCTTTCTTGTAGGCCCCCTTCAGGTACTGGAAGGCCGCAGTAAGGTCTCCCAGGAGCCTTCTCTTCTCCAGACTGAACAATCCCAACTCTCTCAGCCTGTCCTCATAGGAGAGGTGCTCCTCCCTTGCTTCTGGAGAAGCAACCTGGAACCAGGCTTGTAGATCTCCCAGTGGGATCTCTGATCCTTTACTGCCCTAGGGGCATGCCACTTCTGCAATGACTCACAAAAACACTCATCTGCTGCAGTGAGAATTCACTTTCAACTATGCCTGCTATTGAATAGATCTCCAAAATACAACATTTCAGCCTGCTCGCACACTAGCTGTGCCAACACTATGTATGCACAAAGTGTATTTGTTGATTTCCTTTCCGAGAAGTAGCTGAAAATGGCAGTGCAACCTAGAAAAACGATCCACTAACCAGAAGGAAAGCTGGGAATGGAAAAAAAGGGCTCAGTTGTGGCATTCCCCGAGGAAACTAATAAGAACTAAAAGGGATCAGAAGAAAACAACCCCTAAAAAGAGAAACCTTTTGATATCCCACCCCTGTGTTTGCATCATCCAGCTGCCTTTTTACAGAAGTAATACATAACATTAAAGATATGCTATCTAGCAGGCAGCAGTGGCAAGGCATGCTGCTGAAGGTACGTTGTGTAAAGACGAGTTGATTGCCTATGTTCAACCCAGGAAACTTTTGTTTCCAAAGTATTATGCAAATAGCTATCCGCAAGATATTTCAATCAAAGTCTCACTTACAGATTCGTAGAGAAATAAATGTAGTTTTGTCCCAAGCTTTGTTTTGTCTGTTAGTGAAATGGAACTACTTCTGAGGCGAAGTGTTCATCCCTGTCTGGAAGCATAGCTCATAAATAATCAAGGACAAAGACTATGTGCATGTGATTTCACAATCGTAAATGCTGATGAATTAATGCTGCAACCAACAATTTCTAGAGTGCCATGTAAATTCCAGTAGTCATCAACAAGTTACACAATTTTTCTGTTTTATATTAACACACAGGGAAAACATGTTCCATGACTCCTACTTTACTGAACATCTGAATCAGTTACCTCACTTATTTACGGTTCAGTTGAAGTGCAAGAAACAGACCCCAGCATTTGGTGTGACTGAAGTCTTTGCAGTCATTGCTGATAGGTATTTTAATAAAAAGATAGTACATACTTATTTAGAACTGCCTAGTTGACAATTATTAAAACTTGAATTTTAACAGCTTTTAAGCTTGCCTTTTTACAGCTATTCAACTCAGTACAGCTCAATATTATTTTTTGTTTTAAAATTACATTTTAACACATATAGAATTAGTTCTTTGGTTATGACTTGCATTTGTCCATTGACCATGCATCACTGAAAGTAGGGGAAAAATAATCTTGTTAAAAAAGGAATTTATTTGCCATAATAAAGTATGTACACGTGAATCTTGGTGAAGAAATGGGAGGATCTGGTTTGGCACATCCTGTTCTCCTAATATTCAAGCCCATCCTTCTTTACCACTGCTCCTTTCCAAGGTTTGTTGCAAGTAATAAATATAACACATCCTATTGAGTTTTGTAACTTCCACAGAAATATATACAGCTTTTAGTAAGGTCAGCGAGAGCCCTGTGTGTGTACATGCCAAAAGGAAGGCAGGGAGACCACAATTCCATTTAGCAGTAGTCTTACTCCAATATTTACTTTATATTTTTATAATTAAAAGGAAAACCAGCATAGTTTGCTCTGGGGGCTTGCACATATTTTATAAATATTGCATCACCTCTCCATGTCACGTGGTATTCTATAACCCTGTCCTCAACTGCCTACGTAAACAGCAGTATCTCTTACCAGATACATCACAGCACACAGTTATACAAATATTATTTTGCAAGTAGTTTGTTCAGTTTTACTTGCAATTTTTGGCATATTATTAAAGTAGATCAGAACCTAGTAAGATCTAGCTCTCTTCTGTTACAGATCTTTAATTTTTCTGTAATGCCATCTGCTTAGTGTAATAAGTAGAAATCTACTGTCTATGTTGTTTCTGAGTTGCCTGCTCCCAAGAGTTGATTTAAAATCAAGAGTGGGTATTCTGGATACAAGGAGCTTTGCAGAAGACAGCAGCAAAGATGGCACAGCGAAAGCAAGCGTAAGGTAATTTATGAAGAGATTTTAAAGAATAAAGGAGTGGGTGACATCAAAAGAGAATAGGTCAGGTAGGCAGCCAGGACTTGCAGATAAACATTTTGAATTTGAGTCAGAATACAAATGAAAAACAAGGGCAGCTGAAAGAGGACATAACTGAGCGAAAGAAGAAGGTCGGTGCCTTGGTAGTATGATAACAACACTGATGTAGTAAGTCATGCAACTGAAGGCAGAAGATAAGTGGGATGAAATAATAACGCTGAGAACTGCTGAGGTCCAGAACAGGGGAGAAATACAGTACAACTAATGGCTGTGGAAAATGGGGAATGGGGAATGGGGAACAGGAATGGGGACTGTCATTGACTTTCGAATTGCTCTTGGCAGACAAAAGCAAGCTGATGACATCACAGCAGGAGAGAGGAAAGGCTTGTAGTTGCACATCTCTCTCTTTAAAGCTGGAAACAAAACCAAACTAGACCCGTATCGTCAACTATAAATGGCATGCAGGAAGAGTTTTGGAAAATGGAAAATCCCAATCTTGCTCAGCAGTGAGAAAGTCCCCTCTCTTTCCAGCTGAGGACACGTCACTGGAAAGTCCCAGCCTGAAGAAAAAATATCCACTGAGTAAACAAATTGCATAGGCAGTGAAAACAGAATGAGGAACAAAGTCAAATGATACTTTGACTTTAAAGGAGTTTATTTTCAGGTTAGCATTTCCTTGAATGGCAACAGTTCAAGTTCAGACAAGAAAAATCTCATTAGAATGAAAATGGTTGGTAAACATCTCTGCTGCTATTAGGGCATAGAAAGCAAGCTCATTTATTAAAAAATGAAGATTTCAACCTGGGATTTTTTGGACTTTCTGCTACTGAGTGTAGTGAAATGATCCCAGTGACAAACCAGATACCCCGGATTATTACATCACTGTAAAATTAGAAATGGTTGCCTGGCGAGTTTGTGGAATTTTTTTCCCCTTCATTTACATGTACTTCCAGACAAGGAAGCTGTCCTTAACAAAGCGCTTCCCAACAACAGACTGGGCATGGCTGTTTCTTTTACATTGCAAGTTCAATGCTGGGAATTTTTCCAGCATTGTCCATCAAGAAAACAAGGAAAAACCATGGTTGGTCACACTGAGACAAGAAATACAGCATTAGAGAAAATTCTGTGCTTCTTCTCTCTCTAACTAGCATTCATGAAAATAAAAATATTGACAGAAATGATTACCCTTCTTTGAAATAAATCAACTTTCAACAAAAATACTTCACAGTAATTAATCACAGCAACTAACTCAAATTCTGTAACCAATTAAACTAACAGCACTTTCTAGCTGTTATCTAGGAAAATAATCAAGGTAGTTTTAACTCAGCTTTTCTCCTCTCCCAGTTAATGAATGTTGCTGCACCCTGACCGATGTACGTGGCAGTCCAACCCTGCTAGCAAACAACAGATGCCAGTTTTGGAAGTGTTGCATGGACTGCCCCATCTCCAACCCTATCAATATTATCATTTAAATGGAATACTTTATTTTCTTTAAACTCAGGTTCTCCCCAGTGTCATCAGGATTCAACTGGGGCTGTGAGAGCCTTGATAGCTAATAACTATTATTATTATTTATGAAACTGCCAACCTATTCACATCCTCTTGGATTTGGGAGGAGATTCAGTTAGTAGTCTCTGAAGGGGGGGTATGAGGGTTTTTTTTGTTTTGGCTTGTTTTTTGCATTGCTTCTAATGTGTACAAATAGTAGGAGGGAAATAGAACTGCAGAAGAGTTTGAAATTTTTCTTCTTCTTTACCATTTTTCCTGTTCCCAGGTAAGGTACTATTGTCATAACAGCGGGCAGGAGGATCTTAACTTCTAAGGTGGAAGCTCAGGGCCCAAGTCCATTGATCACAGCTCTGCTTCTGGAGCTTTGAACAGCAGAGAATAATGACAACAAAAGCTTTCCCCAGGCACCAAGCTGGAGCAGCAGATGTGAAACCCGGCCGAGTTTCAGTTCCTCTATCTGATGCAATAACTGGGTTAAGCTTTCTAAAGGAGAAACATCATGACACTCTCTCTTCCTTGTGTGCTCTTACGTGCATGGCAGGAGGATCCAGGATGTTTCCTAAATGGGGCTAGGGTTGGAACAGAAATGGAGAAAATATTCACAAAAAATGTACTAATTGGACCCTTTATGATTTTTGTAGGAATGTCCTTTTCTCAAAGCAATTTCCTAGCAATAAGAGCAGCAGGTTCTGACAGCAACGTAAACCTGATCTGCTGATCTTTTAAAGATTTTATTTCAGGTGTACACACCAGTGTTTGTCAGGATGAGGCAGTGTGGCATCTGACAGCAAGAACCTGTCTTAGGTTGGATGACACCTATTGCAAGAGGTCTCTATCTTAAAGACTTTTCAGTTTCAGCTAAGGCAGTAAATCCTCTGGAAAGCTGCTGCTAATTTTGAAGCTTTAAAATTAAGGGGTTTGTCTTCTGGTAGTACAGCCATGCTATTTGAAACCATTTCAAAACAGCTACATCTTTAATGCTCAGAGGTATGCTCTTGGATTAAACTCACATGCTGTTCTTCATGCTGGTAACTCAGTCAAGACCTTACTCATGGGAGTAAGTACCACCATAAATCTGGATGTTCCAGCCAAAAGACTTTGGTATTTTAGTGTTTAGCTGGCAGCAAGACACACAAAGTTGGTATATTTACTTACGGAATACGGATGCAGTTAAGTAACACTGAAAAAAAGCCTTAAAGATGAAATGTCAGTGATGTTCATCCCTGCTTTGGGTGACTGGTTGTTTTTTTTTTCAGCTGTAGTAAGGTTTTATCTAGTAAAGCTCCTTTAAATAGCAGGGATATGGAATCAGTTCAGAGTCAGGGAGTATAAAGCCTCACAAAGGAAGGAAGGAAGAAAAAGCCCTGAATGAAGCAGAACCAACCACACCTTCATCAGAAAAAGGATTTCCATAGTCACATCTGACACTTGTCCTGAAGAAAAAAAAAAAAAAAAAATCAAACTAACCTAATTCCTAACAGAGTAACCTAATTCCAAAGAGAGTCACTGGCGGTTATCAGAGCAGAGAAGTCATTCCTGGCACACAGCTCATTCTGTATCTGGCTTTGCTTAGTGCTCTGTACGTCATTTTATTTTATTAGTTTTCTTTGACCTTGCCTGTCTGATTACAATGAAAGTTCACTTGGCAACTGATGAGGAAAGGCAAACAAGACCAATTGTAAAGCTGAGTGACTAAGCAAGAAAATATATGCAAACCCATTTGAAGGTCTTGGAAAATCCAAAAGTGGTTTTATTGTGCTCGCTGACCGGTTAAGCAAAAAAAGGCTAAAAGAACCTGAAGGCTTTCATGCTCAACATCCAAAAGTTGGCAAGTGCCAGAATTAACATAGAATATGCACAAGAAAGCCTGGACTGGGATCAAAAAGGCAGTACAGAAGTCTCTGGCTGCAGAAGGACCAGGTTCACCGGTGCTTACCGAGCTGCATGTAGCTCACGAGCCGGTTCACGTGGGACTTCAAGGGCAGGACTGGCACCAGAGCTGCGCTGACAGACACGGGCAAGTGTCACCATTCCTGCAGCAGTGGAGGCCAGTATGGATGGGGGGTAGCTGGAAACCACAGCAGCTATGCGATAATGTATCGGTATCAACTGTGGTGAGACAGAACAGGCTGGCATCGCTTCAGCCATGCCTGCCCCAGGGATGGTGAACATACATGGCAGATACCTGGGAAGGGGAGCCACTTCAGCAAGCTCAGTGAAGTCTGCCCTTCAAACAAGCTGAAGCTTTCAGACATATTAAAAAAAACAAACCCAAACAGTGTAATTACCGCTTTCTTCATGCTTGTAATTCACTAGTCATCCCTTTTTCATCACATAAATGACATCACTGTCAGAAATTACTGCCTGAGGACCTAGACTGAAACCGGCTGTGCAATCATATTAATGGGTCTCTGTGCAGATACAGGAGCAGAGTTTAAATTAGCTTTCAAATTATTTTACCAAATAAGAAATGCAATAATTAAGAAGTGAAACACTTCAACAACAACTAATCACTAACAATTAAAAACATAAAAGTAATCCTTTTATTCTACAGACTTGACAATTTTAGCAGGGAATGAGCATTGAACATAGGTGACTGCAAATGAAATGCTATTGAAAACCGTACCGAAATGCGTATGCTTTAAAGGCTTCACCATAGCCTCCATGAATAAACTGTAGCTGTATGTACATGGCTGTACAAAGAAGCTTGCAGGTCTTTCCTGTACATTTCAACAATACTCACAAGTTAAGCAAGATCGAGCTTTGGTTTTCACTCCTGACATATACAAAACATACTTAGCAAAACTACTGCATCTCCATGATAGACAAGTTCAAACTTTCCCAAGAGTAACACCCCAAAACTATTAAGAATACAGCTGTTGCTGTTACGAAATCTTTAGTGTCTTCTAGGCCCATGGGCAGGGGCAATGAAGTTCTCCTTTTTCTCTCTGCTAACCGCTGTTAGACCCCTCGTCCCTTTCTGGAGCCACAGCTGTTCCCCAGAAGACAGTCCCATGAGAGCTGTGATCACAAAGAGCTCGAATTTGGCACAGCCCATTGCCAGTGTTCTCCCACTGCTAGGGCTGGAAGGCCACACGTGAAATACATCCCTGTGCTGAAGGAAAGACACGGCCGTGTTGAGAACCCCAAAATAGGCCAGAGACTGGTATTATGCAAACCAGTGGCATAAAACAAAATTATTTTGTTACGACTCAGTATTGACTACATGCAGAAGCACAGTGTATCAGAGCGTCTGCCCCTCACTCGGTGTTTTTAATGAGATGATGGTGGGGTAGCAGCTGCACCCATCATAAACCTATCTGCTCTTCAGCCAAAAGTTTCAGGACTTGGACAGTATTTCTGGCTACCTTTGCTCCAGGGTTTTTAGGAGCCACTGGTCACTGAAAGCACCATTACACGTATGTAAGATCACAGTGATCATTTCTCTGCTGAAATCTTGTTACAAGGACATTTGTGACATAAACAGATTGCTAAGAGCATCATCTAAGAGGCTAGTTGCACAAGAACAACAGCGAGCAGAGAATTCAGCTACTCTCAGGCCTTAGAGGAAATACTGATACAGCAAAATCACGTCTGCATACAGTGATGCATGTACAAAAGCTTCAAGTTACACAAATAAATTCTCCCAAAGTACCCATTTTATGTCAGTTTACACCGACGTAATGTCATCACATATTCATGTTCCTCATCTAAATATTTTCGCAACTGAAAAAAAAGCAAACATAAAATCACAGGATCATTTCACAGTGATGCCATTTAAACTTCTGCACTGTGAAAACTGTAGAGACTAATAGAGGCAAAGCATATTTTATCTGAAGGCTTTTATTTAGAACTTTGCATATAGAGTTGTTCTTATCTGAATCTCAATTATATTTCACAGATTTTATATTCTTCTCAGAAAGCGTCTTTGCTAAATATATTAAATTTTCGCTTATCTTCTCTTACAACTGTGCCCTGTAAGAGAGAGCAGTGTTCTGCATGTTTATTTGCTTAACGGCAGTAGTGAGAATTACTCATCAGGCACTAAGTTAACTACAAGTAAGCATGTATGCCTGTAAGCATGAAGCAAGTATTCACAACAATTTCAAATTTGCTTTAAAAAAAAAAATCTATTAACAGCTGCTTTTATTTAAGATTGGTTAGTTTTTCCTAGCCCTCAATAAATAGAAAGCATAAGGCATGTGGAATCCAAATTCTTTAATGGAGCTGAAGCTAAAAAGCACCGCCTGCCATTTACCCCGCGATTTCAACTGGGACCTTTTCCTTCATCGGTTGCAAAAAATTTCACTTCCTCCAGATTAATACCAGCAAACCGGCCACAGACGTCGGCTGGTCACGTACAGGGGCACGGAGAGGAAGGACGTACAGGTGAAGAGCTGAAGATGCCGTGCGCGGGACCGACGGTGGGGCCACCGGAGAGGGAGAGCAGCAGCCCGAGGCGGCCCGGCGGGAAGCCTGAGAGGGCGGGCTGCCGCCGGGCCGGGGCTTGTCAGAGCGGCCAAGCCCCCTCCAGCGCCCGGCGAAGGCCCAGCGGGCGGGCTGCTGGCACGGCAAGGGCGGCGGGGCCGCGCTTTGCCATCCCCAGCGGCTCCTCGCTCGGCATGCCGGTGGCAGCGGGATCGGCGGCGGGGCGGTGACCCCCGCCAGGGCGACGCTACTTGCAGAGCCCCTCCAGCCGCTCCAGGGTGCCCTTCATGTCGCGGATGCGCTTGGCCAGGGCGGGCACGGGCTGCATGGCGCGGTCCAGCTCCTCGCAGCGCGCCACCAGCGCGTACATGGCGCGGATGCTGAGGTCGGCCGCCTCGCCCAGGCTCTCCACCCCGTCACGGTAGGTCTGGATGCAGCCGACGCTGAGCGCCGTCAGGGCCTGCAGGCCGCAGTGCACGTTACGCAGCAGCTCGTCCACCTGAGCTGCCACTTGCCCGGCCAGGGCCACCACGTCCTGCAGCGCCCCGGGGTCGATGGCGGGGATAGACCCGCCGCCCCCCGCGGTCGGCGGCTCGCCCCGCGGGGCGCCGCTCAGCCGGATCCGCCGCTCCAGGTTGTTCGCCACGAACTGGGTGAGGCGCCCCTCGCGCAGCACCGTCCCCTCCAGCTCCAGGGCGCTCGCCAGCGTCGCCCGCCGCCCCTCCGACAGCTGCCGCCCCGCCGCCGTCCCGCCGCCGTCTGCCAGGCTCAGCGCCTCCAGGCTCCGCTCGTCTCGCCTCCGCCCCGCCGCCTCACGGCTGGGTCCCTCCTCCGCTGCGGCCGGGAGTCCGGCGGCCGCCGCGGGCCGCAGCGCCGGTACCTCCATGGCGGGCGACGCGTGCCTGCCCGCCGGCCCGCCACCGCCCACCAGGGGGCGCGCTGCCACCTGTTTACGTCCCCTTCGATTGGCTGCGCGGCGCTCGGGGGCGTGGCCGAGGCTGTTTCTGTGCCTCCCGATTGGCCAGCGGCTCTCGCAAGGAGGACCGCCCGCCCCGTCCGTTCGCTTCGCACTGCGGGCCCGTGACTCGGAGACTGGGGCGTGCCCGCTGTTTGTGTCTGCTCGGATTGGGCGGCCTGCGGAAGCGGGCGTGGCCGCAAGTGTTTGTGTCGCTTCTGATTGGCAGAGGCGGGGCCAGGGAGGCCGCCGTTTCATCGAGATTGGCGGAGCGCGGTGGAGAGGCGTGCCACTCGCGCCATTCTCGCACGGCGATTGGCGCGGGGGCGGAAGGGGGTGGCCCCGCTCCGGTAACAACACAGGGCGCTGCTGGCTGCTCCTCTCACTCCCCCGCCATGTTCTCCTAGCAGCGGATCCGATTGTGCCACCATCTCAGCCCACAAAGCCCAGGCAGACACTCCCCAGAGACCCGACCCGCTCATCCCCACCTGGGCTCGATTCCTCCTCCCGGTACAGCTCTGGGTACCTACGTCCCACTATGGTTACCACCACGGCGCCGCCGCCCTTCTTGGCTCGGATCTCGGCGGGCACCGAAGACCCCAGGCGGCTGCCCTCCACTCTCCTCCAGCGCCTCAGGCGAGGGGACAGCAACTGCGAGAACCAACCCAGCTGCTGCCTGGCGGGCCCGGGGGGCAGCGCGCGGCCCGCGCTGAAGAGAGTCCGGCGGAGGAAGGGAAAGATCCGGCCCAGCCCCGCGGGGCTCCTGCCCAGCCGCTACCAACAGTACCAACAGCATCGCGCCGGCTTGGGGAGAAGGACCCCGTTGGGAACGCACGGCCCGGGCGAACTTCGCGCTCACCCTGCGCCAACGGTCTCAGCCACCCCCGGCCTGGTAACGACTTCTCCGGAGGAGCCCCCCGCGCCTGCCCCCTCGAGACCCGCGCCCAGCAAACCCCTCAGGAAGGAGGTAAAGACGGGGCTCCCCTACTTCTGCTCACTTTTTTCCACACCCCCACCCCCGGCATTCTGGAAGCCGAGAGCCCGCCGGAGGGGGGTGGCGAGCGACTCGCCCCCTCCCCTCGCCCCCCGTGTGCGTGTGGACGGGCGGGGGGGGGGGGGGGGGGGGGGCAGAGTTTCCGTTACGCCGCTCGGACGGGGCGGGTGGAGGGGGGGGGGGGAGGAGGGAGAGAGGCGCACACACACAGAGAAATCGCGGGCGGCGATTGGCTGCTCGGCGCCACCAATCAGCGCCCGTCGCTGCGCCCAGCAACAGCCGGATTTAGCCTGATGGCAGCGCGCCAGCTGTCCCTGCGCGCGCAGGCGGGACGTGCGGGGGTTGCAGCGCCCCATGGCGGCTACGGGAGGGCGGCTGGAGAACCGGTGAGGCTCCGCCGACCGAGAGGGCTCTGCTGCCCGCCCTGCGGCTAGCGGGCGCTGCTGGCGGGCGTCTGCCTGCTAACGGAGGCGTTGTAGATGTGTGATACCTAGGAGGGGAGCGGCGGGCGGCTCGTTACCCGCCCGGCAGTTATATCCGCCGGGTGAGGCGACCCCCTGGGGCACTAGGCTCCGCGTCTCCGGTGCAGTGCTTTGGGAGCCCGGTGCGGCGATACGTTTGCCCCGGTGGCAGTACTGTGCCTGTATGCTGCCGGAGGCACCGCTTGAGGAGAAGGGGTCACGTGTTGACGTGAATTCTTTGTCTCCGCAGTTCTTAAAGAGCAAGATGGGAAAGACTGAGAAGGCTGCCATCCCCTACAGCCAGCCCGTTCACAGTTTACATCTGTGTGAACAACCAAAGATTAACAGGCAGAAGAGTAAATGTAACGTGCCGCTGACAAAGATCACCTCGGCAAAAAAGATAGAGAACTTCTGGCAAGATTCTGTATCGCCAGAAATAATTCAGAAGCAGGAGAAAAAGCCACTTAAAAACACAGAGAACTTCAGAAATGCCAAGTCCAAGAAACCTATCAGCCTAACTGAAGTAAGCCAAAAAGAAAATTACGCTGGGGCAAAATTTAGTGACCCACCATCTCCTAGTGTCCTTCCAAAGCCTCCCAGCCACTGGGTGGGTGGCACAGCTGAACCGTCTGACCAAAACAGGGAGTTGATGGCAGTCCATTTGAAAACTCTCCTAAAAGTTCAAGCGTAGTTTCCAACATCTCTTGAGTAATTGGCAAAGAAAACTCCATCCAGGAAACTTAAACATGCCTTGTTGCAACAAAAATTGCAAAAGACTGTCAAGTCTTATAATCACGTTTAAAAAATCCTTGTATTATATTTTTTATGGTTGTGTAAATAATGTACATCATGTATTATGTGTATATTCTTGTTCATACTTTGAGAGGTACATTTTAGTTTTGTTATGAAAGGATGTATTTTGCACTGCCTCTGTGGTAGATGTCTTGTATATAAAATATGGACAATTTTAAGTGTGTGCTTGACACATGAAGACTTGACTTAATTTGCACAAGGTAATGAAAATTTTGGAAGGAGAGTACGGCTTTCTGATTTTAAGGTTCCAGATCAAATGTGAATGTTTTACTCATGCACTACTGACAATAGTTTTACATTCTGTGTCCCAATGGAGTATAAACATGGAATTTTCATACAAATGTGAAGTTTTGCTCTCTGCTCTGGAAACAGTATCTGGAATTCCTGTTCATCTGTTTGTTTTTAAAATTAACTGGAATTTGAGTAAAATTCCAACCCATCAATTTGAGCACTGCTGATTTCTTTAACAAAAAAAAAAAAGAAAAAAAAAAAAAAGAGCAGAGCTTTCTGCCAAAAATCCAATTGGTCACTAAAAAATTAAATAAAATAATTTGGCCTCCCCTTAAGCATGTCTCTGGGTTTTTTCTGTGTGTGTGTCTCTTAATTCAAGTATGTAAACTTAAAATACTTGATGGCCTTCAGTGCATCAGTAGCAATATTTTTGTTCTCAGCCCTTAGCTGTCCAAACAATTAAGATATTTGATAGCTCATGAAGAATTCCTTGTGTTTTTAAAAAAATCTTTCCTTTGTGATATGTCATTTTAGGGTCCTTTTGCTTCTTGAAAATTCAGATTTCAAGAAAGTTGGACAATTATACATTCAAATTCCTGCTGCAATGCTCCTTAACTGTTTTCATAGTGGTTATTAAACAAATTGATGCTGCAAAGCAGCAATGACACAAAGGTAGTGGGTGGGGCAAGTTAAACTTCATATTTTTCACCAGATTTGTCTCTTGCTGATAGGTATGCTGGAAATGGTATTCCTCTGGCCTAAAATTCTTAAGGAATTGGACTGTAGCTTAGTCTGACAGGCATGTTGGCATAACAGATTTGCAGTTATTTAAGTAAGATGAATAAAGCAGGAAATATGTGAGATTTACTTAAGACAGGCATTTTTAAGTTTTCACATCCACTGGAAAAAAAAATACTCTCTGGGCACTAGTGTACTGGGAAGGATGTGTAGGAAGAAACTGCTGGCAGGAGGGGCCCAGCTGAGGTGGTTCCTTAGCATGATCAGTGGTCTCAGAGATGTGGAGCGAGCGGTGTTAGCTGGGTTCGTGCCACGTGTGCTGCTGCTTCCCATGTATAGCATCAGTGTGTTCTGTACGCGTTCAACAGAGCCCCGAAATGAGATTGGCCGAGAACTAAGGCAGAATTTCTTTGCTTTGTTTATAGAAACTAATTACATAGTTGCAAAATTTTTCATTGTACTGCTATTAGGCTATTTAACTATATATGCTCTAAAGAGTTCATACAAAATTTTTGGCCCACCCCAAAGACTTCCAGGTTCACTGTCTTGCAAAATAGACCTGTATTGCTTGATGAATGATGGTACATGCTTGAGATAAACATACAGCCCAGTTTGCTGTCTAATCTAAATACTCTAAATCCTAGCTTGTCTTCTAAAAATGAACAAAAGCCCTCTTTTAATTTTTTAATAAACAGGGCAAAGAAAAATTTTAGTAGAATCTCACTAAGGATGACTCAAGCAGACCGTAAGTCCCAGTTTACTCTATTTGTAAATGCTGTTGTACTTTTGCTTTTTTCTTTTGCCTGAATGTCATCAAGAGCAAAGGAAAATTCCCCATAGCTTCAGGCAATGATTAATTTTGTCAGCTGAACTTGTGATTGTCTTGAATCTCAATAATTAGCTTGACAAGAGCTAGTTTCCATCAACAGTGTAGGCTGGCATTATTTAAAAGGAGGTATCTTTTTTTTCTCCTGATAATTATCTCTCTTTCCATAAGCCTCTTTTCTTCCCTGCCCCTTGGAGCTGACATCAAATTACGTAGTTTGAATGCTAACTCTGATCCTATGTAAAATTAACCAATGTAACATACCTCTTATTTAGCTTATTTTGCATCAGCATTGCTAGTGGTGTTACGACCTGGCAGAAGTATGGGGCGACTTCATGGTTCTATCTTCTTAGGACCTTTGGGTTGAGTTCCTTCCTGGCCAACAGACTAGATTATAAAGCTAGGCCTACGTGCAGTATATACATCAACAAGATCGCCGGAAAAATCAGGGCATTGTCATCTCTTAGGACCACATTCTGCATTTAATTTGTCACTTTCCCACATTTTCTTCCTTTATCTTTCTACGTTATTTTCTTCCAGGGATTTTCACTTTCAAGGTTTCCTTCACTTTAACAGATTTCTCATCCCAGCTCCTTGAAGGCGAGGCCTTGTACTACCTGAACGTCCTATTGTTTGAGTTTAGAGACAGTAAACAAAAACGTTAGTGTCACCTTTGGAGGTCGTCTTTGCAATAGAAAGTCTTTCGAAGTGAACAGCCTTTAAGGAAGAAAATGAACAAACTTAGTGGATGTGTTAGCAGCAGCTGGTCCTGTGTCTGCTGTACAGGAATTAAATAAATTGCTTATTAAATCTTCTGAGTTCAGTCAGAATAAGGAAGCTGAATGTACTGCATTTTGGTTAGATAATGAAAATCTTTTCTGTTTAAAATCTTCAGTGCAATGCTGTGCAGAACTGCAGGGAAATCAACTGTGTGAGTTAACTACCAGCTTACTTTTAAACGGTTAAATGTCATGCAGTGACGGTCCTGAAAAATTAGCTTTCGTGGGGCGCAGAAGTATCTGTTGTTGGGTTTTCATGTGTGGCTAAGTCTCAGACCATTAGACAGCTTCATTAATAACGGCTGGCTTGGTGCTCTACTAAAGCTAAAATGCTCCTGTCTGCTAATGCAACAGGAGCTAGAAATCCCATGTGTGTCTGAACCCCATTACACCAGCATCTCTTCAGACACGCTGCTAAATTGTTAAGTAGTCTGTACATGAGGCTGTCACTTTTTCCATAAATGGAATTTTATTTCAGCTGATTAATATTTTATCCAAGTAGTGTCATTTTAAGCAGTTATTGTAATTATTTTCAGAGGGTATTTTTTAAGCTTTTGCACTATAAAGCATGTGATACCTACCACACTTCAGGACTTTTTTCTGCTTTACCCAGTTTTGAGATCAAATATGAAGCATATAGATTATATGAAGCCTGAAGATTAGAGGTTGGTTTTCATTGTAATTTTGGAAATAAGTTTTTTATTTCTGCATAGAAAGTCTTGACACTTCCACCATGCAGCTAAACACGTTCCTTATTTTCTTACGCAACTCCTTGTACTCTTTGAATTTTGATTTCACAATGCATTCTCTTTTTTTTTTCCCTAATATATAACTGCCTGAATAAACTGTTTAAGGGGAATTATTTTCTGCTGTAATTTCTAAGAAGGTTTTATGTTATGCATAAGCTGGTCCTTGCCCTAAAGAGGCTGTGTGGTGAGCAAGTATGAGAGAAAGGTTGTAAAATATTAACATTTACTGTGAAAAATTGATGCCACCTTGTTGATGTTTAGTTGCTGAATCAATGGAAAAGATTAATGAAGAGAACATCCATCAATTAAGGAGAAATACATTATCCAGTAAAAGGACCTAACTACTGAAGCTGAGCAACAGAATGTTATCAGCAATGTGGGGGCTGTGAACTTTTTGTTTTGCATTGAGAGTGTAGAAGAATAGTATCAGAGCTAAGACAGGAAGGTCAAGAATTCAGCGGAATTAAAAAAAAATCCTCAGGAATTAATTTGCACAGCGAACACGTCCTAGCAGAGGTACTTCTTCCCCTGTGTTCAAGTCAGCATTTATCTCATTTATTCAACTCCCAGAAAATAAGCCTTTAGATTTTGCAAAGCCCTGACTGTTGGAAGCGCCACACTGGTACTTTTGTTTCACACTAGTCCAGGGACGTTACTACAAGTTACACACATTCAGGCTTGTGTGCAGCAAATGCGGTCGTTCAGCCCGGGTGGTTCATAAACCCTTGTCTTCAGTTTGAGAATTACACCGGTTCTGTGTACTTACCATGTAGGTTGCCACTGGTGAGTGAACCAGTGTGATCTCTGTCTTTTATACCTGAAAGAGGAAGTATTTGGGGATCAAGGGCTTTTCCTGTATTCATAGGACTTTGCTAAGTCTTTCATTGTAGTTCAGTATATGGCTGTATGTATTTCAAGAAGTGGTGTAATCATCATTGCCATTTTGCCATTCTTAAGGTCATGAAGCATGAAGTTTTGAGGAGATGCTATTTTTATGAAAGATGTCATTTGCTCCTTTAATGAAGCAGTGGGCTTTCATCAGGTAGGTCTATGAACCTTAATTTGCAAATGTCCTTGTAAGTGGTGAAGGCAACGGCCATCAAAGTATGATTTACTCTGTTTTTTATTCCCTGAAACAAGACCTAGAGCTACATTCAATAACGGGCTTAGTATCTAGAGTCAGGCTTTTCTCTTGTTTTCTCTCACCACCTGAATCTTGTGGGTTTTACTGCCTGGTGAGGTAGCTGCATGAGAAAGAATAAGGTGTGCCTTTACTTAATATATAGCTTGAGATCAGTAATTTGCTTATATATAAATATATCTCATGAAGTGCTTGTAAGTAGCATCAGAATATTCAGAAATTGCATGTTGTCATATTTAGAATATCAATAGGTCATTGTAGGAATTAATGGAGTAGTAAATTGATAGATCTTGTCCAAATTTTAGACATTGTTTGTATGCAACCACTGAAGAAAGTGCTGATACATTTTTGTGTCCTGTACTAGGAGTGATAAGGAAAAAATAATTGATGAGACAGGTAGAAAAAAAAACCTGAAAAACAAGGTCAACTAAGAGATAAGCAGCATAGATGTCACCATTCAATTATGTGGGAAGGAAAGATACTGCAAGAAAAAATTATCTCCCAAAGTATCTGATGTTACTGCAAATTTAGGGAATTCTAATGCCTAGATGAAATGTGATTTGCTACCAATTCTTCACTGGGACCATCTGGGGAAAGGCAATACAAGCTGGCAAATCTTGTAACTGACTTTTCTCTGTCTGATCAGCACCGATTATTCATTGCTAGAAATTGCACCTTGGCACAGTATTTTTAACGGCTAGCACTGCTTTAGGTATCACAAAACACTGTACAAGTGCTTACTGCTCTCAGGTTTCCACAGGTTTTTAGGAGTGGTCAGATAAAGCAAGTACGTGCGTGATAGCAGCCTTCACGTTTTACAGCTGGAAAAAAAGAGGCAAACAGAAGTGAACTAGCTTGCTGAAAATCGCTCAGCAGGCTGTTTGCTCACCCAGGAAGAGAACCAGAGTTTCTGGAGCTCCAGCCAGGTTTTTCCTTTGCTAGTACGTGCGGTTGCTGTGTGATCTGCAAGTCTCCCTCATCCCACTGTGTACTATGTAAAATGCCATTAATATAATGTTCTGCTTTGAGATGTTTGGCATTTGTAGTCGTTGATAGGGCTGGTGAGATAAATCGGGCTGCGTTTCGGCTTTGTGTTGTGTACAGTTTTATTACACTATCTTTAGTAATTTACACATGTAAGACGATTATTATACTTTTCTCCACACCTGCTTTTGACCCTTTGATACAATATATAATCTATACACGCCACTGTCATTTTCAGCTCATCCTGTCTGTCCTCTGCCCACAGCCAGCAGTGGGAAGGCTGATGATAAGTCAAAAGTTTCTGTTTCTTGGCTGCTGCTCCCCACCGCTGTGCAAACATGCTGCAGCCAGCAGCTGCCTGAGGGCCATGGGCGTGCACAGTACTCATAGTTTCTTCAGTTTACATTTGCGTTATCTTTAGGCTCTCATTAGATCCTGGAAGACAGAAAGAGGCCCAGTCTTTCCCAAGAGAGAAGATCTTCGTACGGGAGGACAGAAGGGGAAGTTTATAAGCAACCCAATCTCTCTCTACCACCAGCCAGTCTTTCTTAAGACCTTGAGCCTTCCCATGCCCTTCCCCAACTATCTCTTTTCTTTACTCTTCACTGCAGCTGTGAGCTTCTCTTTTCTTGTATTTCCCCCTAAATGCATTTCATCATTCTCAGTTTCCCTCACTTCCCCACAAGTGTTCATACATGTAATTATTTTCACCTGAAAAATCAATTTGGGTACACCACATTTATCTGCTGTGTTCGGGGTACATCTCCTCCAAGAGAGAATACATTTTTTTTCTAAAGGACAGCTAGATTTTTACAAGATGCAATAGTCCTCTTGAGATTTCTCTGTCAACATGGTATGAACTAACCCTGCAAGCATGTATCACATACCCCACTTGATATTCTGGAAGACTAGAAACGACTCTGATGAGCTGATCCACACGGATACCATGGAATTCATCTGCCAAACACAACTCAAAAAACCCAAACAACTAGAGTTTAAGGGTTGTTTCCTCAGATATCAGGAAGTCTGAGAGACCTGACCTGGACTGGTTGCTGGCAGGAGGACATGCCAGGGAGATAAAAATGCAGCTTGCAGCTCCAAGATTAACGAACCAAGGCTTTTTATCTATTTTGCCAGCCCACGTCTACTGTTTGAGAGCCTGTCACAAATACAGCCTGCTTGCTGCATGTGTCCAAAACTACTCAGCCTCCCACCTGTGGGAGCAGCCTTTCTGCATGTTGAGTGACAGCTCAGCGGTTAGCTATATGCTTCCAACCTGCTTGTGTCCTGGGCAATTTAAGGTAAGAGTTCACAGCCCTCCTTTGAGAGGGTCTTAGGGTTTATATTCCTTCATTAATTCATCACCAGGTACCAGATTGGTTCAGCACCATGCTTTTTTGGGATAGATGTCGAAGCTCTGGGGACTCATAGCTGGGTACACAAATATGAACAAGGAACATATTCACTGAAGTTTCTGCCTTTAGGAAGTGTGGGGGTGAAGGGAGGGGTCAGGCGAGAACCCCCAGTTCTGGTGACCCTCATCTGGATCACATAGTCACCATCCTGTGTAATCTTGTGCAACATCCCAGATGTGATGGCAGCGTCAGCATGTTTCAGAGAAGGCAGCCTTCCAACAGAAGGGGTTTTCCCTTCACTGCCCCAGAAGTAGCACCCCGTGAGAGGGCAACCTCCTCCCCTGAATATCCCTGAGATTAAACAGAAAGTTCTGTACAGGCAAGACAGCCTGGTTTCATTCCTTCCCCCTGTGGCAACACTGAAGAGTTAGCCTGTATTGCTATTAGAACTGATTACTTGCATTCTTCCAAACTGTTGCATTTTTATATCACTTCAAACACAAATGTGCCCTATTTTTCAAATCCTGTGGGGACACAGTGTGAAGATGTGGTGGGAAGGGTAAAAGTCATCTCGATCCAGTCTTGCAGTCTCGATCCAAATGCCAGCTTACTCACAATTTTCTTAGGAAGGGCTTTGCTTATTTTCAACATTACTGAGATGGTTATGTGGGCTGAGCCCTAAGGATGGTGCTTTCCCTCTGGGCAGACATAAGGTACTGAAGAAGGCAAAGAAGCAGAAAGGCGATATGTGATGACCAAAGGAGCTTTTTGCTCACTTAGAAACCTTTCTCCATATTGCCTTCCTCAGTTACAGTCAACCTCCCTGACTTCACCTTTTAAGGATGCCTTAGCATGTCTCCACCCTTCCTTAATTTCCTACTCCCGACTCCCTTTCTTGCCAGAAATGCAAGGAATGTGTTTTACACACCCACTAGTAACCAGGAGCACATTAATAACTTTTTGGTTCACTTCCAGGGAGCGTTGACACCACGCAGACAAAGAAATGATGAGAAAAGAAAAGCATTAAGAGAGAAAAAATTAAAGAAACTATTTTACTACTGATATAAAAGATGAAACGCATTGCGTGCGTGTGCGATACAGAACAACACTGGTACGTTTGCTTTCACGGATGGAGCTACTGTGGCAGGTGTATTTAAAGCATATAGCTTCAGGTACGTATATGCACATAGCTTAAGTAAAGGTGGAAGTAAGTGAGTAGTAGGGAAAGTCCAGCACCAAGGGCTCGTCGGGAATAGGCGGAGTTCCCTCTAGTGGCATGCTTCTGCATTTCGCAGGGGGGGCCCTGCAAGGACACCTTTGGGGAGCAGCAGCCCATCACTCCTCCTTACAGCCTTGCCCTTGCTTATGGTAGGTAGCTGGAGGGTGTAATCACTGAGTAATTCCTAGTGAGGGCCTAATTGCAAGTTAATTTTAACTGAGTTATGTAAACAGATCAAATCAATCCTTCCCTGACTTTAGTTTTCATTAGTTCACATGCAGATGCAACCACCCTTAAAAATTCCCTATCTGCTTTATTCGGCTGCTTCCTTGAGTTGATGCCCACTGCTAATACTTGCTGTTGCTAATACCTGCGTTAGGCAGAGGCTTTGTGAGATCCCGGTGAGTCAGGATAATCTATGGGGTGTCGTCAGGCAGTTTTGGGGAAAGGCTTCGCAGATGGAAAGCACAGCCAGCACCAGATGAAATCTGTAGTTGTGGCTCAGTGTAATACATTTATTTTCAGCGAACATCAGGCACTAACTTATTCAGTCAAAATATTGTTGAATTATTGTTTTACTGTTGCATTAGAACACTGAAAAGATAGCAAACAAAAAAGAATAGAAGAAACAAAAAAAGTTAATGTTTTTGGTTTTCTTCGGCTCGTGTTTTACCAAAAAGACAGCTGGAAGATTAAGTCAAAATAGATTAGGCGGAAAACCTTCCATTTCCAAAAGAAAACATGCAATGCACTTTTGGCAGGTAGTGTATTTTGTAAACCACAAACTTAGGACATATTAATTACTGTGTCCCTGGGGCTTTAAAAATATAAAATAACATATTTCCTACTGTGAGCTTGTGAACTGGGGAGGAAATTGCAATAACTAGGAGTAAAACTATGTTGTTGCTCTCTATCCTGTGTTTTTATCATAGGATACACAGTGTAGAATATGCCATAAATCGAGTTAGACACCTATGTCTAACCTCAGCCTCAACAATCAGCAAACAGAAAGGGACACGTTCATTTCTGGCAACTATTTGTACAGCTTTGGAGGAGATGATAAATAATTCTGTTTCTCAGAATTTCACTAGTTTATCTAGGCTGATAACTGTCATTGTCAGTACTAACCTAGTCACAGCATAGAGGAGATAGGTATCGGGTCATTTACCTCCAAAGCAATCTCCTCTAATCTCTTAGAGAGTGGTATAAAATCAGATGCTTTTTCATCTCTCCTTCAAACTCTTCTTTTTTTAAATATTTTTTTAATAAATGTGGTTAATTATGGTATTCATATTTATAAATAAATAGCAATACTTTTCAGGCCTGCTGGATTTTAGCTTCGATGATATTTTGCAGCAGTGTACATTCCATAGACTAGATGCTCATTAAGTGACAAATTCATTTTAAAAAATACAAGCTGCTACATGTAAGTACAGGCAACCTGTCTGGCATAAAGCAAGCCATGAGTCAATTGGCAAAAATATTTTTTTAAAAAGAATGAGTCCTTTCAAAGTCCCAGTTTTATTAAAAGCATCCTAATTGTTGAAATCAAGTTATTTTTAACATACCATCTCACTCTATATGAAGTTAGAACTAAACAAATTGTGTTCTTGGACTGTGCCTATGCTGTATAACCAACAGCATCCTGACCAACATATTTCAGTTAAAAGCTTTACATTATCACACCTGAAAATCCTCCTTTACATAGAATAAAACAAAAAAAATTACAGCTTATCAAAATGCCCTTAATACTTCTATTTAAAGAACAGTCCAATATTCCTTATTTTCCCCCAAAATAATAATCCAGTTGGTCAAAACCAAGCTGAGGTTAAGTGTAAAACCTGCTACTGGGACAAATTCTTTCCCAGTGTATAGATGTTTGCCTTCTAATGCAACTTACTTTCAAAATATAGTTAAAATATAATGAAGATATCATTCAGCAACATGTAAAAGTGATATGTTCAGATACATGCAAGGTTTCATTACAGCAAAATATGACTTTATATGCATAAATACACTCCTTAGTTAATTTTGACTTTTTAAATAGAGTTACTACAGGAAATGCCAGATGGATACTGTGTCCAGTTTACCTGTGCATCACCTTTCACTGTGCTTAACAAAAGATTTTTAACAGTGCTCTGTGAAACTCGCCTGACTGTTCATCTAACCTGGATGAGCTAATTGAAGTTCAGAGCATGGATCACATTTCAGACTTAGTAAGCCTGGCCTTTTGCCGAGTTAGCTATTTTTTAGCATTGGCAAAGCTTTTGACAGGTTTTGCAAGACTTGACAGTTTAGCCTCAGCTCTGTCCTGGAGGCACTCGTGACATCATTTCAATGTCACAGACACCCAAACATCATCTAGGTACAGAACATCAGAAACTGAAGTCCTCCTCCCTCACATGAACGGTCGTTCTGATTTAATGGAGTTCTTGCAACATCACTGTGTCAGGCCAGATTTTCTTTTGCCAGTGGAAAGACTTAAGCGTAAGCCCAAATTTAGAGTTCTGAGAATCATAGAATCATAGAATGGTTTGGGTTGGAAGGGAACTCAAAGATCATCTAGTTCCAACCCCCCTGCCAAAAGGAAGAGAACATCCCCTTCAAATGAAATACCAAATACCAGTGAGATTCTCCATTGTATTCATTTGAAGACAGCGAATGGGTTATCATAAGGTCACTGAGTCTCAAACAACTTTATAATCTATTATGTTCTATACTCCTGAGAAATTTAATCATTTGAAACAGGTGTCAATCATCTTCAAATGCCAGTCAATAACCAGTTTCATGACAGAAACTCTGAGAGCTGGAGCATAAGAGAGAATTTGGATGTTGTAATGTTTCCTTACATCATGCTTTAGTTTGAATGTCAGTGTGTTTCTCTGGGGAGATCGGGACGGAGGTCCTAGCATTGAAGAAGAAAATCTTAATTTTGTTCCTGAACTGGAGGGCCTTTGTTGGGAGTTTGACCCTGATTTTTCCACATACTTTGACCTTTCCCTTCATGACACAGACTGTGACTTTGTCCTTGATCACCCGGTTGATCTACAGCACCTTGGAAGTGATCTGGAGTGGAATTGAGACTGGCTGTGAGCATGTCGTCTATACGCTGACAGGCAAAACAGACACAGTATTATTACAGCACTTCTTCAGTAAAACTACAGATTTTTAATTGCAGAAATTACATCTTAGGCATGCATCCTTGAGCTATCTTGTCAATTCCGTGTTCATACTTACTGCTTTCCATTTTGAAATCTATTGAAGTTTTTTAAGTAGCTTGGTCTCATATCTATGTACCACACAACACCATTTTCATATTTAACAAGAGTTTCTTTGCATTCAAATTTCTGCAGTCTGACAACTCTGGATTTGTGCTACAAAATTAGTTGCTTGAAGAATAAAAAATTAGTGCTGTGAGTCGACTGATATTATCAGCAGAATAAATGTAAGAAAACATTTAAGAGACTGTATTACCCCTACCATCTCCTCAGAATTTTGACGATATCTATGAGTTACTCAAGGAAATAATTTCTCCTTCTCCTTTGAGGCAGGTGTGTGGTTCCAAGGTGGGATGTTCCACCTGAGATGTTTCTCATGTAAGCTGAATACCAATGCCACGGGGAGAGCTGTAGGTCTATCCGCTGATCTCCATCCGCACTGTTTATGCAATATTTGGAAGCTTGGAAAGTGTCTTTGGCAGTCCAGAAAAATCACTTTGCTAAGGCTCGCCATATTAAAGTCTCAATGCAATCAGTAGTTCCCAACACCTGACCATAAGTAGTTCCCAACACCTGATCATCTGAAACGGAGCCTGGCAGAGAACTGGATGACTGAATGCCTTCAACTTCTTCCTGTCATACAGGATTCTCCCTGTCAGAGAGTTTAAATATAGCTTCGTAATGCTCATGGCTTGCGAAAGCTTTGGCATCAATCTGTCCCTGCTTTCTGCATATTGAGTTAAAAGGTCTGAAAGTTATAAAATACTTAAGAATGAGCAGGAGGGATTAAAAAAAATCACAATGGATCTTGTGTAAAGTGTTTTAATTCTGCAATTGTTATCTAAAACCAAATGGCTATTTAGCCTGGTGTCCCTTGAGAGGATTTGTCCCAGATTGGTGGGAAAGCATGTCCGTATGTTACACACAGGCAGCCAAGCACATACACTGTGCTCA
Source organism: Balearica regulorum gibbericeps (assembly GCF_011004875.1). NCBI lineage: Eukaryota > Metazoa > Chordata > Aves > Gruiformes > Gruidae > Balearica > Balearica regulorum. The sequence goes on from NC_046186.1 coordinate 40,919,863, forward strand.
TAACTGAACTGAATGTTTATACAGATTTAAATTGTAAAAATTTGAAGAGATGAGAAAAACTAAATGATCCATACTGGATAATTAATTTGTTATATTGTTCTATAAACAGGATGCTCAGGAGGCTTAAGATAACTCGTTCTGCTTGCCAGGTGGCAAATAGTAGTTTTGCATTAGCTGTCCATAAAATCAAGTGAATACACGCTGGTACCGTGAGTTTCACAACCATGTCACATAACAAGCAGAGCTCAGTAAAAAACCTGACCTGTCTGTACATTCTGTCTCACAGTATAAAATTTTATCCGAGTTTAATTTTCCTTTATACTTTTGGAAGGATTTATGTGCTCTCTAAGGAAATTTCTGGAAAAGGCCACATACAATGGTGAAAACATGTGGAATGTACAAAACAGCTGGTGAGGAGAGTACAGACACCTGATGTTATAGGAATGACACAATTTAGAGATTTTTCCCATTGAAATTAGCAGTAGTACTAATACATGGTGTTGTATACCTTAAACTAAATCTAAGAGGAGAGTGGAAAAATCTGACAATTACTGTTATGTCTGTGGTGTTGATCGAAAGTACCGGACTATATTTTTTCCTTTGGAGAATGAAGTAATTTTTTCTTAAGTATCTATTAAGAGTCAAAAGCGATACTGTAGAATCAATACCCAGCCTGACTCCAGAAAAGACATTGCTAGCGTTGGAAATTTAATTTTGCTCTTTCAAGTCACTCAAACCTTGGACTTTCTGCCAATCTGCAAAGTAATCATGCTAGAGAGTCTTATGATAGAGGCACCTGCTGTTAGGGAACCCAGATTAATATTACCAGCACATATTGAGCAGGCTACAGAACAGCCAACACATACTAATGATGCCTGAGCTGCGAAGTCAGCTGGCAGCCTCGAGACACCCCATTGTCAGTCCCCTGCGCGCCGCGGTCACCGCAGCTCCCCGGTACCAGCATGGGCACTCCTTGCCAGAGCAGCTTTAGCCTGTCTTTTTTTTATTTATTTATTCCAAAGTAGGTCACTCTGTGCCATCTGTTGACACTTAAAAGCGACAGAAGTTTCCAGATTCCCTGTGGTATGCTGAGTTTAACATATATCTTTAATACCCTTTTGCTCTACTTAGCTGTTGTATGTAGTGAGACTACTAATCACAAGAGCCCGTTCAATCAGGTAATGTTTTTAGCAACTGAGTGAAGGTCTTGGAGTAATATACTCGAGGTGAGCATAACTGAGTGGGGAGGGAATGCAACAAGAAGGGCTTGATTTTTTTGCTGATGGTGAATCCTGGGTGACGCTGCTTTCAGCAAAGAGGTGCCCATGTCCCTCTGCTTTCTGCTTCTCCAGAAGCCTTGTTAAATGCTTAGGGAAGCAATCAGTCCTGGATAGGCATACAGTGGGTTTGGTCAGGCTCCAGTTAAATTTGCTTCTCTTGTTTTCTAATGGTGATCATTGTTTCCTAATGGTTACCCACACACTGAAAGGATGATTTTTTTAAAAATAGTGCTCTTGATTTGAAGTGATGACATTCAAGTTATCCACAGGCAGATTTCGGGAAAGGCGCATCTTCACCTGGCTCAATAGGGGATGCATCACCAGCGTCAGACGCAAGTCCTAACAAGTGCCTTCGGTATGTGATACAGTAAACAGCATTGATAAGGAGAGGGGAGGTCACATGCATGTGACACAAAACATACATAAAACATACTACAGAGCACACATATCTGTTGGTGCATGAAGATTGTGCATGAGAATGTAGGAGATGAACTTTTTAATTACAGGACCCAGCCATGACCACCTTGCTACTAGCTGGAAGCTGTTTGAGATATACACATCTTTCACCTGCCAACATTAAGCCACCTCTGTCTCCTGTTTCATGAAAAGATTTGGGACAGTAGAAGGAGAGTCAGATCTCTATAAAGTGTAAATGCACTGACCAGATCTGCGATTTATAATGCACTATGAAAAGGTAATAAGGTTATGAAGTACCTGAACAAACTGTAACTCAGGGTCTCTGTGATGTGCTTAAAACCAAAACAGCTTAACTCTAGGCAACGACAAACAGGCTGGGGTAACTACAGATCAAGGTCTTTTGGACTAGAAACAACTAGAACACATTAGCTAAGTTTGCCAGATGTCATTGGGCAATGCATGACTTCACCTCGAAATCATTTTAACCATTAGTGGAAACCAAAAAGGATTGGACTGGCTTGTTCAGTAATACAGTTTGACCACAGCTGTTTGCAATTTTCAGTACATGTTCATAGGTCTCTGGATTTATTTGATTTCCTAGTTTCCTTGGATTTTAAAAAGATAAAAACATACTGTTTCATTTCACACTGATGACTGCACAAGTTCAAATGACCCTAAAGCTCTGGCAAAATTCTGCACGCGTGTCACATTGACCTGAAAAAAATCCAGCTGCACTCTCGTGAGTTATTCATATATACAAGGTCAGCAAAGTTCATAGTAATGTAAATTAGAAATATGATACTTTTTAATACCCCTGTAGACAAATACTTTTTTTCCTTTTCACTTATCTGCTTACTTTTTCCAGACAACTGATATAAACTTGAACAAATCTACAAATTCACTATACCCGTAAACCTCTTCTTGTCAGCAGTAAGCCCAGGAATGTAGGTGGTGAGTGCAAACATAGTCTGTAAGTGTTTATTTAAGTTTGTGATATCACATAAATTAAATACAGACTAAAAAAAATCATTGTGTGTTATAACAACTATTACCAGCATTTTATTGCTTTGTATATTCCCACTGTGAATAGATAAAGTATGGGTTTGCAAATATTTATTTTGAAATGAATACCTTAAGCAAATAATCATTATTAATGAACACCCATAAGACTTCTTGTGTTCATATTTGCATGATTGGTACAAATCTGTTCAGTAATAGGAACAAAAATAATGACTCTTTAAAATGTACTTTCCTAAGGTATTATGGAAAATGTCAACACTTAATACAAGTGTACTTATGATTATGCAATGTATCATACTTCAGATTTTTAAAATTTACAACAAAAAAGCTTTGGGGGTAAAGAGATTTGCAATTAGAGACGGGAAGCTGCTGGTTTGCTGTCTCAATAGCTCCTCAGTACCACTAAATCCACAACAAAGTACTTAACAGTAATTTGTGATGCCTTAAAGAAGTAATCCATTTAAGATTTCTGTGGATTGTAAATATATCACAATTTTTCTGTCTGTAAAATAGTATACTCATATGAAACAAGCTAGAGGCTTTCACATATTTTTATGAGATAAAGTTCTCCATCTATATTTAAATTGAAATTAAAAAAACCCAAAATTGAATATCGAATTGTTTCTGTTGAGCGGTCACCTTCTGTCTGTTTAACCCACAAATAGATACTGTCTATGAACAAACAGCTGTAAAGCTTTAAAGAGTCAACGGATTAAAATAAAGGTGTGTAAGAGCTGCAAAATACTTTTTTCCTCCAAGGGACTGAAAAAGCTGGGGCCCGACTGTGGTTCTGTTTGAATCGATAGCAGAATTAAACTTTATTTCTAACAACATAGGATGTCACTGTAAATAGCTAGTGGCATATATATGTCAGTAGAGGGGCATTTTAACATCAGGAAAGATCAGACTTTTTCATTACTTTGAAAAGTATAGTACAGGCTAGATTTCATTTTTCATATATATTTGCATTGTCACAAATTAAAAATATTATCAATCCTTTTTAAAATAGACAGAGGAGAGCAGCAATTAAATGCGTGGAGGCTTCTGTACCAGTTTTTTGCTTTCTCTTCAGCTGTATAAAGATTTAACAGGGAAAACACTTGGTCTCGTGAATAAAGAGATGGATTAATTGTCTCTTTTACAGGTAGTGGGAGAAGGTTAATGATATTGTGCAAAGTGCCTGCAATTTTTGACCATTACACGCCTGCCTGCTTTTTGTGCGGTTGTTTACTGTGCTGTCCACAAGATAAGTGGTCTGTGAGTATGGCCAGCGAATGTACATCAGGAAAGGCAGCAGCGCGTGCTCCTGTCCTTCCAGAGGGGTGAGGTAGCTTGTTCCTCAGGCTGTAGGACTTGGCAGCAATAGAGACTTGAGATTTGCATCTTATGATCGCTTTTTCCTTCCACTCTGTTTGTGTTTATAGCCCAGTTAAGTAAGTCATGCCCTGAAATGAATCACTGAATTTATCTGACTTTAAATGAGCAAAATCTGCCTTTTAGAGGGAGAAAGGAACTAGACATCTAAGACACAATCAAATAACAAAGCCCCTAGTAGAACAAATAAAGGCTCACAGCGTCAGTAATGGAGCAGTTTTAGCATCCAGTGTCTGGATGGGACATCTATGCGATCAGGCCATTTTCATCATGAATCTTTTCAAGCTGGGATAGCATTATGATGGTAATGATGCTGCTACTACAGAAATTATACAAATGTAACATTTGACCTACAGTATAATGTGAAATACCTGACCATATTATAGGTTAAAAAAGATATGCAAATTTAAGGGTGTAAGAAATAAAAGTGCATAGTTGAGACAAGATTTTTTTATTGGAAGAGCGAGAGGGGTTCAGGGCATTTTTCTCCAAGGTAAGATCTCTCACATTCGACACTTTCCTTGCTGTTACAAAACTAAAGAAGTTTGAATACACAAGAGAGAGCAAGCAGTCAGTGAGTGTTGTGTGTTAAGAGTATTAGATATCAGTAACACCAGAGATTTAATCGTCTGTTTACGTTCTGCTGTGCAAACTTCAAGGAGCCCCATAATAGCTGAAGAGTTTTATGTAACTCTTCAGAGAGCCAAACCAAAGAAAGAAATGCGAGTTTATCTAGCCCTGTGTTTTTAACAGCTACCTGCCCTAATTGGCAATACTTAACTCAGGGAATTTTTGAACTTTTCTTGAAGTTAACTAATGTTTCTTTTTAAAAAATCACACCCCAGATGGAAAAAGAAAACCAGCAAAAATACAGAATACAAGTAAGCCCTCGCTGCATTCTTGAAGCTTTCACAGTGCAAATGAAAATCTGCACCAGATAGAAGAGCACTGATTTGTTCAACCAGTCTAAAGCCAGCAAAGCTTATACCAGCCTTTGTGGCTAATGGTGCGTGAAAGTGGTTGTTTTGAAAATAACTGTGTTGGTTTAAAATATTACTGCCTCTCTCCCAGAGGATACCACCCACACAGCAGAGTCAGAAGACTGAAAACAGATAATTCTAAGCTGCTTCAGAATAAAGTCCAGTGTTTAAAGCATAAAATGCCAAAGGGGGTAGGGCCAGCTTGAATTAAGCTCTCGGACTTTGCACTGAAACAGCTCAGAGACACTCGTGTCTTGTTCTGCCACCAGAGCTGGGGCAGGCGTCTTTGGCAGGTACAAAGAGCTGGGGGCTGCGACGTCTCAAATAGCTACAGCTGCCTTCTCAGTGCCTGTGTCTGAGCTCTAAGCACAGCTTTTACCTCGCCTTTTCGAGCATTTGGACAAATGGTGAGGTATTAACCACTAAGTGAAATAGCTAATACACAGGTGACAGGGAAAGGAAGATGAAAATGGTCCTGAGGAATAAACAAGCCGTGTGAGGAATTGCAGATTTAATTCCAAGTTTTGTACATGAGGTAACCAAATCTGAGGGGAACATTAAGCTCATATTTTCTGACTCAGTCTGCTCTGGACAATGAAATTTTGACCACATTATGATTAACTCTTAAGTGGTGGGAACGATACGTCTGTAGGGAGAAGGCTTTACTTTTCCATCCTGCATTTCTTTTCCCTTGATAAGAAATCCACCCATCCTGCATTTCTTTTCCCTTGATAAGAAATGTGTAAGACATAGTGGCATTCTTGATCCATTAATGGTTAAAGAAGACAATATGCTTCTGTGACTTAAGCCATTTCTCTTCCTGAGATCTTTAAAATTCTTCTGCTCTATGGTGATACTGATATTGTGATCTGACCAAAGAAGCCCTTATCATGCTTTCTTTTTAAACACACAATCCACTTTTGTAGCATTGTATGTCTTGATACACACTTCCTAATATAAAGCTATTTGTAAACCAGACTGGAATGTTATTTTAGGCAAACCAGTGTATAGCTCCTACACACAGCAACAGCCTACTTTTGTTTTTAATACTCACTGTGCTATTGTTTGTAAAGCTTTGGATTTTGGCTTGAAATCCAGGCCACCCTGAATTTAACAGCGAAACTTTCACTGAGTTCAGTCTGATCTGGATTTCGACCTAAATGCCTGATGTTGCTAATGTGGGATGTGGTAAACTTGATCATCAAGTTTTTTATGGCCACAACAGATGTTACTTCTTTTAGACCAATGGAAAGCTACCGAACCTCATCCACCCTCTAAAACAAAAATACAAGCATTTGTTTACAGCTTGATTCCAGGAATATGAATTGAATTAGCAGCTGCAGAGTTTGTTCTTGTTTACTTATAAATAAATATATGCACAATTCTTGCTTTTCCCAAAGATACATGATGTTGTCTGGATTGTATTTCCTCTGCATAGTAACACTATTTTTAACAGTCTAACACTGTATTATAATTTGTTTAGCACAATCAAAATATCAGCATAGTATTTTTGACCTTGTTTTTAAAATATGCATTGATTTTTTTTTTCTTTCTTTCTCATGTCTAGTAGAGCAGAACAACGTTTTGGATATATGTTTTGCATTTTGTAGACATATAATTTAGATTGAATATAATACAACATTCTCATAATCATAACCCAAGAGACAATCTAGAGAAAATGAAGCTACTGAATATAAATGTTTTCTTCCTACTGATGACATTCAATGAATTTTCAAATGGGGATAAAATGTTGAAAGACTGGTGCCTTCTCCTAAAGTAGGAGAAAAAACGTGATAGTGTAATAATTGTGAACTGAAGCTTTCTAATATAAGGAGCAAGAAAATTATCGCTTGATTTGATAGCTATCATCCCATCTCTGGGGTAAATATCCAACAGTTCTTCCACACAAACATACTGAGGAGGAGATAGAATAGGAACAAGACTAGGAAGGCAAGGGATTTGTATAAAAGGAATAGAACTCTCATTTAGCACACATCTGTTGCTTATGAATAAAAATACTTTACACTTTTTCCTTTGTCTTTCCTAAATTGGTCTGATTTCAGGAGTCATAGCGTTGTTTTTATTGCAACAGAGAAAAAAATTCTTGTGGCCTTGCTTAGTCTTCAGCTTACGTGAAGCTGTTCCCTTGCTTTGCTCACAGTCAAGAACCCCTCTCTGCTTTAATAACACACTGCAAATGATGTTTAATTTTTCTTCTGTGGGATGTCCTTGACAGTGATGCTCTCAGCAGCTCTGTCAGGATGGGATTTACCAGAGCGGCTGAACCGACCGAGTAGCACACAGCTACTCTCACTACACCCTCCTTGCCCTGGCACTTTTTGGAGCTTTGCCCAATTTAATTCACTAAAACAGCAGGAAATTACCCAACTTTTTGCATAAGATATTTTTGTGCCATTTTTGTGAATTGCATCAGCTCAGGTAAAGGTCCCACAAATACCAAAGACAGCATAGCGAGGAGCAGGAGATTTTGGCTGGGAGAGGGAAAATCATGGTGGAACTGGGAAAGACCCTTTTGGAAGCAGAGATCTATCATGTGTCAGCTGAAAAATATCCCCAGGCATGTGGACATGCTGGGGGCCAACCAGCTGGAAAGGAGCTTTACCAAGAAGGACCTGGGGGTTCTGGTGGACACCAAGCTAAGCATGAGACAGCATGGCAAATGGGGCCAAGAGCAGTCTGTGGTGCATTAGGAAGAGTTGAGGGAGGTGCAGCACTGGTGAGACCACATCTGGAGTGCTGTGTCCAGGTCTGGACTCCCCAGTACAAGGAAAATATGGAGCTACTGGAGTAAGTCCAGCGCAGGGCCATGAAAACGACTGAGGGGCTCAAACATCTGCCACATGAGGAAAGGCTGGTAGAGCTGGGAGGGTGCAGCCTGGAGAAGAGGAGGCTCAGGAGGATCATAGCAATGCGTATAACTATCTGAAAAGACAAACTCTTCTCAGTGGTGTCCAGTGACAGGACAAGAGGCGATGGGCAGAAATTAAAAACCATGAAATTCAATCTGAGCACAGGAAAACACTTTTTTACTGTGAGGGTGACTGAGCACTCACACAGGTTGCCCAGAGAGGTTATGGAGTCTCCATCCTTGGAGATACTCAGAACCCAGCTGCACAGCCTGCTCCAGCTCACCCTGCAGGGGATGGACTAGATGATGTCTAGAGGTGCCTCCCAATCTCAACCTTCTGTGACTCTGTGATTCTGTCATCTGTAAATCATCTGTACATGTGATTTGTAGACCACCATGTGAAAATCTGGGGCATATATGAATGCCACCGAGAGTCCCTATACTGCTAGGAGACAGTCCATAGCTTATTATCTGGGAAATGTTGATGATGAGGAAATCAGCAACAGGCCATGCATTTCCTTTGTAAAACAGGAAAAAGGAGTAAGGCAAGATTGTGATTTTTCGTCATCTACATGAGATGAATTGAAGCACATTCCTCTTTTGCCTGCCCTGTCCTGTAATGAACACCTCACACTTTTGCAAGAGGAAAGAAAGATTCCACATCTCAAAGGGTCATTGTAAAATAGTAGCATTCCCAAGATGGACACCTGATGAACCTATTGTATTTTATAGGTTCAGCATTTAGTAAAGTCTAACACATTTATACACTCTAAAATATTGTGGTTCCAAAAGATCAGTTATCTACAAAAAGAAAATCAGCACCTAGCACAAATAGACACACAGTACTAATGACAGTAAATTATGTTGTACATGGAGCGTGCAAATTACCTGGGATTGTGAAGTGGAACTTACCGAAATAACATTATCAGTTTTCAAACATGCAAGTTGGAACTGTTGAACTGGCATAAACCCTGTAATCCTTAATTTAAAAATAATATTGGCTATCTTACTGATGCATGCTTATAAGTCCTCATGGCAGACAAAGAGGATTTTAAGCATATCCTAAAGGTTAATTTCAAATTATTAAGACTGTGGTCACATGAGTAAATCAACCCTGTGATTATCTGAGATGTCTCAGTTGGGGGGAAAAAAATCAAGCTGTAAGCAGATAACATAATCCCTAAAAGTAACTTAGCCACTCCCTATGAGTGGTAAATTTTCCCTGGATGAGCCAGGGCTAAGTTTGTCTCACTCTCAAATTCCTGCATTCCTGTGCACTCCCTGCTCCTTCTTCTGCCCCTCAAACAAGCAGCCGGTTTGTTTGGAGGCAGCTTCACAGCGCAATTTGCTCCATGGCTAAGGCTCGCCATTCCTGTGCCCATTAGCTCAGGCTCAGCTGTGGCTCTGAGACTCGACATCCTCAGCTGTAATGCCAAAGCAGCCTAAGCCAGTCCTAGGCTAATCTAGCCCATGCGCTGGCCACTTTAGCCTTGCCCTTTGTGTCATAGTCACCCTGGCCTTGCGTTGGCATGTCCTCTGTGGCGCGCTGTGCTGACTGCTCTCATGTGACCCCATGCAGACCCATTTCACCAGAAAACTAACTTGACCAATTTTCAGTTCTCAAATTCTCTCATTTTCAATTCTTAAATCATAGTCTGCATCACGTGGGGCATTCTCTGCATCAGATGCAGATGGAGTAGAGACTGCACAAAAAGTACAGGAGAGGTAGGAGCAAGGAGTAAAAGAAGAAGAGCAGACTTTGAAAGCTGTAAATAAAATAGGGTTTAGGGAGACTGGAACATGAAACAAGTGGAGAGGTGACCCGGGATGACTGGGCAACAAACTGGGATTGACTTCGGCAGAGACTGAAAGGGCTGGGAGGGAGGGTCTGCTGCCTAGTGGAGGTAGGGAATACGGCTAGGAAGAGGGAGCAGGACAGGAGAATTAGGATCCATTAGGTGAGGAGAATGGGACTGCAAACGGTAACTTGGAGCCTGGAGGGGCAAAGTAGTAATTTTTTGTGTGATGCTGAGGAGTGAAGACTGGATCCGGCTGGATGTGGTGAGTGGGGCTGTAACAAGCACTCAGGGATGGGGCAAAGATGGACTGTGGGGCATTAGGTGATGGCTGAGGAAGGAGGGGCGAAAGAATTTGTGCTCTTTGGAGGATACTCCTCTTCTCTACTGATATGGAGCTCAAGAGTCCCTATCTGACACCTTTGCCCCACTGTCAGCAAGTATCTATGAAACCTAATGCAGGATTCCCCTCATGGTACCATTCAGAAAACTACAACCTGTGACATTGCTCTTGCTTTGTTAGAGCAAATGGACGAGGTCTACACAGTAGATTTAATCCTCCTGAAGAATCATGTGCAAGCCACTTAGATGCCATGTCATGGAATATGTATTTTTCCAATTTACAGCTTTTAAAACTACTGAAAGCACCCATCTTTGGCTGCAAAACTATTGATCAGGTATATAAAACTACACAGTGTATAGGATGAATCTGTGCAAAAGATACAGTGGGCTGAGCAGGATCCCATGGTTTTGTTAAAGAAATATGAAACTATATAGTGAAAAGTAGTGCCTCAGGGAACCAGGTACTTAGGAAGAAAAAATATGTGGGTTTTTCTTCCCTGCCTCACTAAATCTTAAAGTGGAAGCCAGCTCTTTCCACGAGTGCAAAAGCAGCTGGGTTTGATGGATGCCTAGAGTGGTTGTTCCCAAAGCACAGCTGGCACTATCCTCAGGAACACTCTGCCTGCTCCAAAGGGCTTCCAACTCTAGAAATCCCTTGGCAAACAGACCTGAATTACATGACCCCTCTGCTGAGTATATGGCCCCTCAGCTGCTGACAGATACTAACTGCATGTATTGATAGGGTGGTTGGAAGTTCAGCACATGTTTTTGAGCGGACAGCCTTATTCCACTGGGAAGGATTTGGGGATGAAGGGAAAGCACCGACCACAACCACAATACTCACCGGCATGGGTTTTAAGAGTAAAAATAGCTCGTGATAAATATTAGGCATGGGAGCCTGAACTCTGCTTGGAGTGACCGAGAGTCCTGTAGAGTTTAGGTGTCACTAAGAAAAGGACCTTCTCCATCTTCTGTGGAGAGGGGAAACCTGCAGTTCAGCACACCAAAGCACCTCTCTAGGTGACAGATAAATGTGGAGAAAGGGTACAGTGGATAAACCATGATTAAAATAAACAAAAAGTGAATTTCTGATCATTCAGTGAATACAGGAAAACCACCAGAATTTGTCATTTTGTTTCTGGTGACTTCAGCTTTCATCAGGTACAGGTTGGTTAGATAGGCAAGGTCCCTGCTATCCGGCTACAGTCCAGACCACACAACCATGTATTTGATCACCAGGATTTTATTATGAAGGTTAGTAAAGCCACAGACGATTACCGTTTGGACTTCTGTGGTCAGCACTGTGTGCCCACATGCCATGCGGTGTACTGGCGGCAGGTCCAAGGCTTCCCAAAAGCACTGAACTTTCTTCACTTGGACCGTGCAGAGGCTTAGCCCATGCGCTTTGTATGCGGTGCTGTGGATGGCATCCGATTTACCGTGCATAAACAAAAACACCCGTGCTGGGGGTTCAGGTGCATGACTGGGCCTTGGATGTGCCCCAGAGGTACAGAAGAGGACAGGCCGTGGGTGACGGAGCTGGCTAACTGTGGTGGGGAGCGTCTGGCGCTACCACCGCCCTACTCTCATAGGTATGGGGGTCAGAAATACCAAAGAAACATAAAGGAGAAAACAAAACGCAGGCACACAGGACTTCTGGCTGAAAAAATAAAGGAGATGTTGGAGAAAATAGGGTGTTAATGTCTAAGCCCTGCAGAGTTATGACAGATCTTGCACTTGAATGCAATGGCACGGGAAATGGCACATAGAGAGCAGCTGAAGACTGAAAGTAGCTTGTTTTGTGTGAGCTAGGCATGTGTTAAGTCGGCAGCAAAACAGCGGTTAAAAGTATCAAGCGGCACCTGGAAGGACGTCCACACGCTTAGCACAGGGTAAGAGCTGTGGAGCTCTATGGAGCACAGGGCAGGCGGCACCTGGAAAGGCACCCACAGCCTCGGCACAGGCTAAGAGCGATCCCACGGCCCCCGGCGCAGCTGCCGGCGGCACCGGCAAGGCGAGAGCCGCCCCCCGGGCCCTCTGGGACGGGTAGTTCTGTCCGGGCGCCGCCGGCAGGCCGTCCGGGGTGGAGAACTACGCTTCCCAGCGTGGCCCGCGGCGGCGAGGAGCCGATAAAAAGGCGGCGGCGGCAGCTGTTGGCTCACACGGTGGTCGGCAGGTTCGGGCGGGCCGGGCCGGGCCGGGCTGGCTGTTGGGGGCGGTTGGTGCCGGCAGGTGCTTCTCTATCATGAGGCCGCAGGACCCATCGCAGGGCGGCCCCGCCGCCGTGGTCGCCACGTTGCCGGCGCTGGAGACGCTGAAGCAGCGGGCGTGCGAGAGCGTGGAGCTGAACGCGGCGCGGCTGGGCGCGCTGAGCCGCGACATCTGGAGCCGGCCTGAGCTGGCCTACGAGGAGCACCAGGCGCACGACGCCATGACCCGCTTCTTCTCCAGCGGGGAGCTGCCGGGTGCCGCCTGGGCAGTGCAGCCGCGCTACAAGCTGGGCACGGCCTTCCGTGCCGAGTGGGGCACGGCGGCCCCTCACGGTCCGCGCCCGCTCCGCGTCGCCTTCCTCTGCGAGTACGACGCTTTGCCCGGTATCGGCCACGCCTGCGGGCATAACCTCATCGCCGAGGTGGGAGCCGCCGCCGCGCTGGGGCTGAAGGCCGCCCTGGAGAGCCTGCCGCAGCCGACGCCCGTCGCCGTCCAGGTAAGACCCCTCCCGAGGGCATAGGCTGTGGCGCCGGCCCCTGTGGACCGCTCGGCCCCTGACTCTCTGTTTTTGTGCTGCAGATCACGGTGCTGGGGACGCCTGCGGAAGAACAAGGAGGAGGTAAAATAGACCTGATAAACGCTGGAGCGTTTGACGGCCTGGATGTGGTTTTTATGGCACACCCCTCGCAAGAAAACGCAGCTTACCTGCCAGATGTGGCCGAGCACGAGTGAGTGAGTAGGTTCAGGTGGAAGGGATTGGCTTGTTATTTGCCTTTTCTTCCATCCCAGAGTACGGGAGCTGCTTTGGAAGGGGCTGAACTGAGGGCTGGGGGCCTTCTTCGCAGGTGCCCTTCAGACAAAGTATTTGCAGCTGAAGAGCCAGGTCACTGTTCTGGGAACACTGAGCAGTTCTTCCAAAGTGCAGTGTTCAGCCTAGTGTTAAAGATCCCTGACTGCTCTGAGATAATCTTGTATGTCTTCCCAAAATCCATTCTTTCTTCTGATGTTTCCAGGTGTTTCTTTTTATGCATGCATGTGATTATTTTATCTATTAAAAAAAATCATTTAAAAAACTTCCTGTTCTTTAAATTTTAGAACATGCAACTGGAGGGAGTCTCATTAATTGTAGTTCCTTGCTTTCCTGGGCACTAGGTCATGTAGTCCTCCGTATGCATTTTAATCAGTTTTGGAAGTGTTTCAAGTTCTCTCCCACTTTTGAAAGAGACAGCCAGATGAGCTTGACTGTGCTTGGATCCTTATTAACTTCCAGCCTAAACTTAATCATAGCCATTGTATAGCTGTTAACTCTGACATCAGTTTTTTATTCAAAGTAGTTCTTGGCTTTCCTTCATGTTTACCCCCAATATAAGTATAGACAGCAGTCATACCCTCACTCAGCATTTTTTTGTGAGCTAGCCATATAACTCTTCAGAAATTGTGCCTTGTCTTCTTTTGATTAGCCCTACTATTCAGTGTCAGCACTTGTTCATTTGTAGTTGGAATAGCTGGATTTGTTTTGAAGTACTCCTTGTTGGATATGCGTAACCAGAATTGTACACAGTACATGAGGTAGGATTGCCTTAGACCTCAGCTGATGCTGGGACCATAGTGTCTATTTATCATGTTGGAGACAACTGGCATGTTTGGGGCTTCCTCGTTAGTCATTTTCAAGCAATCAACTCTTAAACAAATGCTTAGTCTGTAAGTTCATGATTTTTGAAAATATTTTTGAATTTAATTCTATTTGTGGTCTGCCAGTCTGCAGAGCCATGTTCTTCCTCTTCTGTTTTCATAGTGTCTCAGCCATAGTCTGTCAGCAGATTTTGTTTTTACATTTTATGCCATGGTTACTAATGATTCTTGATCCCACGGTCTGGTCTTGTAGAGGCTCCACTAGTAACCTCCCTCCAGTGCAACATTTTTTTCCAACTATTATGTTTGGCTGTCTCTGATTAAATTTTGTAATATTTAAATAACTGGCTTTCCAACCATTTTTGACTTGTACTGACTGCTGTTTTCATCTTGGTTGTGCTACCTTCCAGCACCAATGTACTTGATTTTACTGGCCATTTTGCTTTTGCTGGTGCTGTTCCTGTTGGATAACTTGCTTCTGTTACTGCTGAGTTTCATGGTAGAAACCAATGAGGTTGGCAAGGCCTAGTCTTCCTTGCCTAGCTAGTCCTCTGCTATATTCTGTCATTTCTAAAGAGTCTTAACTGGTCATTGTTACAGCCTTCAAGACTTCTCAGCTTGGTTTTTGGTTGCTGTACCTTATGACTATATTTATAATCTCCAAGGTGCAGTTTTCATTGATTTGTCTTTCCGTTCACTTCAACTCTTACAATAGCCTTTTGAGTTTGATACAGTAAGATTTGGAAATCTTCCTTCAGAGGTGATGGTCTGCTGTAGGATACAATTCTCGGTAGCCTTTAAACCTTGACTGCGGGGCAGGTATGGAATTGAAATACTCAGCTTATCTCATGATTTATGTAATTATGAGATTCAAAAGGTGCAAAGACCTTCTCAATGATTTTCAGTTGATCTTTTGGTTGTTTCTAAGGAATTGAAGGACTGGCCATTGCTAATTTGCTATGTTACTGTATCTGCAAACTCTGAAGCTGGCTTGTGCCTGAAGTAAAATTAACATACAGGGGTAACTGATGAATACATGCCAAAATTTGCTGATTCTTACTCACTTATCCTTCACCTAATCAGCCTATTTATTGTTGGTCAAACAGGATCCACATTCTTCTGCTAATATTCTTAAACAGGCTTAGGGTTTTGTTATTCACCAAAATCTGTGCTGTTTTTTTCTGAGAGTATGTGACATTTGTGTAGTGATAGCAGTACGAGAAAGAATGTTTTTTAAGAAGCACGTTTCTCGTGGGAGGAAAAAGATTGCAACATGACTTTCTGCTTTGAGTTGATTTGAGGAGTTGCAGTCTAATACTAGGGATGTTAATGGATAAGGTTTATCTTGATTGCATAATGGCAATAAATTTTAAATAAAACCCACGCTTTGCAGAATGTGATGTGTGGTCGTCTTGAAGGACGAGGGAGAGTAGAAAAGAGCATAGTTGACTTGGATTGCAGGCAGTAGCAGGAGACATTTTCCACTGCAATGGTACACTCCATTGTGTCCCTCTTTGCTATCCAGCGTTGAAGTTCTGGTATTAACTTCATGGCTGTGGCATGGTTCAGAGCTTGAGGGGTCAGTTCAGGATAAGTGACTAAGTTGGCATCTGTGCAAGATGGAAGGACAAGCAAGTTAGACTTTTCCTAGCTGGGTAAGAGACAGCTTGTGTGTCTTGAAGGAACTCTTTGAGCTTGAGGCCAGAGTTTTTTATGTAAAGGACTGGGTATTGAGTGCAAACAGATTTAGTTAAAATCTCTAGTATTGATAAAAACCTAATATTTGTGTATTTGATAATTGTCAGTATTAATATTTGCCTCATGTAAAGAGTTTTCATATAATTTGAAATACTCAATTATTTTGTAAGGCCCTCATAAGATGAAGTCAGGCATGAATTCTTACTGGATGTGTTTAGGGGCAGTATTTTGGCTGCTACAAAGTTGGAGGATAACCTTTGCACTAGACTTCTTCCTTGTTGCCACCCTTTCTACCTGCATTTTGGAGTTGTGCAGGGAAAGAACATCCTTGTTGTAGCATGTACTGTATATTTTATACCATGCTATACCTTTACTGCACTTCTAAAACTTGATTTTTGTTATTTAGACATGGCTTGCATGTGATCTTAGTAATGTGCTTTTGCTTTCTTATATGCTGTATACAAGTTTGACAAAAATTAGGACAATCAGCCTCTAATTTTAAACCAGAGAAAAGGGTTTGTTATTCTCTGTTTGAGAAGAATGTTAGTAACTATGTCTTGGAACAGTCAGGAGGTACAAAAAAGGTGTTTGAGACGTTTAATGTGAAGCCTATACTTCTCAGGAAAAGGCTGTTTAGTAATATGTTACTGGTAGTGTTTTTGCCTGACTGGCTCTTGATATTGTTCCATTTCATTTGTTTTCTAAAAATCTTTCAGCATCTTCCCATGCTCAAAGATAGTTCAACTTTGCAACAGTCTAGTGCTAGGTAAATTGTTTGGTGTTCTGCTGCACAAACCTTAAATATTGGTGTGAACAAAAGGAACTTTTTATTTAGAGGTTTTTTCAGTGAATGAAAAACAAATAAGCAATGCCTTTTATTTCCTAGTGTGACTGTGAAATACTATGGAAAAGCTTCTCATGCTGCTGCTTATCCTTGGGAAGGAGTTAATGCATTAGATGCTGCTGTTCTTGCATACAACAATCTGTCTGTTTTAAGACAGCAAATGAAACCGACCTGGAGAGTTCATGGTGAGATCTTCATTAAATCTAATGTCCAGCAAGTAAGAGTTTAGGCTGTTGAAATGTTAACTTAAAAAATCCCATGATTTTGCATTATTGCACTAAATTAGTATAGTCACCACAAACTATGAAATAGCACCATTTCATTTAAATAGTTTGTCTGTAATCTTTAAAATCATGTCAGTGTCCATCCAGAACTAACTTCTGAAAATAGGCTTATGGATCAGATTCAAAAGAGGACACCGGTACCTAGGTAGAGGCTAGACAAATTTTAAGTCTTTGCACTTTAAGTCTTTGTAGTTCAGAAAGAAAAAAAAAAGTACTAGGTGTATTTTTGGTACATGGCCTTGAATTCATTAATTATATGTGTTTTTGCACAAGTGTAAGATTAAGTGCTTCTGAAAAATGAAGTATTACTACATCACTTTTGTAGTAGACATTTCATTAATTAGATGGCATTTATATTGACATTTATGGAAAAGTATAGTGGTCTAGAGTGACTGAAGTTTATTTGCTGAAGGACAAAAAACAAGTGATGGCAGAAGCATATAGCTCTAGTTAGTAGCCCAATCAACTAGATGTGCACTGGATTCTAATATTTAATATCTAGTAGACCTTGAAGTAGAAAGGTCATTTTGCAGTAAGACATACTAAGCTTGACTCATACACCTTCAACATGATGCATTTTGTACAGTGAGAAAGTTTCAGGAGTTGAGATGGAAGCTGCCCATTAGCTACAAACCCAGGTTTCCCTTATTACATTCAACACAACTTTTTCCAAGTTGAAATTAAGAAGCTTTGCCATTTCTACAGGACTTAGGAATGTAGAATTGTTTATTTGGAAAACGTAGGAGCTTAAAACTTAAAGAATTTCTGAGCTAATGATCATTATATGTCTTGGATACTTGTGCTGCGTAATATATGTGTGCATTTATCTCCAGGATATCTGGATGTAGTCTGGAAGCCCTAACCCTTTTGACTGTAGATGAAGATGCTTGCAGTTCTGCTGTGCAGCATACCCAAATGAATTTCAGAGAGTGGCCAATGCCTTAGCTCTCTATCCTATTGCTCTGTAGGAAACCAGGCACTTAATTATGAGTTTTGGTGTCTGAAACTCATGCGTTGCAGGTTTAAGATTGGAGGTGCCTAAGTCTTCTTTTGGATCTAAGCCTAAAACTCTTAATACTGCTCTCTTCATAGTTTCTAAACCCTAAGTATCTAAACAAGCCTCCTAGAGGTAATACTTCCCGAACCACAGCAAAATGTAAATTACTGTGATACGACTGCTGTCATAAACCTGGTTTTCAAACTGGAAGTATTTAAAATACCTTTGGGAAAGTATAAGCAGCCAGAATGAGATTTAATTTTAGGAATGCTTTCTTAACAACAATGTGTTCGAGGTCTTGTGGCAGGCTTGCAGTAGCAGTCGTGGCTGACTTAAGTGATCCTAAAAATCTTAGTGTTAACCCACTAACAATGGAAATAGTTCCCATTACATGAAGTCAACAATTTCTAAGCAATGTTTTACGTACTTGAACAATGTTGGTTTGAGTTTGTCTAATATTTAATAAGTTTCTTCCCTGCTTGAGTGGAGTAAATGTTGCCCCCTTGGAGAATAGGAATGTAGATTTTTTTTTCTGTTGAAGAAACTGTATTAAGCAGGGTGTAAAAAAAAAAAAAGTTCCATCTAGAAGCAAGGCAACCTAGGTGCTATTATAGTGTGCAGGCAGGCTACTTTTAAGGTAGATCTCCTGTCCAAAGCAACTATAATATGGACTGAAATTTAAGTGTAGACATACTCCTGGATTCTATCCAGTTCCACTTACAAATGTGTTGGAAGACAAATGAAAGCTCATTAAGCTACTTGTTTTGAGCAAACATGTTATGATGTGTCATGCAAATTTGCATGATTGCTTACTTGCTGATTTGCTGGTTCCTTTTCTGTGATGTCTGTCCCTCTCATCTGAGCTGTTCCTTTTGTTATGGACTAGTACTGGTAGTGGTTTAATTCAGCAGTCTGTTTACTTTGACTGTATTTGAGACTGGAAAGGTTTTACTTGAGGGAGGAGTTCATAGTCTTAATAGGTTTTCTGCACCAAAACTAAAGATCTATTGACTATTTGCATCCTATGGTGCTGTCTTTTCAGGCTCCAGTGACCACACATCAGTAACTTTGTGCAGTATTTCCATTTAAGGTAGTTTCTCAGGTTCTAAAGAAAACAAATCTTACTTCACATATATAAATTGAGGATAGGAGGCCAGGAAAAACAAGCAGCCTGTTGAAAGCAAAGAGCTGTTAATGCGTTGAAATCTAATGTAGAATTGAGGTCTACAATGGGTTTTTGTTAAAATGTCTAAATGTTATGGTCTTTTATGGTAATGCTTCTGATGCTATAGTTGAAAACTATGTAGTCGTCACACATTTCCTTGAGGTAACACTTAAAACTCAAGCTTCACTCTTGGATAAAACTGTACATATATTATACACCCCAGTATTTCTAAAGAATTAGTATGAGGAATCTAATGAACTTCCTGTGCACTGCAGCACATGTGTTACTCCAGCATTGCTGAGAAATGCAACTTACTCAATTTCTCTTCAAGCTGGCAAAATAAGTTGGAAACATTTTAGTTGAGGAAACCTTCTAAAAGTTGGAATCCAAGGTAGCCTTGATAACAAAATTTTTTCTTTCAATGGCAGCCAGATTGCTTTACAACTTTGCACTGAATTTCAGGGGATTAATTACAAATGCTAGTTTGGCTTGTCTTTACATTTATACCAGATAACCAAAGAATGCAGTGAAATTGTGCTGAAAAACATGTACATATTCCACTTAATCTGATGTGATGAAGAAACTTTGTCCACATGCTGTATTTTTTGACATTCTTTATCTATTTCATGCTCAGTTGATGTTTTGTTGTTTTTTTCTTTATATATTTAGCTCTTGAGCAAGAAGTTTCATGACAAGGCTGAAGATCAAGCATTTGTATTTAACACTGGTAATATGACTTTTCCCTTTCTGCAGGTGTAATAAAAAATGGTGGTGTGAAACCTAACATCATTCCTTCTTACACTGAATTAGAGTTTTACTTGCGTGCCCCTTCAATGAAAGATCTTTCTGTTCTGACAGAGAAGGTTGAGAACTGCTTCAAATCTGCAGCACTGGCCACAGGATGCAAAGTAAGAATATATTCATGGTCATGTGTTTCTATTACTCTGGGGAAACAGAACAGGAAATCAAGGCTTACAGGGTTTTTCTGCATGATGTTTAGCTGAAAGAAATCAAAATGATAATGATACTATTTGCTATTCTGTTGTTTTGTGTCCTGAAGGAAAACTTTCTGTAAATAGAATGCCAAAGAATCATAGAATAATCTAGGTTGGGAAAGACCTCCAGAGGGTCACCTAGTCTAAACCTCTGTTCAGAGGAGGACCAGTTAGAACAGATGGCTCAGTGCCATGTGGACTTCTGAATATCTCCGAGGATGAAATTCTACAACCTCTCTCAACAGTGCTCTGACCACCTCATGGTGAGCAAGGCTTTTCCTTGTTTTTTATACTGTGGTGACTGAGTGCTGGAACAGGTTGCCTGGGGAGACTGTGGTGTTTCCATCCTTGCAGATGCTCAAAAGCTGTATTGGTACGGTCCTGGGCAGCCAGCTCTAGGTGACCCTGCTGGAGTGGGGGGAGTTGAAGATAACCTTCAGAGGTGCTTTCCAACTTCAACTTCTGTGATTTTATTGTATCTAATAGGAATTTCCTTTGTTGCCTCTTGTCATATCACTGGGCATCTCTGAGAAGTCTGGTTCTGTCTTCTCTCTACCCTCCTCATCTGGTAGCCAGAGTCAGGTTAATCTTCTTTCCTGAAGGCTCAAGAAACCAAGTTCTTTTAGCCTTTCCTTGTATGTCATGTTCTCCAGCATCCTAATCATCTTGGTGGCCTTCCCCTGGACTTGCTCCAGCCTTGAGTTCAGGAGCACAAAAGTGAACACAATACACCACATGTGATCTCACAGGCCTTGTCTGCATCACTAATAAATGTATTAAAACAGTAATGGCACCAGTATTGATTGTAGATGGATGCCACTAGTAACAGGCAGCAATTTTGTGTCCACTGAGCCAGACCTGTCATCATGAAAAGCTAAGCTTGGTCATGCACCATCTGCTCTTCTGTGAATCCTGTGCTGGATAGTCACAATCGCCTTGTGATTCATGTGCCTGGACGTGAGTCCTAGGAGGATTTATGTATTCTATAATCCCCCTAGGAGCTTGAGGGTAGGACGGTCTGACCAGTCTAATTTCCAAGATCCTCCTGCTGGCCCTTCAAAATGTATGTGACTTTCAGCTCTCTTTCAGTGAGCTGGAGCATCCCAGTGTTTCCTTTGCCCCATTAAGCAGCAGGCTCATGTAGCACAAAATGTGAAAAACTCAGTGATTTTTTCAGTTAGCATTCTTCTCATTTTTTTCTTTGAGTAACTGGAAATGTCTCTCCTGTAGCTGGTTCCAGCACTATCATTATTGCCGTGTATTGCTAATATAGGTGGGTTTATGTGCTCTGTAGTTACAGGTTGATGGTTAATACAGCTTTGAAAAGAATGTCTATGCTCATCAGAACAAATAGGCATAAATAATGTATATGAATGTGAGCTAGTGAGTTTTAAGGTCTATTTGAGCTGTTAGATGCTGTTGTCCTGGTATGACCCCTTCACTCTAACTAGAAAAGGATTTCAGAAAGTGTACTTTATGCAGAATGAAAGTTAAGATCTCTTGAAACTTGACATTGGTATGTTTTTTACATTTCTCTTCAAATTTCATGTCTCTGTGAAGTCATTTCATGAATGGAGCTGTAGTTATTGAAGTGTTTTTAAAAAAAGTAACAGTTTGGTGAAAGACTGAATTGATTGCTATGTACTTTAACAGTGTCTGCAATTGAAATAATTAGAAGCTGTTACAGGAAATGTTTGCTCACTATTTTTCACTCCATGAAGTCTATGCTTCTGGAATTTGGCTGTTTAGTGCAAGCATGACAGAACACCAGCTGTGTTTTGATCAAGGCCAATATTTGGCAAATGTTATATTTTTGAAAGAAACTTAGCACTTAGTCTGTTTTGATATGGACTTGAAATATGGATATGTATTTAACTTTTCCAGGCTTTAATTTGTTTACATTAAACTGACTTAGGTTGTGAAAAATTTCTGATCTTTTTTTTTTGTCTAGGTGGAAATAAAAGGAGGTGAAAATGATTACTACAATGTGCTTCCAAATAAGAGCCTGCAGAAAGTTTACAAGGAAAATGGAAAGAAGCTTGGAATAGATTTTATATCGGAAGACTGTATCTTGAATGGTTTGTCAGGTAACTCGATCTGGGGGTTTTGTTATGACTTAAGCTTAGATTGGCCAGCTCTTAAGTGCATAAAATAAGAGGACAGAGGTAGGTTAAACATGTTTGGTCAGAAGAAAAAAGCCAAATTAGAAAATGGAAGCTCTGTAAAAGGATGGTACATCTGGCCTGTGTTTCTGTATTTGTTGAAGCTGAAAAAATTTCCCAACAGGTATGGAAAGCAGTAATCATTCTCTGATAATATTTCTGAAAATATTTTAAGTGAGAAAGTTTGGTTGTGGGGAGGAATAGAAGAATGGAAAGATAAGAACTGTCTACCTGAGAACATGAGGATGTGGAATGAATTGCAGGTCATTCTGTTGCTTTGAATTACAGAATCCTGCTTTATGCTATGAATGAAGATGAGATTTAGTTTTAGGAACCTTGTTTAAGAATATTTTCCAAGCTTACTCATAAACAGATGTACTAGCATCTAACTAATGCTTTAGAGGGAGTTTTTTGAAGAGAAATGGAAGTTTAAGCATCTTAGTAATTAACCTCGTTCTGTTAACAGGTAATTCTGTGCCTCTAATTCTAGTTCACAGGTTCAACAAATTAGTTTTCCAAAGGGTGCCGTTCAAATAGGTGTTCATTTCTGGGTCTTGACTGTGTCTCAAACTATTTAACTTTCTCGGTGTCTCAGAGGTATAGTAATAGGAGTGTAAATTTTTGAATGCTCAGGTGGGTTTCTCATTACCCTTAACTTTTTCCGGAATTTTCTTACAGGAGCTCTGTTCAAGTCTTAAACTGCTGTTATTTTTATAGCCTTCACTACTGATCATAACTGTATATATAAATGTTTCTACTACACTCGTGTTAAAGGTTTTTCTCTTTGGTTAAAAGGAAAAGATTGTTTTCAGTAAAAAACTATTATTCCAATTAGCTTGATTGCAATACTAATGTTCTCTATACTAAATGCAGATTATCTTTGGATGGTTGAGATCCTGGTGTTTGGTGATAGTTTTCCAAACTTTTATTTGTGTGTGGAAGACAGCATATCTAATGATATTCTGGTTGGTTTTCTCTTATTTCTTACTTGCCTTCCAAATTAAGGCAACACTGGTATATTTTCTCCAATTGGTTTCTTGTCTTGAGTTTAAAAACAAATTATAACTAAAGGTGGATTTCTTTTTTTATTCAATATGGTACAATAAGACTTGCTACTTTGCTCATTTAGCTTAGGAAAGGTGCTGAGGAACTTTATTGAGCATGTTTACTGTAGTGAAAATTTCTGGAACTCTGCGTTGCTTCCCTCAAGCCATTGTATTAAGGGTGAAGGTCATGAATACTGGTGGTCATGCTGGTTCAGAGGGCTTTGAACTTAGTACAGACACCTAATTGTAATAGTGCTTTCATATGTAAGTTACGTGATATGCTAGATGTTAAACATTAATTTCCTTAAACTGAAATTCTCCGTATGCCTGTCCTGTCTTTAAATTGCTTGTCAAATGTCAAAATGTGCTTGAGCAATTATGTTTTTATTGCACACTGCAATAGGCCTTACTGAATTTTCTTTCCACAGCTGCTTCTCTGAATTTTTGCAGTGGGGATTTAGGAGTAATAACAAAGCACAGTCTCCAGAGACATAGGAGTGGAATTTTGTATGCTACCCTTTTTGGGAGGGGTTGAGTGTTTTGTCTCATCTTTTTCAAGACCTCTATTTCTGTTTAGTTTTCATATGGTTTTCAATGTTTTCTTTTAGGATATCAGTTTCTTCTGTTGAAAGGGAAGGAAGATAGCTCAGTTGCTTCTCCATGTCTGTGCAGCAGAAAAGTCGTTAACAGATGAGCATACTCGCTGCCACCTCTACATGGGTATTAGTATCGGTCTGCTTACAGGTATCGCTCTAGGTAGCAAAGCATTATGAAGAATTCCTTTAGTTCATCAAATTACACTACCTTGTGTGTGCCTTGTGCATGCTCCACTCATTTGGCACACAGCCAGGGTGATGTGAAATAATGTGAATCCGAGTTAGCTTTGACCAGGTGCCGTGACCTTTCTCCTTCTCCTGGTAGGGTAGCTCTACTACAGGATATTGATAACCTCCCAAAGCAGATGGCTTGGTTTAGTGTGCCTTAGTTGAGTCACCCATGCTTGTAATAACTTGATATTTTTAGCATTCCTGGGGTTTATTGGCTTCCTGTACACAAGACTGGTATAGATAATCAGACGGAGCCAGTATGTTTTGAAAATACCACTTTTAAAGCTTGGGGCTGTATATAAATGCTTCCTGGAATCTTTTTTGCATTTTCCCTGTGTTCATGTTTGTGGTAATACTGGCTTCCATTACGTACATGCTGCGTGACTTGAAGAGGCTTCAGTATCACCTTCAGGATTTTCTGAGAGGCTGGAGCTCACAGCACCTTTCTGTTGAAGATAGTGCACAAGTCTGTGTATTGCATTGATAACGTGCAATTAATTATGCTTCTAGAAGGAAACCTGATCTGTACATCTCTATCAAGCATACAGTTCCAGATGTTTGTATGGAAACTATTGGGACTCTTGATGTTTTAAACATGCTACTAGGCATGACAGAGGGCAAGATTTTTTGCTTCTAGAAGAAACTTGATCTATGTATCTCTAGCAAGCATACAGTTCCAGATGTTTTTTTGAATGCCTGATGTTTAAACATGCTGTTAGGTATGGTAAAGGGGAAGATTGGACTGTCACATTTTTATTAAAAATTGCCTGGATTTTGGCTTGATAGGCTCTCCATCTTACTAGAAAATGCCAAGTTTAACTCCCTTACATGCAGTAAAAATAACTTGTAAACTGTTAGTAGATTTGAGATGGATGTAATTTAAAGTGGAGTTGCATGACTGGGAGCTGGGATGCACTGAAATAGCTAGTGCTTCATTTGCTGGATGAGAGCAGGGGAAAAGGCCACCACAGTCTTTCCAGCAGGTTGTGTATTAGGACTTAGTAAGGCAAGTCTTGAATTCTTGGTTTAGTCTGGCAGAACTCCTGGACTTCTAGTTTCTTTCCAGGCTGACCAAAGAATGGATCAGTAGTGTAGACAGCTGAAAATTAAAATAGCTTCTTGCTATGCCAAAAGTTGGGTTTTCTTCAAATGCATATTGAATTTACAGGGAAAAGATCTGGTTTTTTTTTTTTTGGACAAGCCTTGCTGCTTCCATTTGTCTGTAAGCAGAGCAAATAACAAGCTAGTCTTGTGCTCTTTGATCACATAATGTAGGCTCTGTGGACTTGCTTTTAATAACTCTGCGCTTCCAAGTAAAATCTGTATTCTTCAGTCATTTCATTACTAAGTCTTAAGGCATTAGCAGTATCTTGTCTCCATAAAGTATCATGATATGGAGGCTACCCAATGTGATAAAAATAATTTTAAATCTTTGGAACAGTTATTTTATATATGATTGCTAAAGAAAATTCTTACAGCTCTGGCCTGAAAAAAATTGAGGTCTTAGTTGGTCATCACTATGTGGCTAATTAAAAAAAGGCACTGGGGAAGTAGTTGCAGACTCTTGGGTGACTTCTGTGAAGGATCTACTACTTCTGGATGGTATCATTAAATAGATAAGGCAGTACTTTGAGATAGGTACTATCACTAGCTAATATACTGAAAGTGCTAGTCGGACATGAAAGAATCATCATTAAAATCTGCAGCATTGCTATCAAGAATTTTTTTAGTGTTTACAAAGCACTAGTGTTTTTTCTGGAGTTTAGTTCTGATCTTGTTATTTCAAGAGTTCTTGTGCTGAACTGAGAATAATCAAAAAGCACAGGAAAAAAATAGCTGTCCTCAACCTGTTTTTGTTTAAAGATAGATTGTTCGTCCTTCAGAGTCCCCTCCCTTATGCTGATTATTTGCATACTGGTGAAAAGTGGTAACTGTTGGGCCTGCTTCTGAGGGCTGTAGCAGGAAAATAGCTGGACTGCCCAAAACTCCAAGGTTTGCACCTTTCATTGTTTCTGAATCAACAGCTTACTATCAGGAGATGCTTGATAAAAAAATGAACAGTAAATGAAATAGGAACGTGCTGATATGTCTTCTTGCAGTCCAGTAACTGATTATTGATCAGAAGCGAACTGGAGAGCAGCATCTCCAGTTAGGGAGAACATCTCTGTGATGGGGGATTTTTGTATGGATAATGCCTCACTAGAAATGCTTTTATTTTAGTATTTGGGGCAAAGGATATTCAGTTTTATATATGGGCTGGAAATAATCTGTCATTTTCTCACAGCATTCAAAAACTCTTCAACACTCTTCATTAAGAAAATTTCTGTGCTGCTTCTAGGTTCCACAGACTTTGGAAATGTTACATTTGTAGTCCCTGGGCTTCATCCCTATTTTTATATTGGCTCTGATGCATTGAATCATACTGAGCAGTACACAGAAGCTGCAGGTGAGCGAAAGTGAAAAGTGTTAGAGATTTATATTTGGCACTCTTGAAGGGACTGGTTGCTGACTTTTCACTACAGCAAATCTAGAAATTATAAATATTTCAAATTGTAGAGGATTAAAGCTTTCACATGCTTCTATGATATTCAAAGCTACTGTGTATAAATGTTTAAAAGTGTAAGTATTAGACTGAAAGTGGCTGCATGTGAATATCTGTATAGAAATGGAGTTGCTTGCTTCAACCATGATGGGATGAGCTGAATATGGACCCTGAAACAGTTTACTTAATTGCAGAGGTGCAGAAAACAGCTGACAAAATGTAGAATTTCTGTTTGTGTTTAAAGTTAAATATTTAAGGGAAGGCTCACCAGTTCTCATACTGTGCAAGCCTGACTTAGTATGCCATCTAGACAGAAGAAATTAGAAGGATTATCCCTAGCACATATTCAAAAGAGCTTCTAAACATGAGCCAAAAGATAAAAGTAATTTACTCCTAAAGCACAGTACTTTGGAAGTGTAATAGAGATAACAGTATAAAACCATGTATTTTCTAAAAAGGAAAAGGTAAACACTCATTTTCCTGGTTTTAGTCTTATTTGTTTACATCAGTAGCAGAAAGTTAAGTACTTACATGTGAAAATTTGTTTTGAGGCATCAGAAAATAGACATACTTCATTCATGCCAGTAGATTTTTAAGAAGCTGTTCTTGCGATTGAAACTTGAAGATATCACTTAGAATATGCCCTATGCGGTAAGCTAGTGGGTTTGTATTTAATATTAGTAATCTAATCTGAAATTTCTCTTGCTTTTTTCTGCAGGGTCACAGAATGCTCAGTTCTACACTTTGCGCACAGCAAAAGCTTTGGCAATGACAGCACTGGATGTCATTTTCAAGCCAAGTCTACTAGAAGAAGTCAGGGAAGACTTTAGACAGGTGAAGCTAAAAGAAGAGGGACAAATAAATCCAGTAGAACCTAACACAGAATCTGGCGTTGGCATAGGAGCGTGTGCATCACACTAAGCCTTATTAGACCTCTCAGTAGGATTGACTTCATGGAGATGCTGTATTTAAATCCCAGAAAGGGCTGGATAAACACATAGCTGAAGAAATGGGTTTTTTTTTGGACTTTAGGAGAAGCAAATAGTACATTGCTTTCCAAAATGTGCAATTTCATCTAGCTGTAACATTGGCTGTATTCAATACGGTGATGAATTTCAGAGAGAGATCTCAAATATATTGCCTTTAAGTTGCAGTGTTGAATAAATGATAGTGTTTAGATCCCTTGCCAGTGATTTTCTATGTATTGCTAAAGCATTTACATAGAAATTTTTGTTCTAAAATAAGCACTGTTCACTCACTGATCATAGACTGGATCTGACCTATGGAGCATTTCTCTCTGGTTAGTCACTTTTTCTCGGGACAAGATAGAGGATTAAAACCTGAGCTGGTTTCACTGGAGGGAAGGGCCTATATTTGCAAGTATGCCTGGTTTTGACACTAGTAGCTTCTAGCAATGGAAGAGAACTGTTTGTATGGAAATGTGATCTGTAAAGGTTGATTGTCCTGAAATGCGTTGACCTTCCTCCTAATAAATTTTGGAGGTGGTGTGGAGAAGTCATTGGTCAAAAAATTGGAAAGCAACTAGTGTTGTTTAAATTAATGCATTTAAACTACTGCAGGAAAATGCATGTGCACCTTTTTAAGTTCTACACTAAGGCAATACAAGTGTCCACACAAGGTGTTGCACTGATCTGGAGGATGTGTATAAATTCAGCTAAACCAGTAGAAATCGTTTTCACAAAGATATAAACATGGTACTGTGAAGCAGTAAATTAAGGTAACCTTAAACTGGTTGTGTGCAAACCCCTGTAATAAGCTCTGAGAAGCTTGCACTGAGGATTGCTTGTGCAACAGTAACTGGCTTCTCAAACCTGTTTGCATATCCTAAGCAACAGATCCATTAAGTCTTGCCAGTTGTCCTCTCTGTGTGGTTAGTCTGTTTAGTCCTTGCTATTTTGCTTCCCAGACAGGTTAATGTTGCAAATTTTATCTAGGTGGTGTTCTGTGTGTCCAAACATCTTCAGAATTTTTTTACTTTGCTTGTTAAAGGCTGACATGAATACATAGAGAAGGAACTAATCTTTTGTTCAAATACAAATTGCTGAGTCAATGGACAGACTGAGTGAAAAAGCAGCTTACTAGTTAACACTTTCCTAAGCATAGGTTTTATAGTGAGCTTCTGAAAAGTCAATACCCAAAATAATTTCAGAAACCTTGTTTTTAACAGCACCAATTTCTAAATGGTGAAATTCTAACGAGAATTTATATTTTATTAATGTCTATATTCAATTTCTAATTTTGGAAAAAGCAAATTCCTTATCTTGGTTTAACTGTGCTCCCTCTGGGTTTCTGCACATACTCTTTAACACAGACCTCCAGCTGCTATTTAAAAATCCTGCTGAGATTTTCCCTTCTGTGTGTATGTCATGTAGACAGTGTGGACAACGTAATTTGACAGTTTTTAGAGTTTCAGATGATACTTATATACTGTGTGCTTGTAATAATAGGACACAGACTGGCTATTAATACAAGAAATGCTCAGTGTCTTTGGAAAAGGGAAGTAACTGTATATCTTTCTTAAAGAACTAGAGGCATAAATAATGTTTTGTATTACAAGGCAGTTGTTTGGAGAGTTGAGCATGACCGCAAGCCTTCAGGTTACAAGTGGGTCCTTGCAGCAGTACCCTTGCTTTCATTAGCAGGCAGTTTTGACAGATGAATGCATGAAACAGATGAGTGTTGGACTCTGAGCTTATAGGTATGTCCAGGATAGTAAGTTGGATACTAAATCCAGCTGAAATTTGGTCCAAAGCTTGTCAAAGGAACTTTCTCCTTAACTTTTAACTTAAACCCTGCCTTGCCAGTTCTCATTAAGTTTCTTTCATTAAGTTCTGCTGGGTTAATAAGCTAGTTTATTAATTTCCTTAGCATATGTGGGTTTTATTTCCTCCTGCATGAGCTTAACTTCTTGCTTTGCTGTTTTTAAGATGGAGTGTTGGAATGCCAGTGATAGGAATGTGTGCTGCATTGTTGGGTTTCCTACAGGCTGATGTGTTATAGCCTTCTCAGTTCTCTGTCCAGACTAGCTGGCTGTTGGCTGCAGCATTTCCAAGGTGGTTTAATTAAACATTTCTGCACTAAAAGCATGTCTTAATTTTGTTGTAATGATTGCTGGAATTAAAATGAAACTGAAGTACTGATTAAAGATGAATTGATATCAATAAAGCAATTTAATTGTGACTGAATTTTCTTGTCCTTTGATTAATATTGGGCTGCTGCATGATTTCATTTGAATAGCGTATTCTATTTTTAATAGTATTCGATTCCCCCCCCCCCCGTTTGGTATAATGATGTGAGAGTGAGGATGGTTTAAG
This sequence comes from Balearica regulorum gibbericeps, assembly GCF_011004875.1. Lineage (NCBI taxonomy): Eukaryota > Metazoa > Chordata > Aves > Gruiformes > Gruidae > Balearica > Balearica regulorum. The sequence goes on from NC_046186.1 coordinate 40,949,679, forward strand.
CTTTCCATTTCAGGCTGCCATAGTGAGCAGGCTTTTTGTGAGAGTTAATGCTTTTCAAATACAGTATTTAATGGTAGCCTTTATAATCTTAGGCCTGTTTTAATTAAGACATGTTAGAATTCATAGGATAATAGGAAGGGTGCTTGGGAGAGTTCTCTAGAGGATCTCTGTTAGGCTAAACCTGGTCTGGCCTCCTCTTGAGGTGGGATTATCACCAACACTAGATCAGGTGAGCTTGACTTGTCACTGAATCCTGGAAACCTCCAAGGATAGAGACTTTTCAACTTCCCAGGCAAGTTAATTCCGATTTGTCTCAGCATATTTGTTCTTAAGGTCCAGAACTAAAGCAGTTTGGGATTTAAGGTTAGGATTTTATTATCACAATATTACAGATGAGAGAAATGTATTTCCTGTGGGAATAAAACTCACTTTGATTTTCAGTAATTTGTGCTCATAAATCATGTGTATGTGAAAATACCTGGCATGTTTTAAGTTACCATAACTGCAGTCTTCCCCAAGCTGTTTGTAATTTAAGAATATTTGAATATTTGTCAAGAATAGTAGTTTTAGCAATGACTCAAAATGTGTAGGTAATAAACTATAATTCCTGAAACAATTCTGACCAGCTGATAGCAAATCCTAGCTGTTTAAGGATGATGTGATTATGTCCAGACTTTGAAGAACTTAGCTTGATAGGCTGGCAGAGACTACAGTGTTTCCTTATTTTATACCTGTCCTAGAACTTCAGTAGAAGATACGCCTGATTTTTAAAAGAAAAATAATAAAAAAATACCCACCCTCCCAAAAAAACCCCCATGAAATGCAATGATTTATTTTTATGAAAAGATGTGAAGGAGACAACTTGTAACCTGTGAGCTAAGCTACCTGGGGTAGAAGGGTCCAGCAGTCTTTCTTCAAACAGTAAATGGGGAGTAGATTTATGTTTTTGTAAATTGCATTTTTGTAATCATTTAGTTCCCACTGCCCGAGTGCTCTGTACCTGGTTACACTGCAGTCAAGAAAGCAAGACTTCCTGTGAATAAGAGTCATAACACATTAGCTGTTGAAATAAGTCTTTGTCCAGTGTTCATTAAAAGTGGTCCTTTCATAACTGTCTAAATGCAGATTTTTTTAGAGCAAAGTATTTGGGATTAAATAATTCTAAAACAAAGAAAAAATCAGTCTACATCATGACCTGTTTTTCCTGAAGGTTTACTTTCCCTGTCCTGCAAGTACGTGCCCTCCACAGAGCCTTTGCCAACCTGGCTGGCTGCTGGTGCCATCCACATGTTGGTGTTTGATAAGCACAGTTACCCCACTTCCATTCTCTAGCCTGGTGAGACTGCAGTCTGGTTCTGTGCTGCTGTTTGCTAACTGCCATGCAAGATTGTGGTGGGTTTATGGAGGACACAAAAGTGCATCTCTCTGAAGAGTTACCTGAATTCTCTACTAAGCCAAAGTTGGGTAAGATTGCTGCTGCTTTAGCTTCCTTCAGGCACTAGTAGAAGCCAAAAGTATCTGACAAACTCATCAAGGATTTTTGTTTTCATCCACAACTGCGTCTGAGCTTCTTTATTTAAAAGTAGTGAGAAGCCATTGTTTCAGTCCTGGGAAAGAATGAAGTCCCTGTGGTTGTGGGTAGTCTTAACAGCCATAAAACCAGACAGTTACACAGTGCCATCATTTATGATAACTTTGCATAGGTACTCTAAAGCAATCTTTTCAGCTGTTCAGTCTCAAAGATAACTGTCAAATGGCCTATCTCTTCTTAACTTTTCAAGGACCCCATGGAAGGATAAAAGCACACAAATGTAGTACGTGTTCATCAGAACTACAGTGCTGGAGTCTTGTTTCATAATAAGTGTTTGATAAGTACTTCAAATTCATCAGGAGTTGCATTTTTCCTTAGTTTTCCTGTTTATACTTTCAGTTTTTGAAGACTAAAACATTCTTCACACCCTACAACTTGTTCAGCTTTCACAGATTTGTTTTAGGGTCTGAGTGGCATCATACTGCTACCCAGCTAGATGTGTCCCACTGTGGAACATGTGGTGCAGGTCATCTCTGTTGCTTTTATTTCCCATTGCTGCTGCTTCAGTGCCCCATCAAATGCTATGCTGCTGTATGAGCAAGCGTGGGAGAGGGGAGTCCCGGGGGTTTCTACTTGTTCATCAGGGCTTGCGGGGAGTTTGGATCTGTTTTGTACTGAGAGAATCCCTTGCTGAGGTGTGCAACATGGAAAAAGAGACATCTAATGATTATTGTGAGGACATCCTTTTACTAGGGAAGAAAAGAGATAGTTAATCTTTCTTCATGCCTTCTCACTATTCTGTTTCTGACTGAAGTTTACCTTCTTGCTGCCTCACCCTATCAGTAATTATCACCATCCTTAAAGACTATTAAAGGCTTCAGTCTCCAAAGCCCTTAATCTAGGCATTCTCACAGGCAGAATTTGTGTCTATCCATAAGCCTCACAGACCTGCCAATACACTTCAGCTTCGAAAACCAGCATCATCCCAGGCTGGGCTTTGGGTTAACCTCCAAGCAATTAATCTGAATTATATTGCAAAGTATCACCCGAAGGAAGAAGAACGAGGACAGTAACGTACGCAGCCTGGGGTGGAAAGCTTAATGCCATCTTCTCTGTGACTTTGAGTTTGTGTGCAGGCTTCTTACCAGCGCCCTGCCTGTGAAACCCCGGGGCTCTCCAGCCCCACCAGCATCACAGGGTTTAAGGATGTTCGGTATTGGACTGGATCAGGTCCTGAGAAAAAGGTCTTATGTACTCAGAAAGATCATTCTTTGGAAGGTAAAAACCACGCAATGCTGTACAAATGTGATGTTTTATTGTGATTTTGAGTGCTTCTAGAAATAAACAAAACCAAACAAATCACTCTGACTTATTGTGGAAATGGGAAGGAGCAGAGTGTTGATTGGATACAAAAACCATACACTGAAAGGTTAAAAGCCAAAAACCCTGTGTGTGTAAATATGTTTAATCAGTACAGTTGTTGATAGCAAACACTGGCTGTATATGACATATCCTGTACTTATAGAATACATCTATATACACATTTATATAAGACTGAAAAGGCACTAGAATTTCCCAAATAAAACACAAGTAAATTAACAATGTAATTCCAAACACGGAGGTTGGGGAATCTGTTTAGGGAGACCTGCTGGAAAGGAAACTTTGAAAGTCACATGGGAAATCAGAAACCAGTCTCTCAGTGAAAGCCAGGGAGTTCGAAAGTCCAGCTCCCATTTGTATCTTCAAAATCTCCCTTACTATACTGGTCAGATGCCAAAGAATGTATGTAGTATGAGATTAATGAGTCTATAAAGGAATGTACAGTACTGCAGCAAACTACATAGCATTAAGCTTCTTATGAAGCTGGAGAGCTTACCATAAAATCTGGCACTCCGTGCTGTTCTTAAATTGTAGAAATAAATGGGTTCTTTGAGAATCTAAATACATTCCTGTGCAAGTAGTGCCCAAGAAATCTTGGTGCTGTTTGTGGGGGAAGGTGCATCAGAATAAGGTAAGGTAGCCAGACCTGGTGGCCAGCTTCTCATCTGCTTTTGCCAGTGACCTTTCTACCTTCAGTTGACTGAAATGTTCGTGGTTTAAGAAAATAGGTATTTATTTTTTTTAATCTCTTGAAAAAAACTACAGAAGAATAATATGGTACGAAGGAAACTTGATAAAATGAACCTAAGATACTACATTTATGTGAAAAAAATAAGCTATGTAGAAATGAGTAGTAAAACTATCTTATGGGTGGGAGTGTCTATTCATGATTTTTAGCTTTTGTGATTTCATTGCCTTACCTATGGAGCGTAGGCTGTAAATGCAAGATGAGCGTAGGTAGTTCTGCAGGTCACGAGTTTAGCAGTTGTAAGAAATGCTGAGTATGTTTACATGATGTTTATTTACATAGGAAATTAAAGCAACAACCAGCAGTGTTCAAACAACTGCAATGTCTGTGTCAGGAGCCTGACAGTAGAGTGGCAGATCGGTCAGTCCGGGGCAGGTTTCATGTAAGAAGATTCACTTTCCTTTTGGAGATACAACTGCTTTGGTCTGATTTTCAGAGCAGCTACACCTGTAAAAGACAACAGCATCTGCTGTGCAGGGAATAATGAATTTTAATAGTGTGCAAAAGCGTGCGTGTGTTTAAAGTCCTGTTAATCCAAACCAACAGTTAGCTGTGGATGTCGGTGTATAACACGTGGCAGCAGACCAACTGAACGGCCACGCTTTCTGCGATACCTCTGGTGCTCTTGTTATTGTCAAAGCCCCTGATTCCATTCAACCAATTCTTGTTTTCCTGAAATATTTGATCACTTCTGCATTACAGATTTTGCCTTTTCTATATGGCGTATTTACGCTGACTGGCTGCTCTGCAGAAACTGTGATGGAACGTTGGGACTTCAGTCAATGCCCAGTGCCCCCAGCTCCAGCTGTGTCTCCTTGCTCCTGCCCTGGAGGGTGCTGAGCCTGCTCCAAGGGCACGGCGGGCTGCAGGGTGCCAGGGGGGTGGATGCGGCGTGAAAGCAGAGTTGATTAGTTGTACCTGGGTCTGCAATGGAGCTGCTGTCTCATGGTAGAAGCTCCTTTTTACTTCATTCCAAAGTTTTTGGCATGATATCCTTAGTAACTCAAATATAAAGTCCTTACTACTCCTTTGTCAGCTGGTGAGCATCTTTCTATTACGCTTTTACTAAAACCAGATGAACTAGGCTTTTCTTGGAAACGAGTACAATTACTGGTGGCTTTACAGGCTGCAACAGGTTCTCAGGCTGTACGGACCAGTAACGCCCTGACTATCAGAGAAAAGAAGCTTCTCCTGGCGTAGTTTTATTCTTTTTGTAGACACTCGATTGTCTTTGCTGGATCATTTTGTAGAGAAACCTGTTTCCTCTCCCAGGAAACTCAAGAGCAAAACTCCCACCAGCCCAGATAAGCAGATCCCAGGACAGCTCCTGTGTTTCCTAGAGGATTTGGTTAGCATTGCAGGAGGTCTGGCTTTTGTTTGTTCCTTAGTAAATACACATTGCAAGACATATTTTAAAAAGATAGTCAAAACAGCTTGGAAAGATTTCTTTGTTTTAAATATGATCAAGACAAAGCACAAGTCTGAAAGTACTCCTACGTGGACCTGTCAGTGCAGTGCTGCTAGGGGGGCATACATTAAGCAGTGAAAGCAAGCTGTAGCCATCCATAACCTTGCCAAACTGTTTCCTGGTACTGAATATTTTGTGCTTGCAATGACCATTTCTGACCTCATCCTGCAAACACACAAGTATTTGCATATTCTTCTATTTCTTGGTATTGAATGTGATAAATCTGCTGAGTTGAGAGATGTACGTGTTCACTCAGGTGCTTAGAGAATTAGGATTTCAGGGGCACAAAATGGAGGATGCACCATATATAAGCAACTGGCAATTATAGTCACTTGTTAAAATAGTTTACAGTGGCCTGTGAGGCACAAGAAGGAACATAGCACAGCTTTAAGTATAAAATTTTTGATTGTATATCCTATATTTTGCTGAAATGTGAAACTTGCACAATTATTTATGCCTCAGATGAGTTGCATCTAATAAAAAAAACTAAATCCAGAAGAAGAAATCAATCTTCCAATTAAAACAATTCTCCATTTTCTTTCTGTTAGCCTATGAGACTGTTCTTTCATTTAATGTCACAACCTCTGTGACTACAGAGGTTATGTGTACTTATGAAAAAATGGACCAGTATATCAAATTAAATAGAATGTATGCACCAGGGAATATTATCCTGGAGTACTTGTCGATGGCATGAGTGTCGATCCGCATGCTGACGTATCTCTGGTTTTTCCTCCTGCCCGAGCCCCTCTCTGACCCCAGCGCCAGCTGCACCATCATTCGATCTTGTTTATCTCCGTTCTCGGACACGTAGTGGCCCAGTTCATTCACATCGCCGTCATTGTAGCTGCCGTCCATCATCATGGGCCGAGGCTGAGGTAGGCTGCACGCACAGGGAAGCTGTGGACACAGGCAAATGTGGGATGATTTGGGGTTGTACATAGACATCCCTTTTCTCCTTAAAAAAGAAGAGGAGAGGACAAGCCTGGGGAATTCAGGCTGCTGGGACACAAAAGGGAGAATGAGAGGATGGAGCTGGGCAGCAGCTTTTTATTTCTCTAGTTTCGCGTCTGAAAGACACAGTTCAGTCAGGGAGAGAGCGAGGCTGGCTGCGGAAAAGCTCATTTGGCTTAGGCACTGGTATCAGGGTGTAAATAAAGGTTGGACCTGTGCCTTAAAGCTGAGAAAATCAGAAAAGAGGGCAGAGAAAATCTGAAGGAGGAAGGTATCAGGCTTGCGCCATTTGAAAAGAAGAGCTTAGGTTATAACTTGATGTAACGAAGGCAGAAAGGGGAAGTTTGGTCCTCTGTGTGTAAGTTTAGACTGTGCCTGGAGAAAGGTGGGGAAAATCTGCCACATTATCTGAAACCAAAACCACAGTACCCATCTGGAAGTATTCACAGGCCTGGATCTTCAGCATAACAAATATTTAAAGGTAAAGTCCTAAACCCTATCCCATTTATACAGGCAGTGGAGGGCTATACATGGAGGGACTGAGTGCCCTCAGACTCAGAGGAAAGAGCAGTGAGTTTGGGTGTGGGTTGTCTGTAGCAAAGCTTTATAGCTAGGAACGCCTCACTGCTGGTGTCTTTTTCCATGTGCTGCATTCTCTGCAGGCAGCTGAGAGCAGCACACTGTAGTTGCAAACTTTCGAACATTTCCAGACATTTGCCACACCTTTGCCGAGGGGCATAAAGCTGCGTTGGAGATAGAAAACCTCACCTTGTCCCGCAGTTTCCTTTCCTTCCGCTCTTGCACTGTAGTCAGGTAATTCACTGCCGCGTATTCCAGCACCGAGAGGAAGACGAACACAAAACTGACCCACAGGTAAATGTCCACTGCTTTGATGTAGGAAACACGGGGCATGGAAGCGTTCACCCCAGTGATGATCGTAGACATGGTCAGCACGGTGGTTATCCCTGGGAATACACCAGCAGAGAGCCCATAAGACACTTTCAACCCAGACTCTTCATGACAAATACACCTGTTATTACAATTTCCTGACATCTGAATTTACCTTGTATTGTTTTTCACATTGGAGTGGTGGGTTTCACTGCCTGAGGAAGGCCCAGGCAACCTGGATTTCTTACTGGGATTGTTCTGTCTTTTTGGTGAGAACAGGTCTAGTTCTGGTCTCGGGGTGTTCCTAGCCTAGTTCCCCGCCACGCCACCAGCCTCCCACCCCACGACCAGCAGCAGCACTTTGACCCCGCGTTGGCCACAGCCCATCTCCGGGCTCAGGACAGTCCCCGGAGGGGGTGTACAAGTAGCTCAGCTTCTAGTTCACCCCCTCTGCAGCACAGGCACAAGTGAAGCCTGTCTGGTGCTGCTGCTGCTTCTTCCACCAGGTTCCCCAAGCCTGTGTTTTCTGTCTGCTCCTGGGAAGTCCTGCTTTCTGGGAAGCCACCAGCCAGCTCCTACGCCTGGTCTGTGCCTTCACCAGGACAAGAGCCGGGACTAACAGGGCCCCGCACGGCAATGCTGCCCCACGTTACACCATGGGTGAGCACAAGGATCGCATCAGCAAGGGCAGGAGCCCCGGTGGTTCCATGTTATCCTGGCTCTGAGGGAGGCTCTCTGTGGCCTTCTTATTTCAGGGGCTAATTATGTCACATTAGTGATCCCTTTGAAAATTAAAATGGTGTATATAAGCACAATGGACTGAATTCACAGGAGTATCTAGGTGCTAAAAAGTACTGCTAAAGGCAGTGCCTACATCTTCCCAAAAGTCAGGCCCAAACCCTTATGTCCCTTTTAATGATGTCACAAGGCAATGGATGCTGTTTCTAAACGCAGACATGGATAACCGCCCCATTGCCATCTCTGTTATGCATCTATGTATCCTCTCCACTGAGGAATATGATTTTAACAATAAAATCCTGAGGTGTGTTGCCTGGAATAAGCGGAAGCAAGCTTGGCCTCAAAGTCTGCAAAAACACAAACAACACTTTGCTAAGGACGAAGCATCCACTTTAGAAGAAGATTTATGTCCCTCTCATAGTTCTGCTCCCATGGTGACTCCTCCGATGTATGGTTTCACCTGTCAGAAAGATGCTGCAAAAGGGGAAGCTGAATCCCTTACATTGCACTGTAAACTCATTTAACAAGTTGAACAGCGCAGCTCAGCTGACTGTGTTACCTCCACCCTCCCTCCTCTAGCAAAACTCAATGAATTGACATTTTGTCAGGGCTGCTAACACTGATTTTCACCGCCTCATTCACTGAAGTCTCTGAAGGATACTGACACTTTGGCTCTCTATGTGCCCTGTCTCTGTTAACAGCAATGACAGCAGAGCGGCACGTTTGCTCTCTGACTTGCACCGCGTGCAGCTACTGCTTATTCAAGTAGGGAAGGCAATTTGCTTGGCATCGCAGGGCAGATGGAGAGTTTGTACCATGGCCAGTCCCCTGTGTAGGGGACACACGTGTGGCAAAGCTGATTTCTGTGCCACGAGGCAGTGCGGGGGGCACAGCACAGGGGGTTTCATCTGGATGGTCAAGGTTGCAGTTGGAGCAATCGTCTCTTAGGTCTGCTGACTGCAAGATTGTTTTTACCTAACGGGACTCTAGCGGGAACTGCTCGTCGATCAATCCAGAAGGACACCCAGGACAACATGACCATGAGGGTGGCAGGGAAGTAGGTTTGGAGTAAAAAGAAGAAGATGTGTCGGCGTAAAGTGAAGTTTATATAGAGGCGATTGTACCACCCTGTATAACGGAGAGAAGGAAAAAGAGAAGTCACACTGACATCAAACTGCTTTCAGATAAGGTGATGTTGCATCAGGGGAATAGTGCCTCATTTGCTGTTAGAAAAACACAGGTAATGACCACAGATCATTACAATTTACAGAAAAGACTCCTTACCGAACCAACTATCAAAGTCAAAGCATCTCTCAGGACCGTGTTTTCCAGAGAAGAGAACATAACCTGTGCACTTGGAGAATTTAATTCATGTTAAGGTTGGTGTGATCTTGAAGAGGAACTGTCATTCCAGACTACATAACCATCGAGATGGAAATCTATGGCAGGGACAGCAGCCTTGGCATAGAAGAGAGGCAGGTCTGATGGGCCACAGGGAGACCTCCCAATGGACAATCCTCCACAGCTAAGGTTGAGAGGGTCAGTTTGCACCCCCTTCTTCCCCCAGCCCACCCTCTGGCAGGCACTCTGGTACCCACCTGTGCTGCTGTAAAAGGCGAGCTTTGTAGTGGTGTGGAACTCCTGGATCAGGAACTGAGACAGTGATATCCTCTCATCTGTTTTTAGGGAATCGTTCCCATTCTTCCAGTAGAGCATGAGGTCATCTTCAGTGTAGGCATCTAGGAGAGCAGACCAAACCTCAGTGCAGTGCACTGAGCCAGCTGCTATCACATCCACAACCCAGGGTGTGCCCACACACCTTCCAGGCTACCTGTGACGTCCCAGCTGAAGGGGGCAAATGCCACCACCTGGCTGAGAGCTGCACTGATGGTGGGTATGGTTGTGGCAAGTGTTGTCCCAGCGCTCAGCCCTGATGCCTGGTGTGTTTTGTAAACACTTCTGTTTCTCTAATCATAATTTTGTGCACACATAATATGTGTGTCAGGTAACCCACCACATCAGAACTTGAAAACCTGTCCCTTATAAAGGTCCTAAAATCAGAAGCAATGGAAAGGAGACTTAGAGGAAAGAGTCTGCTTGGGGTAGCAGGAGGAAAAAACTATCAATGGTCTGAGGCATGCAGGAGGAAAAACTCTTGGGTAAACTTTCTGCCTGTGATGCACACATGAAAGTTACGGGTCTTGTTTTTTAAATACATGCGGAAATATAGTAATGTTAATCCTTTCAGATGGGTTTAGTAGCAGCTCTTCCCAGCCAGGGAGAAAAAAATCACACATAAATGCATTAAAACAGAATTAAGAATATAATTTCTTATTGCAAGTTTAAGAAGGAGAAGAAAAAAGCTCCTATAAAGCTATCCCTGTATGAAATCTAGCCAATTCGTATGTGCGTCATACCTGGGACAAAGGACCTACATAAGCTGGGTTTATCTCAAATAGGTGTAAGAAGCATAAGAGGAAGAGCATTAATGGCACTGCCCCATCATGGTTTGTACGCCACAGATGAGCCGATGGTGCACATGAAGGGCGTAGGGCCATTTATTTATGTGTTTGAGGGCACCTGGGCAAGCGGGTGCTGCTGGAGACTGCTGACCTGCAGGCAAGTGGCCCAGGTCCTCTGGGGATGGGGTGGCAGCAGGGCAGCCTGACTGGCTAGCAGGGACACTGGCAGGATGGTGCTCACAGCTGGTTTTTAAACACACCGCATTGTTGCAAACACCATCTAATTCTAGTGAAAAAAACATAGGCAGGGAGTTTTTCTTAGTATTGAAGTCCGCTCACTTTGGTTAGAGCTCCCATGAATGTAAAAGCAGTTTAATTATTGGTATGATTATTGATATAATTAAATACATTTTGGGTGCCCATGAGGTGCAGCCCTTGGCTCCCCTACAGCTCTGCTTTACTTACAGCTTTCAATCTCCAGGGAACACGTCTGTGTGTCCAGGGGAAAGCGACTGAAATCCATGTTACACATTGCCGTTACTGTAACTCTAGGAATAATAAAAAAAACCAGTCCATTAAAAACTTGTCTTCTTGTGTGACTGAAAAATAGTAAAGCTGTGAGTTTGGGTTTTTTATTAACTATCTGGCCAGTAGCAGTCTACTGAAAAGAAATACCTTTCATTCTGCTAAAGCCATTCCACTTTATTTAAAGCCATTTCTTTTCAGCAAACTAGTCTTAGAAAAGATGACTAGAAAGTTAAACCATTACAAATTGCTACTAGATGACAAAAATATTGGAGAAGAAAACAGGAAAGGGCAGAGAGGGCACTGCTTCCTCTTTGACTGTCAACAAACAAAGAGATCTATCAAAAAGAGATCTATGCTTTCAACAGATGCTTTGTACGATAAAATAATTTACATTTATTAAAACCATCCTAGTGTCATGAGGGATGCAGGTAGTTTTCTCCACACACAGTGAATTTCTAGCTGCTCAATGAGAACCCGGTGATCACCTGGGTATCAGCCACCAGAGGGCACAGGCAGTGCCTCGAGTTAGGGCTGGAGCTGGTGTGCAACAGAGACCACTGAAATGCTCTGCCCCATCGATCAAAAGATCTGCTCTTGCTGTAGTCTGATTATCTCATTTTTGGTAGCATAATTTTGTGTTTGCACTGGAAGCATCCATAAATCTTGACTTAACTGGCTTGAACTCTAGGGAAGTAAATGAAAATAGAAGTATAAATCATAATGGGGGAAAAATCAATGAATTATCACAGGGCTAATGGTAGACAGATGTCTGTCACATAATGATAAAAACAAGATGCTGTCCCTTATGTCAGTAGTCCTTCTGCATGTGCAGGTTCCCACTGACGCTGCTTTCCTATCTGGATTTAATCCTTGAATGAAAGTGCTTGGCTCGGATTTGTTGTTTAGGTGCCAGCGAGGTCTACAGTGGTTTCCAAGACAAGAGAAAGTCTAGCAAAGAACCTTAAAAAGGCAAACATCAAGGAAAAAAATATAATCTATAGGCAAAGGCATTCAGCAAAGGCAGGCAGGCACTAATGACCCTTTTGCTCTTAAGGGAGATCAGCATTCATACTTCCCCAGTATTCATAAAGCACTCCAACCTACAGTCGCCACTGAAAAAAAAAATAAAACCCTGTCAATCTGCTATTCAAGACGTTCACCACCAATTTGCGCAGGACAATTGTTTAAGTACAAAACTGTGTGTGGCAGGATCTGAGCAGTTTGCTATTCTTCTGTTCCCATTTCCTTTAGACAACCGTAAATGCTTGCAATGCAGATGATTGGTATCATGTAGCTAAATGAAAGAGTACGTAGGCACGCATGCTATAGCTGAACATTATGTCATTTATTGTCCTTTTTTATTGTACTAAGGACCTGAGCAAACTTTGCAAAGGCCTAAGGAACACCTGAACCTTGTCTAATATGCTGAGTGAAGAAAAAGCTTTAATAACGAGACTGTAGACACTGTTCATGCTGTGAATTCCAATGAACAGTAAGGTAAAAATATCAGAGAACAAGAAAATTCTTGTCAAACTAATACCCCACAGGGAATCAAGAATTGGTTTGCTTGCCTTCCTTTCATAAAATACCTCATCAGGCTGAGAAGTTGATCTCCTCACCTCATGGCAGGCTCAGCTCTACCTCTGCCACTCCTAAGGTCGCTGTCTAACATGCCCTCAAAGACCTCCACAGCCTTCCTAAGCAATGTGCTCTGCAACCTTATCATTAGTTAAATCTATGCATCTTGCTGATACTGACCTCCCATCAGTCAGATTTTTCTTCTTTCTTGTCCTTCAGAATACATTATCTATCATCTGATGTTTTGTTTATGTATCATGTGGTTTGCTATTTCATTGCCATGGAGGGGATGTTGACATTCTTGCATCAGAATATTGTATAGAAATTTCCTCTCTAATAGGTTTTTATGGGTCATTTGGCAAAACTTGTTTTCTAACTGGATGGACTTGCAGCCAAGAAAAACAGAAACACTGATTTTATTTTTTTTGGAGATTGACCGATGCTCGTCACTTAGCATCTCCAAGTATGACTTAGGTCAGCAATGTTCTTCTGAAAGCTGATCAACTAGTTGGAAAATAAGGGAGAAAGCTAGGGTTGGGATCACCCCTCAAATTAGAGGACAAAACAAAGTTTACCCAAAATGTCCCCTTCAAGGAGCTTTCACGCATTTCACATGAAATGTGAGCAAAACCAGGAAGAATCAAAGTCAAGTGTTTGGGTTGCTCTAGTCCTACAGGGGAGTCACCAGGAACTATATACCCTTGCTCTGAAGGTTCTCACTTCATGTGCTGAAGGATGATCCATCTGTTTTGTTGCTTATCATAAAGCTAAAGTTGCACTCAGTATAATTTATACTTCTTCATAATTAGCTATAAGAACAGAAATTACATATTTTGCTAGGCCCAGAGACTTTGTTGTAGAGTGAAGTGGATAACTATGGCTGCTCTGGACTTCTGTTTATTATCAGGCATCGCCCTTTTCCCTGGATTGTGCCTTGCCTCTTCAGCAGTGCCCCACAGGGATCACAGCCTGCTGGTCCCCAGTGAGCTGCCCTGAAGGACTGTACCTGGCCACAGCTTCCCGACAGCAGGAGCAGGGGCTGACCATGCACACGAGGCGAAGGGACACTGGTGGAACCAGCAACGTTGGCATAGAAATTGGCTTCCTGCAACAGGTACTTAATGAACTTGCACAGGGACTGAGATGTCGGTGGATAGTCAGCACATTCATTCTTTTTTATGTTGTGGTTGGTTTTTTTTTTTTTTAGTATGAAGTCATGCAAAAACAGAATCCAGGAATCAATTTAACTGCTTGCTTTCTCACGCCACTAATAGCTCACATTGACCAAATGAAGTTTTACCTGAGGCTATAAAGTACCTTCCCATCTGGCTGGACCCGGAGCATGACATTGTCTGTGGTGGTGTCATGGATGAAGGAACGCTTGGAGTGGACAAAGAACATGTCGGGGACCCAGATCTTCTTCACCAGCCTGCCATCAAAGGTCATGCTTTGGTTGTTGGTGCTGGGGAAGGACAGCCTCTCATCTTTCCAGTAGTGCCTCAGATAAAGTGTCATGGTGAAGTCCTGCAACAAACAGGTTTGTGTCACAACTTACTTACACATTATCAGCATGTCAGTGATTTCTCCTTTCTGGCACAAACCGTGAACTGTAAAGCACCATTCCTGAAGGCACATCCTCTCCCTGAGCTGCAGGGGACACGACTGGCTGCAGCTTGTGTATCCTCAGCTCAGACTGACTTCCTGGGTTCAGCAATCAGAGGTCATCCAGGTGGTCAATCCACCTCTGAAATGCAAATATTGCATTTTGGTGTCTGTGAGCCACTCCAGGGACCAAAAGGCAGACACGCTGAGGCAGTGGTAAGTGGAGAGTGCTGCCGACCACTTAATCCCCCAACCATATGATGCTGCACTTCTGGAGCTAACAGTGAAGAAGCATTTGCTGCCTGCGCTGCCCTCCGTGAAGCTCTGGCAACTGCACGCTGCAGTGGGAGCTCTTCCTCCAGCACAGCCACTGAAATATTTTTGACTCAGTATTTGACCAAAATGTGGGGGGGCGGGTTTGCTCTTTGTCCCCACATATTATACTCTTAGATCCAAGGCATGCTCCTTCTCTTTGAGTTCTGTTGTATTTGGAGTCAGACCCCAGAGGCATGTACACTTGGATTTGCCTTTTTCCTTAGTTCAAAGGAAGCCCTCACCTATCTGAAGATAATAAACACACACGTGTTTATAAGCGTGGTATCTTTGAGTGTAGCATAATATATTGCCCATAAACTGAGGGAAGTGTCTAAGACTGACCAGGCTGCCTTGGTGTCTGGGGCAGAGGAAGTCATATGGGTTTGGAATGTTGGGGGTTTTTTAATTATTTGACATTTGAATTTTTTTTCCCACAACACTTTCCAAGCATTTTGAAATATGAGGGTTTCTGCAATTTTTGTCTGTAGAAGTGATTTGTTAGTTGCAGCCTGTGCTATTATTACGCTAGAGGCCAATATAATTATTGGGAATGCTTTATATCACATCCAACTGAAGCTCCCAAAGCCACTGACCATCTAATTTCTTCTTTTTCATTTGATCCATTGTACAGCATTCTTTAACATCTTTTCCCTGTATTCAAATTTAAAGAATATCATTCTGGGAAACCTTTTACATTGACTCCTGTGTGTTAATGTGTCCTTTAAGCAGTAATAAATTGACAGACACTTGTTCTTCAGCGAGAAGTCAATGCCTCACTTTTTTGCATAAAGTTGCATTTATGGTTGCTGTGGAAAAATCAAGTATTGTCAGCTTTCATTAGAAAAGATTTATTAATATTAGTTTTAGGCTATTAAACTGGGAACCGCATTGTTTTACAATGCATCAGTTCCCCAAGCAACAACCTCATAATATCTCCCTCTTCTTCTGGTCCATTTCTCAGAGACACTATTAACTCTCCTGTTATGTTTGCAAATGAATTTCCAATCCTTGGTAACAATCTGTTTTTCCCTTCTTCTCATCTTTCCTCCAGATGAAACAGCTGCCCCACACATCCTGCAAAAGCTCTGTTAATTTTAGAGTCAGTGGTCTGTAATAGACACTTACAAATTTTTTAATTAATTGGACAAAAAGAATCTGATTTGTGACATCCTAATGAAGTTTTATAATGTCCGTTATTATTTTACCACTTTCTTGCAAATAGTCAGAAAGTAGAAGAAAAAAAGGAAAGATTGATGTATCTAACTCCTCAAGCTTAAATTTAGTACAGAGTGAATATCTCTGTCACTGATGTCTCTCATTTAAAAGGCAAGAAATGATCTTGCAAAGCACCATGGCCTTTTTCTATAAAGCTGCAGAAGTTAAAAAGAATTGATTTTGACAATATAAACTCTTCTCCATCATTATTTTGCAGACAGCCAAAATTGACCCTGAATGGTTTTTTTACCTGAGGCCAGACAGTGCTTTTCCCATGTTGCTGGGTGTTGCAGCATGATGTTACACAAGGAGCAGGGGCAGTATTCAAAAACCAGGGGAAGTCATGCAAAAATCATAATGCTTGCTTAAAAAAGGAGTGGGTTTTTTGTTTGCGGGTTTTTTACATTGAAATCCTCAATGTTAAGTTCTTTCCATTTGCTTTCAAGTCCCAAAGCTTTTCAGGGGCTCTCTACGCACCTTCACAAGCTTTCTCCTCAACCAGAAGGGCTGGGACCATCCCAGAAGAGATGAAAGCTCAGGGTCCCTATGGCTGGCAGTCAGGGTGCCAAGAGCACCAGAGACAAGGGGGACAATTGGAGTCCTCCCCGGGACTTGGGAGAACGTGCACCCTGATGTGCCTCAGCATTGCAACCCTGCTGTGCCCTGCAAGCGGTTGGTTGACTGCAGATATCCCAGTCCACTCAAAAGCTGAAATAGCTGCACTGAGAGGAGCCTGGTGTGCAACCAGGGTGGCTGCCGAACGCCAGCTGTGCAGCCACACAGCCACGTTCCTGGCTTAGACATGGGAGGAGGTCGGGCGCAGAGGGTTTAACCTTGTGCCTGTTAATTAGGAGCACAGAGAAGTTGGGGATTTCTGTGAAATTTTTAGAAGTGTTGGGGTGTGATTTTTTTTTTCACTTCTGAAGCAAAAGCTGAGCTGCTGAGAGACTCTGGGGATGCTCTGACAGGGTAGATCTGATGAGCTCTGCATTTTGAAAGGGTGAATAAAATTAGTGTAGATCTTGCAATGTACATGCAGGGCCATCTCCCATTCCCCTTCTGTGTTCCTGCTCTTCTGCACAGGCTATTGTTTACATGTCATGTATGCTTGTAAAATCTTCCCATGGAGAATCTTCTGCAGAAATCATACCTTACTTTCAGCAATGTTTTGTGATGAAGAAAGTCCCTCCAGCAAAAATCGTCAAGACCAAAATCTGCACCACTTCGAGAGCTTTTGAAAACTGACCATTTCCACATTACTAATTGTATGGTAGGAAACAAAGGACAGAGAGTCAGTAAGGAATTTAGCCTCTGCAGAACACCAGCGTTAGTCCTGCATTCCCCTGAAATCCTACTTCAGCACCAGTGTGAACATACAGGAAGGACCAACAGAGCTGGTCCCCAGCACACAGCAAGGAATGCAACTGTGAATGTGCCAAAAGCAAGATCTGGAAAAACTTCTCCCCTCTGAGTTAATTTTGGCCATGCTGCTGAGAGCTGGACTTACCAGTCTGAACCAGTGTGGCTCTCAAGATGGCTACATGGCTTCTGGTTGGGAGCTAGCTGGTCCCTGACCACCTCAGAACATGGCGAAAGCGAGACTGTGTCTGCAGTATATCAAAGTGCCTTAAAACTAACACATTAATTGATCTCCTCAGAGCTTTTAAAAGTGTTATCAGTTCTTAAGAAAATGTAAAATCTCAAACCCTTTGGGACAGTCTTGGCAGTGTTGTATCATTTTGTTCTAGAGAAAAGTTAATGTCAGATTTCTTCTTTCTGCTTCAAGGGAGATGCAATAGTAGTGTAGGGTCAATAGAAGTAATTGTCAGCAGATTTAGATTAAACCCAAATCTGCCTCCCAGAGGCTGTGGAGTGTCCATCCTTGGAGGTATTCAAACCCCACAGACACAAACCTGGACAGCCTGCTCTAGCCGGTGCTGCTCTTAGCAGGGGTTTGGGCTACATGGTCTCCAGAGGTCCCATGTGACCTTAGCCCTTCTGTAACTCTTACCATGTCCACCTCAGAAATGCTGTCTAGACTTTCAACTTGGACATCCACCCCAACAGGAATTGCAGGACCTGGGGGAAAAAAATTAAAAGTTGGTATAAATCTGGTGAGACAAAGTAATCCTCTCACTTTCATATCTTAGAAATAAAAATAGATGTTCAGTCTGAAATAGAAACAACAGTAAGCCAACTGAAAATAGAAACAGTTGGAATTCATAATAAAAACCTCCTAATAACAATCCAAATCAGCAAAGAGACTGACCTATTACTGGCTTTCTCTTTTTATTGTGTCATCCTACACGTGTCCCTTCAAAATTTAAAAGCCCTATCCCTTAGCACTCAGATCCAGGGCTCGCCAGCTGGATGCCCAGCACAGCACCCATTCACATGGAGAGGAGCAGCAGTGCAGCTAAGGGGATGTGGGAGGGTTGCTCCAAATTTTTCACTCAGTTCTTCTGCTCCCTTCTTGGGCTAGCATCATCCCTGAGAGCTACTCCATGTACTTGGCTTTCACATCACTCAGTGCCTGGCTGTGGAAAGGACAGGGTGATGGGATGGCATGCATTACAGGACACAGACACGTGCCACTGACTCCGGAGCTCCCAAGAGGAAGGGTTGGGCTGTGATCCCATGTAATAGGGATTTTGATCTTTTTTTCCTCCTCCAGCCTTTGACTAGCCCCTCACATACCTCTGGCAATTACAGTAGAGGAGATCTGTGAAGATAAATAGTGCTCACATTAGTGGGCTGCTATGAAACTGAAACCTTTTTAAATTAATTGAACATACTGGTATTTGGTATATTGAGCATTTAGCAATAAAATCTTCTTCCATCAGAGTATATAATGGTATCCTGGATTTGAATGACCATCTGTCAGCCAGAAAGGGTAGATAAATTACAACATTCTCTAATCCGATGGGCTGAAAGAAAACATGTTCTCCTTCATCCATTTCCCTGAAAGCTTAGGTTGCTCTAGCACGCAGCCATAAAACTGTGAGCAAGCGTTAACACATGGCAGTCAAAACATTTTCTTTTGGATTATAAATGAAATGGCCAGGTCAGTAAGCATGGTACATTATTTGATTATGCATACACATCACCATAATAAGATGAAATCTTAGTATTTTCCCATCATCCTGGAATAAACATACGGTGTATTTGCAGATTTTTATCAGAAAAAAGTGTCACTGAATACCAGGAATATTATATTGCCTGTAATCACATTTCCATGCCTTTGACTATGCTATTTGCTCATTGAAGGAAGAAGGCTATATTGCACTGCGCTCTTGTCCCCCTGAGCAAGTCATGAATTCATAACACAAGATAACAAAAATTAGAGACAGAAAAGGCTCTGCTTGTCAATCTGCTTGTTTACCTGACTACGTGTTACAGTATAAAGAAGCGATAGTGTAAAACAGGAACAGTGACAAATGTGCAGGTTTCATACCTCCAAAACCTGGTCTCATGCTGAAGTCGTGGTCATCTATTCGCAGCAGCTGCTCTGACTTTGTCAGGGGAGATTTGGTGATGTCGGGGCTTCGTTTTAGGATTGGGCTACCAGGAAGAGAGAAGCACAGCTATGAGTCCTAAGCAGGGCCTCTGAGAAGCACGCGCTCGCTTCGCCCCATTATCCCTTAGACCATTTACCCCTTAGATCAGAACCTTGTGATTGCTCGCTGTGGTTGGAAGCATGTCATTAAAAAATGATTCCCACGCTCAACATGCAGCTTAGGCACCTGTGATAATTCTGGCACTGAGAAAATGTTTGTTTGGTGACTTTTTGTCTCTTTAAAATTATCTCTGCTTATAGCGCAGTTAGGAGACAATCATTCAAAACTGTGGGCTGGAGGAATAGTGCGTGCGGGTAAGCAGGGAAATGGAAGTGTAGGGGGGAAGGCATTTCTGACATTGAGTTATGACGGGGTGTGAGACCAGGAATTAGGGAAACAATATATCAAATAAGCTACTGGCTGTTGCCCAGGAACAAAATGGAGACAGGCTGGGCACCAGGCCAGGAGGCAGGCCATCCCCTAACTTGGGATAAAATGATTAGCTCCTGCCCTAGATTTCTAACAAGGATAAAAAGGAGCATTAAAGACCTGGGAGGTCTCTGAGCATTAAAGAGCCTGAGAGAGGGTCATTCCAGAAGCTGCTGGGGTTGCACCGAATGCTGGGCAGACGATGCTCTGCTCCATCTCCACATCCACTGCTGAAGGTGTAAAACTCTGACTGGTGCTTTGGCAGGGATGGTGATGGCAGCAGCACCTTCATTGCTCCATCATGTAGGTGAAGCCTTGATGTCCTCAGAGTCAGCCACTTGGGTGGCAGGAGGGCTCAAAAACAGGAGGAAAGGTTTTACTGGTTCTTGGTTTGAGAAGAGATGGCACGCTCAAAGAGGCACTTGTCTGAACACACAGAGGTCAGAAATAGATTAATGGGAAACAGGACAACAAAGAAACTTTTACAGGGAATATGTTCCTGAGATAAAGCTCCTCCTAAATGAGACTGCTGAGCCGTGCTGTACTTCTCACAGACTCATGGGCAGTTGTACCATGAGAAGCCAATATAACAATCTCCTGACAGAGACCAGTGGTGTTACCAGCAGCTCGTCTCTCAAACCCAGAGCTTTACTTGGACTACTGAGTATCTTAGATGCTCAGTCTCAGTTTAATAATTTCCAGGAGTGGCAAGTCCTCTACCTTCTTCAGGGAGTTGAATCATTAATTATCCCTCAAGCATTTTAAAAGGTGGCCCCTGCTTTTGCTTTAGATTCAATTCAACCTCTTAAAACCTGTGACGTAGTGAGTGTGTATAGAGGAAGGTTTATACCCAGCTGAGATGGGGGAGCAATATTAGCAGGTCACTGGCAAAACCTTCAACATTTGTAAGCAGGCTTGACTGTGCTCAGGAAGGCTCTCTGTCCCTGGCAGTAGCAGAGGGAAGGATGGGTGGTGTGATGGAGAGCCTGTGGAGGGGGATCAGCTCTGCAGAGGGTTGCTCGGAGGGAAGGCACCTGCTCGCACAGCATGGATGGCACAAACTGTGCAGCCCAAGGGGCTGTGGACAATGGCTGTGATACCACACCTCAACTCCATGAGGGTGTCAGGCAACGTGGCTTCCTCTGGGGTCCTGTTGATGGCACGACTTCTACCTAAATAGGACTGGCATGCTCGAGTGGTGTTCCCTTCCCCTGCCGCAGCCTCAGCCTGGCCACGGAGATGCGGCCAGCAGGGCTGGGCCCCGTGAGTTTTGCCTACCTGCCTTGCTTGTGCGCCTCGCCGTGGGCCTCCCGTCTCTGCCGCTGTGGCCGGCTGCATGGAAACAACAGCAAAAGGGAGAGCTGAGACAGGTGATCATGGCAGGCGGGTGAGGACATCGGGAGGGAAGCGCGGTGGGAAGCACCAGATCCCCACAGCGTTACCTTCTGTCACACGTGCAAAATGGCTCTTACCTGGTTTTTTACCTTTTTACCGAAGGCCGGTTGTGCAGTAGATGCAGCAAAGGGGGCGGAGGGCAGGGGTGCCAGAGGCTTGTGAAAGGAGGGAAGTGATGATTTTTGTAAGGTGGGATGCCACTGTTTTTGACTGCCTGGCAAAGAACCAGGCAGACAACTCGCCTCCCTCCTCCTGCAGCCACGGCCGGCGCCATCAGAGGCTCTGGAGAGAGGCCGCGCTGCACAGGCCACAGCGGGCTGCCCGGGGGGCTCTGCCAGCGGGGAGCACAGCCATTGCATCGACTCACCAGAGACAGTTGGGAATTTTCAGGAGAAGAAAATCTTTTCAAAGTATTCCAGGGCGGAAATAAATAAAGAGACTGTGGAAATATTTGTTTCTGGTTTCATACTGTCTCCCAGCTGGCTGTCAAGAATGCTCCTCTCAGG